>NC_060120.1:862283439-862984117 GCF_021461395.2 Schistocerca americana | reverse complement strand
GGCAGAACAGTGTTTACATAATAGCTGGTATATGACATTTAATTTCACAGGTGGCTCTCCTGCTGATAGTATGTGTTTTGCCAGTTACAGGGCTATTACAGGTGGTGGTAGGAGGAAGCAAAGGGCAAGTCTTGCAGCGGTGACCATCAAAGGCATAGGGTAGGGAGAGAGAGAGAGAGATGGGGGGGGGGAGAGAGAGAGAGATGGGGGGGGGGGGGAGAGAGAGAGAGATGGGGGGGGGGGAGAGAGAGAGATGGGGGGGGGGAGAGAGAGAGATGGGAGGGGGGTGAGAGAGAGATGCGAGGGGGGTGAGAGAGAGATGGGAGGGGGGTGATAGAGAGAGATGGGAGGGGGGGTGAGAGAGAGAGATGGGAGGGGGGTGAGAGAGAGAGATGGGAGGGGGGTGAGAGAGAGAGATGGGAGGGGGGTGAGAGAGAGAGATGGGAGGGGGGTGAGAGAGAGAGATGGGAGGGGGGTGAGAGAGAGAGATGGGAGGGGGGTGAGAGAGAGAGATGGGAGGGGGGTGAGAGAGAGAGATGGGAGGGGGGTGAGAGAGAGAGATGGGAGGGGGGTGAGAGAGAGAGATGGGAGGGGGTGAGAGGAGAGAGATGGGAGGGGGTGAGAGAGAGAGATGGGAGGGGGGTGAGAGAGAGAGATGGGAGGGGGGTGAGAGAGAGAGATGGGAGGGGGCTGAGAGAGAGAGATGGGAGGGGGCTGAGAGAGAGAGATGGGAGGGGGCTGAGAGAGAGAGATGGGAGGGGGCTGAGAGAGAGAGATGGGAGGGGGCTGAGAGAGAGAGATGGGAGGGGGCTGAGAGAGAGAGATGGGAGGGGGCTGAGAGAGAGAGAGATGGGAGGGGGCTGAGAGAGAGAGATGGGAGGGGGGTGAGAGAGAGAGATGGGAGGGGGGTGAGAGAGAGAGATGGGAGGGGGGTGAGAGAGAGAGATGGGAGGGGGGTGAGAGAGAGAGATGGGAGGGGGGTGAGAGAGAGAGATGGGAGGGGGGTGAGAGAGAGAGATGGGAGGGGGGTGAGAGAGAGAGATGGAGGGGGGTGAGAGAGAGAGATGGGAGGGGGGGTGAGAGAGAGAGATGGGAGGGGGGTGAGAGAGAGAGAGATGGGAGGGGGGTGAGAGAGAGAGAGATGGGAGGGGGGGTGAGAGAGAGAGAGATGGGAGGGGGGGTGAGAGAGAGAGAGATGGGAGGGGGGTGAGAGAGAGAGATGGGAGGGGGGTGAGAGAGAGAGATGGGAGGGGGGTGAGAGAGAGAGATGGGAGGGGGGTGAGAGAGAGAGAGATGGGAGGGGGGTGAGAGAGAGAGATGGGAGGGGGGTGAGAGAGAGATGGGAGGGGGGTGAGAGAGAGATGGGAGGGGGGTGAGAGAGAGATGGGAGGGGGGTGAGAGAGAGATGGGAGGGGGGTGAGAGAGAGATGGGAGGGGGGGTGAGAGAGAGATGGGAGGGGGGTGAGAGAGAGATGGGAGGGGGGTGAGAGAGAGATGGGAGGGGGGTGAGAGAGAGAGATGGGAGGGGGGTGAGAGAGAGAGATGGGAGGGGGGTGAGAGAGAGAGATGGGAGGGGGGTGAGAGAGAGATGGGGGGGGTGAGAGAGAGATGGGGGGGGGGTGAGAGAGAGATGGGGGGGGTGAGAGAGAGATGGGTGGGGGTGAGAGAGATGGGTGGGGGTGAGAGAGATGGGTGGGGGTGAGAGAGATGGGTGGGGGTGAGAGAGATGGGTGGGGGTGAGAGAGATGGGTGGGGGTGAGAGAGATGGGTGGGGGTGAGAGAGATGGGTGGGGGTGAGAGAGATGGGGGGTGTGAGAGAGATGGGAGGTGAGAGAGAGATGGGGGAAGGGAGAGAGAGATGGGGGAAGGGAGAGAGAGATGGGGGAAGGGAGAGAGAGATGGGGGAAGGGAGAGAGAGATGGGGGAAGGGAGAGAGAGATGGGGGAAGGGAGAGAGAGATGGGGGAAGGGAGAGAGAGATGGGGGAAGGGAGAGAGAGATGGGGGAAGGGAGAGAGAGATGGGGGAAGGGAGAGAGAGGGGGAAGGGAGAGAGGGGGAAGAGGTAAGGGGGAAGGGGGGAGAGGGGGAAGGGTGTGGAGGAGGAGGGTGGGGTGGAGAGAAGAGAGGGGAGAAGGAAAAAGGGGGTGGGGGTAAAAGGGAGATGGGAGAGGGAGAAGGATAAGGGGGACAGAGGGGGGATGAGGCAGGTGGGAGGAGGGGGGAGGGCGGCACTTGTCGAGCTAGCTTTTAGCTAATTGCAGAGAAAGTACTAACTGAAGTTGCCAATGTAACAAACTCATAATAATGAATAAACAACTAATTGTCTGGCCTTAACAGCCAAAGACACAGAGAGTGAGAGAGTGAGAGTGTGTGTGTGTGTGTGTGTGTGTGTGTGTGTGTGTGTGTGTGTGTGTTGGGTGTGCGCACGTTCTCTCTTGTGTACTCACGCACACACACTCTCGCTCTTGGTCTAATGGAGAAGAAGCCTTTTGGTCAAAAGCTTACATGTTTTACAGTCTTTTTGTTGTGCCTAAAAATGCCTATCTTTGACTCAGCATTGACGCCATATAGTGAGTAGCAGTCTATCCTTTTTATACTTTCATTGTTCCATCCTGGGTTTTCTATTGTTTGAGTACACAAGACAAAGTTCTTTAATTTGTTGCTTCCAAAATAGTACATCATCATCATGTTCTACAGCCACATAAACTGGTTTGTACAGCGTTGTTTTTGGAAGTGTCGAGGTGTCAAAAAATAAACTACTGAAACCAATGAAAATGTAAGTAAGTAAATTAGAAGAACAGTATGCATAAAGGCCATGTAGAGAAAGTGCTGACACTCAAGTGCACACTCAGATAAGCAGATGTGTGCATGTTTGCATCTTTATCTTCACTTCAACACAGGTGTAGGTTTAAGTATGGGTAAAGGGTACAACTGGAGATATGCACAAGGAATGAGGTGACAGATTGGGTTTGGCAGTAGGTTGAGAAAGATACACACATTAATGCCATGTGTACAGGGATTTTTGTTTAAAAGGAAGTGGCATCAACAGTGACACTCAGTGTGTCTCATTGGAATGACACAAGAACTGTAAAGAGGTGATGGAGGAAGGAGTTTGAAGTCTTTGCAGAGGTGTATATCTATCAATGGACACACAGTGGCTCTAGTTGCCTTTAGTCACATCATTATTTGTAGCGCAGTACTCCAACAGAAATGAACTTACCTCATCAGAGTACCACCTCTCTGATATAATGGGACGGATCTTTTTTATGCAGACAACTGTATGCATATCTTCAAATGATGGGTCACTTGGAACACAATCATAGTAAGGCAGTTGATAGTCATCTGCTGCAGTGTGTTTGTTACCAGTAACACACCTCCGGCACATTTCCCAAAAAACAAGGCCTAATGAGTACATATCAGCCATCTTAAAAGCTTCAAAAGCTGTTGTATCAAGTGTTTCATCCAAAACCTCTGGTGCCATATAGCGCCTAGTCCCCACACGAGTATTTGGAGCAATATCAATTTCATTGCTTTCACTGAAAAAGGAAAGAAAAAGAATATATTTGAAATGGATACAACACAATAAAGACATATGAACAAAGGAACATTACTATATTTAAGTACAACTGAAACAGATAAACTTAGGCATTCTCAGACTGAAAGCAACAATATGACACAGCATGTCAGATTGGAACATTTCATTGATTCAGAGACCATTTTCTGCAGAAAGAAATGTTAGAAGATAAACTTTGTAGATGGACGATGTACAACCTTACAGATAAAACTCTAACTGACAATGCAGTTTTGTCTTTATGAAGGTGCTGAATGTCACATCAACCCCAAGAGCAACCGTCATTCTGGATATTCATCTTATGGCGTTGCAGTTCTTCTTATGTCTGTGCTTGCTATGAAAATAGGATGAGGAATTCTGTCTTATAAGAGACACCTTTTCAGTTTCGTTTTACCCAGACATGTTTCAGCACTTTTTGTGCTATCTTCAGTGGGTTATTTTATTACTGTAAAATTTTTGTTAGATATTAACATTTAGAGAAACTTTTGGTACAAAATATTCACAATTATAAACGAGTAATACATCATTTGCTTACAGTTCACAGTTGAGATATGTATTAACAATACGATGCACTGTTTTGTTTATTACATTATGTCTAAAATTCTAATTACAGCTGTAACTTAATTGGTGAAAGAGTGGCTGTATGTCTTAGTTTACATACCTTACATGAAGCTATTGGGTATTTACGTCTGTAGCTAGTCTGCTACACAATCTGCAACTTGTTATCTGCAAACAGCAAAACTTAATTTTTATTTCTCTGCTTATTATGCATTTACGAACAGAAATGAGTATATATCACACTTTTTTGTGTGTAGCTTACGGCTTTGATGTAGTGTTTTCTTATATGTTTTAGCGCGGTGAGTACGCTGATTTCTGTGACTTATGGTCATTTTACAATGCACTTTCTACGAATTTTCAAACATGGGCAGAGTTATCGCCATGATTACATGTTGTTGTAGCTGTGTGTTATTCATTTGTTTCGTGGCATGTTTGTCGGGTGAGGCACGCAAGTTTGAAGTGTATTTGGTGTGTGTGTGTGTGTGTGTGTGTGTGTGTGTGTGTGTGTGTGTGTGTGTGTGTGTTTGCAGGACTGGGGCATGAGAGAGAGAGAGCGAAACCAAACAACGCAAACGCCAAATACACTTCAAACTTGCAAGCCTCACTCAGACAAACATACCACCAAGCAAATGAATACTACACAGCTACAAAAAAACACAATGGCAGCGAAAACTCTGCCCATGTTTGAAAATTTGTAGAAAGGGTGTTGACAAATGATTACTAGTCACAGAAATCAGCATATTCACCTTGCCAAAACATATGAGAAAACACTACAACATCAAAACCATGTTGTTGTTGTATTCAATCCTGAGACTGGTTTGATGCAACTCTCCATGCTACTCTATCCTGTGCAAGTTTCTTCATCTCCCAGTACTTAATGCAACCTACATCCTTCTGAATCTGCTTAGTTTATTCATCTCTTGGTCTTCCTCTATGATTTTTACCCTCCACGCTGCCCTCCAATGCTAAATTTGTGATACTTTGATGCCTCAGAATATGTCCTACCAACCGGTCCCTTCTTCTTGTCAAGTTGTGCCACAAACTCCTCTTCTCCCCAATTCTATTCAATACCTCCTCATTAGTTATGTGATCTACCCATCTAATCTTCAGCATTCTTCCGTAGCACCACATTTCGAAAGCTTCCTTTCTCTTCTTGTCCAAACTATTTATCGTCCACGTTTCACTTCCATATATGGTTACACTCTATACAAATACTTTCAGAAAAGACTTCCTGATATTTAAAGCTATACTCGATGTAAACAAATTTTTCTTCTTCAGAAACGCTTTCCTTGCCATTGCCAGTCTACATTTTATATCCTCCCTACTTCGACCATCATCAGTTACTTTGCTCCCCAAATAGCAAAACTCCTTTACTACTTTAAGTGTCTCATTTCCTAATCTAATTCCCTCAGCATCACCTGACTTAATTCGACTACATTCCATTATCCTCGTTTTGCTTTTGTTGATGTTCATCTTATATCCTCCTTTCAAGACACTGTCCATTCCGTTCAACTGCTCTTCCAAGTCCTTTGCTGTCTCTGACAGAATTACGTCATCGGCGAACCTCAACGTTTTTATTTCTTCTCCATGGACTTTAATACCTACTCCAAATTTTTCTTTTGTTTCCTTTACTGCTTGCTCAATATACAGATTGAATAACATCGGGGACAGGCTACAACCCTGACTCACTCCCCTCCCAACCACTGCTTCCCTTTCATGTCCCTCGGCTCTTGTAACTGCCATCTGGTTTCTGTACAAATTGTAAATAGCTTTTCGCTCCCTGTATTTCACCCCTGCCACCTTTAGAATTTGAAAGTGAGTATTCCAGTCAACATTGTCAAAAGCCTTCTCCAAGTCTACAAATGCTAGAAATGTAGGTTTGCCTTTCCTTAATCTACTTTCTAAGATAAGTCATAGAGTCAGTATTGCCTCACGTGTTGCAACATTTCTGCCTAATCCATACTGATCTTCGCCGAGGTCGGGTTCTACCAGTTTTTCCATTCGTCTGTAAAGAATTCGCGTTACTATTTTGCACCTGTGACTTATTAAACCGATAGTTCGGTAATTTTCACATCTGTCAACACCTGCTTTCTTTGGGATTGGAATTATTATATTCTTCTTGAAGTCTGGGGGTATTTCGCCTGTCTCATACATCTTGCTTACCAGATGGTATAGTTTTGTCAGGACTGGCTCTCCCAAGGCAGTCAGTAGCTCTAATGGAATGTTGTCTACTCCCAGGGCCTTATTTCGACTTGGGTATTTCAGTGCTCTGTCAAACTCTTCATGCAGTATCGTATCTCCCATTTCATCTTAATCTACATCCTCTTCCATTTCCATAATATTGTCCTGAAGTACATCGCCATTGTATAGAACCTCTATATACTCCTTCCACTTTTCTGCTTTCCCTTCTTTGCTTGGAACTGGGTTTCCATCTGAGCTCTTGATATTCATACAAGTGACTCTTTTCTCCAAAGGTCTCTTTAATTTTCCTGTAGGCAGTATCTATCTTACCCCTAGTGAGATAAGCCTCTACATCCTTACATTTGTCCTCTATCCGCCCCTGCTTAGCCATTTTGCACTTCCTGTCGATCTCATTTTAGAGACGTTTGTATTCCTTTTTGCCTGCTTCATTTACTGCACTTTTATATTTTCTCCTTTCATCAATTAAATTCAATATTTCTACTGTTACCCAAGGATTTCTACTAGCCCTCATCTTTTTACCTACTTGATCCTCTGCTGCCTTCACTACTTCATCCCTCAGAGCTACCCATTCTTCTTCTACTGTATTTCTTTCCCCCATTCCAGTCAATTGTTCCCTTATGCTCTCCCTGATACTCTGTACAACCTCTGGTTTAGTCAGTTTATCCAGGTCCCATCTCCTTAAATTCCCACCTTTTTGTAGTTTCTTCAGTTTTAATCTACAGTTCATAACCAATAGATTGTGGTCAGAGTCCACATCTGCCCCTGGAAATGTCTTACAATTTAAAACCTGGTTCGTAAATCTCTGTCTTACCATTATATAACCTATCTGATACCTTCTAGTATCTCCAGGATTCTTCCATGTATACAACCTTCTTTTATGATTCTTGAACCAAGTGTTAGCTATGACTAAGTTATGCTCTGTGCAAAATTCTACCAGACGGCTTCCTCTTTCATTTCTCTCACCCAATCCATATTCACCCACTATGTTTCCTTCTCTCCCTTTTCCTACTCTCGAATTCCAGTCACCCATCACGATTAAATTTTCGTCTCCCTTCACTATCTGAATAATTTCTTTTACCTCATCATACATTTCATCAATTTCTTCATCATCTGCAGAGCTAGTTGGCATATAAACTTGTACTACTGTAGTAGGCATGGGCTTCGTGTCTATCTTGGCCACAATAATGCGTTCACTATGCTGTTTGTAGTAGCTTACCCGCACTCCTATTTATTTATTCATTATTAAACCTACTCCTGCATTACCCCTATTTGATTTTGTATATATAACCCTGTATTCACCTGACCAAAAGTCTGGTTCCTCCTGCCACCGAACTTCACTAATTCCCACTATATCTAACTTCAACCTATCCATTTCCATTTTTAAATTTTCTAACCCACCTGCCAGATTAAGGGATCTGACATTCCACGCTCCGATCCGTAGAACGCCAGTTTTCTTTCTCCTGATAACGACGTCCTCTTGAGTAGTCCCCACCCGGAGATCCGAATGGGGGACTATTTTACCTCCGGAATATTTTACCGAAGAGGATGCCATCATCATTTAACCATACAGTAAAGCTGCATGCCCTCGGGAAAAATTACAGCTGTAGTTTCCCCTTGCTTTCAGCCTTTTGCAGTACCAGCACAGTAAGGCCGTTTTGGTTAGTGTTGCAAGGCCAGATCAGTCAATCATCCAGACTACTGAAAAGGCTGCTGCCCCTCTTCAGGAACAACACGTTTGTCTGGCCTCTCAACAGATACCCCTCCGTTGTGGTTGCACCTACGGTACAGCTATCTGTATCGCTGAGGCACGCAAGCCTCCCCACCAAAGGCAAGGTCCATGGTTCATGGGGGTTAGGATCAAAACCATAATATACTCATTTCAGTTCGTAAATGCATAATAAACAGAAAAATAAAAATTACATTTTGCTGTTTGTAGATAAGTTGTAGATTGTGTAGCAGACTATCCAACAACATAAATACCCAATAGCTTGATGTAAGGTATGTAAACTAAGACATACATCCACTCTTTTACCAATTAAGCTATAACTAGAACTTTACATATAATGTAATGAAGAACATACAGTGTATCAGGTCGTTAACACATATCTGAACTGTGAACTGTAAGCAAATGGTGTATAATATTTTGCAACAATTATTCATTCATAAATGTAAATATTTTGTACCAAAAGTTTCTCTAAATATTTATATGTACCAACAATTTTACAGTAAGAAAATAAAATAACCCACTAAAGATAGCACAGATAGTGCTGAAACATGTCTGGGCCAAATGAAACTGAAAAGATGTCTTGCATAAGGTTGGATTCCTTGTCCTATTCTGGATATTATTAGCTGTGGTGAACAGGGAATCCTGGCACTGCCATGAGATGCTGCATACGAAATCTGAAGAAAGACTTGCTGTGCTCTGACAAATAATGCCTTGGTTGCAGAGAGCTCAGCACTTTGATCTCTAAGTGAGGATCCTAATATTGTAATCTTGCTGGCAGATAAAGGCAATGCAACCACATCCTCTCCAGACCAATGTACTTGAGCAAGATGAACCAGTTATTGGATGACACTACATACTGGACCAAAATACAACAGAGAACTTTAGACCTTCCTCAGCACAGCATGATCTCTGATGATGTGCTAAAGAGACTTCATACATAAGCACCTGTTTCTCCCAGACTATATGGATTGCGGAATATTCGTAAGGATACTGCACTTCTTTGACCTATTGTTACTAATATTGGGCTGCCAAATACAATCTGGCTAAAAATGTAGCAGCCCAATTGAGCCCCTTCGTGGGAAAATGTGAGCACCACATTTGAAACTCGCGTTTTGTGTGTCGGCTCAAGAACTTGCTACTTCCACCATCAGATATTTTCATTAGTTTCGATATTGTTTCACTTTTCACTTTAGTGCCATTGCAGGTATCACTATTGCTGATTATGGAGAAGCTAAAAGGGGAATTTATTGATTTGTTTAAGCACATGCTCTCCTTGGCTTACTTTTTATTTAGTAACCAATATTTTGAACAGACTGACGACGTCACTTTGAACAGACTGACAATGTCACAATGGGCAGCCCATTCACACCCATTGTGGCCAATATTTCTATGGAAGATTTAAAGAAGACAGTACTCCAGTCAGTGGAGATGAAATCTATGTGCTTTCAGCGATATGTGGACGACACCTTTATTACCTGGCCCCAAGGTACTGCATCACTGGATTAACATTTACAACACCTAAATTCTATTCATTTTAAGATCAAGTTTATGATAGAGATGCAGAAAGATAGCAGACTACTATTCCTGGGTGAGTTGGTGCAGAGAAAGTGGGATGACACCTTGGGTCACCCTGTGTACCGTAAACCTACACTTACTTTTCACACACACACACACACACACACACACACACACACACACACACACACGAGAGAGAGAGAGAGAGAGAGAGAGAGAGAGAGAGAGAGAGAGACTTATACTTACAGGCCATCAGCTGTCACATCCTATACAACAAAGTGTGTGCTTAGAACATTGGTTCACAGAGGATAAGCCATATCAAATTCAGACAGCTTATCTGATGTGCTACATCACCTCTGTACCGATTTTTAGAGAATGGATATTCTGAACAGTAGAGTCACTGTACCTTATGCCTGGCGCATGTTAGACAAAGAGAGGGGCTGGGAGAAAGTGATGACATGTCGGGCAGATTTCTTCAAAAATTGAAACATAACTGGAGAAGTTAAATGTACCTTTTGTCTGCCAACAAAACTCACAGCTCTTTTATTAGGCCTAGTGAAAGATGATCTTGGTTTAAAATGCCTTGTGTCTATACAAATCCTTGTAGCTGCAAGATGTCGTACAGTGGACAAACTTGTCACACTGCAGACATACGTGTTGAATATTGATGCTACACACATCTGGATCAACCAGAGAAATCTGCGTTAGTCTAGCAGTACAGAACACACTATGGAATTGAAAAAAAAAAAAATTCTCTGGGAGAATGTTATTAAAACAGCAGCGGAAATACACAGTTCTACAAGTCTTCTGAACAGGGATGCAGGATACCAACTTAGCAAAGCATCGGATCCAGTGCTGGCCATGTGAAAATCACAGTGACCACAAAGAAGAACTGTTGATTGTACAAGCGATTACCTGCAGTGACAACATAGATATTCAGATGACAATGAAGAGGATGGGCATACACCAGCATAGAGACATATATCGGCAGGCGGCTCTTGACAGAGGGTGCTAGATTGGCCAATGGCAGCACACAGTATTACTGACAGCCTATGTGTGTGTGTCGAAGCTGTTGGTTCATCATCTGACAGCTGGTGTAACTATCTCTCTCACTACTGTTCAAGATATCTCCACTACTGGTCACCAATTTTGGTACATTCTTCTCTGCCTGGCATAAATAAGCAGCTTTGGTCACAGCCTCGGCAGTGTGTGTGACACACCTGATTATGTTGGTCAATCATGTTGGTGAAACGTTCAGGAAATTTCAAAATGACATCTGACACCTGGGGAAGTCTCAACAAACGCAAGTGTTAATCTGTTCTCTGAAGGCCATGTGCTGATGTTACTGACTGCCATATTAGCCTATCATTATATTACAATTCCACATCTTTCAAAGAAACACTTTTGTCATCTGTAAAGAGAACAATTTGTGTGTGTCATCTGTCACAATTAGTACCAGATCTCAAAATCTGCCCTGATACCTCTTTGACAACTGGCCGCAAAGTTAAATTTTGTTCAGAGAGCTTTCTATTCCCTTGATGTAAAACATTATTTTAGCCCATCTGATGACATTCCTCAACATTTTGGAGTATTGTCTGCAATAAAATTCTGTTACCAGACTATCCATAATATTATGATACAGCTCCAGCTTTGTCCCACATAAAATTCTAATATGTTACTAATTTGTCACACTGTGCCCCAATTAGCTAGAACATCTATGAAGATTTTCCAAGAGCATGCTGCAGTTTTCCTAAGCTCTAACTGGAAAGTACGTAGTCTGTACCAGGTATTAAGATTCAAGTAAATCCATGAACATTCTTTTATGGAGAATCATTCAGAAAGTTTATATTAAAATCCCCACATAAAATCAACCAGATGTCTTTGTTAAGAACTGAGGCTAGCACAGCATCAAGCCTGGAGAGGAAAACCCTGTAATCTGAACTGGATCTGTAGAGGCCTATAATGAAGAGTATTCATGGGGAAAATTGACTCCCTCCAGCATAACCTTCAAACATTTTGTGTTTACAATGTTTTGATATGTCAACTCTCTTAAATACAATATATTTGGCATAAATGGTCATTCTTCCCTTCTGCAATGTACCCTTACATAGAAATCAGGTAAGGTGCACCCCCTCTCTCTCCCCCCAAAGGAAACTGTAGTATTTCTCTCTGGTACACTGCAAATATGCAGTTTACATATTGGATATGAAGAATCCATCTAATTTTATGGAACAATTTAACATCTTATGCAACACCAAAATCATAAAGGCACAAGAGAGAGAAGAGTAGTTGACCCTATTGTCCATCACAACTTGTTAAGTTCATTTGTAATAGATGTGAGGAAGACATAGATATAATAAAATACCCAAATTCACATTTTATTTCATACTTGCAGTCAGTATCATTTGGCAACCTTACACTACAGTAAACACTTTACATTAATAGTGCTCATGTAAGAATGCAAGAAGAATATACTTACCTAATATACCTCACTGCCAAGCCAAAGTCAGCAATCGCACACTCTCCATTCTTTTTGACAAGTATATTTTTACTCTTAATATCTCTGTGTGAAATTGCAGGTTTGCCTCTAGTTCCAAAAATTTCTGTATGCAAATGAGCTACACCACTTGCTGCTGATAATGCTAGAGTTAACAGAGACGACGAGTCTAGCACGTGCGTTTGAAGATAGTCATGAAGAGACCCATTTTCATGGTAGTCTGTTATTAATAGCATTTGGGTCCAAGAGCCTGTACCTTTAATATCGGCAGCTATGAATCCTGGAAAAGAAACAATCAAGGTTGTAGTACTGACTCGTGTTACACATTACAATAAAAAAAAAAAAAAAGAACATTAAATATTATGCTACTAATAGACAAAATTAACAATAGTAACATACCACCAATGAACATAACTTGCACTTTGGTGACAGAAGTCATGAGATACTTCCTAGTATCATGACAGACCCCTACAGTGCAACAACCTGACGTTGCATGGCTCAACAGGTCGTTGGTAGCCCCATGCAGAAATACTGAGCCATGCTGCCTCTATAGCCATCCACAATTCTGAAAGTGTTGCTAGTGCAGGGTTTTGCGCACAAACTGACCTCTTGGTTCTGTCCCATAAATTTTCAATGGGAGTCATGTCGGGCGAGTGGGTGGTCAAATCATTTGCTCAAACTGTCCAGAATGTTCTTCAAACCAAACATGAACAATTGTGGCCCAGGGATACATTGCACTGTCACCCGCAAAAACTCCATTGTTGTTTGGGAACTTGAAGTCCATGAATGGCCACGACTGGTCTTCAAGTAGTTGAACGTAACCATTTCTGGTCAATGATCACTTCAGTTTGAGCAGAAAACTGAATCAGTTCCATGTAAACATGGCCTACACTGTTTGAAACCAACAGCAGGTTGCACAATGCCTTGTGTACACCTTGGGTCCATGGCTTCGTGCGATCTGCACCACACACAACCCAATTATCAGCTCTTACCAACCGAAATCTGGACTCATCTGAGCAAGACACTGTTCACCAGTTGTCTAGAGTCCAACTGATATGGGCATGAGTCCAGGAGAGGCACTGCAGGTGATGTAGTGCAGTTAGCAAAGGCACTCGCATCATTCGCCTGTTGCCACAGCCCGTTAATATAATATCTTGCTGCACTCTCCAAATAGACATGTTCATCGTATTCATTTGTCGTAAGTCCCACACTGATTTCTGCGATTATTTCAGGCAGTGTTGTTTGACTGTTACCAATGACAACTCTATGCAAATGCCACTGATCTGTGTCCTTAAGTGAATGCAGTTGGCCAATGCATTGTCTGTGGTATGAGGTAACGCCTGAAATTTGGTACATTGGGCACACACAACACTGCAGATCTCTGAATGTTGGATTTGCTAACGACTTCTGAAATGGAATGTCCCATGCATCTAGCTTCAACTACCATTCTGCGTTCAAAGTCTGTTAATTTCTGCAGTGCAGCCAAAAATTACCCTGGAAACCTTTTCACACCAATCACATGAGTACAAATGACAGTTTCGTCAATGCACTGCCTTTTTGTACCTTATGTACAGGGCTATTACAAATGATTGAAGCGATTTTATAAATTCACTGTAGCTCCATTCATTGACATATGGTCACGACACACTACAGATACGTAGAAAAACTCATAAAGTTTTGTTCGGCTGAAGCCGCACTTCAGGTTTCTGCCGCCAGAGCGCTCGAGAGCGCAGTGAGACAAAATGGCGACAGGAGCCGAGAAAGCGTATGTCGTGCATGAAATGCACTCACATCAGTCAGTCATAACAGTGCAATGACACTTCAGGACGAAGTTCAACAAAGATCCACCAACTGCTAACTCCATTCGGCGATGGTATGCGCAGTTTAAAGCTTCTGGATGCCTCTGTAAGGGGAAATCAACGGGTCGGCCTGCAGTGAGCGAAGAAACGGTTGAACGCGTGCGGGCAAGTTTCACGCGTAGCCCGCGGAGGTCGACGAATAAAGCAAGCAGGGAGCTAAACGTACCACAGCCGACGGTTTGGAAAATCTTACGGAAAAGGCTAAAGCAGAAGCCTTACCCTTTACAATTGCTACAAGCCCTGAAACCCGATGACAAAGTCAAACGCTTTGAATTTTCGGCGCGATTGCAACAGCTCATGGAAGAGGATGCATTCAGTGCGAAACTTGTTTTCACTGATGAAGCAACATTTTTTCTTAATGGTGAAGTGAACACACACAATGCGCGAATCTGGGTGGTAGAGAATCCTCACGCATTCGTGCAGCAAATTCACAATTCACCAAAAGTTAACGTATTTTGTACAAACTCACGGTTTAAAGTTTACGGCCCCTTTTTCTTCTGCGAAAAAAACGTTACAGGACACGTGTATCTGGACATGCTGAAAAATTGGCTCATGCCACAACTGGAAACCGACAGCGCGGACTTCATCTTTCAACAGGATGGTGCTCCACCGCACTTCCATCATGATGTTCGGCATTTCTTAAACAGGAGATTGGAAAACCGATGGATCAATCGTGGTGGAGATCATGATCAGCAATTCATGTCATGGCCTCCACACTCTCCCGACTTAACCCCATGCGATTTCTTTCTGTGGGGTTATGTGAAAGATTCAGTGTTTAAACCTCCTCTACCAAGAAACGTGCCAGAACTGCGAGCTCGCATCAACGATGCTTTCGAACTCATTGATGGGGACATGCTGCGCCGAGTGTGGGAGGAACTTGATTATCGGCTTGATGTCTGCCGAATCACTAAAGGGGCACATATCGAACATTTGTGAATGCCTAAAAAAACTTTTTGAGTTTTTGAATGTGTGTGCAAAGCATTGTGAAAATATCTCAAATAATAAAGTTATTGTAGAGCTGTGAAATCGCTTCAATCATTTGTAATAACCCTGTACATGACACTACCACCACCTGTATATGTGCATTTCACTATCCCACGACTTTCGTCACTTCAGTGAATTTATATTGCAGAATAGGATTTTTCAAATAATTAAACTGGGGAAACATTTAGTATTAACAGCTACGAAGGAAGTGGTGCAGCAAGGCTTATGAAGTAGGCAAAACAAGCTTTAAGGCAGTCTCTTGAGATCTGTAGCCACAGCAACCACCCAGACCTCCATCTCCAAACCCCCCCCCCCCTCCCCCAACAACACTCCCAACTTGGAGTATGCAGGCTGTTTCAAGCGGCCTGCTCTCCTATGGAATCATACATTTTGCACAGTGATTTTCTTTATTTTGTATTCCTTACAGTTGCGGGGTTGTTATTTTATCTGACATTACTATTGACTGTCAAAAGCAAGTTCAACAAATGTTATTCAGGGGAGAAAAGCAACATAGCTCTCTCAGCCTGGGTATTCTCATACAGGGTCAGCCAAGAGAATGGTTTGAGCGATATGGGCCTAAACTGCCAGCAAGTATTCTTGATAAAGGCCCCAGTCATTCTGTTATTATTGATAACATGTCTACTATGGCAAAAGCAAAACTAGCAGACAATTAGCTTTGGTGTCAAAACGTTGAAGTAAGTGATAAATTTAAATAGGTGGAGGTTATGGACCTAACATCTCTCCATAAGCCACAGTTGTCTACATACAAAATATGCAAGTTGACAAATACATAAAGGCATACAGTCATTGAGCAGTCACCTTGTCACTGCCATTCCAACCCAGAAGAATGGATATGGATCAAATTGAAGGTTACAATGCCAGCAATAATAATAATAATATAAAAAAAAGAAAAAACAACATCTACAGTATGGCACTCGGCAATGTAGCTATAATAAATCCACTTCTGAAAACTTGAACAAAGCAACCAACCTTACACAGCACATCACGGAAAAAGCTATGTAGAATGAAACTATTTTTAAAAATTTGTTATAAGAAATGACGTGACAATAAGTAATGGCAATGATACTTCAAGCATTTCATACAATAAGAGGGGAGTGGGGGGGAGGGGGGGAACACACACACACACACGGAACTTAACAGGAAGATAGGAGAATAGGGAAGCCTACAAGGCTGCAAAAAAGATGGCAAAAAGAGCAGTGGTAAAAGCAAAGGCTGAGGCAAAGGAAGACGCATATGAAAAGCTGGAAAGAAGACAGGATGGCAGGCAACTCCTCCGGATTGCTAAAGCAAGAGATAAGGTGACCAAGGACATATCAATAATGAATCAGGTGTAGTATTACATGACCTTGAGAAAACCCTGAATTGGTGGTGGGAACACTTTGAAGGGCAAATGATAATTAATTTAGACCCTCAGCTGCTGACAGGTGGTGCTGATATACCTCAATGGGGACAGCTGAAAATGTGCGCCCCGACTGGGACTCGAACCAAGGATTTGCTGCTTACATGGCAGACGCTCTATTCATCAGAGCCACCGAGGACACAGGTGAATAGCACAACTGCAGGGACTTATCCCTTGCCTCTTCCTGCGAGACCCACATTCCCAACTGTCCACAATCTACATACGTAATGTACCTAATAGATATTTGCCCATCCACTCATTGTGGACAGTTGGGAAGGCCTCACGGGAAGCGTGCAAGGGAGAAGTCCCTGCAGTCGCATTATTCATCTGTGTCCTCGGTGGCTCAGATGGATAGAGCATCTGCCATGTAAGCAGGAGATCCCGGGTTCGAGTCCCAGTCGGGGCACACATTTTCAGCTGTCCCCATCAGGGTATATCAACAATGCCTGTCTGCAGCTGAGGGTTTCAATTAATTATGATTTACTCTAGAGAAGCTGCGCAGTCATCAATGGTATTTGTTCTTTCGAGAACAGTTACTATCTTCATATATACTTTGAAGGGCTATTGAATGAGGAAAAGGTAAGAGAGAAGTATGACGATAGAGATATAAATGAAGGAATGACCCAAAGTATAAGTAGGGAAGAAGTCGAACACACAATGAAGAAAATGAAAAATGGGAAGGCCCTAGGGGCAGACCAAATCCCAACAGAAGCATGGAAAAGTCTTGGAGAATAGGGAACTGTTGTTCTCTGGCATCTAATGCAGAAGATCCGGAAAGGAGAAAGAAAGCTGCATGCATGGAAGAGCAGTGTACTGGTTCCCATATACAAGGGGAAAGGGGGTATCCAAAACTGTGGAAATTATAGAGGGATAAAACTGATGTCTCACACAATGAAGATCTGGGAAAGGGTAATTGAGAATAGGTTGTGTCTAGAAACTGAAGTATGTGAAGAACAGTTTAGGTTTATGCCGAGAAGAGGAACAACTGAAGTGATATTTGCACTAAGGCAACTGATGGCAAGGCACAGAGAAGTACAAGACGAACTGCATATGGCCTTTATCGACCTTAAGAAGGCATATGACAGAGCGCCGAGGCAAGAGATATAGAGATGTCTGAGAAGTAAATGCCTGCCACAAAAATATATCAATGTGGTAGAAGACATGTATGAAGGTGCAACGTCATAAGTCAGGAGCAGTGCAGGTGCAACAAAGGCATTTCCTGTGAGAGTAGGACTACACCAGGGATCTGCCCTCAGCCCGTATCTCTTTGACCTTGTCATGGATGTACTAGTTAAAGATTTGAAAAAAGAGGCACCTTGGAGCATGATGTTTGCAGATGATGTTGTAATCTGTGAACCCACTCAGGAGGCACTTCAAGACAAGCTTGAACAGAGGAGAAAAGCTCTAGAGGAAAGGGAAATGAGAATTAGCAGGGTGAAAACAGAGTATATGTGTACAAAGGATGCCAAAGACCTATATATTAACCTGCAAGGAGAACAACTGATGCTGGTCAAGAAATTTAAATACCTAGGCTCTTACATGCAAAGTGATGGAGGACTGGAGGCCGAAATACAGCACAAGATAAACAGTGGATGGATGAACTGGAGGAAACAGCAGAGTACTGTGTGATAAAAAGGTTAGCCGCAGAATGAAAGGAAAGCTTTAAAAGTCTGTGGTGAGGCCTGCGATGCTGTATAGCGCAGAAACTTGGCCAATTACAAAAGCCCAAGAGAAAAGATGGAAGTGGCAGAAGTGAGAATGTTAAGGTGGATGAGTGGGGTGACGCAAAAGGATAGACTAAGGAATGAGTACATCAGGGGAACAGGGAAAGTGGGGCCCATAGGGAAGAAGATCCAAGAGAGTAGGCTAAGATGGTATGGACATGTGCAGAGAAGAGGGGGGTACTACGTTGGGAGAAGAATTGAAGACCTAGAAATTGAAGGACGAAGGAGAAGGGCAAGGTAGCAGGGGATCTACAGGAGCAAGGATGGCTCAGAGAAGAAGCAGTCGATAGACATTTATGGAAGAGAAGGATCCAGCAAAGCAATGCCAACCCCACATGATGTGGGAAAAGGCTGATGGTGAGGATGGGAGCTATGGGACTAAACAGCAAGGTTATTAGTCACGCGATTCCGAAGTCACACGCGGAAGAGAGGGGGTCCAGTAAAAGTGGACAGATCCAGTCAGAGGAGTCAAACTATAAAACAAGGAAGTTAAAAGACACACAGTACAAGGTAGAAAAGAGTAACCAAAATCTAAGAACTGGAAAAACAGAGGAATAAGAGAGTGATCTTTGCATGGGGGAGTAATCATGGGTTCCAGACTGAGAAATCATGAAGAGAGACCTCAACCACAACCACCCTAAAAAAATAAAAACCACTTTCATGGAGGAAACTGAGGACCAGTTCAACCATCTGTGAATCGTCTGCTAATATTAAAATTAAGGAATCTGGAAGACTATACTTAGTATGAAGAGTCAAAAGAAGGGGGCATTCCATCAATACATGTGATACTGTCAGTCTGGTTCCACAGCCACACAGTGTGGGTGGTTTGTTACCCAAGAGGAAACAATGAGTGAGCCTGGTCTGACCAATGCTTAGATGGCATAAGACAGTGGACTCCTTCAGAGGAGCAGAAGGAAGAGCGCCACAGTGCAGTACACTCCTTGATTGTGATGATTTTATTACTGAGAGCAGTAGTGCAACAGAAGTCATTTCACTTTTGGGCAAAGAGAGATTTGATGTAGATCCACATATCCACAGCTGGAATCATGAAAGGGAATGGAAGGTAAATATCTGCTTCAGTAGCCAACAGTCAGCCAGTTCATTCCCTGGGACGGCCACATGACTTGAGACCCAGAGAAAGACAACTGATAAGGTGGCACGGCCGTGGGCAGAGAGAAGGTCACGGATAGCAGAGACCAAAGGGTGATGACAGTACCATCGGTCGATAGCCTGCAGATTGCTCACTGAGTTGGTACATATTAAAACACTGTGGAGGGAAGCCTAAGCAATAAAAAGGATGGTCATGTTAAAGGCCAGCAGCTCTGCTGTGAACACACAGCATGATCCCAGCAACAAACGGTGTTCTACGTCAGTAGGATATGTAAAAGCATATCCCACCTTTTCTATAGCAATAGAACCAATAGTGTAGTATTGGAACTCTGCAAGGATGAAACGTACAAGATGGCGGAAGACCATAGGGGTGACAGGGACCTTAGGACCATGGAATAGGTCAGTCCTAATTTGTGGTCTACGCAACATCCAAGTGCAGGTGTCAGAGGAAGTACATAGGGTGCATTCCAGTGACTGGAAATGGCGATCCCGACAAAGGGAAGTGTGAGACATTCCAACCAGCAGTCTCACCGGTGGGCTGTTATCAAGAGGGAGACATCACTCATTTGCAAAAAGGACAGCATACATGGGATGGTCAGGGAATTGACAATTAGTGATTGCAAAAGAAATCAGGAGTTGGCTCCACTGTTTTTGTAGAGGGGGGAACGCCTGCTTCTGCGAGGAGACTGCAAACGGGACTACTGCGAAGGGCACCAATAGCTAGATGCACCCCACATTGGTGAACAGAATCAAGCATTTTCGGAGCAGAAGGAGCTGCTGAGCCATAAACCTGACTACAATAATCTAGTCTGGAAAAGACCAGAGCACGGTACAGATGGAGAGGAGTAGCACGGTCTGCACCCCAAGATGTGTGGTCCAGGAGGCTGAGACAATTAAGCTTTCTCATGCATGTAGACTTCCGGTGGCGAATAATGGGAAACCACATCAGCTTTTTATCAAAAAGTAAGGCCCAAGAAAGGAGACTGTGCTACAACATCTAGGAGCTGGTCACCTAAATAACACTGTGGACTGGGAAGTACTGCCGGTCGACGGCAAAAAGCATAACCCGCTTTTTTTGAGGGAGAAAATTGGAAGCATGGGAGACTGCCCATGCAGAGGTCTGTCACATGGCACCTTGAAGCCAGTGCTCAGCAGATGCTACTGATTGGGAACTGCACCAGATGCAAAAATCACTGACACACAACTCAGGGTAACCAAAGGCCTAACAGAGGTTACAAGCCCAACGACGGCTATGAAAAAGAGTGACACACTTAACACAGAACCCTATGGGATAATTCTCCTGAATCCAAGGGGTGCCGAGATGTGCCAACTCGAACCTGGATGAGCGGATAAAAATCTGAAGGTGGCCACAAAAGCGCCAGTCATGGAGATTAACTAAAATGTGATGGGACCAAGCCTTGTCGTATGCCTTATGTAGATCATCACTGGCAGGTGCCGGAGAGGGGGGCAGGCTTCCAAAGGAGAGGGTTTGGGAACTAAAGGGGAACTGGAGAGGGGGACGGGGCTTGGGTAAGGAAAAGGTAGGAGGTGGACAGGATGTGGCAAAAGTTGAAGAAAGTGACTCCAGATGGAGGCTCTCATATTTGTGGCAAGCCTCAGCATAAGACAGGCAATCATATAACTTGTACTCTTGGCTCTTCTTTTGTCTCTTGTAAGCTGGGCAATCTGGCAAGCAAGGAGAGTGCCAGTCATGACATTTGACACACAAAGTTGGTGGAACATAGTGGCTTCCCTCATGGAGTGGGTGTCCACAGGCACCACACACACAGAGGGGAAGCGGGAAGACATGCCCAAAATGCAAGCACCGACAGCACCTCAAGGGTGATGGGACATACGGCTTCACATCGAATCTGTAGCACTTAACCTAGACCTTCTCTGGGAGGGTATCCCCTAGAAAGCCAGAATGAAGGTGCCAGTATTGGTGTGATTGTCTTTACAACCCTTCTGCACAAGTTGAACAAAATTAATGCTGTGTCGCTCAAGATTAGCCTGGAGTTCCTCATAAGTTTGCAGGATGACATCCCTATGAAAAATCACTCGCTCTCTGTACCATATTCAGTGACTGGTGAGTGATAATAGACACTGGGACATTGCCAAGATGATCACAAGCATGAAGAGTTGCAGGTTGGGCAGCAGAGGAAGCTTTGATCAGAAAGCCCAACTGCATCTTACTGAGACATTCCACTTCACCACACTTGTCCTCGATATTCTCCACAAAAGCCAATGGCTTTGTGGCAGTGAACGTGTCCCCATCTGTCCTAGTACAGACGTGGTAGTGGGAAAAGTGTTTATCCCCAGACTGCAAGCCTGGCCTTCCTGCCAAGGTGTAGCCAGGAAGGAAAGGCTGGGTCGTACGAAGCAGCATTCAATGATCCTTCGCTATACAAAGAGACAGCCACTTGAGTAAGGTCAGATTTTTGCAGCTTGATAAGCTTCATGTGCCAAGCACCCATCTTGATACCACCCACTCCAATCAGAGGCTCTCTCCATGGGTGCCATCCCGCTACAGCAAGGGCCGCCTGGCATGGCGGCCATTGCTGGGAGTTCTGATGCTACAGGAAGACAAGTAACTACTCCTTGGCATACATGGGGAGGGAACAACTAGGGTCTCCATAGTGTGATCCCTTTGTTGTCAGGGGGCTCAGCAAGACAGGTACATCAAAGCCCCACTACAAGGCTGGATACACATGCCAGTGACTTAGCAACCTAGCAGGATGGAGGGGGGGGGGGGGGGGGGCTATGGTGGGGAAGGAAGGGGCAGAGGAATCCACACTTCAGATGCTAGGGAGGGAGTTCTTTCCTAAATGGTTCACATTAAAAAACAGAAAATTTTTATCAAAAAGTTCAGAAAATCAAGAAGTAGTCAGAAAGAGAACTGAAATTCAGAAAGAAGAAACAAGATTTAGAGTTTTGCCGATTGCAAGAACAGTTGAACAGAATGCATAGTGTCTTGAAAAATAGATTGCAAGATGAATATCAATGAAAGCAAAACCAAATGTAATGGAATGTAATCATATTAAATCAAGTGATGCCGAAGGAATTAGATTAGGGAGTGAGACACTAAAACAGGTAGCGAGTTTTGTTATTTGGGCAGCAAACTAAGTGTCAATTCCCAAAGTAGGGCGGATATAAAACGCAGACATAGCAATATATCAGGTGATAAGTCGCAACCTGGGGCCAAGGAATCATCAATCTGGTAATGGATGGAAGTGCAGAAGGTAAAAATTGTGGTGGGAGAACAAGGCTTCACTACAGTAAGCAGTTCAAATAGATGTAAGTTTCAATAGTAGTGCAAAGGTGAAGAGTATAGAATTGCATGGAGATCTGGATCAAATCATTCTTCAGGTTGAAGACTGCAACAACAACAACAACAACAACAAATTTACCGTGTAAATGCAGCATCTAAGCAAGCTATTTTTGACTTGTTTTAAGTTCAGTGGAGCAGCATAATAAATTATTATAGTATCAGCTAAGTTCTTGGAATGTGCACAGTATCGGGTATTACAGCGTAACTTAATTCCTAGTAACAAAGATGATGTGACTTACCGAACGAAAGCACTGGCAGGTCAATAGACACACAAACAAACACAAACATACACACAAAATTCTACCTTTCGCAACAAACAGTTGCTTCGTCAGGAAAGAGGGAAGGAGAGGGAAAGACGAAAGGAAGTGGGTTTTAAGGGAGAGGGTAAGGAGTCATTCCAATCCCGGGAGCGGAAAGACTTACCTTAGGGGGAAAAAAGGACGGGTATACACTCGCGCACACACACACACACACACACACACACACACACACACACACACACACACACACATATCCATCCACACATATACAGACACAAGCAGACATATTTAAAGGCGAAGAGTTTGGGCAGAGATGTCAGTCGAGGCAGAAGTGCAGAGGCAAATATGTTGTTGAATGACAGGTGAGGTATGAGTGGCGGCAACTTGAAATTAGCGGAGATTGAGGCCTGGTGGGTAACGGGAAGAGAGGATATATTGAAGAGCAAGTTTCCATCTCCGGAGTTCGGATAGGCTGGTGTTGGTGGGAAGTATCCAGATAACCGGGACGGCGTAACACTGTGCCAAGATGTGCTGGCCGTGCACCAAGGCATGTTTAGCCACAGGGTGATCCTCATTACCAACAAACACTGTCTGCCTGTGTCCATTCATGCGAATGGACAGTTTGTTGCTAGTCATTCCCACATAGAATGCATCACAGTGTAGGCAGGTCAGTTGGTAAATCACGTGGGTGCTTTCACATGTGGCTCTGCCTTTGATCGTGTACACCTTCCGGGTTACAGGACTGGAGTAGGTGGTGGTGGGAGGGTGCATGGTACAGGTTTTACGCCGGGGGCGGTTACAAGGATAGGAGCCAGAGGGTAGGGAAGGTGGTTTGGGGATTTCATAGGGATGAACTAACGGGTTACGAAGGTTAGGTGGACGGCGGAAAGACACTCTTGGTGGAGTGGGGAGGATTTCATGAAGGATGGATCTCATTTCAGGGCAGGATTTGAGGAAGTCGTATCCCTGCTGGAGAGCCACATTCAGAGTCTGGTCCAGTCCCGGAAAGTATCCTGTCACAAGAGGGGCACTTTTGTGGTCCTTCTGTAGGGGTTCTGGGTTTGAGGGGATGAGGAAGTGGCTCTGGTTATTTGCTTCTGTACCAGGTCGGGAGGGTAGTTGCGGGATTCGAAAGCTGTTGTCAGGTGGTTGGTGTAATGGTTCAGGGATTCTGGACTGGAGCAGATTCGTTTGCCACGAAGACCTAGGCTGTAGGGAAGGGACCGTTTGATGTGGAATGGGTGGCAGCTGTCATAATGCAGGTACTGTTGCTTGTTGGTGGGTTTGATGTGGACGGACGTGTGAAGCTGGCCTTGGACAGGTGGAGGTCAACGTCAAGGAAAGTGGCATGGGATTTGGAGTAGGACCAGGTGAATCTGATGGAACCAAAGGAGTTGAGGTTGGAGAGGAAATTCTGGAGTTCTTCTTCACTGTGAGTCCAGATCATGAAGATGTCATCAATAAATCTGTACCAAACTTTGGGTTGGCAGGCCTGGGTAACCAAGAAGGTTTCCTCTAAGCGACCCATGAATAGGTTGGCGTACGAGGGGGCCATCCTGGTACCCAAGGCTGTTCCCTTTAATTGTTGGTATGTCTGGCCTTCAAAAGTGAAGAAGTTGTGGGTCAGGATGAAGCTGGCTAAGAATCCCCCACAGAAGAACCACAAAAGTGTCCCTCTTGTGACAGGACACTTTCCGGGACTGGACCAGACTCTGAATGTGGCTCTCCAGCAGGGATACGACTTCCTCAAATCCTGCCCTGAAATGAGATCCATCCTTCACGAAATCCTCCCCACTCCACCAAGAGTGTCTTTCCGCCGTCCACCTAACCTTCGTAACCCGTTAGTTCATCCCTATGAAATCCCCAAACCACCTTCCCTACCCTCTGGCTCCTATCCTTGTAACCGCCCCCAGTGTAAAACCTGTCCCATGCACCCTCCCACCACCACCTACTCCAGTCCTGTAACCCGGAAGGTGCACACGATCAAAGGCAGAGCCACATGTGAAAGCACCCACGTGATTTACCAACTGACCTGCCTACACTGTGATGCATCCTATGTGGGAATGACCAGCAACAAACTGTCCATTAGCATGAATGGACACAGGCAGACAGTGTTTGTTGGTAATGAGGATCACCCTGTGGCTAAACATGCCTTGGTGCACGGCCAGCACATCTTGGCACAGTGTTACGCCGTCCGGGTTATCTGGATACTTCCCACCAACACCAGCCTATCCGAACTCCGGAGATGGAAACTTGCTCTTCAATATATCCTCTCTTCCCGTTACCCACCAGGCCTCAATCTCTGCTAATTTCAAGTTGCCGCCACTCATACCTCACCTGTCATTCAACATCATCTTTGCCTCTGCACTTCCGCCTCGACTGACATCTCTGCCCAAACTCTTTGCCTTTAAATATGTCTGCCTGTGTCTGTATATGTGTGTGTGTGTGTGTGTGTGTGTGTGTGTGTGTGTGTGTGTGTGTGTGTGTGTGTGTGTGTGTGTGTGTGTGCGCACGCGCGCGAGTGTATACCCGTCCTTTTTCCCCCCTAAGGTAAGTCTTTCCGCTCCCGGGATTGGAATGACTCCTTACCCTCTCCCTTAAAACCCACTTCCTTTCGTCTTTCCCTCTCCTTCCCTCTTTCCTGACGAAGCAACCGTTTGTTGCGAAAGGTAGAATTTTGTGTGTATGTTTGTGTTTGTTTGTGTGTCTATCAACCTGCCAGCGCTTTCGTTCGGTAAGTCACATCATCTTTGTTTTTAGATATATTTTCCCACGTGGAATGTCTCCCTCTATTATATTAATTCCTAGTAAACTTTATCTCATTTGTCAGCACTCAGATCGAAGATGGGGGAAAATGACAATAGGTCTTTTACTGACTCCTGCTTAGTACTTTGCTCTCATGAGCTTCAAGAATGATTAAAGAATTAGATGAAAGGCAGTAAATGTATCTTCAGGGTACGTTCATCTACACACACAATTATGGAGTAATATTAACATACATTGATGCCAAGTGACAATTTATTTATACACTTTAAAAATGTGAAGATAATTTTAATTACAATTGCACAGAATTTGAAGGCCATGGATTCTAAATGGTGGAAATAGGGATTGGTAATGACACATGACTTGAAACAAAAAGGAAATTTATTTTAAGCATCTACCACTGCAGAATTTGAATACAACCACTGGAAAATTAAATAATAGCAAATAATAATAGGCAGTATTACTGTAATCCATGTACTATGCCTCCTTTATCTTTGGAACAGGAGAGAGAACATACCTAATATATTTTCATGACGCATTAAAACTGTCTGGTAAATTTCTGTTTCTCTGAACCAGCTTGCTTCTTCTGTAGTAAAGAATACTTTCACTGCCACTTTCTCTCCTCGCCATTTCGCCAGCCACACTTCTCCGTACCTGCCCTTCCCCACAGAATGTACCATCTGTATTTGCTTTGCTATAGTGCGCTGAACCTATTAAGGAAAATCAAAATATTAGAAGCTAATAAACCATAGTAATCATTTAGTACAAAAATTTGTGCCATCTGTAGAGCAAGGAAATGTCTTCTTAATGGCTTATCTTCCTTTTTACATCTTTTTATTTCTTACGCAGAACATGGGACTTGGTCACACAAATATTAAATTAACTGTTAACAATGTAGGAGAAGATAGATTGCTATTTACCGTAAAGAAGACAAGTAAAATTGTGGACAGGCATGATTAAAAGACACACTCATGGAGTTTTCAGCCACAGCCTCCGTCAGTAAACACACACACACACACACACACACACACACACACACACACACACACACACACACGACAGCAAACTCCACACCCAAGTATCTCTCTCTACTGATGAAGGCTGTGGCCGAAAGCTACATGTGAGTGTCTTTTAATCATGCGTGTCTGCAGCTTGATTTCTTCTTCTTCTTCTTCTTCTTCTTCTTCTTCTTCAGTAAGTAGCAATCTATCTATTCCTACACTGTTGATATTCCTACCTGGAGTTTCCATTGTTTGAACTTAACACTTAATCAACACAAAAAAACTCAAGTATGAGTTAATGAGCTACAAACAGATTATTCTAATGATGAACTAATGCCCCTTACAGATACTACCCTCACAACATATTTATTACAAATTTGTAAGTATCGTACCTTCACTAAGTAATTTTACTGTTAGGGTAGTAAAAAGAGGACTTTTCTCTCAAACTGTTCAAATAATAAAAGTAACAGCATACTGATATGCACAAAAACGTATATTCAATACCAACCATTAACTTAAATTACATAGAAAATGTACTAATTATTTTCCATACTGTACACAACATCAATATAATGAATAATTTAGGTCTACTGCTTGGTGGCTTGCATACATTTTAGTGCATATATTTTTATTTTTTTTTTAAAAAAAAAAGAAGTGTATTTCAGTTATAACTGAAGTGAAAAGTGCTTCTAGTTTGTCTAAGTTTCCCCATTTAGAACAGCTGAGAAGCAGACGTGCCCTTTTTAGAATTGGTCAGAAGTATTTCATTTCCTTTAAATAACATCCAATCAGAGAGACCACGAAGTGCTTTTCTTCTGCCAGAGAATCAGCAGATTTTTGCTGAGCAGAGGATTTTTTAATATTTGTACATTAATGTGTGAGGTTCTTTGAGTCACTTTTGCCATTACTGGTGGGATTTATTATTCAGGGTGTATACGCAGACAAGCAAAACAAAAAAATATAATTCCAGGATTTCTCGGTTAAAAATACACTTACTCCCAGGTGGAAACATAGTTTTTCCCTGTTAATTGACAGTATATTTTCTCTCGCAACTGTATAACTTCTCAATCCATTGAATGGTTATGGTTTTATACATGGGCATAGAATTTACCGGCACTTTAGAAAGCGAAACTCAGGGGAAAAACACCTTTTGGAAAGATGTTTGATGTGCAGTAACATGTACGCTGAATATTTTCGTATTATGAAAGTATAAATTCGAATTCCACCAAACACCGCATGTTACTTTCCGAAGCACTGAAATCGAGATTGCGATGTGTATTTGTAAGCCAGTCATAGCTCATGTCACGTGATCTCACCAGCCGATGACATCGGATATTCAGAGCTTCGGACATGTGCTGCAGTCGGCCAATAGCAACATCACTGTTATGTAGCGCGAACACACGAACAGGAAAAGTGAATGGTTTAAATTAATATGTATAATGTTGCTACAAGAAAAACAAAGCTTTCACATATAATATTGGTCTCTAAGGCCAATATGCTGCAAGAGAAGCTAAGCTTTCACATATAAGGTTGGTCTTTTATGCACGTATTACATTTTAAGATATATCACACAAATGTGCCAGTAAATTTTTTTATAACAACATAAAACTGTGATCTTCTGGGCTATACATTCTTCTAAATGGCTCATCATCGAAGAGCTGATTTTTAACCGAGTCCCAGATTCCCTGTGAAGTAGGCATCGACCTGATATTATGCTTTTCAATGTGGTTTCTGGATGTAAATTTCCTTGGGTAGCAGTACTTTGTTATCTCATGTCTGTTTCTTTGTTATGGCATAATGCCATACATACTAGAAGATGAAAACGTACACTTGAAATGCACTGAACAGTTGAAACTAACAAACAGTTTGGAATTAAACCCTTTGTTTCAAATATACTGACTGCCTCAGATGAAAAGATTAATAAAAGAAAATTTCTTCAGCAAAGTGATAAAAATAACTTCATTGTTCTGCATGCCAATTAATGCTTGACTGTCAGAAATGTGGAAATAAACTAAAATCTGAAACTAATAACGTATTTTATCTTTCCGTAATTATGTGAATGTATTTTAATTCACATGATAGCTCCCGGCCTAAGAAATCAATTTTGTTTTCATTTCACATGAGTGCAGTAGACAAAGAAGAAACAGCAAAATCACTAAATGTAAACACGGGTCACATGGAGACTACCCACTTCCCTATTATAACCCACACTGCTCTGCATATCAGACCTGTATCTATGATATTTCTGAACCGGGGCAATAGTAGATAGTGGCATCCCTCAAGTGTTTGAGATAGGACATCAAAAATTTTTTAAAATCAAATTTTCAAAAATATGTTCATTTTGTAGTGCACATCTTTCTGAAGAGTCTGATACATAAAACATACGTGTCCGAGGAATTGTAAGACATGGTATTTGATCTTAAGTGTGTCAAAGTGCAGCGCCACACCACTTCACACAGCATTCTTCTATCGCATGTCACTGTATTTCGGTCTGTGGAATTGAAAGGTGTAAATTTTGTACTGGATGCCATCAAACTATACTCAGGACAGTGGAAATTAAAATGTCCTATGGTGCCTCTCCTGCTTCCAGTCGATCAGTTTAACATCCTGCCCCTCTTTTTTAAAATAAAATAAAACAGAAAATTTTCACTCTTTATTCCGTATTAGCTAACAACTTGCTGCTTTGTGTGACATAAAATTAAGTATAGGACACACAAAACCAGTAAAGAGAAGACATAAACAAGACAGTGCACATTTCTTCAGTCCTAGCTCCCAGAATTTTCTCTCTAATCTTGCTACAGCTTTACACGGCGTGCTTTCCTTTCTGCGAAAGGATCTGTTACCTCATCAAAGTTAGTCAAACGTTTTGCTACATGAAAAATCGAAATGTTGTTGTCTAATACTGAAAAAGCTGTAATTACAAATAAGCCCAAGACTGGTGTGGTTTCTCGACCTGATTACCTGTGTTTTGTCACTGTCTGCGAGATACAACAAAATTTGCCTTTATAATTCTGCAGTAATTGTAACACACACCAAATAAACGAGACTGTTTTGACAGAAATGGTCATTTTTATAACACTGCAGAATATAATTCACAAAGTACCAATATCAAATGCCTATTAGGCCTACTACAAGCAAGAAGCTTTACGTTAGGAAATAGTTTTACACTTCATTCATATGCTCCAGTTTCTCAAGCAGGAGATCGAAAAGTAGTAGTGCGAAATTTTTATATAAATTTGGTATCACCATATTCTTCCATAATTTAAGTGATGTCACCGTTTCTTCTCCTTCCTCTTTCTAACAAACAATGTTGTCATCACTAATTCTGTATCTATTCCTGCCAATGTCAATGCTTATTCGCTGGTTAACTTGACTAACTCTGCCAGAATCACCAGTCTAGTTATCCCGCAATTATTCTCTGGTTAGGCATTACTATGTGTTCGTACAACACGTTTTCTGTACTTCTTCCAGAATAGACCTTTAAGCGGCTGCTAGCCGGAGACTGTACAACTGGCCCTTGCTAGTGTAACGATCTGGCCAAAAATTTTCTGTCAAAATTTCCTTTTCTTGGATACACCGAGAAAGTAATATGTAATCTTTCTTACCTGTTATTCCTGTTAGTCGTTTATTCTCACTCTGGTAGCCTGAATCTATGGATTTCGCTGGTAATCATAACAACGCTCATCATTAGCAAACCCAATCAACCTCATAATCAGACAGTGGTTGTCTTTCTTTCGTTCGGCTATACTCTGCTCAGCTCGTATAGCCCCTTTTGTCTGCAGGAAAGTTCACCTCTAGATGTGACGAGGATTCCACTGACAGAGACATCACGTACACTATGCACGCATTCACAAACCAACTTAGGATTCATTCAGGAATCAACTTGGAATGTGTTCAACAATGTTCAAAAACCAACACGGACACGTTTCGAAGTCATACGAATAATCGATAGACGAACATGTGCTGGATGGTAGGCGCTTTGTGAAACAAGGTTTTTTTCCTCGAGAACATAAATTTGCATCCTCCCCCCTCCCCCACTCCTAGATCCAGGGCTGCTGCGCAGTCTGGCAGCTTGGGTGCGCCAGTAAAATTTTTCCCGGTAGGACCTAGCTGCCCCCCCCCCTTTTTTTTCTGCTGTGACTGCTTACACAGCCAACAGCCACATTTCTGTAGCCAGAAGCGGGAGAAGATACTACTCAACTGTGCATGCGCATGATCCCACTTGTAACTGCTAAAACAAATCTAATGTTAACAGTTGTGATGTCATGCTCATCATAGGCAATTTGTTGTTGCAAAGCCTTTAACACATTTTGCTGTTGGCAGACACTTGTATTAGCACTGTGTTTTGTTGCTGTATATGGCGCATTTCCTTTGCAATTTAAGTTTTATTTTAGTTTTTTCTCTCATTCACGTTTTATTGCTGCAGTATTATTCTGCAGTAGCAGGATACAGTAATATCCTTTGTTAGAGTATTGGTTCTTACCAGCCAAAATTACAAAAATTTAACTGAGAACAAAAACAATGAAAAATTCCTGGAATTCAAAAAAATTTCCGGGTTTTTCCCGGTTTTCACACAGATGAAAAAATTCCTGGGTTTTTCCCAGATCTCCCAGTTGTCCTGGGTCATTGACACCCTGTTATTGTATTTTGCAACTAGACACGTTATCCTCTCCAGTGTAACCTGAGCCCTTTAAGAAACATTGTAACCATACATTTGCGCATCTAAATAAGGCTGGACTTTTTCTCAATACAAGATAGATACTGGTATGTTAGCACACACGAATCATTCATTGTCAGTGGCAAAATCAAAAGTGAGGGTGGCTTTAAAATGGAAAGCTAAGTGTTTATAAATGCATTATTTTTCGCACCAGTGTTTAAGAAGGGTAGTAGGTGTAATCCATCGAACTACACACCTTTATCATTGACGTCGGTTTGCAGTAGGGTTTTGGAGCATATACTGTATTCAAACATTATGAATCATATCGAAGGGAACGATCTATTGATACGTAATCAGCATGATTTCAGAAAACATCGTTCTTTTGCAACGCAGCTAGCTCTTTATTCGCACGAAGTAATGGCCGCTATCGACAGGGGATCTCAAGTTGATTCCGTATTTCTAGACTTCCGGAAAGCTTTTGACACCGTTCCTCACAAGTGACTTCTAATCAAGCTGCGGGCCTATGGGGTATCGTCTCAGTTGTGCGACTGGATTCATGATTTCCTGTCAGGAAGGTCGCAGTTCGTAGTAATAGACGGCAAGTCATGGAGTAAAACTGAAGTGATATCAGGTGTTCCCCACGAAAGCGTCCTGGGACCTCTTCTGTTCCTGATCTATATAAATGACCTGGGTGACAATCTGAGCAGTTCTCTTAGGTTGATCGCAGATGATGCTGTAATTTACCGTCTAGTAAGGTCATCCGAAGATCAGTATCAGGTGCAAAGCGATTTAGAAAAGATTGCTGTATGGTGTGGCAGGTGGCAGTTGACGCTAAATAACAAAAAGTGTGAGGCAATCCACATGAGTTCCAAAAGAAATCCGTTGGAATTCGATTACAACAATTCTCAATTGTACAATAGTACAATTCTCAAGGCTGTCAATATAACTAAGTACCTGGGTGTTAAAATTACGAACAACTTCAGTTGGAAAGACCACACAGATAATATTGTGGGGAAGGCGAGCCAAAGGTTGCGTTTCATTGGCAGGACACTTAGAAGATGCAACAAGTCCACTAAAGAGACAGCTTACACTACACTCGTTCGGCCTCTGTTAGAATATTGCTGCGCGGTGTGGGATCATTACCAGGTGGGATTGACGGAGGACATCGAAAGGGTGCAAAAAAGGGCAGCTTGTTTTGTATTATCACGTAATAGGGGAGAGAGTGTGGCAAATATGATACGCGAGTTGGGATGGATGTCATTAAAGCAAAGACGTTTCTCATCGCGGCGAGATCTATTTACGAAATTTCAGTCACCCACTTTCTCTTCTGAATGCGAAAATATTTTGATGAGCCCAACCTACATAGGTAGGAATGATCATCAAAATAAAATAAGAGAAGTCAGAGCTCAAACAGAAAGGTTTAGGTGTTCGTTTTTCCCGCGCACTGTTGGGGAGTGGAATGGTAGAGAGAGAGTATGATTGTGGTTCGATGAACCCTCTGCCAAGCACTTAAATGTGAACTGCAGAGTAATGATGTAGATGTAGATGAAGCATATGCCATACACAATGTGAGCCAAGTGGTCCTCATTTTCAAGCATTTTAAAATACCACGGCCTACTGCACCCAGCACCTTTTATTAAAGTGGCACTGCCTAGCAGCTGGTTTTGAGACCAAAGAAACCGCTATCTTTCCTCTCGTGAAGTGCGGCTGGAACACACTAGCAGTACGAGCATCCTCTAGTGGTTGTGGTGACAGATGTTTTCCTTCTTGAATCACTGAGGCAAGAAGTGATGTACGTAGATGTTTATGCAACAGGTTCCTATCAAGCCATTAGATGGATGACAATGGAGTTACATACTATCCAGTGTTCTCCTGAAGAAGTGATTTGGAGTTGTTTCTCCCAGTTGTCACATGGCTTGGTGACACACAAATTGTGGAAGCGCCAGCTAGTATCAGTAGTATCCTACTAGTTTTAGTTTAGTGTCTGCTTCCTCCTGCAGGCACTAACAAATTCACCTGTGAATGGTTTTGAGGCGAGTTTGGTATCGAGTACTGTCAGTTGTTTCTTGGCTGTTCAGGGTTGGAAATATTATCAACATCAAGTACTGATTCCCTACATCAGTGATTACATGATTTGATTTGCATAATGAGTTTATTGATGGGGAATGAATTCTGCATGTCATATAGGAGGAATTGACCAGCCTTCTTTGTGGTGCTGTTTACTGTGTCAAGCAACTGTAATCAAAAGTCTTAATTAAAATGAGTGCCACAAGGTGGGTGAAATGGTCACTCAGTCATGTGCGTCCCTGTTGGATTGTCTGAAGAGTGTGGTTTATGAAAGAAATGTCCAAGCGAGCATTAAGTTGGCTGGCAGTGTTTTCTTAACTTTTCTTGATCCAGTTGGCTGTGCCTAGTGCACATAGTGGTGCGTACTGGAGTTAGGTTGTTGCTATATACTGAACAGTGTCTTGTCTGAGTACTGTCATCATGTGTTTGGCATTACGTGTCAATCACTGTTATAGAGTTGAAAATTTGTTGTAAGGAACAACGTACAATAGTTGTTGGTAGTTCATCCGCTTGCTCAGTGGGTATCCTGAGATGCCAGCAGCAAAATCCTACACTAGGAGTTGTTACAGTTCTATCAGTGATAAATCAGTATTAGTGCACTGGCTACTAGCAAGGCCTTTGCTGTACACATATGTTGTACTGGCACTGTTGATCAGGCTAATGTCCGTCTAGTTATACGAGGGTCAAGTCCCCAGTATAAATCAAAAACCTAGATTAAGTTATGGCTAAAGCCGTTTAGCCTAAGTGGGTTATCACCCAATTGTTGTAAGTATGATACACAGCTATTGCCTTCGTCGTAAGTGAGGCTATCTCATTAAAACTAAGAAACGTCAAATGAACACACTAGGTTAAGGATCCAGCTGGGATGTATCTCAGTGAGCATCACTATGGTGTGCCTTAATCCACAGTAACCCTTAATATTAACAGGTACAAGGTAACACATGCTTTACATGGCTAACTAACTCTACTATAGACGCGGTTTGTCATCATTAACCTGTGGTGACCACTGAATCTGTGTTTTTATCAATGCCACTAGGCGGTTGTGCTTGTGTGAAATGGTATGCACAGAATCACTGGCTTTATGATAATGACTTTAATTATGTTTTCTGCTGTAACATGTAATAACAATCTTGCCAGAATTTTATTTGTTTTAAGTTTTTATTCTGACCAGTTAATGTGAAAAGGATAGTTGCTACTCACCATATAGCAAAGATGCTGAGTCAAAGACAGGCACAACAAAAAGACTGTTGGAAAAGTAAGCTTTCGGCGAACAAGGCCTTCGTAAAAAAAAAAAAAAAAAAAAAAAAACCCACACACACACACACACACACACACACACACACACACACAGTCTGGCTTCAGCTTCCAGAGGTGTGTGTGTGTGTGTGTGTGTGTGTGTGTGTGTGTGTGTGTGTGTGTCCATTTTCAACGTGAAGGCCTTGCTGGCCGAAAGCTCACTTACCATCAGTCTTATTCATGACTATCTATGACTCAGTACCTCCACTAGTGAGTAGCATCTATCCTTTTCATAACATTGTTACATACCAACCTGGAGTTTCCATTGTTTGATTTTGCCTGATCAGTTGCATTTCTCATGCAATATTTAAATTGTTGGCTAATTGTATGTCATATATGGTGCATTTTAAATATCAATATTATCAGCCAACTGTGTACTGATCAGATTGACAGAAAGGTGGAATGTCCCATAAGTCACCATAGTTATTCAGATTTCTGTTTCATAATAAAATTGCTTGCGTCTTCCATTTCTCTTCCACCCTCAACAATTCCAAGGTCTACACAATGACTTATTGACAGTCAAGCTGGATCAATTTCTGGTGTACAGCACTGGTTTCACTATGGAGACACTGGATTGTTGAACCTCTCACCTGATTCCAAACACCAACCTGTTGTAAGGTTGTAAAATTTGAAACTGAAGGATTAATAGAACAGATTGTTTCAGCCCGACTAGCTCTGAAGTTAAAATAACTAAGTGTTACACTCCCCAACAACGTTGCCCTTTTACAAATGTTTGAACAATTATCCCAGTATCCTTTAAGAATATTATTGCTTTCCTATGTAAGTCTGCTTAGCTGTTAAGAACACTTACCAGCAAAGGAAGACCAGATCCCGAACCAGAGCTCTGGTCTATTAGCTCCTGTAGTGTACCACTATTTGTTAAATATGGATCACAACTGTGTTCCATATAAAGCCGTCTATCTTCACGCTTTTTGTACCTAGAGACAAAGAAACTTATGAGTTAGTCTACATCCTTCATTTATCCACACAAAGTCAGAAGTCCAAGAGAAGTAGTAGTAGAAGTAGTAGTAGAAGTAGTAGTAGTAGTAGTAGTAGTAATAATAATAATAATAATAATAATACTCCAGAGTTCTCACGACAAACACAATCTATACTTTAAACAAGTTGTCATTACTGGTGCACAACTCTTGTGAGCACACACAACTTTAATTGATAATGAATCCTTTCTCACACAAAAGAACGGAAATGAATCAATATATTTCAATAGAGCTCATGCTAAGGGTGTTATTTTATACCCTTTAGCAAAATATATTCTTTAAAACTGGTGCAACATAACTATTTGCGGGTACTAGTAGCGATCAAACTCGTTCGTCGAATTCCCCATTTGCTACCCACATAGGTTTGTCGAAAAAGTGCACATACGTACACACCAAGTTTGTCAAATTTAACCTCACATTTGAAGCTGCTGTCATCATGTTGCAAAGCATTATGACTCTAGTGGGAATGGCTACAATGCAGGCAAAGCATTTCTTGCTTTGACTTTAGCACTGTGTACAATGAAGAAAAAGAAAACAAGATGTTGGCCTGGGTTATCATTGAAATTAAAAAGATTAATAAATGCATGAAAATCTGCTGAAGGAAATATTAAACTCAGAACCTGACGATTACATAAACTTTCTCCAGACAGACAGTCAAACTTCTAATAACTTGTTAGAGTAACTTCACACACACACACACACACACACACACACACACACACACACACACTGATGAACACACTGTTATGTGACAATCTATTCTTTTCTACTCAGTCCTCTAATCAAATTTTATTAAAATACACAATGTGGAAATATATCCACTGCCCATGAAAAAAAGATAGCTCTGCTTTTTTAATTTTATCTCATGTGATGTGTATGCAATACTGATTTTCTTCAATGCCTTCATGTGTAATATATGGCTGGGGAAGATGAAACAGCTCTATCATTTTGGTTATTGTCAGTGCTCTTATTTCTATCCTTTAGCGCAGTTTCCATAATTGTAAAAACTCTCAAGACAATGAGATGAACTCTTTCTTGCTAAATCTTAGCAGTAAAATATTATGAACAACGTCTGCCATCTTGTCAAATGTACCATCAATCAAAATTCCTCTTTAACATGTCAAACAGTCTACGTTTGACAAACCTATCTAACAAAGCCACACACTGCCGTATAATTTGACAAACTAGAAAAACTGAAAAACTGTTTGAGCGTTTATGGAAACGCTAAGAAATTTGTATTTTTACCTACATTCTAAATTTACAAATTAAGATGTGTAAGTTGATATAATTTCTGACCTAGCAGTACTAATGTAAAAATAAGGATTTTATCTTTGTGTGTCAGGTGTATCATGTAAGTGGATATAAAATTCCTATGTATACCACAATGGCACACACATTTCAGTCTGGAAGTGGTTAAGTTCATTAACTTGAGACCAACAAGAAGTATCAATAGGAGTATTCCTGCATATTCAAGTATTTTGAGAGTTTTTAAGTCTGTCAGTGAATGGAACAATTTCCAGTACGGTACTTTCAAAAGCAGTTATGAAGTCTTTGTTTGGTGTGAGAATGCAATGAAGTATAAATACTCTCTCCATTTACAGCAGAAATATTAGTCTGACTGGCAGTAAAAATTGCAGGTGTTGTACCAAAGGTTAAAGTTCCGACTTTCTTAAGGGCAATGTCATTAATTCAAAATAACAAGCTCATTTGGAGAGAAACAGAAAAAGACATTGGCTCTAGTCTTGAAGCTAAATTTGATTCATAATTGGCGGCAATAGCTGCAAATAAAGGATGGTGACAAAAAAAAATTGTCATAACCGTTACAATATGTACTAACTTATGCAACCACTGTTACTGAAATTTCAAAGTCATATTATCAAAACAGCATATAATACAGGTTAAGCTACGACATGCTAAACTGTTCACAAGCTTGCTGTGCAGCAAGCACATGGGCTGAACTTCTGTTTGTCTCAGCTCTGGTGGGTCCTCCTTGGAAGTATTCGGTACAGCATGACATTTCATTTAGGGTTGTTTGCACAAAGAGAGGCAGTCTAGTGATCATCGTTACAAACATTTAAAAATGAATGGAAATGACACAAGAGAAGGATGAGAATTCTCGATATGTATTATGCAGTCATATAGTCAACATGTACCACAAATTTGATAGGGAACAACATTAAAACAACATGAATGAAGAACTTAAAGATATCACTGACAATGAAAGAGCAAGAAAATATAATGATCAACAGACAGGGATTTGATTTTCTGTGCACTAAAAAGCACTTTGAGCTAATTTGCAGGCATGAAGCACATGATGAAATTGGTGGAATGAATATTAAATTTTCTGAAGTCTCACAAAATATTACACTGCCAGTTGCAACAGTTTTCAATGGAACTGAAAAAAAGAGCATGGAGACACTATACTGTACAGCAAAGTACATTGGGCAACTCAAGAGACATGCCAGGAACGATTTTTCCATTTAAAACTCTCTATCGTTGATTTTCTGAAGGAAAAAGGAGACCAGGAATGAAAATTACAACATCCAGAAGGGACTGCAGTTCTCGCATTTTAAATGGACTTTACTGTATACTACCCACATTAAGATATCACAAGGTGAGAACAACTTATTTCTGATCTGATGGGGATGAGTTTAAACAAAAATTGCATTGTGGAAGGGACAAATTCTGATGAAAAACACTGTCCACTCCCCTAAGCTCACTGACATTAAAATAATAATAATAATAATAATGCAATTTCTGAAGAGTTTATTGTGGCCTTTAAAGAATTACAAGGACAGATTTCTAAACGTTTTGAGGACACTGCCAATCTTTTCTGAGCTGTTTTCGAGACTGCTTGACATTGCAGTTGAAAGTGCCCCTGTGCATGTGCAGGTAGAACTGATTGAGCTGTAATGTAATTCCCATTTAAAAGAAATTCTTTTATGGTAAAACTGTCCAAGTTATCAAAGCTGTTTTCCTTCGGAAGAGTTTCCACATACCCATAATGAGGCCGCAAATGTGATTAAATATTTCGAGTAACTTATGGTTTTGACGGCTTCTTTCAATTACGGAACTCGGTAAGCCATGATTACTCAGGAACCCAAGTGTGAAAATCTGTGAAACTGTCTTTATCTATCTGAATGCCAACAGTTTGTGGCACATAACCGTTATATTATGCCTCCAAAGTACCAGAAATAATTAAATTTTACTGAAAATTTCTTTTATTTGTGATCTCTGTTGTTGACAAATATGAAATCAAGTAGTGTGCAATGTGACTGCGTTGCCATCTAAACAGGGCACATTTCCAGTTTCCCCCTCTTCCCCTCCTTGTGCTCAGATAGCATGCCGTGGTGGTGGTGGTGGTGGTGGTGGTGGTGGTGGTGTGCAGCCAGGTGAGAGAGCTATGCCATCCCCGATACAAAAAATACAGAATTAAAATTGCTAAAAAATAATTGTTTTAAAATACAGTAATACTGCAGTGGTCCAGCATCTGTAACCTACAGGCCTGACAGTCTGGCAGGCATCAGAAATTTTCCCAGATTTTTAGTTTAGCACTGTTGGCAGTACAGATGAGCAGTTGATGCCTTTGAGAAATATTTGAACTGTTCAGCATGGTACTTTGTCAGTAACAATTGTCTGCCTTAATGAGCAATTATATTTTTGCCAATATAAAGCCAGTTCCGCTGTTAGCTTTGTGCTACAGTCGAGTCGATGTAAGAGTATCTCCGACAGCTAATAGTGCTGTTGCCAGTTTTCAGTGGCTACATTGAAATGGCTGCAGGTGAGAACAATAGCCTCTACAGAGCCATGACAATATGGAGGAATTACCATAGAGATGTTTACAAGTCTGTGTTATATGATGGGTTGAGGTCGACACCCAAAGCTGCTGTGCCAAGCCCACTCCAACCACCAGTGATTAACTATGCCGTGTGTACTAAAGGATCAATTATTTTTCATTCATTAGAGCTAAAGTTACGATCCAAGAAATCCAAGAAACAAGTTAGCACTTCCGCAGTGTTTCAGAGGGCTCAGAAGAAAACAATCAGTGACAGATATGACTCAGACATATTCCATATACCTGTGCATTCCAAAGACAGTGATTCTAATTACATTGCACCATTTAATTGTCAATATTTTGAGTAACTACTGCTTGTTCCTTACAAATCAATGGTGCTGATTTTATTTTGTAACTAGTGCACAAAATTTGTCAGAAACTGAGACTATACAAAATTTGTCAGAAACTGAGATCTATGGTCTCTTGTCGGTGTAAAAAAAAAAAAAAGGATCTTCCAAGTCAAAGCAATCAAAAGATATGGCTGACCTAGACTTGTGAAATTTGGCAAAAAGAAGCAAGGGTTTGCAATATGAGTAAAGGAAAAAAGCAGAAAATTCTTAATTATAATGACACTGTGCAGTCACATTAATGTGATCACCTGTCAGAATCCTAAATATCCACCTTTTGCAGCACGAAGCACTGCGAGAGATGCAGGAAGAGTGTCAATGAATGAGGTTCTGGAATGAACTGATGGGGAATGTGGAGCCATACCAACTCTAGTACCATGGCAAACTTCTCAGCTGAGGACACATGGCACGAACAGCCTGATCGAGGTCGTCCCACAGATTCTTCATTGGGTTTAAGTCTGGGGAACATGGTGGCCAGAGGAGTACAGTAAACTCAACCTGGTGCTTTTAAAACCATGCTCACACTCTGCAAGCTATGTTACACATTGCGTTGTCCAGCTAGTAGATGCCACTGTACTGAGGAATAACAAACCAAATGTAGGTATGGAAGTGGTCTGCAAAAATAGATGCATAGATGCATACTTGTGTTGATCCAGTTGTGCCTTCCAGAATACCACGAAAACATTCTTCAGAGCAAATGCCCCCCTCCCCCCCTCCTCCTCCTCCTCCAGCCTGGACCCTTCTGGCAATTGTTGCAGGGTGTTTGCTTTCAGGCATTTTATGTCATATACACCATAGGCCATCTGTCAGATTGAGCATAGAACGTGATCAGCCTGAAAAGGCCACCTGGTGCCACTCAGTGGATGTCCAGTAGTGACATTGGCATGCATATTCCAGCCTTCGTCAATGATGAACAGCAGTCAGCATGGGTACATGAACCAGTCGTCAGCTGTGGAGGATCATATGCAGCAACATTCGCTGAGCAGTCCTGAAGAGATGCCCCTTGGTTCATCTGGGTGGTCAGCTGTTCAACAGTTTAAGGACTATTCACCCACATCCATCACCACCGCTGCTGTTCATCTATTATTTATGGCTGTGGTGCATGACATTTGCTTCAATGCTTGTTTTAGAGAGCACCATTTTGTCATACACAGTATACTTTAATCATGGCAGCACACCGACAGTTTAAAAACTAAGCTGTTTCAAAAAGGCTCGGCCCGAAACCAATGATCATGTCCTTTTGGGCATCAGATAAATTGCTCCTATTGTATATTATGACAATGACTGCACTGCACCCCCCCCCCCCTCCCCCGCCCCCTGCCCCTCCACCTGACATGCTTTATATCCAGTGGCAATGCTTCCATTTTCAGTCTTTGAGTGGTTATTGCATGTTGACATCAACCACAGGCAGTGGTCACATTAATGTGACTGGGCCGTTTATATCACATGAAAAACATATCTCTTTTGTCATTTGTTATCTGATTTCAAACTTACAATTAAAACATTTTCCAAAGACTTTGAATTCCCTGGACCAATATCTTATCAGTATCAATGTAGATAACAGGCAAAAATTGTCAAGGTTCTCATTTCCCTGAATTGACATACTGTCTACATATATGAGCCATTTCAAAAGCGCTGCACACTGTGCACGTGTGACCATTATGGTGATGTCATCAAGTAGAAATTCTTGTCAGTTGTGAGTGAGACTTTAGATGTGACAGTCATAAAAGTGTGTGTGCTGGTTTGTGTCACTGCGTGGTCAGTAAATCAGTTTTAAAGTGGAAGCTGAATCTGAGTTAGACTGGATTACATGTTAAGAGAATCCCTACATCAAAATCAAATTGCTACATGGAAAGAATCCAAGAAACTTCCAATGCATTGACAGAGGTGTTTCGGAACAGTGTGAAGGATTTTAGTACACACAATATCACAGTGGCCTACTTGTTTCTGTGAAGGTTGGGTTAGCACTGAGGACAACCCAAGAAGTGGAAGACCATCAACTGCAATAGACTACACCTTTCAGGTTATTGTCAATGAGATTTTGAGAGAGGATTGACAAAAATGTGAGCAAATTGCATATGAAACCAGAATATCTGTCACTTCAGTTTACAGAATAATAACAGAAAAGTTAAAGATGAGGAAAGATGCTGCCAGATGGGTTCCACATGAGCTGAGTACAGAGGAGAAAGCAGATCACAAAAGAATTGCAGAAGGACAGCTTCAACATTACTGAAAAGAAGAACAGTTTCTGTAAAGGAGTGTTGCACTCCATGAACCCTGCATACAAGATTTTGAGTCAGAACTGAAGTCTCAGTCATCACAATGGAAAAGTTCCAATTCTCCACGCCTGAAAAAATTCTGCTGCCAACAGCCAATGGTGAAACTGATGATGATATTTGCGTATGACATGAATGGGGTCACAGCTAGAAATAATGTGTTCCAGGCAACATGTGTAACAAGCATGTTTCTGCAAAATGTTTTGTACCTGAAAATTCATCAAAGAAGGCCTCATGGCTCTGAGCACTATGGGACTTAACATCTATGGTCATCAGTCCCCTAGAACTTAGAACTACTTAAACCTAACTAACCTAAGGACATCACACAACACCCAGTCATCACGAGGCAGAGAAAATCCCTGTCCCCGCTGGGAATCGAACCCGGGAACCCAGGAAGGCTTCATGCTTGCAGCTGGTGTTCTCATTTTGCATGATAATGTAAGACTGCATACTGCCCTACCAGCGAGGGAAACATTTGACAAATATACTTCCCCATCCAACACACAGTCCTGATATGATCTCGCCAGACTCTGAACTGTTTTCCTAATTGAAATAACAACTCCATGGAAAACATTTTGATAGTGCCCTGTCTGGAAAACAAATTCTCAAAACAATGGGAAGCTGTCATATGCAACGAGATTCTATTGAAGGCCTGGGAAGGTATTCTGTAAAATAATTATTTTCTTCAATTGTACCTTACAATGTGCTGAACTTTTGAAATGAACCTCTTATATAGTTAAGTTTGTAAAAAACCTGTGAGTGCAAGTCCTACTCGTAGATGGCCAATTTTTTTATACTGTAATCTCCCCTCTTGTGTTTAATAAATAACATTACTTGTTTATGTCTGTTAAAACTACAGGTTTTTCTAATAACCCTTTTTTTAAACTAAGTATTTAAAAATGGCCTTGGTAACCCATAATATTTGATAATGCAGCACAGAGGCACGAGTCTGCTGGATTATCAAGGTCCTACTGTATTGACTGGAAACAAAAGGCTATACAGCTTTTTCATTATCATATTAGGAATCAGCCTGGTGTCCACTGGACCATGTTACCGGAAGAAAGTGCCTTCACAAACAGAATTCAAATAAAATAGCAGCAAAATACATAACAAATCCTAAAACTAAAACAGTGAACAACTATCAAGACAGAGAGAAAATAATTAAGTGACAAGTGTTTGTAATCTCTATTTATTTGGTTCTCAGACCAGCTAGTGGTAACTGACCTACCTCAGATACACACATGCGATGATTACTAGAAAAATTATGAGGCAGATTGTTATTGACACAATGAGAGCAATATAAGGTATGCTCTCATCATATCCAAATCCTGGTTTTGGTGTTGTAACTCTGTTTTCTATTTTTGGTTCAAGATTCTTGTTGCAGTAATCTGTATCATTACAACACAAGATTGATCTTGCTATTTTATGTGGGACCAGATTTCCTTTACACTGCAAAGAACAGGAAAGTACCATATTTATTAAAAACATTATTGTTACACAGTTACTAAAGTATGTATCTCAGAAGTTAATTTACAATGCAATAGATAGCATGAGAGAGAGAGAGAGAGAGAGAGAGAGAGAGAGAGAGAGAGAGAGACTGACTATGACAGCTCATTACAGGAACTTCCTTACATCCATTACTCTACATGAATGCAAAGGACAATTTACCCACCTCTCAGTTTGCTTCTTCCTTCCCATTTACTTGTTCTTTCATTGATAATAGACAACCATTTACCATAAGAATACTTGAAAATAACAGCCTTATCAACCGCTGAATATGGTACCCCAGGAAGACTTTACAGCTCATATGTACAAATAATAGATGTCCGACTAAATAACACAAGAAGAATGATTGCTGATATTCTCAAATCAACACCTACAGAATGGCTGCCAGTACTACGCCCCCTCCCCTCCTCTTTCCGGCCCCAACTATGATGCATTAAGGTTCTCAGGAACCAGTACAAAATGATCATGGATAACAAAAATCTATTAATCCATCAAGATCTCCATGACACAACCATAACTGAGTCCACTATAGGTGACCACTAGCAATAACAGAAAGGCTCACTGTGGAAGCCGAGTTCAACTTTACTAAAGCATGGACTCAAGAACTGACTGGACTAATAATAATAATAATAATAATAATAATAATAATATGCTGTATATCGCCCACATCCCCTTGCCTTGCCACAGAAAATATGGTCAATACTAAACAGAATTAGAATGCAACACAGCAGCTACAGATCATCAGATACATCACAGAAGAATGCCTCACAAGATCATACAAAGGCAGATCAGAAGACTTCCTGCTGGCGACTCCAAGGTCTATAGACTACAGAAATCCTCTACAAGTTTTTTTTATGAGGTTTTATATTCTAAATATTATGCTCTGCTCTATGTATTTTTTTTCAGCATGTCAAAAAGCCATAGCTAAGTAATAAATAAAATGTTTGCACACAAGATGAACGAGCATTTCTAATAACACGAAAGGTTTCATGCCATTACATCAGTACGCACGTGACCTACAGGATATCTATGGTATATTTTCTGTTTCTGTAGAGACAATAACACTAAAGCAAGGTAAATTGGCAAAACCACGTAGATAATTACCTGCATCAGAACTCCCTCTGGTGCTAAGCAGCCATAAGTATGAATAAGTTCCCAAGTTCCATCCTTCATGGGTGCTTCTTCAATTGCTGCAAAACATTGTCCTCCAGGATAGCCAATGCATGTACCATTTGCATTATCTGGGCAGTCTCCATCACAGTAACACAGAACACCATTTACTGGAAATAAAAAGATAGTAAATACTAATTCTCACTTAATAATGACATATCAATCAGGTTATCATACACATTTTTAATGGAAGGAACCTAGTATTTATAGAAGATATGAAATGGAACTGGTTGAAGAATAATCACCTCTGTGGAGTGTTACTGGCTGCAGCATAATTCCTTTACAAGGAAAAGAACAGGATGACAGATTTAAATATTTGTTTGTAAAACAGTTAGGAAAAAATAAACTGAAGTCCTAGCTTTTTTTCTACCAGTAAATTTTACACCGAAAACTAAATATCTGAACATTCATTATAGCCAAGCAGTCATTTACAAAAGCACTACAAGTTAATGTATATGTTTCAGTACAATGTTATTCAAGCTTCTCATCCTGTCAACCAGACAACTTTGCAGTTCCTACACAGCAGGCCGCATGGTGGGGAACAATTCCTCCATCTAATCTGAAGCCACATGTTTGATTGGCTAATAGCAGGGTCATCATCTTGTTAAAGTTCAGACATACTAATTTATTCACAGTGCTCCTCCATTACAGTCCCGGACACACACACTCATAAATACACCACAGAACACTGCTTTCACTCTTTCAGAGATTCAGATGTGACTTGTGACACAATGACCTGTTGGAGAACATATAGATGACAGAAAAAGTAATGTCTTTAGCTGATGCCTGGGATTTCAAACATCATCCATGCAATATTATGTGCTTAACAGTTTTTGTAAACATGCAGCTCAGAATACATATGTAGCAATTTAGAAGAGAGTTTATTTATTCGGCGGAAGAGAAAGACTAGCTACATCACCACCTGACTGCAATAGAATTTGCTGACAACATTTCATATCGTCACGTAGTTTGTTACCAGGTTATTTCTCATACTAAAATTGAAGACTTGTTTGACACTTCCAAATGAAATTCAAATCTGGCAAACAATATTACATGGCACATGTCTGAGCATTAATATGACTTTACAATTTGTACATTATTTTTAAAAAATGGACAATTCTTTTTATTTAAAGGGCATCAGAAGTGCACCAAAAACTAATTCTGCACTACAATTTAAACATTATCCAAATTAATTTTAAATAAATCTGCAATCAAAATTACCACCTAGATCTTGTAATTCAGAGCTAATTCAGAATGAAGACAAAACAGAAATGTGTGTCACTTGACACAGAGATCTGTCAGCTGTCTTTGACAGTGAAACCATTTGAACATTGAGAGAGAAAACACACCAGCGAAGAAAAATAGCTACTGCAGCAATATAACTGCCAAAATGTAAGAAAGACAATTTACAACTGCATGAACTGCTAGTCAGCCTTTTTATATTTCAAGTGTCATTAACAAACCATGACAAAAGCTCTCAGTTTGATATATTATGAAATCCTCATCCATCATGTAAATGCACATTCTGACTACAATTTCACTTGTTTTGCATTCTATGGTTTACATTCCGGAGTGAGCAAACTCAACATTTATCCACTGTAGTCATCATAAACTTACTTTATTTCAGTATATATTCATCTTCTGATCCATTTGCACCATATTAAATACAGCTCACTGTACAGTAGGCATTAAAGGCAGGGAAAAAATTTTTTTCATTTAAAATTCCATTTACTAAAATGTTTCTGCATTACTTATACTCTTGCTCCTAGAGTAGCACACTTCACAGTAGCTGTTTACTTTTACAGCCACTATATGATTCTTTCATCACTGAAGATATTTTATAATTCTTCATGCAAAATGTCATGTGAATGGCAGAAAACAAATTTTGGTTTTTCTTTTGGTCGGTCTACAACCCAGCGGCCGGTCTATTTCATAAAGAAAAAAAAAAAAAAAAGAAAAAAAACAATATAAGATGGATGAAAATCTGAGAAGGAAGGTGAATGTAGCTAGTAGCTTTGTGCCAGCACAGGGAAGACATATAGTGGCAGTTAAACACCCATAGCATACAAGATATCACCCTAATAACCTGTTTCCCATTCATTTAATTCCCCTACACGCCAGATAGTTGCTAAGCTGATGAAAATTAATTCCAGAGGCACTGGATAGTTATGTAAATGCATAAAGTGCTGGCCATAAGGAAAGAGTAAAATAAAGAGACAGTATACAAAAAGTGTGAAAGAAATATACTGCATTTTTATCAAAACTGCAATACTATAAAGGAAACGTGTAAATATTAAAGACAGAAGAGGACATTCAACATAGACTAATGCATGTAAATGTTCAGACTTACAGAACAATATGGTATCTGCAATTCAAGATCAGCCCCCTGAACAGGTGAGTTACACAAAATGCATGCAAATGTTTTTAAGAGAAATGAATATGCTGAAGCAACCACCAGTATTACACACTACCTAAAATGTGCACTGTTCACAGCAAAAGATGCTACACAGGAGCATTACAGAGTCTGAACAGGAATGAACTATGTTGTTGTTGTTGTTGTTGTTGTTGCTGCTGTGGTCTTCAGTCGTGAGACTGGTTTCATGCAGCTCTCCATGCGGAATGAACTATAAACTGTTGTAAATGTCATTTGTCACATTATACAGTTGTGGGTCATATGTAAGAGTGTAATGCTTTTAAGGCATTGAATGAATCAAATCTGAGCAGATGATAACTGAATTAGTTTTATACCTAACAGGTACATCACATGCATGGTAATGCCAGCCTGCAAAGCTCCACCTCCTTTTGATACAAAGCTGGAGCTCTACATCATTTGTACCACTGTCTGATAATACTCCTTTAGCTGTACTAGTTATTACTTTCTTTATTCCATATAGTGGTAAAGCATTTAGTGTAAAATAAATACTTCCTACAGATGTCTGCACACTGCATTCAAACTGCATTACAAAGCACACTGTAGCAGGGTGAGTATAACTAGGTGAAACTACCTGTAGTTGCTCCTTGTGACATAGCCATGTATAGAGAATGGAGATTCCCTTGCTCAATCTTTAGTTCACTGACAGACTATACAAATGATGTCAAATCAAATGTGATATGCTTCACTACTCTCTGTTTGACATTACAGGCAATCCTGGTTTCTCTGAATCAGTGACACTTTCAACTGCAAACATTTCTTTGGTGAAATTCTTGACTCAATGCATTTCTGGGTATATATTCTAACAGAAATGGAGGTGACTTTTTGTGAGGAAAGTTCACCACTACTAGCAAGGAGGATAGTTTGAGTGTCCATTCACTTACTGGCCTGCCCTTATATTCTACAGGGCAGTTATAAATAAATTTTCACTACTCGAGATGCCGCCGCCCCCCCCCCCCCCCCCCCAATGAAAAATGAGTGATCACAGAACAATGAAACACTGTGGAAACACTTCTAAGGACCTATGGAAGAGAAATAACAAATGAACCCACATTTTAATTTCCACTTTAGAAGGTATCATCTATTAAATACATACTAGGTTACAAAAGATGCTCTGTTTGAAGACCATCTGCATTCATGATAGTCTGGAAATTTGTACAGATACCACTTCACAATTATTTGCAGCACTTTTCATATACAGGACCTTGAAATGTTCAGCTGTCATAAAAGAGTTTGTGCAGTGCATGAATATCACACATTGCATCTAGCATTGCCTGCCATGGCAACAGTAACTCATTTAACAATTTGTGGTGCAACTGGCCATCAGCCTGCCCCAGGAGCAATTCCCAAATTGCCAATTAATTTGAACTTTCTATTCAAGTTCTTCAACCCCAGTGCAGAAAGAGGATCTCTCTCTGTTCCTATAATGTGTCAATACCCACTTCAAGCAGCAGCACTATTGCTGATGTTCTGATAAAAAAATTTACCGAATAAAGCCCTGCTCACCTCTTCCAGGCCCATGTTGACTGTCTGCAACTGTAATGCACACTAATGTTTAGTGTCATTCTACTGCTGGTGCCTAAGAGCAAGTCATGACACTAATACTACTAACAACACAAATCCTGCAATGCACAGTCTGGGCACCATTCCTATAAAGTTGGGTACTCGTACAGCAGAAAGTTTTCATCTACACTGGCTAAAGTAGTAAAAGTTTAATTAAACCACCTTGTAAGTCTCTTTAACTTTATACTGTAACACAAAAGCTCTAGTGGTTAAGGAAGAGGCTTTACCAAATACAGGTTCTGGGCAAGTAACAGTTTTATCTGCCCCATGAACCTCAGACAATGCCACGGTTGGGTGGCTTCCATGCCTAAACAACACAGGCAGCGGTACTGTTGGTGCAACCACAATGGATGGGTATGATTTCTGATTATGTGCAGCACCATTTTCAGCAGTTGCAGGAGTGACAGTCTGGATGATTCACTTATCTGGCCTTATTATGATCATCCAATGTGGCCTTGTTGGGTTGGTACTGTAAACAGCTGATAGCAATGGTAAACTATGGCTGTTACTTTTTCCAAAGACATGCAGCTCTACTGTATGGTTATATGTGGAATCCTCTTGGGTAAATTATTTTGGATATAAAATAGTTCCAATTTGGATCTCTGGGTGGGTACTACTCAGTACGATATCAATATCAGGGAAAACAAAAATTGGCATTCTATTGAATGGAGTGCAGAATTTCAGATCCCATAATTTAGTAGGTAGGTTAGAAAATTTAAAATGGGAAATGGGTAGCAAGGAGTTAAAGAGGAATTCATCTCATAGAATGTAATTTAATCATAGCTAACACTTTGTTGAAGAACCATGAAGAAAGGTTGTAAATGTTGAAGAGACCTGGAGACGCTGGAAGTTTCAGATTGGTTATATAATAGTACGACAGATTTCAGAGCCAGAGTTTGAACTGTAAGAAATTTCCAGGGGCAGATGTGGACTCTGAACAGAATGTATTGGTTATGAAACCATCAAAAACAGAGCCTGTGGCCGTGTGTGTGTGTGTGTGTGTGTGTGTGTGTGTGTGTGTGTGTGTGTGTGTGTGTGTGTGTGTGGGCGCGCGCGCGCATATGTGTGGTCCATTTTTGACAAAGGCCTTGTTGGCTGAATGCTAACTTTCCGACAGTCTTTCTGTTGTGCCTTTCTGCGACTCAACATCTCTGACATATGGTGAGTAGCAACTATCCTTTTCATAATATTGTTACATTCTATCCTGGATCTTCCACTGTTAGATTAAAACTGAAGAATTTGCAAAAAGGTAGGGAATTACGGAGATTGGACCTGGATAAAATGAAAGAACCAGATGATGTTGAGGGTTTCAATGGGAGCATTAGAAAACAACTGACTGAAATCAGGGACAGAAATACAGTAGAATACAAATGGGTAGCTTTGAGAGATGAAATAGTGGAGACAGCAGAGGATGGATACAACATGAGATACTGAATTTAACTGATGAAAGCAGAAAATATGAAAATGCAGGACACAAAGCAGGAAAAAGAGAATACAGTTGTCTAAGAAATGAGACTGATAAAAATTGCAAAATTGCTAAGGAAGAATGGCTAGACAGGAATGTAAACTTATAGAGCCAGCCACGACAAACCATACCACCTGGTGAGCAAGATATATGAAATGGGAAAAGCCTCCGACTTCAAGAAGAATGTAATAATTACATTTTCAAAGAAAGCAGGTACTAACAGGTGTGAATAATACTGAACTATCAGTTTAATAACTAATGGTTGCAAAATACTGATACAAATTATTTACAGAAAACAGAAAAACCATATGAAGCCAATTTCATGAAAGATCAGTTTGGGTTCCAGAGAAATCTTTGAACACATGAGGCAATACTGAACCTTCAACTTCTCTTAGAAGATAGTTTAAACAGTTACAAACCTACATTTGTAGTATTTGTAGATTTAGAGAAATGCTTTTGACAATTGTAACTGGAATACACTCTTACAAATTCTGAAGGTAGAAGGGGTAAAACATAAGGAGCAAAAGGTTATTTACAATTTGTACAAAAACCAAATGGCAGTTACAAGCACCAAGAGGCTTGAAAGGAAAGCAGTGATTGAAAAGGGAGTGAGATAGGGCTTGTAGCCTATCCCCAATGTTGTTCAATCTGCACAATGAGCAACCAGTTAAGGAAGTCAGAAAAATTTGGGAAGGAATTATAGTTCAGTGAGAAGGGGTGGGGGGGTGGGGGGGGGGGGCGGGGGTGGGGGTGGGGGGGGGGGGGGGAACTATTAGGTTTGCTGATAGCATCGCAATTCTGACAGTAACAACAAAGAACGAACTTCAAAGCACAGTAGAATAGAAGGGACAGTGGCTTTTTGGAAAATTTTTTTTTTTTTTTTTTAGGGCGCAAAACTTCTATGGTCATTAGCGCCCGGTCCGTGACTTAGGAAACAGTAAAAAGCCGAAATTGAAAACCAGCAGCAATGGGAACGAAAATCATAATATTGGAGAAACTGAGATGAGCGCGTGTCATCTGCTAAAATCGACGATATATCAGGCGAAAGCTGTAGACGGGAGCGTAACGGATTAAAATAGGGGCACTCAATTAAAAGGTGTCTTACCGTCCACAGCTGAGAGCAGTGGGGACAGAGTGGGGGAGGATCGCCGCTTAAAAGATGTCGATGGCTAAAAAGACAGTGCCCTATCCAGAGTCTAGTTAAAATTACCTCCTCCCGACGACGCGTTCGGGAGGAAGAGGTCCAAGCACAAGGAAGAGCTTTCATGTCCCGCAATTTATTATGGGTAAGTGTCGACCAATGCGTGTGCCATAAATGAACAACATGTCGACATAGAACGCTCCGTAGATCGGCGAAGGGAATCGATTGAATAGCTGGCCGAGGAAGAGAGACTGCAGCCTTGGCTGCAATATCAGCCGCCTCATTTCCACAGATACCAACGTGTCCCGGGAGCCAGAGGAACGCCATCGAGACGCCCCCCACGTGGAGCAAGCGCAGACAGTCCTGATTCCGGTGGACCAGAGGGTGCACAGGATAAAGAGCTTGGAGACTGAGGAGAGAGCTGAGAGAATCTGAGCAGATAACGTACTGTATCCGCTGATGGCGGCGGATGTAGTGGACAGCCTGGAGAACAGCGTAAAGCTCCACAGTATAAACCGAACACTGGTCGGGAAGCCGAAAGTGATTTGGGGTGTCGCCAACAATATAGGCACTCCCTATACCTAACGATGTTTTCGAGCCGTCGGTGTAAATAAATGTGGCGTCCGTCATTTGTGCACATAGAGCAGCAAATGCCCGATGATAAACAAGTGAAGGGGTACCATCCTTGGGAAATCGACAAAGGTCACGGAGCAGGCAGATCCGGTGACGGAGCCAAGGCGGTGCTGTACCCCAAGTTGTCAACAAGGTTTTAGGAAAGCGGAAGGAAAGAGAATGGAGCAGTTGACGGAAGCGGACTCCCGGTGGTAGTAGGGAGGAGGAGCGGTCTGCATACCCTACATCAAAGGAGGCGTCGAAAAAAATGTCATGGGCTGGATTAGCAGGCATGAAAGACAGATGGCTAGCATAACGACTCAGAAGGACTGCTCGCCGATTGGACAGCGGAGGTTCAGCAGTCTCAGCATAAAGGCTTTCCACAGGGCTGGTGTAAAAAGCTCCAGACACTAAACGTAATCCACGGTGGTGGATAGAGTCGAGATGCCGAAGAATAGACAGCCGAGCAGAGGAGTAGACTATGCTTCCATAGTCCAATTTCGAGCGCACTAAGGCGCGATAGACGCGGAGAAGGACCACTCTGTCCACTGCCCAGGAGGTACCATTCAGGACACGGAGGGTGTTGAGGGATCGCAGACAGCGAGCCGAAAGATAGGAAAGGTCGGAGGACCAGCACAGTTTTCTGTCAAACATAAGACCCAAGAATTTAGCGACGTCTGAAAACGGAAGGTTGACAGGACCTAGATGTGAGGAGGGCGGAAGAAACTCCTTACGTCGCCAAAAATTAACACAAACGGTCTTACTGGGAGAAAAACGGAAGCCGGTTTCGATGCTCCAAGAGTGGAGGCAATCGAGGCATCCTTGAAGACGTCGTTCAAGAAGGCTGGTCCGTTGGGAGCTGTAGTAGATCGCAAAATCATCCACAAAGAGGGAGCCCGAGACATCAGGAAGGAGACAATCCATAATTGGATTGATGGCAATGGCAAACAGTACAACACTCACCACGGAGCCCTGGGGTACCCCGTTTTCTTGGGAGAAAGTACGGGAGAGAGTAGTGTTCACCCGCACCCTAAATGTGCGCTCTGCCATAAATTCGCGAAGAAAAAGGGGCAGCCGACCTCGAAAGCCCCAAGAGAACAGTGTGCGGAGGATGCCTGTCCTCCAACAGGGATCGTATGCTCTCTCCAGATCAAAAAATATTGCTACTGTTTGGCGTTTCCGGAGAAAATTGTTCATGATATAAGTGGAGAGAGCAACAAGATGGTCAACTGCAGAACGATGCTTTCGGAATCCGCATTGGGCAGGTGTTAAGAGACTGCGGGATTCCAGCCACCACGCTAAACGGTAATTCACCATACGCTCCAAAACCTTACAGACACTACTCGTGAGAGAAATGGGGCGATAGCTAGAGGGGAGATGTTTGTCCTTTCCAGGTTTCGGAACAGGAACAACGATAGCTTCCCGCCATCGTCTGGGAAAAGTACTGTCGGTCCAAATTCGATTATAAAGGCGAAGGAGGTAACGCAGACTATGGGTTGATAAATGCAGCAACATTTGGACGTGGATGCCATCCGGTCCTGGGGCGGAGGAGCGAGAAGAAGAGAGTGCATGTTGGAGTTCCCGCAAGGAGAAAACAGTACTGTAGGTTTCGCGATTTTGAGAGGAGAAAGCAAGATGTCGCACTTCCGCTGCACGTTTCTTCGGGAGAAACGCTGGCGGGTAATTTGAAGAGCTCGAAATCTCAGCAAAGTGCTGACCCAACGAGTTAGAAATTGCGACGGGGTCCACTAATGTGTCATGCGCAACAGTGAGCCCAGAGACCGGGGAGAAACTAGGCGCGCCTGAGAACCATCGAAGCCGACTCCAAACTTCCGAGGAGGGAGTGAAGGTGTTAAATGAGCTAATAAAGAATTTCCAGCTTGCCTTCTTGCTATCACAGATGACACGCCGGCATCGCGCTCGGAACTGCTTATAGCGGATACAGTTGGGCAAAGTAGGATGGTGGAGGAAAACCCGGAGAGCACGTCGCCGCTCACGTATTGCATTACGACACGCCTCGTTCCACCAAGGAAGTGGGGGGCGCCGGGGCAATTCGGAGGTGTGTGGTACTGAATGTTCCGCAGCTGTAAGAATAACGTCGGTAATATGTGTGACCTCATCGTCGACACTGGGAAAGTGACTGTCATCGAATGTCGCTAGAGACGAAAAAAGTGTCCAATCGGCTTGGGCAAACTTCCAGCGTCGCGGGCGCATGTAGGGCAGTTGAGGCTGCAGTCTAAGGACACATGGAAAGTGGACACTCGAGTGTGTATCATCAAGGGCGAACCATTCGAAGCACCGAGCTAGCGGAACAGTACCGACCGCAAGGTCCAAATGAGATAAATTTGTCGTGGAGGCAGACAAAAATGTAGGGACCCCAGTGTTGAGGCAAACTAGATCTGCTTGGTGGAAGACGTCTAGCAATAGTGAGCCACGTGGACAAGGATGTGGAGATCCCCAAAGCGGGTGGTGGGCATTGAAGTCCCCAACCAGCAAATAGGGGGGTGGAAGCTGACCAAGAAGATGAAGGAGATCAGCTCGTGCCATTGGTATGGACGATGGAATGTATACAGTACAAAGAGAGAACGTGTATCCGGAAAGGGAAAGACGGACGGCGACAGCTTGGGAGGAAGTGTTTAAATGGATTGGGTGATAATGGAGAGTTTCATGGAGAAGAATCATGAGTCCTCCATGCGCTGGAGTGCCTTCAACAGAGGGGAGATCATATCGGACGGACTGAAAATGAGGGAGAACAAAGCGGTCACGGGGACGCAGCTTTGTTTCCTGAAGACAGAAGATGACCGGCGAGTAGGATCGTAAGAGGATCGACAATTCATCCCGATTGGCTCGAATACCGCGGGTATTCCTGTCGATAATGGACATAGGGTGAACAGAAAATGGAGGAATGTGACCAAGGTCGCTGTCAACTCAACGACTGCTCTGAGCTTGCAACCGACAGCATGGAATGGCATTCAGCCAAAGGCAGAAGATCCTGATCCATAGGTTGTCAGGAGCAGCTCCTGCCACCAGCGATCAGCCGGTTGATAGGCCGCCAGCAGTGCGCCTCGGCGACACAGAAGACGGCCGAGGGCGATTTCCGCCAGGTGGAGCTGTAGATGGGACACGCCTTGGCGGAGAAGGAGAGGAACTGGGTTTCTTTGTAGCCTTCTTGGAAGTATGATATTTAGAGGAAGGAGTAACCGATGGTTGGGAAGTTGCCGTACGTAAAAGCTCTTCACAAGTATGCTCTTTTTTCGAAGTCTTGGTGTCTGACTTTTGGGCTCGAGATTTAGCAGAACTCGACAAAGGGTGAGCCAGAGAGTGGGCAGGCGAAAGTGGTGAGGTTGAACGGGCGATCTTTGCGCTGTCCGATCTGACGACCGTGGCACTAAAGGTGAGGTCGCAAGTCTGCGTGGCCGCCTCCTTTGTTGGCCGAGGCGAAGCAAGGACAGTGCTGTATTTTCCTTTCTGAGGCACGGTGGGCTGTCGACTGGCGAATAATTTTCGAGCAGCAAAGGTCGACACCTTTTCCTTTACTCTAATTTCCTGGATGAGCTTTTTGTCCTTAAAAACGGGACAATCTCGAGAGGAAGCAGCGTGGTCACCCACACAGTTGATGCAGCGAGGGGATGGAGGTGGACAAGCACCCTCATGGGCATCCTTGCCACACGTAACACATTTGGCTGGATTGGAACAGGACTGGCTGGTGTGATTGAACCGCTGACACCGATAGCAACGCGTAGGGTTTGGGACGTAAGGGCGAACGGAAATTATCTCATAGCCTGCTTTGATTTTCGATGGGAGTTGAACTTTGTCAAATGTCAAGAAGACAGTGCGGGTTGGAATGATGTTTGTGTCAACTCTTTTCATAACCCTATGAACAGCCGTTACGTCCTGGTCAGACAGGTAGTGCTGAATTTCTTCGTCAGACAATCCATCGAGGGAGCGTGTATAAACGACTCCGCGCGAGGAATTTAAAGTACGGTGTGGTTCCACCCGGACAGGGAAGGTGTGTAGTAGTGAGGTACGCGGCAATTTTTGTGCCTGGAGGGCACTGACTGTTTCTAACAATAGGGTGCCATTCCGTAATCTGGAACAAGACTTTACAGGACCTGCAATTGCGTCGACACCTTTCTGAATAATGAAAGGGTTGACCGTGGAGAAGTCGTGACCTTCGTCAGACCGAGAAACAACAAGGAACTGTGGCAACGATGGAAGAACTGACTGTGGCTGAGACTCAGTGAACTTACGTTTGTGAGCAGACATAGTGGAAGGTGAGGAAACCATTGCGGCAGAATCCCCCATGATTACTGGCGTCTCCGATGGCGCGCTCCTCCCTTGTGGGGGCCCTCTCTGAGGGCACTCCCGCCTTAGGTGATTGTTCACACCTCAGGTCACACCTCCCGACAAACGGACGGAGGGACCAATCGGCACTTTCGGAAGGTATCAGCTCGGGTAATCACCCCTCCCTGGGCCTGGCCGTTACCAGGGGGTACGTACGTGTCCTACCTGTCTACCCGGGGCGGGGAATTACGCGTTACCCCGTCACCGACTACACATGGAAGTGCGTGGGTCAGCCTTCAGACACGCACAGGGAGGAAGAAAGAGAAAGGGAAAGGAAAGAAGAGAGGTCTCAAACGCCGCAGTGGAGAAAAGGTTAAAGAGAAGAGGTAAGGAAAAGAGAAGGACAAAGGAAGGATGAAGACATACAAGCAAGGAAGGCGAAGAATGCGGTACATTTTCAAGCGTCCATCTCCGGACGTAGGCACAAACCATACTCCCAGAGGGGGAGAAAGGGAAGGAAAGAGCCAGAGGTGAGGGGGGGGGGGGGCGAAGATGGGGGATGGGGAAGGATGCGGAAAGGGAAGGTATGCAGCCCGGAAAGGAAGGAAGGCCACATTAGCTCGGGGTCCCGTGCTTGCTATGCACATAGCCACAAAAGAGTTGTGGATCCCCTGGGGGGTGGGAGAATGGACAGTGTCTTGAAAGGTGAATACAAGAGCAATATTAACAAAACCAAAACAAGGATAATGGAATATAATCTAATTACATCAGGTGACACAGAGACAGTTAGATTAGGGAATGAGATGCTAAAAGCAGTAGATGAGGTTTGCTAATTGGGCAGTACAATAACTGATGATGCATGAAGTAGAGACAACAAAACAAAGAATGACAGTGGCAAGTACAGTTTTTATGAAGAAGAGAAATTTGTGAACATCCAATGTAAATTTAAGTGTAAGGAAGTCTCTTCTGAAGGCATTTGTATGGAACTGAAATATGGATGGTAAGCAACTTTTTAGGAAAAAAGAAAGTGAATAGCATATTTTGAAATGTGATGTTAAGAGTGCTAAAGATGAGTAGATCATGTAACGAGTGACAAAATAATGAGAAGAATTGGGGGAAAAGCAATCTGGGGCATAACTTGACTAAAGAAGGAATCACTTGATAGGTCACATTTTAAGACATCAAGATATCACCAGTTCAGTACTGGAGGCAAGCGCGCGTGTATGTGTGTGTGTGTGGGGGGGGGGGGGGGGGGGGGGGGGGGGGGGTTTGTCAGTTTTTCCCTTCTACATAACATTCTAAAACTGTTTTTATCAGTTCGTCATTCTTTTTTAATGTATGCCAATCCAATTTCTTTTTCGTCTTTTTATTACATCTAGTAACTGTCTTTTCTCTCCCACTCTTCTCAGTACCTCTTAAATTTTTTACTCTGTCCATCCAACTTATTCTTTCCATCCTCCGCCATGACCACATTTCAAAAGCCTCCAGCCTCTCTCTGTCTTTCTTCCCCGAAGTCTATATTTCAGTGCCATACGGAACACTCCATAAAAGACACTTCATGAGTCTTTTCCTGAGTTCTATTTCCAGACTGCTGCAGAAAATTCTCCTTTTCTTATAAAATGCCTCTTTTGTCATTTCTATTCTGGTTTTAATTTCTGCACTGCACTTCGAGTCTGTGTCTATCCTGCTTCCAAGATACTTAAAATTTTGCACTTGTTCCAATATTTCTCCATTTAGCATAATTTTTATTTCTTTATTTTCTCCTAGTGCCAATTCTTTTGTTTTCTTTGTGTTAATTTTCATTCCATAATTTTTTTTCCATTAGCTTCAATGGTGTCCACTAAATCATGTAATTCTTTTTTCCCTGTGAGGAGAAGGACTAGGTCATCAGCATACCTCAAACACCCTACTCTTCTTCTTCCAATTTCTACTCCTTTGTCATCTAATGAGCATTGGTCAATCATATTTTCCAAGTAGAGGTTGAAAAGGGTAGGTGGTAGACAGCATCCGTGTCTTACTCCTTTTCCTAGTCTGATACAGTTTGTACTTTCTCCTCTCACTTTAAATGAGGCTTTTTGATTAAGATATAATGAGTTTACAAGTCTTCTGGTTTTCCAGTCCACTCTCTTTTCCCTCATTATAGTCGCCAGCTTGTCCCAAGCCACATTGTCAAATGCCTTTTCTAGATCGATGAAGCACATATATAGGTAGGTCTCATCCTTTTTCAATAAACCTTTCTCCCAAGATTCGTAGGAGCCCTATTGCATCTCTGGTGCCTGTATTCCATCTAAAGCCAAACTGCTCCTCGCCAAGATTCTCCTCCATTACTTTTTCAAATCTCTTACTAATTATTCTTAACATCACTTTGGCTGCATGTGAAATAGGCTGCCGTTCACCACTGTCATCTTTTACTACATAACTTCAATATTTCTCTTATTCCATCTTGTTTCAACACTTATTAGTCTGCCACAATATTACTGCACATGGGATTGAGGGTGTTTCGGGCATCTTATCCTGAGATTCAATAACTGTATTTCATGAGGATGGGCTGAGCCACTTGATAGTATATGTGTAACTGTTTTGAAATCATTCAAATGTGATGGGTCGGTTTTCCTTAGTCACCACCACTGTACTTGTTTACTGTAATACCACCACATGTTTCTGGTAATGGCCACAGGAGGCCAAGTGCAATTCTATCACAGTCAGGCAGTATGTTGCTTGTGTGTTGAATCAATTATTTGTGCCACTATACATCATCAAAGTGAATCAGTGGAGACCTATATATGTGCTTCATCGATCTAGAAAAGGCATCAATATTGTTTCTGAGGATGGCATGGAGTGTTAAGAACATTACTTTACAGAAATAATTTATTTATTATTGCCATCATCATCATCATCATCATCATCATCAAAATGGAATAATACACTCTGGAGCACTCTACCACAAACGTCACGACCCACACAAGTTTCATCAGTGACTATGAGACCATCATCATACAATTTACACTGAATGAGACGGTCAACAAATCTAGGGAACAAAGATAGGGGATTAACGTCCAGTTGACGAGGCAGGATGAAACATGAAATAGGCTGTGGTATTTTCAGCAAACTGTTGTGTATCGAAAGATATTTTAACCTCACTGAATGTGAGTCTAATGTCTTAATCACTGCGTAACCTCATTCAGATGCTTGTCTATGAATTTCTGAAAGGCAGTCATTTTGCATGCATACAAGATATTGCACCCTCTGTGAAAATCGAAAGGACAAAATATCGCAAAGATGGGGGCACTATAGGGAAAACGAGAGACAACAAAGAAAGAAGACACTCTGAAGCCATGTGATCCCAGTTAGTCAATAAGGACATGAACAACAAAACTACACTATCCATTGTCGTTGCTGGCCCATTTCATATGAGGTTATAGGTTGCTGCGTAAAGATTTCCATGCGACTTTATGGGTCACTATCTATAAGGAGAGAAGGGAGAATGGGAGAGGGACTGCAAACAACTTGTGCGAAAACTTAAATACAGGCGCAGCAACTTCAAAATCCTGATTTTTGTGTAGGCCTGGGCTTAGATTTTCTTTAATGTTTGGTAAATTTGGTAAAATTATGCATACAATCAGAAAAAATAGAAGACTAGCTAAGCAGCACTGTCACTCGCACAGTGTTTGGTCTGTTACAGAATTCAGTAGGAGGGCAACTGAACTCTGAACACAAGAGGGGGCTTTTCTGTAATGTATACAACAAGATGGGGTGTCTGAAATTTTAAGCCTTATTTTTAAATTAAATCACATCACATATGTTTTTATAATTATGTTAAGTGTTATGTTATGTTATCTTTATTGCAATAAATAAGGCCTGTAGTATTTTACATTTTATTACACTAACACACGTACTTTTGTGCTGCTTTTTCAACAGTACACAGAAATAAAATTTTAGGGAACTGAATTCCAGATTCCAGAAAACTGTAGTACCTCTGTAGCAAGTAAATCTTCACATAAAACAATTCCAGAGTTTAAACCTGCACATAAAAACTGCACTCAGTAGCTACAAAAAGAGATTCTGCAAAATTGACATTCAGTGCTGGGCTTTAAATTTTTCTTTACCACCACTCGGCACACATTTGATTTTAACTAACTTTAGAAAGGTTCCCAATCAGAACTGCCCTCAAATTTTTTCCTTCAAATGGCACTCCTGTTCGCCAACACAACTGTGATATTTTTTGTTTATTTCTTGATCTGTATCACTGACATCTTCCTCCATCCATCGACCAACAATTTCATGAAACTTGGTTTTAACGTTCCTGATGTGCTCTAGTGAACACATTTTGTACTATACTGAAGACAAGAAAGTTACATAGTTCATCAGGCATGGTCTAGGAGACTACAACACGTGTCAACAAACAAACTACCAACCAGCTATCCACCAGGATCAACGGCCACCACCATACTGTGGCCAAGAGCAAAGTAGACCACCCCATGGCACAACATATAGTTGAGCATAACATGCTTAATTTCAATGACTGCTTCACTACCCAAGCCATCTGGATCCTCCCCTCCACCACTAGTTTTTCTGAACTGCGCAGATGGGCATTACCCTTACAACACATTCTCTGCTCTCATAATTATCCTCATAACTTACTGCCCCCACACCCTCCAACCAATAGTTTCAACCCTATCTGTCCTACCATCTCCTCCCCATTCTAGTGTACTACCCTCTTGGTTTGCTACCCTCTGCTAACGCATATGGCAATAACGCATTGCAGGGCTGGCGATGTAAGGGAGGGGTGGGGTGGGGGGAGGGGGGTAGAGAAGCATTTCAACAGAGATGACATCTGAGAAGAAGTTTGAAAATCTTCACGCGTTGCGCGTGTTACAGGTTAATGGCGCAGGTAGCAACAGCTATACTTTTAGTTGACATACAAAATGGCTTTGTTTGGTTGTCAGCTGCAATCAGTGCACATTTTCTATTATTATTATTATTATTATTATTATTATTATTATTATTATTATTATTTACTTTCTCAGACGTTAAGTCTGGTTAAAAATGGAAAGTGACGCGGACCTTGATCAAGCGTCACTTCCTTTTAACTGTATGGTATGTGTTATATCGCATTTAGGAACTTTCGGGTAATTGAACATATTATTATTATTATTATTATTATTATTATTATTTTCTATACAGTAGTCTACCCTACCGATGAGCTGCGTGAAGAAGCTAAGTGGTGCACTAAACAGGAAACGATCTACTGAATGAAAGAAAGAAGTCATTCATATATTTACTACTTTTATTTTCTGTGAATAAATTGTGACAGTCTAATTTATTTCATTGTTACTGTAAGATAAAAATGGCTATTTCTTTTACCTGAAATGTATTCCCTTCCCTCCAAAATGCAGCACCACATAAGTCAACCTCCTCTGTCCCCTCTCTTCAATATACTGTACTTTTCACAGCAAAAAGGAAAGAACTTATGTGCAGAGCTAGAGATACAGTTAAGTATCAGGAATTCCATTACTGATTACATTTTTTTCTAGTACCGATAAGGAATATTAATTGTGTGTGGTAATAAACACCCGTCTACAAGAAGGGCAGTAGAAGTGATGCACAAAACTACTGAATAACATCCTTGACATCAATTTGTTGTAGAATCTTAAAACATATTCTGAGCTCAAACATAATGAGGTATATCAAACAGGATGACCTCCTCCATGCCCACCAGTATAGATTCAGAGAACCTCAATCACATGAAACCTAACTCACACTTTTGTCGCATGACGTACTGAAAGCTTTGGATCATGGGAACCAGCAGATACAGTATTTCTTGATTTCCGAAAAAGCATTTGACTCGGCACCACACTTGTTCTTATTGTCAAAAGTACGATCATATGGCGTATTAAGAAAAAATTGTGATTGGACTGAGGACTTTTTGGTAGAGAGAATGCAGCATGTTATCTTGGATGGAGAGTCATCGTCAGATGTAGAAGAAAATTCAGTGTGTTCCAGGGAACTGAGTTGGGACTTTCACTGTTCATATTGTCTATTAATGACCTCGCATGCAATATTAATAGTAACCTTAGACTTTTTGTAAATGATGCAGTTATTTATAAAGAAGTAATGTCTGAAAGAAGCTGCATGACAATTCAGCAGGATCTTGAAAAGTTTTCTAAGTGGTTCAGAGACTAGCAACTTTCTTTAAATGTTCAGAAATGTAAAATTGTGCTTGGGTGTAACACTTTGTAGGGATATGAAATGGATTGATCAGTAATCTCAGTCATGGGTAAAGCAGGTGGTAGACTACACTTTATTGTTAGAATACTTGGGAAGTGCTATCAGTCAACAACGGAGATTGCTTGCAGATCACTCATGCGACCCATTCTAGAATATTGCTCAAGTGTGTGGGGCCCATAAAATAGGCTAACAGGGAATATTGAATGTACACTGATGAGCCAAAACATTATGATCACCTGTTTAATAGATTGATTGTCCGCCTTCAGAACAAAACACATGACTGATTCTGCATATCAGGAATCCGACAATTTGTCGATAGGTTTGTGGAGGCATGTGGTGTTAGATGTCTATGCTCATGTGATGTAATTCACGTAAATGGCAGTCTGACAGTTTGCATATGCAGTGATGGCATCCGATAATGACCCAGATGGGTACCACAGGACTTATATCCGGTGAATTTGGTCACCGAGACATCGAATTGAGTCCACTATAATGCTCCTCAAACCACTACAGCACTGTTCTGGATCCAAAACACGCACAATTATACTGGTGAAAGATGACATCAACGTCAGGGAAAACATCAAGTATGAAGGGATGCAGGTGGTTTGCACCTGTCAGCGTGTCTTCAATTACTGCCACAGGTCCCAAGCTGGCACAGGAGAATGTCTCCCAAAGCATAAATACTGCTCCCACTGGCTGTGTCCACAGTGCTGTACATTTCGAGCCGCCGTTCACCTCAATGATGGCGTTTGTGCAGACTGCCATCAACATAGTGAAGAAAAAATGTGATTCATCCGAAGAGCGGACACGTTTCGACTGATCGATGATGGAATCCCGACGGTCCCGTGTCTACTGCAATCTTAATTGACGATGTCACTGGGTGAACACATTGGGATGGTCTGCTGCGGAGCTCCATATTCAGCAGTGTGCGATGAATGGTGTGCTCCAAAGCACCTGATCTTTTGGCAGAGGTGCCACAGGCCACCATCTATCCTACTTTACAGAGCAGACCAGCCTCCAAACCCCACGTTCTGTTAAGAGTCGTGAATGTCCAACCATTTAGTGCCTAGTGTAGTTTTGCTGTCCTGCTGTTTCTGTAGATGCTCGCGACAGTAGCACGTGAACATTTGACCAGCTTCACCGTTTTCGAGATACTTGTTCAAATGCCCTGAGTAATAATAATCTGCCTTTTATCAACGTTGTATATCTCAAATGATTGCCCCATTTGCAGCCTACATCTTTGCCACAGTTATCCCTCATCCACGTCTGTTCCGCTTACATACTTTTGTTAATGTGTCACATGCCTTCAGTGCTACCAGGCAGCTTCCATCATCACGGTGGGCCATGGTCATCATGTTTTGGCTTATTAGTGTATAATGAGAAGGGCAGCACGAATGGTCACAGGTTTGTTTAGCCCAAGATAGAGTGTCACAGAGATGCTGAAGAAACTGAACTTTCGCCGGCCGAAGTGGCCGTGCGGTTAAAGGCGCTGCAGTCTGGAACCGCAAGACCGCTACGGTCGCAGGTTCGAATCCTGCCTCGGGCATGGATGTGTGTGATGTCCTTAGGTTAGTTAGGTTTAACTAGTTCTAAGTTCTAGGGGACTAATGACCTCAGCAGTTGAGTCCCATAGTGCTCAGAGCCATTTCATTTCAAACTGAACTTTCGGACTCTTGAAGGTAGACAAACTATCCTGAGACAGTCTGTTAATATAGGTTCAAGAACCGGCTTTGAATGATGACTCCAGGAATGTGCTACAGACCCCTACGTATTGCTCACATAGGGATCACGAGGACAATATCAGAATAATTACGACATGCAGGGAGGTATTCAATCATTCTTCCCGCGCTTCATACGTGAATGGAACGGGAAGAAACCCTAATAACGGCTAAAAATGGGACTTGCTCTCTGCCATGCATTTCGCGAAGGTTTGTAGAGTATAGATGTAGGCGTAGACGTATGTAGAAAACAAAGAGTATGCCAAGAACGAAACATCTCTGCCCTATATATGACTGCGGCAGTGGTGATTGATTCCTGGCAGATGGCGGGGCCTCAGAGTGCCACGGCAGGTATTATAGGGCGCGCGGAAAGGGAAGGAGGCATCGCGCCTCGCGAAGAACGCGCGGCAGCGGCGGCCCAGACCAGACCGGCTCGCCGCCCGCCTCTCGCCTGCGCGGCGCCAAGACGCGAGCAACAAAACACAGACCGCAGCGGCACGGCGCGCTGCGGCCCAGCCACCGCGTAAATACAGCACAGCGGCCGCAACTCCACACTAGAGCGGGGCGCAGCTGACCAGGCGTGAGAGCGACCTGCGGTATCGACGCAACCGCCGTACCGGCCGTAGGCAGTAAGGCTTGTTTAATGTTGAATCTGAGGGAGGTCCGATAGCAATCTGATTGGCGACGTATCTCCGGTCTTGCGTGTTTTCTTGTCTTCTACTTCATTTCTGCATAGGTTTAGCACCAGACATTTCATAATATTCTCCATGTACTTCACTCATGATCTCCCTCTACATGTTATTCGTTGCGTCCGTCTCTCAGTAGGTGAACAATGATATGCATTGTGTTTCTGTACACACATTTACAATTCGGTAGCTATTTTCAGTGTGGCAGAGGATCAGCGCCACCCCCCTTTCCTAATGGGGAAGTTAAGAACAAACGTCTGTAAGTGACAGAAATAAAAATCAAACACGAAGTTTGGTTTGAACACCGCAGTAGATCTGTTCAATTATTTATGGGAGCACTAGAGTTTAACGTGGACTCACAACCAAGGTGCAATTTGGCATTCTTCACATTAACAAATCATTTCTGCAGATGAAACCAGCGATAAGATACAGAAAAAATGCTTGGATCAACTCAGGCTAGAATCCCAATCCTTTGGATTTGCAGTTCAAATTTCTCTCTGAACCATCGAGCAGTATGAGCTCTAATTTCTCAGATTTTCTCATCGCAGTCATTTCGCTGCCTGACGTGGGAAGAAGTAGACTGTTGCATGATACTTGTAGGAACGTTATAATCTTATTTTATCAGGAAACCTCTTCGTGATGCTCAACCCAACTCTTTAGTGTTTGCCACTCGAGCTACAGGGGCGTCTCCGTAACGCTCTAGCGCTTACTTAGCGATTAATCTATTACACCTACCAGATGAGCATTTCTGCAAACATACCACCCACTCTAAGGAGAACATCTTTTTATAAGCTACTGCACAGAGCACGGAGTACAGTACTTCGTATCAAAATTAGCTACTTCTACTGCGCGGTCAAGTCACATTAATCAGACCACCTCCTATGTTCGACGTCAACATCCCATAACCACACGAACCACACGCAAATGCCAGCACCAGGAGGGCATATAAAGTGTGTGTGTGTGTGTGGGGGGGGGGGGGGGGGGGGGGGGGGAGGACAGTACAAACGTTCTCGCAATGCGGAAACGGAGCGATTTATCTGGTATCGAAAAGGGCACTATCATTGGCTTTCCGACAAAGGACGGAAGCATTTCTGAAATGGCGAAGTCTGTAAACTGTCGCTTGCCGTCGTCGAATGAAGTGTACCGTCTGCGGAGATGTGTATGGACGAACACACGTGCAACTACTGAGCAACTGGCTGTCCATATGAACCAAGCGGCTTTTAACAGTCACTCCTCAATGACTAATCAGCGAAAGTTGCTGCGTATGGGACTCGGCAGAAGGTTGCGTGGTTCATTCACCCATGCTGACTAGTGTTCATCGACGACGAAGGCTGGGAACTGCACGCGTATATCACAACTGGACGCCCAGTGAGTGGCGACAAGTGTCTTTTTCAGATGAGAGGTCGCTGTTGGTGTGTACGGCGTGTAACAGCTACGCCGGAGGAGGAAGCGTTTGGTCTACGAAAGTTTTTCGTGACATTCTCCCAAGATGATCTCGTCACTCTAAAAGGTACAATGCCCCTATCCTGGTGAACCATATCCACACCTAGATGCAGTTTGTTTTTCCTCGGTACGATGGCATCTACCAGTAGGACAATGCAAAGTGTCCTCAGCTCGTAGTATACGTGCATGGTTCGAAGAGCATCAGGATGATTTCACCATACAACTCCGACCACCAAACTCCCCGGAGATTTAAACCCAATACAGAATGCGCCAGACCACCTCAATCGGAATGCACGCGCCATGGATTCTCAACCGAGAAACTTTGGGCAACTGGTCACGGCTCAGCGATTAACAAAGCTCCATATAACTTAATACCTTCCAGAACCTCAGTGACACACTTCTTGTACGTCTCGCGCCGGTCCGCGCTGCAAAGGTGCTTATTCAGGCTTTTGATAGGTGGTCGCAGTGATGTGAATGGACAGTGTATATTACATGTGCGTATAGAGCGAACCAAAAATTTCTTCTATATGCCTCGGTATGTGCCCAGTCTCTTATTTTATTCTATTATTCCTACGAAACATTTAGGATGAAAGCAATAGATTGGTTTCACAATCTTCCTCGAATATAAGCTCTTTTAACTTACCCATCTGGCTTTCGCGAGATCATAATCGTATTTCTTCCAAAGACTGCTACTGAAGACCTTCACCTTCAGCATCTGTTACACTTACATATGGACTACACCAACCTGTTAAAAACTCTAGCAACGGGTCTCTGAATTCGTTCGATACCTCCTGGCGGCCCCTCCCACTTGATAAAGACTTCATAATCGCTGGGGCAGTTCTTAAGAGCAAGCCGCACTAGTGTGTAGTACGCTGTTTCGTAAACACGTACATCACAATTTCTAAAGCTGTTTCAACGAACCGCAAGTCTTCCGTTCGTCTGCTCTGTGTTTATCCCAGTTCACGTAACTCCTCCGGATTACTTCCAACATGAAGGTGATATGGCGTGCTCCAGTTATTCACCACTAATCTTGCGACCAGATACCATAAGTTCTCTCTCTTTCTTGTGCGCATTTATCCGTATTTAAAGTCAGCCGCCACTCGTAACAGTAAGTGGAAATTAGGTCCAAGTCCAACTACATTTACTTACGATTTGCCAACAACGTTACTTGCCTACTGACAGAAACATCTCTTCGCTGTGCTGAGGGTTCACGCAGCTAACATCAAATGTGAGGTGCCTAAAAATGCTATAATCGTTAATCTGAACGACGAGAGAGGGGAGAGGGTTTGTACGAAGGGCGCGCAATAAGTAATGCAACACTTTTTTCTCGGCAAATTTCGGTTGAAAAATCTGGAATTTTTTGTGGGACATAGCGGAATATTCCCGCTTCAGCCCCTATAGTTACATGACGTTCTGACAGCTAGCGGTACTATACGTAACCTCAAAACGGCGTCTGCAACCGAGCTGCATTACAAGCGCAGAGAGCTGTCACCGAGTTCTTTTGGCGGAAAACCAGAGCATCACAGATATTTAAAGGCACTTACAGAATGTCTGCGGAGACCTAGCGGTGAAAAAAATCGCAGCGAGTCGTTGGGCGAGACGCTTATAATCGCAACAAGATCGCGCAAACCTGTCCGTTCTTCCCCGTGACGGCTGGGTGCACACAGTTGTGAATCCTGCAACGTTGGAATGTGCGGACATACTCATTCGAGGTGATTGACGGATCTTAATCAATATGGGACTCTGAAGGGGTCATTCTGTTTGATGTCCTTCCTAATGGTATAACGATCAACTCTGAAGTGTATTGTGTTACCCTCAAGGAACTAAAGAAACGGCTTCAGCGTGTTTGTCACCACAAAAATGCAGGCGAACTTCTTCTCCATGACAACGCAAGGCCTACGCAAGTCTGCGCACCCTGGAGCTGCTCACAAAAACTTCATTGGTTTGCATTCTACAGCTCTGAACTCGAACCTTATGACTTCCATCTCTTTGGCCCAATGAAGAAGGATGCACTCGGCGGGAAGCAATGCGTGGATAATGGGGAAGTTACTGATGCAGCAACACGATTGCTCCAACGCCGCCCAGTACAACGGTACCGTGCGGGCATACAGGCGTCCTAGTAAGGTGGCGTAAGGCGTCACACGGAACGGAGATTATGTTGATAAATGGGGTTTTGTAGCCAAAAGAGTGGGGAATAATATGGTGTATTGGAATCCTGAATAAAGTCAACCTGATTTCAGAAAAATATGTGTTGCATTACTTATTGAACGTCCCTTTTAATTTTCTGTGACCACATGTTTTAAAAACTGAAGGCCAAATAAATGGAAAAGTGTTTATCGTGCTCTTCCACTACCGCGGATTGCTTGCAGTATCACACCCATTATATTGCTAACCTCCCTTGGTAGGTACACTGGTGAGTGAGATTTTCATGGATGGATTAGTATAAATCGGCTAAATTTCCAAATGGAACATCAGTTTTGAAGAATACCAAGAAAAAATTTCCCAGATCACAATTTAGCCTCAACCGCCTTACAGTTGTATAGTCTTTATTCTTCTACGTCACGCCTCGATCTTCTCGGAAAGCGCCCAACTCAGAACGGGCACTGACCTACCCGCGGTTTCTGTGCTCGTGACCACCGCCCAGAACAGAAGTGAGGGCATATAATGGAGGGAAACTATAATTAGCTCTTTTTTCTAGCAACCGAAAGCGGATCTCAAACTGATTCCATATTTTTAGATTTCCAGAAAGCTTTTAAGACCGTGTCTCACAAACAGCTTTTTGTCAAATTGCGTGCCTATGGAGTCTCTTCCCAGCCGTGCGATTGGATTCGCGATTAACTGTCAGAAAGATCACAGTTCGTAGAAACTGACGAAAAGTCATCGAGCAAAATATAAGTGGTATCTAGCGTTCCCAAAGTAAGTTTACAGGCCCTCTGCTGTTTCTAATCTGCATAAACAATTTAGGAGACAATCTTTGCAGCTCTCTTGGATTGTTTGCGGATGATGCTGTTTTTGTTTACTGTTTAATGTAGTCATTAAGAGATCAAAACAAATTGCAGAATGATTTAGACTACATATCTGTACGATACTAAAAGTGCCAATTGATGCTAAATAATGTAGTGCTAACAGGAATCCGTTAAACTTAGGTTACACTACAAATGACACAAATCTAAAGACTGCCAGACTAAATACCCAAGGATTACCATTACGAACAACTTAAATCAGAACGCTCTCATAAAATATGTTGTGGGGAAGGCGAGCCATAGAGTGTAATTTATTGGCAGAACAATTAGAAAATGCCACAGGTCTACTAAAGAAGCTGCCTACACTACGCTTGCCGTTCCGCTTCTGTACTGCTGCACGGTATGAAATCCTTACCAGATAGGATTGACTGAGGACATCGACGAAGTTCAAAGATGGGCATCTCCTTTTGTATTATCGCGAAATATGGGAAAGAGTTTCACGGATATGATAAACGAGTTGGGGTGGCAATCTTTAAAACAAAGGCGTTTTTCGTTGCGGCCAGAGGTTTTCACGAAATTTCAATCACCAACTTTCTCCTCCGAATGCGAAAATATTTTACTGACGCCCACCTACGTAGAGAGTAAATAAATCAACTAGCAAGGAAAGACTTAAATGTTCGTTTTACCGACGCGCTGGTTGAGGGAGAAATAGTCTGAAGATGATTCGATGAGCTTGCCAGTAGGCACTTAAATGTGAATTGCATAGTAGTTCTGTCGATGTGGATTAACTACAGTGGGTACAAACACGACAGCAGAGGGATCGCCAGTACTATAATGTGTTGCAATATAATGCTCTTGTCTTAAGAAATGCAAATCTGTGCACGACCGGAACTCTAAACACGTTCATTGCCACTGTATATTTATTACAACGTAGCGATTACATTGTACATCCAAGATCAGCTGAACGCTTCACACTGATTTTTCATGACATCGTATCTTCACTGATTTCATCCCCACCGTGATAATCACTTCAAGACGCAGTGCACTTCATTCATTTCATACACTGGTTACTAAACTTTTGCTTGATAAATCTTTTATTTTACTTCTGTCCAAAGTTATATGGGATAGTCAAGATAAATGGAACTGCCTATGTATCTACTGTAGCAGGATATCCACGAACCCCCGTACACTCCGTTCCCACAGTGGTGTTATTCCCAAAGACACCGTGGGAGAGTATTCGAAAATCATGTGTGGAAAGACAAAGAAAGTTTAGGTTGGACTTGGAGGTATACCAGAGAGCCAAATGGTCAACGTGACAGAATGTGATTGCAGAAAATTCGGGTTTGAGTCTAGCTCTGCTCAAATTTTTCAGCTTTCAGTACATATCTACATTTACATACATACTCCGCAAGCCACCACACGGTGCGTGGCGGAGGGTACCCTGTACCACAACTAGTTTCCTTTCCTGTTCCACTCGCAGACAGATCGAGAGAAAAATGATTGTCTATATGGCTCAGTATGAGCCCTAATTTCTCGTTTCTTATCTCCGTGGTACCTACGCGAAATGTATGTTGGCGGCAATAGGATCGCTCGGCAGTCAACTTCAAATGCCAGTTCGGTAAATGTTATCAGTAGCGTTCCTCGAAATGAATGTTTCTTCTATCCTGGGATTCCCACTTGAGCTCCCGAAACATCTCAGTAACATCTGCATGTTGATCGAACCAACCGGTAACAAAGCTAGCAGCTCGCCTGTGAACTGCTCCGACACCTTCCTTTATTCCTACCTGTTGCGGATCCCAAACATTCGAGCAGTACTCAAGAATAGGTCGCACTAGCGTCCTACATGCGGTCTCCTTCACAGGTGAACCACACGTTCCTAATATTCTCCCAATAAACCGAAGTCGACAAATCGCCTTCCCTACCATAACCTTCACATGTTCGCTCCATTTCATATCGCTTCGCAACGCTATGCCCAGATATGTAAACGACGTGCCTGTCTCAAATAGGACACTACTAATGCTGTATCCGAACATTACAGGTTTGTTTTTCCTACTCACCCGCATTAACTTACATTTTTCTACATAAATACCCAGATGCCATTCATCATTACATAAAAACGTTTTAAGCACCGCATGTATAATTATGCTGCATGGTGCTGGCTGTTTGTTACCCAATTACAAATACAAAAATGGAAATGCATCCACTGGAACAATTAAGACGATTAATAAACTGGAGAAGACTACGCGACCTCAATCAGCAGCAGCCCAGTTTCGAGACTATCTAGCAAATTCCTTTCCGCCAATGTTCCAGATTCCATCTGTCTGCTTCGGAGCCACATATGCGACAGAAAGCACTGAACTGTTGTGGTACACGGCGCGGCTGCTCCTGCTTTACTTGGACGGGGAGTTGTTCCCGTGAAGCGTGTCGAATGGCCTTCACGCAACGGTTCAGCATACGATCACCCACGTCGTCAATGGTAGGTGGAGTTCCACAGTTTCCAGAGCTGCAGTCTACTGAAATACACGATCGCCCTTATATTAAACGAACCCCTACATTCAGAGTTTAGCTTTGACTACGAGCCGCTCATCTTACTGCGTAACATTTTGTATCACGCCGGATGACAGAGTAAGTCAACGAGTTCAACTGTTAATAACTCTCATCTCGTCGCGTCCGCTTTGCCATCACTCTCTTTTTGCGTACAGTTCAAAACTAACAGAAGATACATGCTTTGCTTCATCTAGTGAAGATACACAGGCTAAGAAAGTATTGAAAATCCAAGCAGAAGACAGAGTTTATTACTGCGAAATCCTTACGATTGGAAGAGCCCTCTGGTGCTCAGCTAATCGCTACGAAGACATTCTTATCGTCACCAAGTTTGAAACGGCGTAGAATTAATAGAACATCACAAACAATTTAAAAACTAATCGTTACGAATTGGACATGCTTCAGTTTCTCTCAAAATAGGAGTGGCAACATAAACTTATACTATTACATAGGGTCAAACGACACACAAAATGAGATGGTACATGAACTGGCGACGCAGGGCGTGACAGGTCTCCCCTACTGTACCTCATCACGTTACACTGATTGGCTGTACAGTGAAGAATTACATCTCGCCGGAACGGAAAGAGGGGTGATAGTTCTCCCAATTGATAAAGGGACGATGCTGTTCAAAATCGAGCACCTATCACTAGACAAAAACCATGATTATCTAAACGCCATACACATACCACAGCTCGCATCACATTGGGACACGAATGCTAGCCTTCGCAGCTTCACATTCGTTCTATGAACCTCATCCAGATGAACGTCTAGATCTCAAGTAGGTGATACAGAGAAATTCAAGATTCGACAGTCCGCGGGACAGACTTTATATAGGATTAAAGCGATAAAACCTTCACTCACAATATGATAATGATAGGGCAATTAATCGGCGGACCATGTCATACTGGCTAGATGCTTGGAAGCGGTTCTAAACCAGTTGCATTAAGTCCATCAAAAGATAGAACTCCCAATATCTCCTAGTTTCACTCAATCATATCTGACAGTTATTTAATAAGCCCCTGTAGTGAGCTTTATAGGCTCCCGTGAAGTTCCTCAACTATAGTTTGCTATACAGACAGTGTTTTCAGTTGCACAAAATCTTCTCAGCAATTCATGTGAGGGTAGCTGATCTAGTGTGATACTTTTGGAAAATAATCCTTGCTATGGTTTTTTCATGTTACCTTTATGTTTTGATTATGAATGTAAGCAGAGTGAATATCAATTACTTTAAAATGCCTAGGTAAATTATGTTTGGCAGGGCTACAATGGATAAATATACTTTACCGTGACTGAATTATGACACACAAAAATAAAAATGAGAGTTCACGATGGTGACATTAGCCCACTTACAATTTCACCGCAGTGATATGTGAACAATTTACCAACTTTGCCAGCACAGAAACACTGCCGCTCTTCCTCTGAACGTTGGCATGATCGCTTATTGCAGCTGATAGATCGCTTGCGTTACTCACGAAAGTAATGGGCGAAATGCGTACATAGCTCAATGTCACGTAATTATATCTTAAGCTACTGATGGTCACATCTTGTAGGTGGTCATTATTACCTGATTTTACAGTGATCACTAATTTCCTTGCTACCACGACAATTTTGGAACATAAGTTAAAACCGTTATGCCCACTAAAAATATTATATCAAGAAATAACAGGGCAAATGATAAACTATCACCGGGGTAATAGAGACAGCGAATGATCAATACTGGTAGCAGGCATATCATTCATTGCACATCGCTTAAGGTAATGACACACTTTATTAACCGCACACACACACACACACACACACACACACACACACACACACACACACAGTTCATCTGACACTGAAATGTCGTACCGTCAGAGATTTATTTTACGTTAACACTTTTACTCCGTTGTCGATCCATCGTGCAGCAGTACAGCAGTTGGTCAAAACCACGACGAATTGCGTGACGGAAATTTTACGGGCTAAGTTCCGGTACAGGAATTCCAAGGAAGGACTTTATCGAGTTACAAATTCGCAGCACGCAAAAGGACCGTGGCTGCACGGAAGTAAAAAATAGACGCCAAATTTTCTTTTCACAGCCGCCACTTCGTTAGATATCAGGATCAGGGAGTTAAGTAAGGTAGTTTCTCGATTAGCAGCTGAACAAACATATTCGCCGACGACGCGGAGGGCTGCTTATTTTAATTAGCTTCATTATCGTGCACTAAAATATTAATACCACCTGCCTACACTTTCGTGTACTGCGAAATTATGACATAATAAATACATCTGAGCCGCTGAAGAAGCCCACTGTATTTAATTTATATCGCCTCATGCGCAGGAAAACACTGTGATTTCACGGGTAAAAGATAGAGTCAGTGGCCGAGCGGTTCAAGGCACTAGTGTCTGGAACTGCGCGACCGCTACGGTCGCAGGTTCGAATCCTGCCTCAGGCATTGATGTGTGTATGTCCTAAGGTTAGTTAGCTTAAGTAGTTCTAAGTTCTAGGGGACTGATGACCGCAGAAGTTAAGTCCCATAGTGCTCAGAGCCATTTGAACCATTTTATTACATCAGAAACAGGAAACATCAAAGATCCAAAGTAAGATTTCAAGTTAGTGAATACTCAAATACGAGATCACGCGAATCTCTTAAGACTTTACCAGTAAACCCCGCTTCTTTAAAGAACCGAGGTCCCATCATAAAACAGCTTCACACATTTGATTACAAATGTGTGAATGTATTAAATATATGACGTAAGGCACGGAAGCAAGAAAAAGTTTAGAAAACGTTTGAAATTATGTATAAAGTTTAGGGCTACTGGAAGTCGCTATGTGCCTCATTATCGAACAATGGATGGATAGTGTCTGGAAATTTGCGCTACTTTGTAAGAAAAAAAGCTAGTTTTTCACGCACCTCAAGGTTTATGACGTCATATTTCCTGAAATGTGTGCCGTACAATGATGTAATTTTGTAGGTACATTATATATGAAGGCCTTATTTCAGTGGTGGTACCCTCCAATTTTGTTCATTCCGAGATACTGAGGCTTAAACATAATTGAGCGATGACAATAGAAAGAAACTGTAATCCCTTGCAAAAGGCGATGGACTGCAATATTTCAGGTACCTCCAGTCAGTGAACTGCCGTTCCTCAGTATCCCGAAAAGAACAAAACTGGGGATATACCACTATTGAAGTAAGGCCTTCAAATACGTAGGTACTGTTTGCAAACTGGGTTGCAAATGAAATAGTAAAGAAGCGTTAAATTAAAACGTCATTTCTGCTGTTTAAGTTTTGCTGGCTGAGCAGCGACAATGTAGAAAGCAATAGACTTTCTTTTGCTTTTATCACTCTGTGGGGATGACAGCGTGAAAAAGTTTCGTAAAGGATTGAAATTGTGTGTGAAGTTTGCTGGAAGTCACTAAGTGATCTCATTCTGAAACACTTGATGAATACGTCCGGTTACTTATGAACCGTCAGATACGCTGCCTCAAGACAGTTTCCAACTGCAATACCTGTCTTACTGTGTTAAATTTTTAATATAAGATAATTTTATATAATTATTTAATATAAGATAATATAATACTCTTTATGAGTAGGTTATGACAGCATTTTAAATTCATTAATAATTACTAATTATTAATGAATTTAAAATGCTGTCATAACCTACTCATAAAGAGTATTATATTATCTTATACAATGTAAGGATGTAGAGGCTTGTCTCACTAGGGGTAAGATACATACTGCCTACAGGAAAATTAAAGAGACCTTTGGAGAGAAGAGAACCACTTGTATGAATATCAAGAGCTCAGATGGCAACCCAGTTCTAAGCAAAGAAGGGAAGGCAGAAAGGTGGAAGGAGTATATAGAGGGTTTATACAAGGGCGATGTACTTGAGGACAATATTATGGAAATGGAAGAGGATGTAGATGAAGATGAAATGGGAGATAAGATACTGCGTGAAGAGTTTGACAGAGCACTGAAAGACCTGAGTCGAAACAAGGCCCCGGGAGTAGACAACATTCCATTAGAACTACTGATGGCCTTGGGAGAGCCAGTCATGACAAAACTCTACCATCTGGTGAGCAAGATGTATGAGACAGGCGAAATACCCACAGACTTCAAGAAGAATATAATAATTCCAATCCCATAGAAAGCAGGTGTTGACAGATGTGAAAATTACCGAACTATCAGTTTAATAAGCCACAGCTGCAAAATACTAACACGAATTCTTTACAGACGAATGGAAAAACTAGTAGAAGCTGACCTCGGGGAAGATCAGTTTGGATTTCGTAGAAATACTGGAACACGTGAGGCAATACTGATCTTACGACTTATCTTAGAAGAAAGATTAAGGAAAGGCAAACCTACGTTTCTAGCATTTGTAGACTTAGAGAAAGCTTTTGACAACGTTAACTGGAATACTCTCTTTCCAATTCTGAAGGTGGCAGGGGTAAAATACAGAGAGCAAAAGGCTACTTACAATTTGTACAGAAACCAGATGGCAGTTATAAGAGTCGAGGGGAATGAAAGGGAAGTAGTGGTTGGGAAGGGAGTGAGACAGGGTTGTAGCCTCTCCCCGATGTTATTCAATCTGTATATTGAGCAAGCAGTAAAGGAAACAAAAGAAAAATTCGGAGTAGGTATTAAAATCCATGGAGAAGAAATAAAAACTTTGAGGTTCGCCGATGACATTGTAATTCTGTCAGAGACAGCAAAAGACTTGGAAGAGCAGTTGAACGGAATGGACAGTGTCTTGAAAGGAGGATATAAGATGAACATCAACAACAGCAAAACGAGGATAATGGAATGTAGTCAAATTAAATCGGGTGATGCTGAGGGGATTAGATTAGGAAATGAGACACTTAAAGTAGTAAAGGAGTTTTGCTATTTAGGGAGTAAAATAACTGATGATGGTAGAAGTAGAGAGGATATAAAATGTAGACTGGCAATGGCAAGGAAAGCGTTTCTGAAGAAGAGAAATTTGTTAACATCGAGTATAGATTTAAGTGTCAGGAAGTCGTTTCTGAAAGTATTTGTATGGAGTGTAGCCATGTATGGAAGTGAAACATGGATGATAAATAGTTTGGACAAGAAGAGAATAGAAGCATTTGAAATGTGGTGCTACAGAAGAATGCTGAAGATAATGTGGGTAGATCACGTAACTAATGAGGAGGTATTGAATAGGATTGGGGAGAAGAGAAGTTTGTGGCACAACTAGACTAGAAGAAGGGATCGGTTGGTAGGACATGTTTTGAGGCATCAAGGGATCACAAATTTAGCATTGGAGGGCAGCGTGGAGGGTAAAAATCGTAGAGGGAGACCAAGAGATCAATACAATAAGCAGATTCAGAACGATGTAGGTTGCAGTAGGTACTGGGAGATGAAGAAGCTTGCACAGGATAGAGTAGCACGGAGAGCTACATCAAACCAGTCTCAGGACTGAAGACCACAACAACAACAACAACAACAATAATTACGTCCAAATCCTGAAAATGAAATTTCTCGAGGCCGTTAGAAAGGCGAATTGCAACTGCTACTGGGTTTCGGGATAGTGATTTAGTAATGTAAATATTGATGGAAGCATACTGTAAGAGATAACTGAAAATTACGTCAATTTCATCATCGGACTACTATTGTAGTTGCATACTGTAAGATCGAATAATCCATGGATAGATAATAGGCGTTTTAGTATTGTATCATTCATGAACAAAATTCAGCCGGCCAGAGTGGCCGAGAGGTTCTAGGCGCTTCAGTCTGGAACCGCGCGACCGCTACGGTCGCAGGTTCGAATCCTGCCTCAGGCATGGATGTGTGTGATGTCCTTAGGTTAGTTAGGTTTAAGTAGTTCTAAGTTCTAGGGGACTGATGACCTCAGCTGTTAAGTCTCATAGTGCTCAGAGTCATCTGAACCATTTTTGAACAAAATTCAGATTAGTAAACAAAAGAAGACCTACTGAAAATAACGCAAACAAACTGAATCGTGTTTGATGCATGATTAGAAGTAATTATTTTCCTGAAACATTTTTTTCCTCCAATATGTGCCCCTCTAGCAATGACTGAAAAGGGATAAAGAGCTAATTACCGCCATCTCCGCGTGCCACTTATAACCTGTGCCCGAATAGCCTGCGTTACGCGCTCTTTGTTGCCTTGCTGCCATTGCCGAACTAATTCCCCCAGTTGTCCACGGACATAGTCACAAGTGAGGTTACACAGCAGCTAAGACACTGAACTCTCATTCGGGAAAGCAGGGAATTCAGGGTTGCCGGATGTTTTCTTACATCGTCGGCGGGATGATTTCGTTGGAAAGAACACTGTCAGTTTATCGCTCGATTCTTGTGAGATCCGAGCTTGTGCGTCTTAGTTAAAGACCATGATGTGGATGAGTCGTTAATCACTATCTTCATTCCTTTTGAGGTGCTGGGAGAAGAAATAAAAACTTTGAGGTGACGACTTCGTAATTATGCCAGAGGCAGCAGAGGATTTGGGAGAGCAACTGAAAGGAATGGACCGTGGCTTGGAGAAGGGCATTATATGTACGTCAATAAAAGTGAAAGAAGGGTAATGCAATGCAGTCGAATAAACTCAGACGATGCAGAAGAAATCATATTCGGAAACGAGATACTAAAGGTTGTAGGTGAGGTTTACTATTTGGAAAAAGATGTGTGTGTAGTAAAAATCGTAAGAGGAGATGAAGAGATGATGAAGTAAGCTGCTAAGGTTGCAGTAGTTATTCGGAGATGAAGAGGCTCGCACAGGATAGAGTAGCATGCAGAGCTGCATGAAACCAGTCTTCAGACTGAAGACAATAGCGACGGCGGCGACGACCCCCATAAAATGTCTCTTCATTTAGGAAACGCTCCACATACGGAATTTTTTCTGTCTATTCGTCCAGTCGTGCTTCATTATGTCCACTTAGTTATCATTACATCTCCTTCCATCACGATATTTTTATTTGAAAGAATGATTAGTGTATCCCGTCGATGATGACGTCATCGGAGTCGCATAACAGGCTCGGAGTGGGGAATGAAATCGGTGATGCCCATTCCAAGAAACCATCCCATCAATAAACTACAGCGCTTTAGGTAAATGGGGGAAAACGTAATCAGGCTGGCTGAACAGGGATTTGAAACACCGTCCTCCCGAATACGAGTCCAGTGTTTTACCATTGTGCATACTTTCATGTGTTTCTACTCCATTCCTCTTCAGTTCCCAAACACTGGCGTTTCATTTGAACAATCTCTCCTAGACGTAGATGTAGTTATCAAAATAATGTATACAGAGGAGACTCCACAACTCAGCAGGTAATACTGATCAGCAACGACTAACTTTTTATTGGAGCGAAGCAGTAAAGTTTGGAACCTTCGCAGCTGACTACGACAAGGAATGTTAAAATAGAGGTAGGAAAATATTTTTGGTTAGAAAGAGTGACAAGATACAAATTGCAGAGCATCTAAGCAGTCGTCATCACATATTCGGCTCTGTAGACAAAGATGTGAAGAACACATGGGTAAAACTCTAACATTATACAAATGTGTATGCACTGAGCAAAGTTGTGAGGGATGGAAGAGACCCACTGCGCTTCAGTTTCTCCATAAAGAAAATCGCTGCGAAACCAGAGAGAGCTTGATCTTCCATTTAAGCGAATTTAAGGCGTCGTAGGCAAACAGAAGTTGAATGATGCCAAAATACGTATGGGGGTGAGCCATGGGAAAAGCATTCAATGAATTGCTAAGTAAAATTTTACCAAGTGATTTGTCTAAAAATATTAAGTAATTTTAGTCTTATGTGAAGTCATTAATCGGGTCTAAATCATCTATTCAATCGCTCAGTAACCATAGTGGCATCAAAACACAAGACGGCAGAGAGAAGGCTGAAATATTGAATTCGGTCACCCGAAACTGCTCCACCGCAAATTATCATAATACGGCTCCTCCCTTCGTTCATCGCATAAATGCCCAAATGGCAGATACTGTGAAAACCTATCGCTGAAGATAGTCAACTAAAACGGCTCAACAATGGAAAGGCAGCTGGATGGGATTCTCATGACCTAGAGGATAACGTTGGGGACAACGTGAGGCCATTCGCGGACGATGATATCTATAGCAAGGCTGAAACGTCAGACTGTTGCGAAACGCAGGTAGACCTCCAGAGAATTGACGGGGGACTGGCTGTTGGCGCTGGACGTAGATAAGTGTAAAATAATGCACATAAATGGGCAAAGAGATCCACTACTGTTAGATTAGACTATTGGAGACAAATTATTGTAAACAGTAACTACCGTAAAATACCTCGAAGTAACCATCCGGAGAGACCTAACGAGCAATCCCATATAAAAGTAGGGAAGGCCCATGCCAGAATGATATTCACTGGCAGAGTCCTAAGAAGCCAAAGGATCCACGGTAAGTAGGGAATGTAGATAGCGGTTTTCAATGCATTCTTCACTGTGATGCTTTAATGACGAAGAACTTTAAACATTAAGAGCCATTTACACATTTCTTACGAATGTTGATGTCGATCGAGGTGTCGTGATAATTATATCACTGACACTATAATTGGGAGGAGCAGAGATAAGATCTTTGTCCAGTTACCCTGTTTTACGTTTCCCGTCTATACCAGTAAGCGCCTAAACCGCTTCCCCATTTTCAGTTGCACGTTGCCTATCTAACGGCTTCCAGGGGCAACGAAAATATTTCGTTAAAATGCTGTCATAAATTACTCATTAATAGGTATAATATGGTATCTAAGGTTTACCAACCACAGTAAGTACACACACCAAAAAAAGTTTTGCATCATCCCGGTTCCCATAACTCCTGAAGATAGAAGTTGACTGTGGATATTGTATCATAGACACAGTCCCTTTGACTGTTCAGAAATGTCAATAAACCCGCCCAAAGATGTAAACAACCATGCAGAGCAGCGCCTATTAGACGGAGGGGGTCCGACAGCCGATCAGTTCTGGTCATTCCTCAGGAAGAAAGTGTACGGCTCGTGTTGTCTGTAGTTCAACCATGTCTCGACGGCCAATACCGCGGTTCGATCGCGTCCGCATTGTTACTTTGTGCCAGGAAGGGCTCTCAACGGCCGGACACGAACTGAGCAGAATAGACGGGATCCAGATTAGGCCTCACTAATCCCAGCACACGACCTGAGCAACTTTCCCTTCAGGTAGAAAAGCGCAGAGACCTGGGGCTTCCCACTTAAAAGATGCAACCGGCAGCGCCTCCCTAGACCAAGTACGCTTGTACTTGTTTCTGCTGCTTTGTTCGTGTCCGGCCGTGAAGAGCACGTAGTGGCGAGTTTCAGCATAAAGTTTTGTTAAACGCATAGGAGAGTTATACTGAATATGGAGGACAGTGTAACGACAATGTTAGTGAAAGGGGTCAGATATTCACTGTTTACAAAAATTTCACCTTTAGATGCTATAGGGAGGCGAAATCGACTGGCGAGCAGGGCTGGAGATGCTCTAAGAATAACTGAAATGCAAAAATTTTTACATTTGGGAATGATCATGTTTTGTCGAGGTGCGACGGAAATCATACTCATGATCCATATTTAGTGCAAGACTTAGGAAGAAAATTAGTGTCGAATTCAATAAAATCGAAAGCTACATGTGATATTGACGAGCGACCGGCAAAACTCACTAACAAAGAGGTGGAGCACGAGAGCCATTTGGTCAACATCTTGACTAGCCATTTGGTCAACATCTTGACTCATCGAGATGTATCATACACAAGAAACAATATTGTCAGAACAAGGCTTAAGTGCTATCCGAAATTGCCAAAATGAACAGAGGAGGTAAACTTGGCGGTCAATTCTATTAACACGAAGACAATAAAAGATGAGGCATTTCTATTGAAAAATGATCCTGACTCAGGTTTGATTTTTTCAACGGAGTCAAATCTTCGTTACTTATGTGAAAAGGACATAGTTCTGATGGATGACACATTTGATTATGCTCCATAATTTTTCTTACAATTATTTACGATTCATGGCTACAGCTGTGGGATGTATATTCCACTGGTTTTCTGTCTCTTGAAAGATAAAAAGACGGGAACGTACGTCAGTGCTCTGGATTGTGTTAAACAGGAATGTTTAAACAAAGGAATGTGCTTCGAACTAAAAATTTTCGTGGTCGATTGTGAAGCATCCACGGAGCTGTTAATTCAGTCTTTCCCGAGAGTGAAATAGTTGGCCGCCGGTTTCATCTGTCCCAAGCTTGATAAGTTTTCTTTCTTTTTTCCATTTTTTTATCTTATACTAACACAGTATAGTTTCGCTTGGAACTCTATGCAATGTTGACTGTTTTTCTTCCTGCAAAGACCACAGATTCTTTTCAGACGTTAAGGTCTACACATAGTTGTCTACAGTGTGTTATGGAATGATTATTTAAAGCTATTTACCAAATCGCAGAGAAGTGGATGATTGAGTTTATTTCTTTGTTAACTGTCCACCACCGAATTGTAGTAACAAATCTGAAAAACGCGCCCATTCATTTTATTAAAAAATACTGTATAATATTGGGTTTGCATTCGACTTTAGTTAAATGACACTAATAAAAGCCATTAGTTCTGTACCTGTTTTCAAATACTAATTGCCTGCGTCAGTAAATGTTATAATAAACTGATTAGAAAATATTACGAGAAGTTTGTTAGTATTTATGGATGGCACTAAGTACTTTCATCAGTTTTCAAATGAATACCGTCTAGTGAAACTGTAACAGCCTGTATTTTCCAAAAAACTTCTTTGCTCACGAAATTATGTGAATGAGAAAGTTGCAAATTGGAACATTGCTAATTACTAGCGAACCTGTAGTTCGAAATTTTTCCGCTCAGTTGTACTGAAAATTGTAGGTATTGGGATCTTTTTTCTTCTTTCTTTAACAGGTGGCGTAAAATTAAGACACATGGACTTTACAAGGATAAAGAGTGTGAAAAAGGGAAATGGCTTCACTTGTGCTTCTCTTTAATGTACGTAAAATATGAAGAGGTAGGGAATGCGTTTTGTGATCTTACGAGTATCATGCCAGAAGATTCATTTACTGACGCAGTTCTCAGACTATATATCGGAAAATTATATTGACGATGAAAATGCATCTTTCTCGCCTTCTATTTGGGCAGACGAATCCTCTGCACTTTGGAGGACGACGAACGCATGCGAGAGTTTTCATTCTCGTTTTAATTAAATTTTTGAATCAACTTATCCTAACATTTATAATTTTGTGAGCACTTTGAGAAGAGTACAAACACACACATTCGAATGAATAGTGTTGGCTGTAGTTTCTTACCAAAAACGGACAAGAGAACCAGAGAGAGACAAATACTCATTGATAGAAAAATTGTGCAATTGAGAAATGGCGAAACTAACTGACTGCACTTTTTAAAGAGTGTTTCCTACAAAATTTAATTGTTTTTCTATAAGTTCAATAAATTCTCTGAATAAAGTATTTGCAAAGGAACCTGCAGGTGCGGAGTTGTAAGCTGCTCAGTTCGTGTATTGGCGGTCAGGACCGTTTGGGGCAAGTTGCTCACTTCGTGTGTTGAGCAGTAAAAGTTGCTCAGTTCGTGTGAGTCGCTCTCAACAGGGGAAGTGTCCAGATCTCGGAGTGAACCAAAGCGACGTTGTTCAGACATGGAGGAGATACAGAGAGACAGGAACTGTCGATGATATGTCTCGCTCAGGCCGCCCAAGGGCTACTACCTGCAGTGGATGACCGCTACCTACGGATTATGGTTCGAAGGAACCCTGACAACCACCCCACCATGTTGAATAATGCTTTGCGTGCGCAATAGGCTGCATGATGCGCAAATTTACCCCCAATGTCCACGGCGAGGTCCACCTTTGCAACCACAACACCATGCAGCGCGGTGCAGTTGGGCCCAACAACACGTCGAATGGACCGCTCAGGATTGGCATCACGTTCTCTTTACCGATGAGAGTCGCACATGCCTTCAACCAGACAATCGTCGGAGACGTGTTTGGAGGCAACCCGGTCAGGGTGCAGGCCTTACACTGTTCAGCGAGTGCAGCAAGTTGGAGGTTCCCTGCTGTTTTGGGATGGCATTATGTGGGACCGACGTACGCAGCTGGTGGTCATGTAAGGCGCCGTAACGTCTGTACGATACGTGAACACCATCCTCCGACCAATATGCAACCATATCGGCAGCATATTGGCGAAGCATTCGTGTTCATGGACAATTCGCGCCCCCCATCGTGCACATCTTGTGATTAACTTCCTTTAGGATAACGACATCGCTCAACTAGAGTCGACCCGTCGACCCTTCCCCCTCGCTCATCCTTCTCCTCGCGATTCGCACATAAAGGATGAACTGACAAAACATGTTTTAAGGCTATGGCAACAGATTCCACACTTTGAAGTACACGCACACAAAGCGGGGCCGAGAGACCGACTACAGGGGAGAGAAGTAATGACCGTCGAACTTAACTGCGAAATTATTTCCTGTGTCAATATTTTCTCTTATAAACACAATAGAATGCGTACCTTTTCCTTCTTTCACACTATCAGCTATCCACTCTTTACATGAAAGCAGCAGAAGATCATTCCGCCTTTGTCAATTCGTCACGTGAATTTTTACTCACACATCCTCATCCATTCTAAAAATAGTTACCAGTTTTGTCTGCGATAGCGATTTCTCTTTTGTTTGGTTTCCAGTGTGAATCATCGTGACCCTTCCTTGCTTTTGTTCTCATTTACATAAAAAAAAACAATAATGCTATAACGCACACTTTAACGATGAATTGATTCTATCTATACGTCGGCGTTAACGAAATCATGACCTGTTCGCCAACTGACCTATTTTTTAGTTTTCTACTCAACGCATCATCCTTACGGTTCGACTCCCTGTAAACCAGACACCAGCGGATAATTCTCCAGCATGAACGAATTTCTTTGTATTCAAAAAGCGACAAAATGGAGTAGAACGAAAGATTTAATGACACTTAAGTGAACGAAAAATAGAGGTGAGGGAAATAAGTCGGTTGTGAAAAAAAAAAAAAAAAAAACTGTACTGTAGTTCGTTGACAGTTCACGCGGCCTTTGAAGTTATTCTTCGACGTACGCTACCTAGCATCCGCCGGTACCTGAAATCACCTAGAAGATATTTTCAACTGGGGGTTACTTCTGGCCCACTCCAACCCTGTTTGAGATATCTGAAAAAGGACGACGTTCTCCAACAGCCCGCCCTGTCCAAGTTTTGCAAATGAAGTACGAAAAAAAAAAATACAAAAATCCCGGCGGCAGTATACCTTGTTGATCGTCCCTATGTAAGGGCGCTCATACCATAGGTTGTGCGGGGAAGGGGAGGAGAACGAGACAGGAGGTATGGTATATTTTCAACATTTTGGAAAAAGTATGGCGACTTTTAAATAGCCATAAAACATTCCAGTTCCCACTACGTTAAAAACCTGCGTAATATCGACTTTTAAATAATTTTCTTGAAAGAAAAACAGCGAACTTTCCCTAAAAGGCTGGGGGGTGGGGAAGGGAGGGGGGGAGGGGCCGCAACCGACCCTTACTGCCACAGCGTAATGGTGCCCTTGTTGCTAGGTCTGGAGCATGGTTACGGAAATTAATTGCAAGAAATGTCAATGTCTGCTTGAGCACCAACAGGTAGAAACAATGTTTGAAGTTACTCCATGCATCATAGCAATATCCTTTACAACGCAGCGCACAAAATTTTCAGGAGGAGGTCCCTCTTCACGGGCCCTATTCATTCGATTTGTATCACTAAGCACTAGGCACGTAGAAACACAGCGAACTCCACATACTCAATACTGCATTCATTTGGTGCAATACTTAGCACGATAGGAGCACATTCTAATCAGAGGAAAATATTTCTCTGTCCTACTGACCAATTACGTAAGGAAAGTCATGCAACGCGTCTAAAGACGCAAAAAGACCCGACAATCTCTCTTTATATCACTATCAGACAATTACTGCCACGACCGTTAAAGGTAAAGATGAACCAACTGACCGTCCAAATGCAATAATAATGAATGTAGATGTAGGAGTTACTATGGATTCGTGCGATGGTGCTAACACCAGGGCCCTTAAGGGAAATCAATTCCAAAATTCTCCTGTGGCCCACTTCTAAGAGAATTTTCAGTCAGTCTGCTATAATGACCTCAGATGATTAACAGAAAAGACAGATTCGATCTGGAAAAAGAGATAGGCGATTCAGTTCGCAAAATGCTCAATTGCAGAGAGATGCTAGCGGCAAAACGTTGTCCATCATCAAGTGCAGATTTACAGCACGCCTCTCAAGACGAGTGACGAAATATTACTTCCTTTGACACACATTTAACGTAAAGTAAAATCCGAGTAATTCATTCTTATATAGGCGCTGTCGCACCCTCGGCCACAAAACCCAAAATAGCTCATGGAGCACAGAGACGGGTGGCGATTTTAGCAGCTTCATGGCGCCAAGCTGCTGCTCTCACTAAGAGCTTCTTAGCGGATCATTACTAATCTGATTTTCCTCCGAGCCCTAATTAACTCACCAACACCAGGCGGCGGCCACTGCTAATCGCATGCGTGTTACGCCTGGTTTCAAGAGACGGAGGTTCGTATCCGCGCAGTACTCGTCTGCCGGCGTACCTGGACACCAATGGCTTTTATACGACCTTTTTCCCGAAAGTTTATATGAGCGACTTCTCGGCCCAAATTTACAAACCGTCTTACACGACAAGTTTCGTCTGAGCTAGCATTTTTCTTTGCTTAGGCTAAGCTCCACAAACTGGTACAGCAATACCAAAATAGATGCAATTTCGAGGTATATGCACCAGTACACAGAGTGGTCAGATCAAGTCTGAAAAGCTTGTAAGTGTGTTGCAGGGTTGGCTGTGCTGACAAATAACTGCTAAGAATAAAATTCGATACGTTGCACCGTTTCAGAGTCAGTCAGCATTGAAATTAGCCAATCAGTCCGTTGCGCGCGCAAATTCAAGCAGTGCGTCGGGTACGCCAAACGTTTCCTTCGTTCCGTTTCCTAAAACCCAACAGGAAAGCGATAAAATAAATTATAGACGTGGGACGGTAGTATGGATGGAACTCGTGCCAAAGGCTGAGCAGTCTCGCGCGCTATCATCTACCCTAAGAGAACAACTGACAAATTGTATCTGGCTGGCAGCTTGAGCTTGCGCGCGCAACGGCCAGATTGGCTAACTTCAGTACTAACGAACTCGGAAATAGTGCAACGTATCGAATTTTCTTAATTATTTCGCAGCACAATCTACCTGCAACATCCTTACAAGCTTTCTGACGGTTTCTCACCACCTCGTATATGCTAGGATATACTACAGCCTCGTGTCCGAATTGCAATCAGGTCCAGATTAGTGCGGTTTCCAACCTGGGAAACCCTCGAAACTTTGGTTAAAAATACAGGAAGATCACGCTTTAACGCTCCATCGATGACGAAAGGCATCTGGTACAGAGCACAGACACGAGGATGGGGAAGGAAACAGACCTTGCCGTTTCGAAGGGAACCAATCAAACAATTCCCTTAATCTTTCACTCTGGACTACAAAAAAATGTGTGTGAAATCTTATGGGACTTAACTACTAAGGTCATCAGTCCCTAAGCTTACACACTACTGAACCTAAATTATCCTAAGGACAAACACGTTTGGACTACACTCTTCAACCTATCCCACAGAGGTAGAACTACTGTACCGACATGATAGTATCTATGTAGAAAAGAAGAGAACCGATAGCTGTACAAGCTGTGAAACGGAAGAAGGATCTACAGAACCTAAACACTTAAAATCATCTAGTTTTATGGGTCCTTATCAATATGTACATTTTCTTTTCGGTATCTTCATTAAAAAGTTTGGTACCCGACTTAAGATATTTTCCATATTTATGTTCATTATGCCAGTTCAAGTGTCTGAATACTTACACTAGGACTGTTAAGAACCGTTTTTCGACATGGGGTGTCCTGGCCCGACTCCTGTTTCAATTCTGAATTCTCTTTTACCCTGAAGTGTACGGGAAACTGTAGTACTGACATATTTATTCTTCAGCAGACTAACGTAAATTGAGTCAGTGCCTTGTTTCTCAATTGATGTTAGTTTCAACTGAAACTACACAGTCAAAAACTGTCTCAAAAATCAGTTAATACCAGGCAAAATGATAGCTCATCCCCATTGCTCCGTTCTCTTATTTCGTTCACGGAGTGCAAGTGGCCTACTGTGCTACATATTGTGTATTTCTTGCGTTACCTCACTCCTTTGCTTGATTAAAATGCAATGTAATGTATTGTTACCTATTTGATTATTATCTTTTTTGTGGGACCAGCCTTCGAACTGATTTGATGTGGTGCGTCGCAGTTTCCTTTCATTTGAGGGAAGCTGAAAGCCAACATCCTCAATTATTTGTGGTATATATTCCAGCTCCTCTCCTTCCCTACAATTGTTGCCATCTACAGGTCCATTTAGTGCCAAGGGTGTTATTTTGTGATGTAACACGTCCCATCATCCTTTCTCTTCTTCTAGTTGGTCTATTACGCAGTAACCAATTCTGATGTTACGTTTGTCGCGCAACATTTCCCCTACTGCTGAGTAATTTCAGCTATCTACGGTTTCCTCTCGGTCCATATTTTGTGCTCAGTGGACTGTGTATCCCATTTAACCGGTGACGTACGTCTTTCTCACTTTAGCAGAGGACAGAAGCGTCATCAGCGAATTTTATCATTGACATCATTCCACCTCGCATTTTAATTCCAGTTCTGAACTTTTCTTTCCTTTTTCGCTTCTTCGATACAGAGGTTGAACGGCACAGGAGAAAGACTGTATTCCCGCCTCCTACACCTTCTATAATCGGACATCTCTCTTTGTGCTCCACTCTTCTAATACTCTTTGATCTTCTAAATATTGTGTGTTACCTGTCTTCCATGATGATGATGATGATGATGATTAGTATTATTTCAGTCCGAAAGCCTCTTCCTCTCTGCCCAAGTACTGAACCATACAGTAACCCAAACCTGCTTCCTTAGCATGTTATTACAGTTTATACCCCCACTTCTTCCTGTCACACACTAGCGCCCGTAACCAAACTGACGATTCCTTGATGCCTCGGGATGTGTCTTATCAACGTATCTCTTCTTTTTATCAAGTTGAATCTTAAGTTTCTTTTCTCCCCCGTTCGATTTGATACCATATCGTTAGTAATCCGATCTACCTATCTAATCTTCAGCATTCTTTTGTAGCATAACATTTAAAAAGCTTCCAGGCAGCTCTTACCTGAACAGCGTATCGTCCACATTTCACTAAGTACATGGCTACACTCCAGACAAATGCGCTCAGTAGGATTTTAACATATTTCTACTTTTGAGAAACTTTTTTGTTTTGCTATTGTCAGTCCGCATTCTATATTCTCATCGTCGGATATTTTGCTGTAAAAAAAAAAAATCATCTACTACTTTTAGGGCCTCTTTCCCAGTCGAATTCCGCCAGTATCGTCAGATTTATTTTTCTGATACATTCCAGTACCTTATCTTCCTCATAGCATGCCAAAATTTATGGATAAAAATATCCATATTGGGCTCATTTCACTTATTACCATACAATGCACGCTTTCACGGCTGATATTTGCGTCCTTCGTGAACTTTGTTTAACGGGCATTAGGCCGTGGTCCAAAGGTGCATTTCTGTAGCTAACGTGTCGTCTCCTAATGAAGAAGATATAAGAAGGTATAAAGAGTCAGTTAGCAATTCCAAGCTTAGAAAAGCTCAGCAAATCGAACAGTTTATATGTATCCACGCAACTGTCGGGCCATAACAGCATCAGACCGCTCACTGCCTAAGATTGCGGAGTCACGCCGACTTGTTACTATGGAGCTTGTAGTGAAGAAGAATTGGTGCTGTTTGCTTTATTCAGCACTAAGGCCCACAACTTGTCTAGTTTCATTCCTTTGTCCTTCCTGTTAAAGCTGTTTTAGACTTTTGAATTTTTATGACCTATGTAGAAGTAAGTCTTCCCCACTGCATGCTCTCAAGATACCTCAAGGACTTCGGCATTTTAACTGCGCCGTCATAGTACACATTTTCGCTAGTGGAATTCATCATAAATAACCCATGAGAAGAACAGATGTACTTGCCTACAACACTAGAGGGAAAATGACCTCCTTACCACTGTTAAAATCGTGAGTGGCTCAGGAAGCTGTTCAAAGTACAGCAACAAAAAATGTTGATCATTTGCTCAATAACATAAAATGACCGACAGCGAAGCAAGTCTTAAATCTAAGTTAAAATCATCTCTCCTGTACAACTCCTATTACACTGACGAATTTCTACTTAGAACGGGTACCCAGTAAAAAGTCCAGTTTTTAAGTGTAGTTGGAGGAGTAGGAATAAAATGAAAATGCCTTAAAGTCAACACTAATCCTGTATACATCCTGTAAACTGACTCGCTTCATATCATTACGATAAATTGTTCAAATGAGCTATAGAACATGTAACTAAGGTACCTCGGCGTGATTCCGCAATCTCATGCAGCGGTTGCTGTCGACGTTATCACCAACAGTTGTGTGAATACGTATGAACTGTTGGCTTGCTGAGCTTGCTTAAGTTTGAATCTGAGTCTTTATATCCTCTGATGATGTCTCCAGTTAGAAGATGAAACGTAACGCACAACGTTATACCTTGCACCACGACCTAATGCGCAACAAATAAAATTGATCAAATTCGCTATGTTTACAGAAAAGACTTGCATAGTAATAGAATTAATTTTTATTCTAATTTATATGCTGCGTCAGTTCTGTGTAAGGGTTGATGATACCGTACCAGTTTCGGTTTTATTGTGAAGTAAACAAAGTGAAACGCTTTCGTAACCAACAGCTCGCGTTCCAGAAATGCTTCCAGTGGATGGTACCATTACGGGGAGTTGCGGCGACGCAACTGCGAAGAGTCGGGAAGAGGACGGACAGGAATGCACAGTGGCGCCACAGTCCGACCGGTGGCGAGGTCACACGAGACGGCGTGCACCAGCGGCGGCCGGGTCCTGCTGTAAACATCTGCCCACGAGCGCGACCAGACAAAGGTGCCACAGCTAGCGCAACAGCGGGGGGACCGAGACTGCCGCACTGGCCTATGCGCTCGGTGTCCGAGGCCAGGAACGAGACGACCCCTAGCTTCTGTTCTCCAGACAAACTGAAGGAATCGTGACTCCTATAGGAAAACTTTTGGTCATCCTTGCTCTCGATGATCCCGTGCCCACTACAATCGTAACTGACTATTTTGTTGGGTCAGCATGGGAACACGTAGGAGTCATCTGCTACGGAGCCCATTTTCAAAAGTGTGCACTGAACATTGTGCACAGAAACACTTGTGTCTGCACCGGTATTGTACTCTTTCGCCATATCTGCCGCGGATTGCCGCCCATCCCACTTATCAGATCAGACACGCCCGTGACGTCCACGTTCTGTGATGCGACGTGGACGTTCTTCAACTACCGGGTGATCAAAAAGTCAGTATAAATTTGAAAACTTAATAAACCACGTGATAATGTAGATAGAGGTAAAAATTGACACACATGCTTGGAATGACATGGGGTTTTATTAGAACCAAAAAAAAATTGCTAGACGCGTGAAAGATCTCTTGCGCGTGTCGTTTGGTAGTGATCGTGTGCTCGGCCGCCACTTTCGTCATGCTTGGCCTCCCAGGTCCCCAGACCTCAGTCCGTGCGATTATTGGCTTTGGGGTTACCTGAAGTCGCAAGTGTATCGTGATCGACAGACATCTCTAGGTATGCTGAAAGACAACATCCGACGCCAATGCCTCATCATAACTACGGACATGCTTTACAGTGCTGTTCACAACATTATTCCTCAACTACAGCTATTGCTGAGGAATGATGGTGGACATATTGAGCACTTCCTGTAAAGAACATCATCTTTGCTTTGTCTTACTTTGTTATGCTAATTATTGCTATTCTGATCAGATGAAGCGCCATCTGTCGGACATTGTCAACTTTTGTACTTTTTTTTCTTTTTTGTTTTAATAAAACCCAATGTCATTCCAAGCATGTGTGTCAATTTGTACCCCTCTATCTACATTATTCCGTGATTTATTCAGTTTTCAAATTTATATTGACTTTCTGATCACCCGATACTTTAGAGTGACGTTCACGATATCTGCACGCGAACAGTCTACCAGTTTCGCCCTTTCCGAGATTATCGTTTCCAGGGCCGAGCAGTAACATTCTGCTTCCCATATCGTCGCTAGAATGATTCCCCATTAGTCTCTGCTCCGCTTATATACTCTCCTTACCGCGTCACGCTTTCGCAATGTTACCAGGCAGCATTTAATCCCGCAGTGGGTAGTGGTCATAATGTTCTGGCTCTTCAGTGTATGTCCTCTTCCTGAAGATATTGGTTTCAGGGTGTTCAACGGCATGGTTATCTATGCCCTGGCAGAATGTAAACTAATTAACGGCATCACGAAACCATCTCCAGTAATGTATAATTATCTACGGTGTGCTCGGGCGATAAGCACTTGTCTGGAAACCGACAGTTCGCTAGTCTGACCACAGATTTTTCCGATTGCGTTTTAACCTAACGTTCACCTCTCATCTATATGAGAAGTCGCCAGAACGCGTCTCGTGGTTCAGATTCCACGAGAAACTGTAGGTCCCCTTTCCCCCACTGGGTAACTGGGGTAAGTCAGCAGACACGCACGTTGTAGAATGGCGTGCTGTTGAACGATTTTGACTAGGCCATTGAGGCACACGAAATAAATAAATAAGTACATAAAATACGAGAGAGCAGCTTCAAGTCACGGGTAACATTACCAGATTAAAGGAGGGTTTTAACAATGAAACTGGCCAACAGCCGTGCAGTTGAGATGTTATGTCTTCGAAGGAAGCACTTGGGATGCGGTTTAGAATTCACGGCATCCAGGAGCATATGGTCCAGTAGTATGGCAATATCCTTTATTTCTGACAGATGCATATGGGACCTGAAAATGGCATAATGGAATTCCGAAACCGGTAGTAAGAACAAAATAAAATAACATCTCAACTGCACGGCTGTTGGCGAAATTCACTGTTCAATAGTTGACCAGCTGCTGTCCCAGGTCCACAATGGATCACCGGATAATAAATTAAGGTTCGTCGACCACAATTACATAATTCCAACAGTTTTAGCATTTTTACACGCATCCATTACCTTGTTAATTTCTTCTATCAATAACTATGTGCACAAATTGACAGTTCATTGCACTGTTTACCTCACTGACCATAGTACAGGTATCATGAAGGAGATGATGTCAGTGGCGTGACAGTATGGAAAAAAAAGAAAGAAAACTGAATGAAGAATAGAAAGCAAACAAGATAACAAGTAAATTTGTCATTATAAGTAATACATGGAGGAGGGCGTAATTACTACGACAGTTTCTAAGTTATCCAAGTTGATCTCAGTGGTTAGGGTACCCTAGGTCCAGTTTTCTTCAGGAATGATTACAAAGGCTCAGTTGTGGATCAAGCAGGTGGCAGTCTTCTGTTTATTGGTAGAATAATGCTGAAATGTAATCAATCAACAAAGGAGATTGCTTACAAATCAATCGTGCGACCCATTCTGGAATACCGCTCAAGTGTTTGGGACTTCTAGCAAATAGGACTAACAGGGTATATTGAATGTATACTGAAAGGGCAGCACGAATCGTCACAGGTTTGTCTGACCTGCGGGTGAGTGACATAGATGTTTGCAGAGCTAACTGGCAGGTACTTGAAGTTGAAGGCAAACTATCCTGAGAAACCCTACATACAAAGTTTCAAGGACCGGCTTTAAATTAAGACTCTAGGAATACACTACCACCCCATAGCATCACTCACGAAATGGTTCAAATGGCTCTAAGCACTATGGGACTTAACATCTGAGGTCATCAGCCCCCTAGACTTAGAACTACTTAAAATTAACTAACCTAAGGACAGCACAGACATCCAAGCCCCAGGCAGGATTCGAACCTGTGGCCGTAGCAGCAGCGCGGTTCCCGACTGAAGCGCTTAGAACCGCTCGGTCACATCGGCCGGCGCAACACTCAAAAGGGTTCGTGCCGCCAAGATTAATTATAGCACTCACAAAGGTATTTCAACAATCATTCTTCTCGTGTTGCATACGTGAACGGAACGGGAAGAAGCACTAATAACTGGTACAATGGGACGTATCCTCCGCAATGCACTTCAGAATGGTTTGCACAGAGTAGATACAGATGTTGATGCATGGGGCGCCGAAACGTCTCTGGACTAGGGCTACGCCTTCTATACTTCCGCCCCTACCATTCTCCCTTCGATACACACATCAGGTTCGAAGATATTTCTCTTCATTTGTCTGTTTGTATCGAATCTCTAAGTTTGACAGCAGAGCAGAAGTGAATTTTACTGCACACAACACTGTGACTTCAGTACAGGCATGCTGCTCAGGCCACAGCAGCAGCACTGTAGTAGCCGCAGCAACAGCAGCAAGCCAGACCATGCGAGTTCAGCTGGCGGCCTTTTACGTTTCGCGCAGCGGCTGGTTGCTTTCGCAGCAACGAGCAGCTGCAGCACGCTCCTTTTACGGCCACGCGTCGCACGTGCGTGCGACACACACACGTCCACAGCTTGCTGCCATTGTTCAGTGTCTGAAAAACGGCCGCACATTTTGCTTCACGAATCGTGCATATAGTTTGCTCTTCTCCTCCTCACACATTATTTTCACGCTTGTTCCTGGAGGTGTAGATGCCGTTCCCGTTTGAATCACGTAGACGTCTACACTTCTCGCCAGACTTTTATCACTCCAATATATTACTATTAAATGAAGTCCTGCAGTGACTTCATGTCGTGTGATATCATGCATACCTACATCAGAATAATGAAGTGCAAAGTGACTGACAGTGGAGCGTGGAAAGGGGGATGGGGTGTTGTCGGTTCTCCGTTACGAGCAAGTGCAATATGGCTACAGTAGCAGCAGCAGCTATGAAGTTATGTACTGAATATTCCCCGTGAACGTGCTGAGCAAAGCTCGTTTTGCAGTATCCCAATAGTTCTACCACTTTCCCCAGCAACTTCACAGTTTGCTTCACACATTCCGCTAGAGGCAAACACTGCACTGAAAAATCATGTACGAACAAAAGTACAGTTACGTTACAGAACGCAATCTATTTCGTCCGCAGCTAAACACTTTTAGCGCACCGCAGAGCTCCGCAAAGTGCGCAAACACGCGGCGCAGAATGCAGCAGAGCATTCGTCGGTGCGCAGCAATGTTCCACTGTGCGCTCGCGCGCGTCAATACCGATGGAAAACGTGAAACGCCTTTCAGAGCCGCGCACAACCGAATACTTTCTTTGATGTACCGACACTCCGCGAAACTAGTTCGTTGCGCAGAGCGGCCCGGTTTGACGTCCAAGCCGAGTGACATTGACAACTGTGCATATCACACACTCAATCATTAGTTGCCGTTCGTTGATATCTTTGTGAGACGTTTACAAGTCTTGTGGGCGTGGAAATGAATTATTTCTGCTACTAATTATGATAGAACCTGTGTATAAATTTTGCTCTAGGTGCGCCTCTCAGCTCATGCCGCTGGTTGTGTCGTTTGGGCCTTAAACCGGCTTGGATACAGGCACAGTTGCGGATTCACGCCACAATGGTGTTTTCTTCCTTTTAAATGAAAGAGGTAACAAATTTCGTGATGGAAAGGCTGGTAAACAAAATCTGTGTACGGGCGACAGGACTTGCAGCAAACAACATTACCATTTCAGCAAGACGAAAGCAAAAAATTAATTAAATAAGCCAATTCAAAGTCTTGCTCAGGGCCTACAATCAACTGAAATTTACCATTGAAATCTTTCACTATTCGTATACTAATCGAGATATTAGCGACATCCCCGAAAACACAAGTACCATAAAAATTACCATGACTGAGATGATCTGCTTCCTGTGTTACTTACAATGGTAACTTTTGAAAACAAAAAAATATTTTCTCTAACCACAAAAGAGGTAAAGCTGTCTACACCACCATGCTTGGTCTAAACACCGCCGTGTTTCACTAGGTATGGTCCTACGCACTTATTAATTTATTTGCCCAGCCATTTGAAAGTTTAACGCAAACTGCGAACCACGAATCAACTAGACATTTTTCACAAGCTCGAATCACTGCCTGATGTGAAAGAGCGATGTGTTGAGCATTTAAAAAAAATATTGCGAGGGCTAACTGAGAATTGAACCTAAAGCTTTGGAGTTGTACGCTAACACCCACTTGGCCATCTAATACAGGACTAAAACAGAACCGAACAAATCTTACTGATACATTTCATTCATAATGCTCCCACCGGCGGTTTAGTTACGTCACATTATAAAGTTTGCTTGCTTGCTTGCTTTTACGTTAGCTTTTGGCTTAGGATCGATTAACAAATTTACACAAATTGTAGTGCCGGGAGCACAATGTTATGTATTAGGAGTGGAATATGTAGACAAGGAGACGTTAGCATAAAGAGAAAGTTTTAAGCAGCCGCATCATGTGTACTCGATGCTGTTCGATTCTTAGACGCAAATCGTTCTGAATGCTGCCAAATAACAGAGGCCTTGGTAGAAGTTACACGAAGATGAAGCAAGCAATCGTCAAAATCGCTTAATCGACGTTGTAAAATCATCGATGCGAAAATTATGTGATAATTTTTTCATAATGCGGGGCCACAGTCATAATTCGTAAAAGTCAGTACCGCCATTAGACTTGTTTATAGTGTAAATGTAACACTGCAAATAAACAACAGTCTAATGGCGGTACTGACTTAAGAAATACGAAAATTGTTTTTTTCATACGGCGTATTAACGAATAATATTCAATACGACGATTTTAGTGGTACCTATGGTACACCGAAAGTAGTAAGCAATGCTTTGTGATCGAATACCTTCGGTAAAAAAAAAAAAAAAAAAAAAAAAAAAAAAATGTATCAACGTGTTTTCGCAAATACGTTGTCATTCAATCACATCTATATACTTATGGTTTGGTGCTGCCGTCCTTTTAACCCTTAGCGTATCTCAGAGACTGCTTTATTCGCTGGTTTTTCTTCTTCTCTATTCATTCTTCACATACAGCTGACACTGGCCGCCCGTGGTTTGAACAGTGATACCAGTGTGGACTTGTTAACAAAGATAACGAGTCTCTGTGCAGAACCATAAACATAGGGACAAAGGCAACAACTGTGCCGATGGACTATTTCCAGAGTCTGAGAGCATTGAGTTAATTTCACGTATCAGATGTTTCAGTCCTATCCTCACTCGGGGCTCATAACCAGAGCGACAAAATTATTTACTGTGTAAAATGTGACTCAATTCCTTTCGAAAGAATGAGCGTAGGTAGATTTTAATAAAGTTTCGACAACGTCATCAGAGGAATCCGTCCTAGCATTCGTCTGACGCTATTTGCGGGAAACAAAATGCCAAATGGGGAGGAGGAAATTAGCGTTTAACGTGCCGTCGACAACTAGGTCATTAGAGACTGAGCACAAGCTCGGATTAGGGAAGGATGGGGAAGAGAGGATGTAGGAAATCGGCCGTGGTCTTTCAAAAGAACCATTCCGGCATTTTGCCTGAAGCGATTTAGGGAAATCACGGAAAACCTAAATCAGAATGACCGGACATGGGTTTGAACCTCCCGAACCACTAACTACTGCGCTACCTCGCTTGGAGCCAAAACGGGGAATTTAGTTCTGCTCCAGTTTCTTCTTCACTGTGCTCAGTAATTGCTCTCTATCTTATCCAGACAGTGGAACTTAGTGGTGACTGCGTACAAAGCTTATTTCATGCTCTCTGCTTCACTGAAATACAACGTTTTGGCTAGTTGCTCAGTCCCCCGGCTGTTGCGGCTGGCAGCTGCGACTTTCAAATACTAATTAATGAACTCTTAACATACAGAAATTTCATTTTGTCACTTGCCTACATCTAAATGTTGGCGCTATTCAATCAAGAAATATCACACTGTCTTCGTATATGTCTAAACATTTCTTACGTATTTCTTCATATTAGAACTATACCTCGTGTCTCTCCTAAGCGCCGTCGGACGCTTTTTCTGTGGTGCCTCGGGAGATACATGCAGCTTCCCTTCTGCAGAGTGTAACTGGAATGAGCCCAAACATGTACTGCTCATCACGTCTCCATGCACCGCTCTAGCCTGCGCTGACTGCTACCGCCATTCAGAAGCGCTGCTTAGTCGCTGTTGGAGTACTGGTTTTATTCATCGTATTTTACCGTCCCTGTTAGTACACACCTATGGAAAACTATCGCACTAGACCAATGTGGGACCCTCTATCGAATGGGCACCTAAAATTCGGTTTTAAAAATCGCTTTGTTTGTAACGGGAAACAAACCGACGCTTTTCGTTGACATAGGGCGTCGCACGAAAGATATGATGAGTTGTGTTTGTTTTCAATGTGTAGCTGGAGCCAATCCAAACACGAAACAGCAGATATCTGCCGAAAGACAAGAGAAAATGCGCCTGAAGACTCTTAGGAGAGAGATCCTGTATACCGGAGTTCTCGTGAATCTCTACCTGCATGAAAAGTAGCGCGAATTACGATGCAACAATCATCAAAAGCCCGAAAAAGGAATCCCATCTCTAAATAGTTTTCAGTGGTTCGCTTGGAGTAATTCCACTTGATCATGGTTACTGCTTTCTTAAATACGACTGCATATGACCACTTCTAGCAATACTTTCAAATCAGAACAAACGGTTCATAGCTGGAAATCTCATTAAGTATGGGCAGTTAAAACTGAGACCAAATATGATTAATTTAAGAGATGGTAAGTCGTCTCCTGTGACAGCTTGACACTTCCGCACCTCTCCAATAATATTATCCAGTATCAGATTAACGTGCCTAAAACGAAATCCCAGCGATTCATTCGGCCTTTTAAAGAGCCAGTTTACATGTTAACATTGCCTGTGATGCCTCTTCATAATCTGAGACTGGCACAACAAACTGCTGGACCTACGAACGCAGCTTCTCTCAGCAGTTTTAATCTCTTACTGCCGGCATGTACCCGCCTAGTGAGGTTCATTGTGATGGATCCATGCGAGTCGATAGGTCAGAGTGATTGCCAGTTATAAATCCAAAGATTCGATCGCGCTCCGATCACTAGTTTGATCCAATGATTTTTTGTGTCATTCACAGATTTTTTCACCTCTCGCAATATTAATGTGAAACACGCGAGTTGTTTCGTGGTTCAGAGTCCTCATTAAACTATAGGTCGCCATCTGATTGGGTACACAAGTCAGATCGAAGGTCGGAGGAAGGCATGGTTATCCCACTTCCTGACCGAATGCATTCAATTTAGTGGAGCAGTTAGCTGGAAACTAGCAAAGCTTGTAAACAATCAATAATCATGATTATATTATAGTAATACGATATGTTAACAGCGTATGACGATGATTGTGTCTTCAGTTATAGGACTGGTTTGACGCCGCTCTCCATGCTAATCTATCCCGCACAAGCCTCTACATCTCTGAATAACTACTGCAACCTACATCCATTTGAATCTGATGGCTGTATGCACGCCTATGTCTCCCTCTACAATGTTTTACGCTTCCTCTTCCTCACTTCCCTTCGTCACAACATTAACTATTTCTTGATGTCCCAAAGCCTGTTCTATCAACGGATCCCCTTCCTTTTAGTTTTACCATAAATTTATTTTTCCCATTCAGTCCTTTTCCATCAGCTATTCGATCTACTCATCTAATCTTTAGCATTCGTCTATAGCACCATATATCTACAGTTTCTATTGTATCCTCGTCTGAACTGCTTACAGGCCACGTTTCACTTTCATACAAAGCTAAAGCCCAGCTAAACCCCTTCAGAAAATACTTCCTACCATTTAAATTTGTATTAGATGTTAACAAATTTCGCTTTTCAGAAATCTTTTTCTTGCTATTCGCAGTCAGCAACTGGTATCCTCCGATCTTCTTCAGTGACTGTGCGGCACAAATAACAAATCTCGCCTTCTACTTTCAATTGATTTATTTCCTCATCTAACATATTGTTAGTATATAGTGAGGAAATAAAACGTTCAAAACTATTTATATTACTAATCCGCTATCCCAGAACGCAATATCAGTTGCAGGCACCAAAAATTTGGTTCAACAATTTTTGCGTAATTACTGGCCGAATTTAAAAATTTTAAATGCTATCATAATCTGCTCATTTATAGGTATAATATTACATTAAACGTTTAACACAATAAGACAAATATTACCGTTAGAAACTGTGTCTCTTGAGGCAGTGTAACTGACGGCAGGCAAATATCCATTATTTGAGAATGAGAGCACTTAGCAACTTCCAACATTCACGGCAGTTCGATTCTTTAAAGGATCTAAATAAACCAACAAAAATATATCTTAAGTCTTGAGTGATTAACATTCAACTTAATTACAACTGGTACTGGCTACTTCTGAAAAGGGGGTCTGCGGACGAACTACAATTGTACTTGCACTATTTTACTTTGCCACCATTAGTATGTTCATGCTACGGAATTCTCGAGTTCACGCATATCCACGTAGATGACAATTGTATTTTTTATACAGATTCCCTTAATTGCATTTTAGTCACACCTATTTTCTGCTATCGAGAAACACTAATTATTCAACTTTGCTCTTTGGGACTACTGATTAGATACTCCGGAGTACCCATTTGAACTTAAGGACTGAAACTTAAGTTGCTTTTATAATATACGGTGTGCAATTAAATTTACTACTGTACATAAAATATATCTTTTACAGTTGTTTGCAAAACAGAATCTAATTGTCTGTATCGCTTCTCTACCTGGACGCAAGGACAGTTGAAAACCACAAGATCAGGCAGGGTGTATACGTGGACAAGGAAAAAAAATTCCAGGATTTTTCCCGGATTTCCCGGTTAAAAATACGTTTTCTCCCGGGTGACAGTGTATTTTTCCTTATCAATCCTTTGAATGGTTATGGTTTTGTACACGAACGTACAATTTCCCGGCACTTTAGAAAACGAAACTCTGGGGAAAAGACACGTTTTGGAAATATATTTGATGTGCAGCAATATGTACGCTGCGTATTTTCGTATTACGACAGCACACATTGGAATTCCACCAAACACCGCATGTTACTTTCCGAAACAATGAAATCGAGATTTCGATGCGCTTTTGTAAGCCGTTAGTAGCTTATCTCGCCAGCCGATGACAGTGGATATTCAGAGCATAGGACACGTGATGTCAGCCAACATCATCACTGTTAAGTAGCACGAACACACAAACAGGGAAAGTTAATAGTTTAAATTAATATACATAGTGTTGCTACAAGAAAAGCAAAGCTTTCTCATAAAATGTTGGTCTCAAGCTGCAAGAGAAGCTAAGCTTTCACATATACTGTTGATTTTTTTTGCGCGTGTTACACTTTAAGATATATCACACAAACGTGCCAGTAAAATTTTTAATAATGACATAAATGTCTGCTCTTCACGGTTCGAAATTCTTCTAAATGGCTCGTCATCAAAGAGTTGATTTTTAAATGAGATTAGTGTTGTTTTAACGTCCCGTCGACAACGAGGTCATTAGAGACGGAGCGCAAGCTCGGGTTAGGGAAGGATGGGGAAGGAAATCGGCCGTGCCCTTTCAAAGGAACCATCCCGGCATTTGCCTGAAACGATTTAGGGAAATCACGGAAAACCTAAATCAGGATGGCTGGAGACGGGATTGAACCGCCGTCCTCCCGAATGCGAGTCCAGTGTGCTAACCACTGCGCCACCTCGCTCGGTTATTTTTTTTTTTTTAATGGGAGTCAAACGCTCTGTGATTTAATAAATTGGTGGTGGTGGTGGTGGTGGTGAGTGTTTAACGGCTCGTCGACAACGAGGTCATTAGAGACGGAGCGCAAGCTCGGGTTAGAGAAGGATTGGGAAGGAAATCGGCCGTGCCCTTTCAAAGGAACCATTCCGGCATTTGCCTGAAACGATTTAGGGAAATCACGGAAAACCTAAATCACGATGGCCGGAGACGGGATTGAACCGTCGTCCTCCCGAATATTTAATAAATTCGTGGTACATTGTTGCACATAGCTCAACTTACGTAAAAGGATATTTACTTTGAAAGTAACGCTTTTCAAACCACCATTCGCAATATTTTCCCGCGACCTGTTAGAAATAGGTTCGTTTCAGCAGTTGCCAGAGAGCGCAGATAACAGGCGACACCGCGCTGGGGTAGCTATCATGACGTAGGAAGTCCGTATGTACGTACGTGTAAAACATTGAAAGATCATACGCTGTCATAAAAGAAACAAGACATCAGAGGATACTGCAAGAGCATCGGAATTTCGTGAACCATATTAAAATGTGTACATTTTAAGTGCATACTTAAAGGGCACATTCGTATGTCCATATTCCCAACGAAATAGACCTCGACATGACATTAAGCTTTTCAGTGTGGTCTCGGGATGTAAATTTTCTTGGAGCCCCGATACTGTATTTATCATATTTGGGTCTTTATTATGGCATAATGCCATACGTGCTAGAAAATGAAAACGTGCACTTGAAATGGAACGAACAGTTGAAACTAGCCAGTACTGTGGAATTAAACATTTCGTTTCAAATACGTTGACTGCCTCTGCGGAAAAGGTTAACAAAAGCCTAATTTCTTTAGCAAACAGACAAAAATAACTTCATTGTTCCGCAAGGCGATTAATGCTTGACTGTCAGAAATACAATAAAATCTGGAACTAATGACGTATTTCAGCCTTCCGTAATTATGTGAATGTGTTTTAATTCACTTGATAGCTCCCGACCACAGATATCCGTTTTGTTTTCATTTGACGCGAGAGTAAACGAAAGGGAAACAGCAAAATCAAATTCAAATTGGTTCAAATTGATCTGAGCACTATGGGACTTAACATCTATGGTCATCAGTCCCCTAGAACTTAGAACTACTTAAACCTAAGTAACGTAAGGACAGCACACAACACCCAGTCAACACGAGGCAGAGAAAATCCCTGACCCCGCCGGGAATCGAACCCGGGCGTGGGAAGCGAGAACGCTACCGCACGACCACGAGCTCTGGACAAACAGCAAGATCAGTAAATGTAAACACGGGTCACGTGGAGTCTACGCACTATAGCTGAGGCTGCTCTGCGAATCAGCCCTGGGTCTATGACATTTGCGAACCGGGTCAATATTAAAAGAAAATAAAAAATAAATCGAATTTTCAAAATATGTTCATCTTGTAGCGAAGATCTTTCTGAAAAGTCTGAAACATAAAAATATATGTATTCTAGGAAATGCAAGACATATTATTTGGTCTTAAGTATGCCAAAGTGCAGTGCCACGCCTTTACATAAAGCATTTTTCTACCGCACGTCCAAACTATATTCAGGAGAGTGGAAATCGAAATGTACTGTGGTGCCTCTCCCGCTCCCAGTCGGCCGGTTTGACAGCCTGCCCCTCCTTAAAAAAAAAATCTCACAATTAATAGCGGATGAGTTTATCTGTAATCGAGAGAACAAGAACTCTTCAGAAAATCTGAACTCTTTATTGCGTAATAGCTAATAATTTGCTGTTTGGCGTGACATAAAATTAAATATAGGATATATAAAACCAATACTTACAAAGAGATAAGCAAGAAATTACACATTTCTTCAAATTACACATTTCTTCTTACATGGCGTGCTTTCCTTTCTGCGAAAGAATCTATTACCTCATCAAAGTTCGTCAAACGTTTTGCTACATCAAAAATCGAAATGTCGTTATCTAATACTGAAAAAGCTGTTAATACAAATAATACTCAAGACTGCTGAGGTTTCTCGATCTGATGACGTCTATTTTGTCACTGTCTGCTAGATAAAACAAAATAGGCCTTTATAATATGGCAACAATTTTGTAACACACCAAATAAACGAGACTGTTTTGGTACAAATGGTCATTTTTATAACACGACAGAATATAATCCAATAAGTACCAATATCAAATGCCTATTAGGCCTACTACAAGCAAAAAGCTTTATGATACGAAATAGTTTCACATTTCATTCATACGCACCAGCTTCTGAAGCATGAGATCGAAAAGTAGTATTTCGAAATTTTTATATAAATTTGGAATCGTCTTACTCTCCCATAATTTGTGTGATGTCCCCGTTTCTTCCCCTTCCTCGTTCTAACACAAACAATTTTGTCATCACCAATTCTGTAGCTATTGCTGCCACTGTAAAAATTTGTTCGCCGATTAACTTCACTAACCCTGCCAGAATCACATGTTTAGTTATCCCGCGATTATTTTTCGGTTAGGCGTTATTACGTGTTCGAACAACACGTTTTCCGCGTTACTTCCACGCGGCTGCTAGCCGGGGACTGTACTACTTGTCCTTACTAGTGTAGCGATTTAGCCAAAAATTTTCTGCCAAAATTTCGTTTTTTTGGATACACCGAGAAGATAACACGTAATCTTTCTCACCTGTTATTCCTGTCAGTCGTTTATTTCCACTCTGGTAGTCTGAATCTATGGATTTCGCTAGTAATTATAACAATGCTGATCATTCGCAAACCCAATCAACCACATAATCAGACAGCGATTGGCATTCATCCGTTCGACTTTACTCCCTCAGCTCGTATAGCCCCCTCCCGTTTTGTCAGCGGAAAGTTTATTTCTAGATGCGACGAGGATTCTCCTGACAGAGACATCACGTACACTATGCATGCATTCAAAGGTCAACTTATGATTCATTCAGAAATCAACTTAAAATGTGTTCAAAAATGTTCAAAAACCAACAGGGAAGCGTTTCAAAATGATTTGAATAATCGATAGGCAAACGTGCGCTGGATGCTAGGAGCTTTGTGAAACAAGTCTTTGTTCTATATGGCACATTTCCTTTGCAATTTAAGTTACTTTCGTTCTTTTCTCGTTTATGTTTTATTGTTGTAGTATTATTCTGCAGTAGCGGGATACAGTAATATCCTTTGTTAGAGTATCAGTTCTTACCAGTCAAAAATACAAAAATGTAACTGATAACTGAAACAATGATAAATTCCCGGAATTCTAAAAATATCCCGGGTTTTTCCCGGTTTTCTCCCGGATGAAAAAATTCCCGGGTTTTTCCCGGATGTCCCGGGTCGTATACACCCTGTCAGGGGAACTTCCTTCCAAACATTCACTAACTTAATAGTTTGAAGTTAAAGGGACCTAACAAAAAGTTCAAATAATTTAGAGTTCGTTTTAACGGAGCAAGGTGGATACAGGAAACATTCGAAATAAAAATTCGAAGAACTGTCTCCACAACAAAGGTATTTCTTTACCAATAAGCATTCAAAACATGAGAACTCGCCTCCCCGAATCTGCTTCCGCTTTGACACTTCAGCCATTTGATCTTTCTGTTTCAGGAATGTTGATGGCGCGGATGAAGGATTTCCGAAAATTTTCGCTGCATCCTCTTTTCCACTCCACATCCAACTCCTTATTTTGTGTGGAATTCAAAATACATATACTTCTTTTGGAAACTATAACAAGTTATGCATTTATCAGAAAACCTAGGAATGTTGTGAAGTACGCATACTTACCTGAATAATTGGCGAAGCAATTCAAATTACCTGATGTTATATAGCCACTGACTCCAAATTATATGGTGATTGGAGAGCGGTCTCATGGCAGTCGCTTCGATTTCTAGTGTTAGAGCCAAAACACACATGAGTAGACTTAAAATGGACGTTACATCATATTATGGCAGACCAAGTAACTTTTATTGAGTGCTGCACTACATTTCTAAGGGGCACAAAGTATTTTTCAACACCGTCACCAGGTCACCAGCTCTCTGTTACGTTAACAGCAGTCGGTACGTTCTACCAATCCTTTCTCGACGATAGAAATCCGCTCCTGGTCGAGGAGCTATTCGAGACGAGCTGTATGAACTTCCTAACCGTTGGAAAATCTGCCCCCCCCCCCCCCCCCCCCAACGCCACTAATGTTCTTTCAGGTTACCGGAAAGATGGATAAAGAATTTCAACAATGTACACGATAAAATAAGAGAAATCAGGGCTCGCACGGAAAAATTTAAGTGCTCGTTTTTCCGCGTGCCTTTAGAGAGACAGCATGAAGGTGGTTCATTCAGGCACTTTATTGTGAATAGCAGAGTAATCACGTAGATGTAGAAGAGTCCATTGTTGATAACAGTCTTAACTAGTCAGTGTCGACTGCGATCGAAAATGGAGAAAACCTAGTTCGTTGCTGTTATTAAACATTTTCTTTTGAAGGGCTGGACTGCAACTTGTGTGAAGTTCACGCGAAATCTGCACCATCATTCACGATCATTTACTTCAGGATTAATGAATTTAAATGTGGTCAGACAAGCACCGAAGACGAAGCGCGCTACGGCCCTCCAATTACGGTCACCACAAAGGAAATCATTGACAAAGTGCACGATATCGTAATGCGAGACCAGCGTATAAAATAACATGAGATTGCTGAAAGTGTAGGCATTTTAACTGAGAGAATGCCCTGCACGGAGAATTGGCTGTGAAGAAGCTGTGTGCGAGGTGGGTGTCGCGATTGCTCACAGTCGACCAAAAGGGGTTCCGGCACAACATTTAAACACAATGTCTGACTATGTTTAATCGCAATCCGCATAACGTTTTGCGCTCGTTCGTGACTGTTGTTGACATCTGGATCCGTCACTTGACAACAGAAACAAAATGCCATTCAAAACAACTTGCAAAGGCTGGTTACTGCGACCCGAAGATTGCAAAGATGATTGTCATTTGATAAGGAGATGGTCATTGTTTTTTTTGGGGGGGGGGGGGTTCTCAAGGAATAATCCTCACTGATTACTTGGATAAGTCAGAAACATAACTGGGTCCTATTATGCTTCATTGCTGCATTGTTTGAAACTTGCGTTGGCTGAAAAAAGATCAACGCTGGCACGAAAGAAAGTGCTGTTTCAACAGGAACATGCACCAGCCCACACATCAACGATAACAATGTCGAAAATGCATGAACTGAGGTTTGAATTGGTTCCTCATCATCCACCCTATTCGCCAGATCAACCCCAAGGGACTTCTTCCTTTTCCCTAATTCTGAAACTTTGACTTGCCGGGAAAAATTCTCAACGAGTATTTTGCAGAGAACTTGTTTTTCTGATGGGTTGTAAAGTTGGGGGATCGCTGGACCAATTGTGTATCCCTCAAAGAACACTTTGTCGAGAGCCGAAGAGGAGTTGTTTAAGAAACGATACACTTTTTCTTGCTTTTTTGGCAGAGTTATCAAACCATCCTCGTACTGTCTTCTGTCAATGCGCCACTCTCCATCCTCGTACTGTCTTCTGTCAATGCGCCACTCCTGTTGAGCAACGGCCATACGAATACATGTGTAACTAATTTTCCGATGTTCCTCATCTGTTTATGGAAGTTCCTTTAGGGACTTGACAGCTAGTTCAACAACCCTAGCTTTTCTCATACTACACACTTGACCCCGGAAACCCCAGCACCTACCGCTGCCAGACGCTGCAGAGAGGACGGGACTCTCGCTATTACGGCACGTCAGTCCGCCGCTCCGCCCCGGCCCGCCCACTTCCGGCGCGCCCCCGCTGTCTCCAGCGCGGCCCACGTGTCGGGCTATCTTTGCCTCCTGTCTCCGCTGCTGCGGCAGAAGCTACCCCGGCCACGGGCCGCTCGAGTGTTCGCTCTGTCTGCCGGCCAAAACGGCGAGGCGACGTGAAAACGCGCTGGCCCAGTTGCCTTCCTCTGCATTCCCTGCGGCAAACGGCGTGAAGTCCAATAGCGTGCAACCCACAAAGCCAAATTTCAATGTTCCCATGATCCACAATGGATAGAGGTCGGCGCGGATGTAGATTTATTATTATTTCTTTCCTTTCTCAGACGTTATGTCTGGTTAAAAATGGAAAGTGACGCGGACCCTGATCAAGCGTGACTTCCTTTTAACTGTATGGTATATGTTACACTGCATTTAGGAACTTACGGGTAACTGAACATGTATCAATAATTACAGATTTCTGTAGTTGTATATATACGTTTGGATGAGCTGTGTTGCGTTGATGTACTGGTGGATATTGTGTGGTATGACTCCTGTAGTTGATAGTATAATTGGTCTAATGTCAACTTTATCCTGATGCCACATGTCCTTGACTACCTCAGCCAGATGGATGTATTTTTCAATTGTTTCTCCTGTTTTCTTCTGTATATTTGTTGTATTGGGTATGGATATTTCGATTAGTTGTGTTAATTTCTTCTTTTTATTGGTCAGTATGATGTCAGGCTTGTTATGCGGTGTTGTTTTATCTTTTATAATGGTTCTGTTCCAGTAAAATTTGTAGTCATCATTCTCCAGTACATTTTGTGGTGCATACTTGTATGTGGGAACGTGTTGTTTTATTAGTTTATGTTGTATGGCAAGTTGTTGACGTATTATTTTTGCTACATTGTCATGTCTTCTGGTATATTCTGTAATTGCTAGTATTGTACGTCCGCTTCTGATGTGATCTACTGTTTCTATTTGTTATTTGCAAAGTCTGCATTTATCTGTTGTGGTATTGGTATTTTTAATAATATGCTTGCTGTAACATCTGGTGTTTATTGTTTGATCCTGTATTGCAATCATGAATCCTTCCGTCTCACTGTATATATTGCCTTTTCCTAGCCATGTGCTGGATGCGTCTTGATCGATGTGTGGCTGTGTTAGATGATTCGGGTGCTTGCCATGTAGTGTTTTCTTTTTCCAATTTACTTTCTTTGTATCTGTTGATGTTATGTGATCTAAAGGGTTGTAGAAGTGGTTATGAAATTGCAGTGGTGTAGCCGATGTATTTATATGAGTGATTGCTTTGTGTATTTTGCTAGTTTCTGCTCGTTCTATAAAGAATTTTCTTAAATTGTCTACCTGTCCATAATGTATGTTTTTTATGTCGATAAATCCCCTTCCACCTCCCTTTCTGCTTAATGTGAATCTTTCAGTTGCTGAATGTATGTGATGTATTCTATATTTGTGGCATTGTGATCGTATAAGTGTATTGAGTGCTTCTAGGTCTGTGTTACTCCATTTCACTACTCCAAATGAGTAGGTCAATATTGGTATAGCATAAGTATTTATAGCGTTTGTCTTGTTTCTTGCTGTCAATTCTGTTTTCAGTATTTTTGTTAGCCTTTGTCTATATTTTTCTTTTAGTTCTTCTTTAATATTTGTATTATCTATTCCTATTTTTTGTCTGTATCCTAGATATTTATAGGCATCTGTTTTTTCCATCGCTTCTATGCAGTCGCTGTGGTTATCCAATATGTAACCTTCTTGTTTAGTGTGTTTTCCCTTGACTATGCTATTTTTCTTACATTTGTCTGTTCCAAAAGCCATATTTATATCATTGCTGAATACTTCTGTTATCTTTAGTAATTGGTTGAGTTGTTGATTTGTTGCTGCCAGTAGTTTTAGATCATCCATGTATAGCAGATGTGTGATTTTGTGTGGGTATGTTCCAGTAATATTGTATCCATAATTTGTATTATTTAGCATGTTGGATAGTGGGTTCAGAGCAAGGCAGAACCAGAAAGGACTTAATGAGTCTCCTTGGTATATTCCACGCTTAATCTGTATTGGCTGTGATGTGATATTATTTGAATTTGTTTGGATATTAAGTGTGGTTTTCCAATTTTACATTACTATGTTTAGGAACTGTATCAATTTAGGACCTACTTTGTATATTTCCAATATTTGTAGTAACCATGAGTGGGGTACACTATCAAAAGCTTTTTGGTAATCAATGTATGCGTAGTGTAGCGACTTTTGTTTAGTTTCTGCTTGATATGTCACCTCTGCATCTATTATCAGTTGCTCTTTACATCCTCGTGCTCCTTTGCAACAGTCTTTTTGTTCTTCATTTATAATTTTGTTCTGTGTTGTATGTGTCATTAATTTCTGTGTAATGACTGAAGTTAATATTTTGTATATTGTTGGTAGGCACGTTATGGGGCGATATTTAGCTGGGTTTGCTGTGTCTGCTTGATCTTTAGGTTTCAGATTAGTTATTCTATGTCTAAGTGTATCAGGGAATTTAGTTGGATGTGAATGTGTTGAGGTGAATTTCTTTAGCCAGAAATTTGCTATTTTATCTTTTCCAGGGGCTTTCCAATTGTGAGTAGAATTAATTGCTTCGGTGACTTCATGTTGCAAAATTATCACTTTAGGCATTTGTGGTATCATCTTGCACGTATCTTTTTCTGCTTGTACCCACCGTGCATGCCTGTTATGTTGTACCGGGTTTGACCATACGTTGCTCCAGAAGTGTTCCATTTCTGTTATGTTTGGTGGATTGTCTATTTTAATGTGTGTGTTATCTACTGTCTGGTAAAATTTCTTTTGGTTTGTGTTGAATGTTTGGTTTTGTTTCCTTCTATTTTCACTTTTTTTGTATCTTCTAAGTCGTTTGGCCAATGCTTGTAATTTCTGCTTGTAATTTCTGCTTCTTTTCATCTAATTGCTCTATCACTTCTTGTTGTGAGATTTTACCTAACCTTTTTCGTTTTTTTCTGACATTTCATTTCTTATAAATTGTGTTAGCTGTCCGACGTCTTTTCTCAGTTTTTCTATTCTGATCTGTAGCCTGTGTTGCCATGCTGGTTTTGTGGGTTTCTTCTGTGTGTTGGTTGGTTCTGATCTCTGCCTAGTGTGTATATTTAGTGTGAGTGCTCCTATATAAACCAGTAGTTGTAACTCTTCCATAGTTGTGTTTTCATTTATTTTGTTGTGTATGATTGTGTTGATAGTTTTTATTGTTGTTTCGACTTGTGGTTATTTGGTGGTCTATGCAAGAATGGTCTAATGTCTGTATTTGTGTCTTTGTATTCTATACACGTCAGCTGAAATTTTTCTTCTATATCTAACATGTGTGTCACTTCGTGTTCTATTTGTGCTTGTTCTGGTGGCTGTCTTAAGATTTCGTTTTCCTCTGATTGTTTAATTGGTGCGTTTTGTTCTTTGTTTGTTTGCTCTGGGATGTTTGAGTCCATTACTGTATTTTCTTCTTCTTCTGATTGCACATTATTTTGTTCCAGTATTTGTTGTACTTGTTGTTTGATGTTTTCTAATTCTGATTGGGGTATCCTGTTATTTTTGATTATTACACGGATCTGATCAGCTAGTCGTTGTTCTGTTAAAAATTTTAATTCTGGGTATCTGGTAATAAATGTTGTGTATACTCGTGATCTGTATCCAGTTGTGTTGGTTCCTAGGTTTGTTGCTTGGTAATAACAGAACATGAGGTGTCGATTAACTTCATCTGACCATCTCATCCTCTGTCTTTGTTTTCCTTCTAGGGTGGTTGCAGGAAGCATATCCTGCAAAACACCTCTATTTGGATTTGAATCATTTTCCAGTTGTCTAGCAGCGTCGTTACCATTGTGGGCGGGCATAGGGTTTAAGCGTCGTCCCCGACCATGACGGCGCTTGTCCGAGGCTTCTTTAGTTCTGTCCTGAACCAACTAATCACTAAAAGGGGGGTTAGCCCTATTAGTGGTTTGTTCTTATCGTCGCCTTTTACGACTGGCAGAACATACCGGAGGCCTATTCTTTTCCCGGGCCTCCACAGGAATTATTATTATTATTATTATTATTATTATTATTATTATTAGTCTAGTTATATTTGGCAGTGAACTTCGCTTTCTCTGAAGCCCTGATTCCCTTCATTCTTTGTGAGTGGGCCTGCTTAAGTTCTTCCGTCCAAGGGGCACCACATTTTCTCTTTGGGTCTTCGTCTCGGTATGACTCGTTCATCATCTTCTTGCGGAAGATGATCTGACACAGGCAAATTCGGGTTTCATTTCTCGGACCTGAATGTGGTCTTGGGCATTTCCCAACCAGGAGGGCATTGTGGTTTTCGTGTTCGAGTAAATACAGGTACATTTGGAAGCCTGTTGCCGTCCACCTTTCAGCTTTTCCATTTATGCTTCATAGTGGCTTGTTAGCTGATTCCTTTATGTTCACACAGTCGCTTCTCTTCTAATCCAAAGAATCCTTTAATTTTCCTACACATTTCGCCTATATTTCCTAAGATCGCGCATGCTTCTAAAGCTTTTTAGCTCTCCTCCAGCGATTCCTGCTTTGCTATTTTCCACTTCCTATCTCATTATCTGCACTTTTTTTATTCCCTATTACCTGCTCCATTTTTATATTTTCTCATTCCATTAATTTAAAAGGCCTGTGTCATTGTTGAAATCAGGCTAACGGCTTCCACTACAACTGCCCTTTTAGCTCCAGAGTTAAGCACTACCCACTATAACTGCATACTTGTTTCTATTATTTTATAAAACACAGTGCGTCACCAGAGAACGGGCAGCATTCTGATATGCTATACATCTAAACTACGGTACAAAGACGTAACTGAATGCTGACAGTATCTTACCTTGGGGTAACACATCTGCATTTTATTTCAGGAGGCATTTGTCGCGGTGTTTCCTTATTCTTGTCCAGCCGTTGTGCCTTAACGCTAACCGTGTGGACACCCGCAAATAGCCGTTAATGACAAACAGCGAGCAGAATTGTAGTCTCATCGTCACCGTGCCAACGACGTTGGACATATATTTTTTCCATCTTACGGGTATTTAAAAATATACAAAGTGAGCACATTTTCAAGAACTCTACGGACTGTAATGTCTCGTTGGAACATTTACTTCTCAGTTCTTAGGGCGCAACAGCTTTTTAGAAATGAATTCAACATCCGCCTTCTCAGTACATTTCGTTCATATTTCGTGAAAATACAAACTTTTACGTCCCGGTGCATCAACTCATTTTGCGGAGAGTATAACCCATATATCTCTGAATGTTCCGCAGGAATTTTTCGCGAGCTAGGCCAACACGTTCACTGTCTGGGACTCAACCGAACGGCTTCTTTCGTTTTTAAGGACAAAAAGCCATCGCATGAGTGGTGCATCTATGTTGTAAAATTGATAGGGAAGCGTCTAGATTTGAGACGTCTCTGAAAACTGTTCGCGGTTTGACCTACTGTGAGAAAGACTTGTGTTGAAGATGATCCAATTCATCATTTGATGTTCTTCCGCTTTCTTTCAGCGTCCTTAAGATAGCATACTTCGAAACTTTCTGCGGCTACATGGTTACACAAGGAGTGTTGTCTGGTCAAAAGCTGTTGCAGGACGCCAGGGCTGACTTTAATCTTCACGGTAACAACTTTCGTTTTTGGATTCATTTAAGCAATAATACACTGTGGTCCTGGAATAAAAATAATTCCTAAATGCCAAATGCAATCGCTCAATGCACTGAACCGCACACATCCGTATTCTGAGATCTTATAGAACAAAATAAAATTATCGACGTGAAATATACTTTTTTTCATCTTCACTGCCTAAGGCGATTGAATAAGGTGAAGAGAACGAAAATAAAGAACCCTTTACGATCTCTAAATATTTCACACTGTTTATAGTTGCAGCCGTAGATTTCACTAGATGCCGCTATCGCAGCAAGTCTTGGAAGGGAGAGAATGGAGCAGAACTATTTTCAAAATGTTTTGTGTCAACCTCGTAAAACACTGGAGTCAGAAGTGACGAAAATGTGGTGATACACAGTTTTCCACAGCTACACGACGCTACAGAGCGGTTACACAAAGGTGACTATCGAGTGTGTGCCAGTGTGCTGTGGATACGACACATGGAACTTCCTTGAAAACTGGCCAAAAATATAAATGACAAAAATTACTGTTCATACATTAAAGCAAGTAGTTTGGTTTAAAACTGTTGTGCTTCACATCGTGATTCTTCATGTAGTAAACAACGATATGCAACAATGCATAATTTGCACTCAAAATCTTCAAATATTTTTTCCCGATATTTCATTATCTGGCATTTACTGGACATTAGGGCTGGTTTTTAGCGAGAAAAAACTGTCAATGGAGAACATGGGAAAAACATCTGTAACGTTTGACGGTGTACACTGTACAGTCCAGAAATTAAGCAATGGTAGTTTCATTAATTTGTCGCTATACAACCAGGGTTGTGTGTTCCATCAAAATGTGCCTATCTAAAATTTTGGAAGTTGCGTTCAAGTCTAAAAATCTGAACTTCTAGTGTTTTACAATGTGTTTCCGTGTTCGACCTGGAAATCTCACACATCGGGAACAGCTTTCCTCATAAAATCTGCAAGTCCTTCGCTAACGCAGCAACAACCTTTTTGATTCGAACACTGTATTTTTGACGTACACTTTACTCAAGATGTGGGGATGTAGCTTATCTGTCAATGAACCCATTATCTCCTCAGGTATTATGTGATAAGGCATGCGAGAAAGCTCCAGACTGCTTGGAACCACACTACACTGACGGAAAAAATTCAGAACACCAAGGAGGAGTTGAGACGCACAATCGAAACTTGGTAGGGTGTTTCTACATTTGAAAAATACTGCCTATTCAAATATCGCACCAGTCGCATAAGAGTGGCGCTAGTAACGCCACTATGAGAATGCAAATCAGGTTTGCTTTAATTAAATACACGCTGTAACGGTCGTGAGAGTTAGGCTACTTATCTTTGAGATTGGACGTGGTAGCTGATGTTAGTCAAGAAGGCGACAAAGACGCCATTATTAGCACCTCACTGAAATGGAACGAGGCCGCGTAATACGGCAACGAGAAGCTGGATGTTCCTTCTGCCGTACTGTAGAAAGACTTGACAGGAATGCAGATAATGTCCATGACTGTTGGTAACTGTGTTCGATGTATTGTTCGGAAGCATCATTACTGCTTCTGCAGCAGCAATTTGAACAGTAGTCGGCACCATAGTGACAAAAGAAATGTTACAAATCCGTTACTTCAAGGACAGCTCCGAGCCAGACGCCCCGTAGCGTGCATTCCACTGACACCAAACCACCGCCATATGCATTTCAGTGATGTCAAGCGAGAGTTCAATGGAGGGCAGGATGGAGGTCTGTCACCTTTTTAGATTAAAACTGGTTTTGCCTTGGTGCCAATGGTGGCCCTGTGTTGATTACGAGGAGACCAGCTGAGTGCCGGCAATCAACATGTCTGCGTGTTGGACACCTTGGACCTACCTACACCAGGAATTATGGTCTGGGGGTGAGACAGCAGGAGCACCCTCGTGGTTATCCCATGCACCCTGATTGCAAAGTTGTGCGTCAGTCTGGTGATTCCATCTGTTGTGCTGCCACTCACGAACAGCATTCTAGGGGATGTTTTCCAACTGAATAACGCTGGCCCACATACCGCTGTTGTAACAGAACGTGTCCTGCAGTGTCGACATGTTGCCTTGGCCGGCTCGATCACCAGATCAGTCTCAAATCCATCACATATGGAACATCGTCGGAGGACAACTCTAACATCATCCACAAACAGCATTAAACACCCTTGTGTTGACCGACCAAGTGCAACAGACATGGAACTCCGTCCCACAAACTAACTTCCGGCAACTGTACAACACAATGCATCCACGTTTGCATGCTTGCGTTCAAAATTAATAACCGGCGTAACCGTCAGGAAGTACAAGCAATAGCTTCTCTCGCGCTTACATTAATCTGTGATATTGCAATGTTAGTCACGTATGTTACCTAGAAAACAGTATTCCTGAAATTTCATTACACTACATTAATCGTTTTTTGGTCTTGCGATTTTTTTCCGCCAGTGTAATTGGAGGTGACGGAGTCCCACCTGTAACTGACAAACCAGGGACTCCTACGATACGACAAGGCAAACAAATGGTAATGAGATGGGGAGCTATTAATATCAATGGGGGCTACTCTGGGAAGAAGGTAGAGCTGGCAGAGGCTGCAAGTAAGATGGGGCTGGACGTTTTAGCTGTTAGTGACATTCGGGTAAGGGGTGAGAAAGAAGAGGAAGTGGGAGAATACAAGGTCTACCTGTCAGGAGTCAAAGCAGGAATAGCACAATGGGGTGTAGGGCTTTACATCAGGAAAGAAATGGAACCCAGCGTAGTTGCAATAAGGTATGTAAACGAACGACTGATGTGGATAGATTTGACAGTGCCTAGCAAGAAAATTAGGATTGTGTCAGTATATTCGCATTGCGAAGGGACAGATCAAGATAAGATGGATAGTTTTTATGAGGCACTCAGTGATGTAGTTGTTAGAGTAAAGGACAAGGACAGTGTTCTGCTCATGGGTGATTTTAATGCCAGGATTAGAAATCGAACAGAAGGATATGAAAAGGTCATGGGTAAATTTGGACAGGATATGGAGGCCAACAGGGACGGAAAACAACTCTTGGATTTCTGTGCCAGTATGGGCTTAGTAATCACAAACTCCTTTTTCAAACATAAGAACATTCACCGGCATACTTGGGAAGGCAGGGGAACCAGATCTGTCATTGACTATATAATAACAGATCAGGAATTCAGGAAGGCTGTGAGGGACACAGGTGTATTCAGGGGATTCTTTGATGACACTGATCATTATTTAATCTGCAGTGAAATTGGGATTGTGAGGCCGAAAGTGCAGGAGGTCAGGTCCATATGTAGGAGGATAAGAGTGGAGAAACTTCAGGATAAGGAAATCAGGCACAAGTACATAACAGCTATCTCAGAAAGGTACCAGTTAGTTGAATGTAGTCAATTACAGTCATTGGAAAAGGAATGGACAAGGTACAGGGACACAATACTAGTAGTGGCTAAAGAATGTCTGAACAGTAGTGTGTAAAAGTAGGATGAAGCAAACAGCTTGGTGGAATGACACAGTCAAGGCAGCCTGTAAAAGGAAAAAGAAGGCGTATCAAAAATGGCTACATACTAGAACTCAGGTAGACAGAGAAAGTTATGTTGAAGAAAGAAACAAAGCCAAACAGATAATTGCAGCATCGAAGAAGAAATCGTGGGAAGACTTTGGAAACAGGTTGGAGACTATGGGTCAAGCTGCTGGAAAACCATTCTGGAGTGTAATTAGCAGTCTTCGAAAGGGAGGTAAGAAGGAAATGACAAGTATTTTGGACAGGTCAGGAAAACTGCTGGTGAATCCTGTGGATGCCTTGGGCAGATGGAGGGAATATTTTGAAGAGTTGCTCAATGTAGGTGAAAATACGATCAGTAATGTTTCAGATTTCGAGGTAGAATGGGATAGGAATGATGATGGAAGTAGGATCACATTTGAGGATGTGGAGAAAATGGTCAATAGATTGCAGTGCAATAAAGCAGCTGGGGTGGATGAAATTAAATCGGAACTCATCAAATACAGTGGAATGTCAGGTCTTAAATGGCTACACAGGATAATTGAAATGGCCTGGGAGTCGGGACAGGTTCCATCAGACTGGACCAAAGCAGTAATCACACCAATCTTTAAACATGGAAACAGAAAAGATTGTAACAACTACAGAGGTATCTCTTTTAATCAGCGTTGTGGGCAAAATCTTTTCAGGTATTGTTGAAAGGAAAGTGCGAGTATTAGTTGAGGACCAATTGGATGAAAATCAGTGTGGGTTTAGGCCTCTTAGAGGTTGTCAGGACCAGATCTTTAGCTTACGGCAAATAATGGAGAAGTGTTATGAGTGGAACAGGGAATTGTATCTATGCTTTATAGATCTAGAAAAGGCATATGACCGGGTTCCTAGGAGGAAGTTATTGTCTGTTCTACGAGATCATGGAATAGGAGGCAAACTTTTGCAAGCAATTAAAGGTCTTTACATGGATAGTCAGGCAGCAGTTAGAGTTGACGGTAAATTGAGTTCATGGTTCAGAGTAGTTTCAGGGGTAAGACAAGGCTGCAACCTGTCTCCACTGTTGTTCATATTATTTATGGATCACATGTTGAAAACAATAGACTGGCGGGGTGAGATTAAGATATGTGAACACAAAATAAGCAGTCTTGCATATGCGGATGACTTAGTTGTGATGGCAGATTCGATTGAAAGTTTGCAAAGTAATATTTCAGAGCTAGATCAGAAATGTAAGGACTATGGTATGAAGATTAGCATCTCCAAAACGAAAGTAATGTCAGTGGGAAAGAAATATAAACGGATTGAGTGCCAAATAGGAGGAACAAAGTTAGAACAGGTGGACGGTTTCAAGTACTTAGGGTGCATATTCTCACAGGATGGCAACATAGTGAAAGTACTGGAAGCGAGGTGTAGCAAAGCTAATGCAATGAGCGCTCATCTACGATCTACTCTCTTCTGCAAGAAGGAAGTCAGTACCAAGACTAAGTAATCTGTGCACCGTTCAATCTTTCGACCAACTTTGCTATATGGGAGCGAGAGCTGGGTGGATTCAGGTTACCTTATCAATAAGGTTGAGGTTACGGATATGAAAGTAGCTAGGATGATTGCAGGTACTAGTAAATGGGAACAATGGCAGGAGGGTGTCCACAATGAGGAAATCAAAGAAAAACTGGGAATGAACTCTATAGATGTAGCAGTCAGGGCAAACAGGCTTAGATGGTGGGGTCATGTTACACGCATTGGAGAAGCAAGGTTACCCAAGAGACTCGTGGGTTCAGCAGTAGAGGGTAGGAGGAGTCGGGGCAGACCAAGGAGAAGGTACCTGGATTCGGTTAAGAATAATTTTGAAGTAATAGGTTTAACATCAGAAGAGGCACCAATGTTAGCACTGAATAGGGGATCATGAAGGAATTTTATAAGGGGGCTATGCTCCAGACTGAACGCTGAAAGGCATAATCAGTCTTAAATGATGATGATGATGATGAGTGTAATTGTCAGTATGGAAATCCGAACTTTTGTGGAGTTTACTAGGATGAAGAGAGCTTTACCTCACATGAATCACATGGAAAATAACAGAGTGATTTAACACTTACGATTTATAGTACATTAGTCTTTATATCATCCTCAAAATGTCTTGGACGTCCTTTTGAAATCAACGGGCGCGATATCGGTAAAAAACGCAACTGTTATTTTCTCCATTTTTACAAGAACTTAGCGGAAACAAAACAAATGAGGTATTGAGGATACTTACAGGATGAGAGGGGATGATATATATAAAATGGGCAAGCCACAGTAGTGTGTGGTGGTTTTACTCGTACGGATGTCTTGTCACCATGTTTCACGTCGTCTGCTGTAATAAGAAACAAGCTTCTCCAAATTAACAAAGCTTACATGTTTCACTAAGTCACAGCATGTGTCGCAAACACAAAAAGCATACATTTTGGAAACTGCGTTCCACTGAAGATGTTATCTACGGGTAACATCGCACCATGATGAGAAACCAAAGAAATGACAACTTCTATACAACTCGTCGGTCTGGGTACAAGATAAGGCTTTTTTCAACTGATTACATTTCTCACTCTTTTGAACCGTATAATGTTCATTCTATAAATGTGGGAAAGTACCCTTATCTCTTTCCAACATACAATTCTAGTTTTTATGGAGCGTTCATTCTTTATATTACATCGAAGGACAGGATTGAGAAAAAACTGGGCGTTAAAAAACTAGTAGGTTAAACTTTTGTTTGTTGGGATTTTTTCGTGTTGACAAATAGCTTACTTTAAATTCTTATGAATCATTTATTCAAAACACTGAACCATTCTTACAATTACTTTATTCTAAATATGTCGAAAAGGTAACAGAGCACTCTGAAGAAGTCACTGCTAACATCAACTAAATCTTGGACAACGTTGTAATTTATAAAGATGCCACTAATCTTCAATAACTGTCAGAAGTTTGTTAAGAGTCTTGGGCCTCCTCCAAGCAGACAGTACAAATATTGCACAGTCTGCCTAACACTGGATAGATCTTTTAGGAAGTCCTGATGAAGACCCCTATAAGAAGCTAACTTAAAAAAACAGAAGGCTCAAATGGCTCTGAGCACTATGCGACTTAACTTCTGAGGTCATCAGTCGCCTAGAAGTTAGAACTAATTAAACCTAACCAACCTAAGGACATCACACACATCCATGCCCGAGGCAGGATTCGAACCTGCGACCGTAACGGTCGCTCGGCTCCAGACTTAGCGCCTAGAACCGCACGGCCACTCCGGCCGGCAAAAAAAGAAGCAACTATAACTCTTTCACTATCCTGCTACTATTCTGCATCCAAGATTCAGAAGAATAACTGCAGAACAAGACGGAAATTCAGCGAACTGGCTTATAGAGATGCATCCAGTGTGGATTTCAAGTACATATTATGGCTTTTAGGATTGCTGATTCTGATTATTTTCCTCTTGCTGTATTTTCTGGCGCTTGTGAAAAGCCTAATTTCTTGCCCTGCTACCACAGCATTCACTGAGAGAATCTGCTCTCCCTTACGGCTTGTTTGCTCAAAATTAAGAAATAACTTACTTGAAAACAGAGCTGAGAAATTCGGGGATATAAATTTCTTCACGATTCCAAAAAGGACCTAATTGTACTTTAAAGTCATTACGATTCTACTTTTCTTTTTGAGTGTAAATGTTATTTAACTGTGTCTCTCATACTGGAAGAAAAATTAAAACACCATATTAATTAAACAACATCTTTGACGGTAAATAGTTGGCTCCTATAAATGTGATGGCTCTTTTTAATTTGTTTAAGGCTAACTAGGCAAAAAAATTTAAATATAATTGGGTTTTTTGGCAGTTTTTTAAAGTTTATTGGGTCGGCTTAAATGACAGCCATTCTGAGAGAGCCGGCCGCGGTGGCCGAGCGGTTCTAGGCGCTTCAGTCCGGAACCGCGCGACTGCTACGGTCGCAGGTTCGAATCCTGCCTCGGGCATGGATGTGTGTGATGTCCTTAGGTTAGTTAGGTTTAAGTAGTTCTAAGTTCTAGGGATTGATGACCTCAGATGTTCTGTCCCATAGTGCTCAGGGTCATTTGAACCATTCTGAGCGAGGAAAATCGCTACCAAACGCTAGCAGCTGGACGTGTGAACGCTCTAAGATTGACACAAACTGAAACAGCGACAATTAATAACATACCTGTGTTACAACACTTAATCTAGTGACTAGATTGTAGTCCAACTATTCACAGTAAAGAGTTTGAGCGATATTCATGGGTGATCATACAATATGACTCCCTTCCGTGATGATACTGTTATACACAGGATATTTCCGTGGTGACGATACGAGTATTCGGTAATGACGTAAAAGTGAAAATGTATTAATCTGAGGTAAGGAACCATGGTCCGGGAAAGACTGAGTTGGACGTCCAATGTCAAACGTTTGTGCATACACACTGCCAGTGCTCTATTTCACATGATTGTCATGCACCTATGTGGCTCCAACTCTGCACTTTTGTACGTATACTTTTCCTTCAGAGATTCCCCAACATGTGGATACGAACAGAAGGCCTTATTTTGTGGTCATGTGCTCCGCCTTATATGATTAAATTTTATTTTCTTGTGGGGTTACGTGCAAAGTTTTGTTTACGTCACAGCTGTCAAAACAGGACGATCTCTCGACAGAAGTTCGCGCTGCTTCTCATATCGTCCGGAAAACCTTTTGGATTATACAAAAAAGTACGAAAGAACTTACTTCCGATATCATGACAGCATTGAAGATGGGTGGAGAACGGGCAAAACTTTGAATCACTTTTTGTTAATACAGCATCTTGTAGAAGGTAAGCAGATAAAATATTTTAGTACAATTTGTCTTTTTTCGTCTTTAGCAGACGAACAGCAAATCTGAATTTTTTTTTTTTTCATTTTCGACACATACGTAACCGGATCTTTAATTCCTCTCTTAAATTCGTACATTCGCCCTTCTACGTTATCCGTGACATCATGTATCATCATTTAAGCATTTCCAGCTATTAGTGTGTGCAACTGAGGTCTCGCTAAATTGTCCCAAATTTACAACTGCCAAACGTGGAACAGACTAACCAACTAATTCAAAGGGCAAAATGAAAGCCGCTACCACGCATGTATATTGCTTCGAAAATCTGGACATCGTCGTTCATTTTCTCATGGAGTGTAGATTACAATTTTGTGCTCCTTGTTCTGACTGAACACGAGTAAAGAAGTTTTACAACTGTCTCCTGTCTGTCATACTATATAAATCATAATAGGTACAGTCTCTGCCAAATCGCAGCACCAGCTCCAACTTCAACCCCTCAAAAGGGGTATATGTCTTTCAAGATACTGTTGGTACCATGCACAAATAATATTCATTACACCCCCCCCCCCCCCCCCAGACACACACAATAAAGCCTAATACTACACGAGACAGAAGACAGGAAATTTGCTCAATCAACCCTTCGAACGGAATAAGTCCTTGACTCTTGTTACAATATTTTTGTACGGTCCAAACTCAACTGACAGTAATTTGTTTGATCGAAATTTTTAAGAGCTATAATGTTTACGAGTTGGGAAGAATAGGTGTCGACACGGCGCGTTGGATAGTTTTCCGTCCCTTTCGTTCAGATAGTAACCAAATCGCAAACACAACGTTACGTCGTCTAGCTGCGACTGAAGACAATTACAGAATACAGTCACAGTGCTGTACGCAGAACACAATTGAGCCTCCCTCTCAGACAGTTCATGACAGATTGTCCTTTTTCTTTGCTGTCATAACAAGGAACTTCGGATTATACTGTGACAGCTCTAGAGGATCGCCGCGCTCACCTGGAGAGTCGCAACCAAGGGGAAGTCTGTCACTATCTCTGACCCCGATCTTGTGGCTGTAGCCATTCCCATCAGCGCCCCGGTCTCTCTGCGACAGCATCAACGTCGAAAAAGCTAAAACCACTATCACGAGCGCAAAATTCCTACAGAATTTTGTTTGGGAAAACAGTTGGGACAACATCACGCCAGAGCTCCGAATTCTGATCCAAATTTCTATACGAGTTTAGGCATCGTGTCATTTCGCAAAAGCACAGAGCACTTTGTACATACACAGAGCTGTCCATATCAGTTTCTGTTTTTTGTCATTAACTGTACCAAATTCACAGTATTATAACTACCATCTCTTTTAAAAGTACGGGTATTATGATGATGCAAGGTCTGTTTTAGTTGCACGAGACCAATGCTATGTAAGTCGGACAATTTTATATCAATCAAAAAGTTTATTATCTAATTAGCCTGAATCTCTTGATTCCATTTCTTTCGAATTGCTCACTTAGAAAATGATCAACGTACTGCATGGAAGCGTATAAGATGCTGGCAGATACTGTTGGAAATAATTCTACATGTGTATCAGGGCGCTGTTTTGTTTTGCGCTGTACTGGGAACAGTACTGTTTGAAAGCAGTACTCTGACGAACAAATACTGGATGTCCTTCCGATGATTGCCGTATCTTGCTTGACGAAGGTACGTTGACTTCGTGTGTTTTGTGGTTCTTTTTCCATTCGATCCGGCCGCTTCACATGGTAACATTCAAAAGCTGTTGGAAAATTTAAAGCAAATTACTGTCAGTCAGATGAAGTATAAGTCGAGTGAACAACAAGTTATTCCCTGACTAAAGTTTTCTTAAATTTAGTGCAAAATCCTCAAGCTGACTTCAGCCTACTAACAGACGTCGGACGAATCGCATGAACTGAGAAGCACTAAAGACAGTAGCCGTTACAAATGAAATCTGATAATATAGCTATCAATCGATGCGTCTTTAATATACCCCTTTCAAAACAAGCTACTACAGAACACTTTCTTTTCCCGGGATGAGCAGTATTATCATCATCTCAGTCCAATAAAAATGTCAGAAATGAAATAAGATTCTAGCAAAAGATTCTAGTGTGCAGCGACATTACTTCGGCTTTGGGAACGAGCCCAGTAGTCAAGAAAAATTGCGTTGAAGCATTCCACAGCATGGTTAGTCTGCTATCTGTCAGTAATTGTAAACACTGTCGACAGAAGTTTTTTTCGCGAGGCATAAACGTTTACAGCATGTGTAAACATATTTGGATGTAGACAAACACTTCGTTTCAGAGCGCATTTGCAAATAAAAATGGGAAGTCAATGAGTATTCAAATGTCAAGGTGTTACATACACATGTACAAACATGTTACAAACACATGCTATTTATAATAGGATATAAAAGTGATACATTTTCTTGATACACAAATGTAAACACATACGTGTTGTGATATTTACATATGCTGCGCCTAGAAATTGTCTAACCACTGCTGGTAACAATAAGCAGCTCTATTTTTTGTCTGAGTTTTATACAGATACAGCTGCATTTCTACCCAGTAATCACCTCGTAATATACCTAGGTACTCTTAACAGAACCAATAGTAACCTGTTTCCAAAGACTGATGTAAACCGATCAAGAACCTGAAGATGAGTCCCCAGAGCACGAAATGCATCGTGTATCGAAGTAAAAATCGTAATTAGTGATTGAAAATGGAAAAGCGTGTATTTTTGATTGGCTGTGTTATTCGGTTGGGTGTAGTCTTGGATCCGCAATAACGTGGATAAATCTGGAGCTTATTGTATTTGAGGATAACTATACGACGATTAAAGGCAATTTTAATCTAGTTTATCAGCACGTAGATCTCTAAGTTTTCAACCTGTGTGGAGTAACTGATCGGTCACTACGCTAAGCAGCTATCTTCCCTCGGCTCGCTACGGACTTCCGTAAAATTTCTATCCTGTGATAGCAGTCGTCTATAAATAACAGTATCAGGCAAGGGTCACTACCAACGGTGGCCAGTGTCAAACTTTTTTATAAACTGCGATCAGTACAGTGCCGTAATGGCTGCGGCGCCAGTATATTCTGATACGGAATCTCCAGCAAGAATAACACCGTCCAGCTTCTGCAATCGCAAAGCTCCCAAGCGGAACCCTAACTCTAGTAACTGCTTCATGCAAATATTGTTATCGATCAGACACGGTCGCCATATTCTCCTGCTTTTCACACAGGTCTTTTAGAGTTCTGTGTGATTTAAAATTTGCTCAGGGAGGAAACAATAATGACACACAACTTTCTGAAAGACAAAATTCCGGTTTGCCTAGCACTGAGCAGGGTAGTCGCAAAAACAGTTACAAAGGCAGACTAATCCTAATGACGAAGAATGCACATATGCCTTTGGAAATTGACAAACGCGTTTCTATATTGGCTTTTCCAAAGCCCAAGGAAGGCTCAGCGCGTCAACAAAAATTTAAGTAATGGGACTTGCGAGTCCACTGTGTAGCCGCACGACAACGTAAACAAAACTGGTAGTTCACGCTGAATATTATACTTGTTCGATATTAGCTCTGGGCTGCAAAGTCGCTAGAGACAACGATCAATATAATGCGTTATGCGCCCACGCTTAAAGAACGAAACAAAATAATCTCTACTGTATACATGAACCGATTTCGATAAAATTTAAGTTTATCACCTTCGTCTCAACCACGCGTTTATCTCATGATTATCAAACAAGCACATATAGATATTTCCCCTAATTTTTATCTGTTTTCTGCAGCTGTTGATTGAAACAGTTAACACAGAACTAAAAGAATGCCGTGAGAATTCTATTTCTCTAGATCGCTGTCAAGTCTTAAGTCATGATACCTGAATTAGGAAAAAACCTGCAGTTTTTGAGAGCGAACGGAGAGTCACCGTATTTCGTACTGGGCGTCGACGTGACAGCTGAGCGAATAATAGCACGACGCGCGATTCCAGTGCAATTCATTGCCGCCTGATGGTCGTCTGAGACTCCTGAGTCGAGTGTGAGCAGTAGCATGCCAACGTAGCAAGGGTGTGCCAGGGTCTTCTTTAGCGTTTTCACAAATGAACAGTAGCTGTTGAGACGTTATGGTCTTCACTACGAAGTTTGACGCTACTCTGCCCGGTGCAAGCCTCTTCACCTCTAAATAACTTACTGCAGCCTAAATCTATTTCAACTTGCTTGCTGTATTCATCTTTTGGCATCTCTACAGTTTATACCCTCCACCCTTTGCCTCCAATACTAAACTGATGATACCATGATGTCTCAGAATGTGTCATATCAACCGATCCCTTCTTTCAATCGAGTTGTGCCATAAATTTTGTTGCGGCAGACTTTGTAATCGGGACAGCCACAGCCGGGATATAAGATTCTGAAGATAAGAACGCTTCAGCTGTTAAGTCCTGCACTACCAGTTTCGCAGCATTTTTATTTTCGACGACCGCTACTTAGCAAAAATTGCTGACTATCAACTCTAGGTCATCCCATTCTCTTTTAAAGATCCGAACACGACTTTATGTTATGTGCGCGTTCATCCCGTATATATTTTTATTTTAGTTACGCTTTCTAGCTTTACACGAGGTTTTGTCAATTAATTTGTACAGACTGCACCCGATGATGCAGCTAAAGTGCCGCGAAACCGGCCATGCTTTTATAAAGGACTTAGAGCTGAAGCAGTCTCATCTTCAACATAAATTTTGTTCTTCCTAATTTGTTTCAATATCTCCTAATTAGATAGTTGATCTGCCTGATTAATACTCTGGCTGCTTCAGTAGCGCCACATTTCAAGATAATCTATGTGCCCTTGACTGAGCTGCTTTCGTCGACGCTTACTTCCGTACAAAGCTACACTCCAAATAAATATCTTTAGTAAAGAGTTCCTAACAAATTTATATTAGATGTCAAACTCACTTCTTTCTGTAATTCTTTTTGTGCTATAGCTGCGTTTCATTTTATGTCCTCTATTTCGGCCATCAGTTTTTTACTGCCCAAAAGTGCAAAACTCGCCACTTTTAGTGCCTCTTCTGCAAAACTAATTCCATCAGCATCGGCTGACTTAATATGTCTACTTTTTGTTTCCCTTGTTTTACTTCCGTTAACGTTCATCTTACACTCGCTTTTCAAGACACTATTCAGTCCGTTCAACTGCACTTACTTTGTCTCTGCCAAAATTACAACGTCATCGGCATACCTCATTTTCTTTCTTCTCCGCGAGCTATAATTTCTCCAAATTTTACTTGGTTTGCTTCACAGTTTTGTCATTGTACAGATTGAACAACATTGGGGACGGGCTGCAACTGTCTCACTTCCTTCTCAAACACAGCTTCCATTTCACGTCATTCGAGTCACATAACTGCCGTCTGATTTCTGCACAAATTTTGAATAACCTTTCACACTCTGTATTTTATCCCTGCTACCTTCAGAATTTCAAAGAATTTAGTCCCGTCAACAATTTCAAAAGTATTCTCTAAATTTACAAACACTAAGACATACGTTTTCCTTGCTTTAACCTCCTAAAACTAGACTTACGATCAATAGTGTCTCGCGTGTTCGTATATTTTTCCTGAAGCCAAACTGGTATTTTCAGAGATCAGCTTCTACCAGTTTTTCCAATCTTCTGCAAACAATTTCTTTCAACATTTTGCAACCATGACTTATTGAACCGATAGTTCAGTAATATTCACATCTGTCACCACTTGCTTTCTCTGAAATCGTAATCATTATGTTCTTCTTGTACTCAAAGTATTTTTCGTATCTTGTAGGTCTTGCACGCCAGCTGGAATAGTTGTAACATGGCTGGCTCGCCGAAGAATTTCAATCAATATGACGGAATGTGTCCTACTCCAGGTGTTTTGGTTCGACTAGGGCTTTTCAGTGCTCTGTCACTTTTAGTCACAGTATATCTTCCATCTCGTCCTCTTGTACCTCCACTTCCTATAATTTTGCCTTAAAGTTTATTTCCGCTGTATGGTTCTTCCATACACTCCTTGCATCATTCGGCCATCCCTTCCTTGCTTAATGCTGGTCTGTCGTCTGAGCTCTTTATGTTCATACAGCTGCTTCTCTTTTCTCCCAGGGCCACTAATTTTTCTATAGCCGACATCCATCCATCCATCCCTAGTTATGCATACTTCTACATTTCTCGTTAAGCGAGTCGTGCTTTGCTATTTTGCACTTCCTGTCAATTTCACTTTTAAGAAGTCTATATGACACTACTGTTTTAAATTTTGTCACCTGAGGCTGTTAAATAGTGGCAGAGATTCTGATGATATACAGCGTTTAAATAAATATTATTGTGACAAAACTGAGATGTCACACAGATGTCTCCGTCGGCTGACTTCTCGATTTTCATAACGCAGTAATTTAACAAAATTTCCTGGAATCGCTACGTTCCACCTTCTATTAACTATATTCAGAACTGACGGTATAGAACTGGTTTGCATAATTTCGTCGTGTTCCTGCTTCATTAGGTGATTAATTTGGTGGAAATCGACCATAATCGTTATTCCAAAAAACGTCTATGTTTTGCGTGACAACTCAAGAGGCTCGCAGTTTGGTTTACCAGGGAGAGGGAGAGGGAGAGGGAGAGGGAGAGGGAGAGGGAGAGGGAGAGGGAGAGGGAGAGGGAGAGGAGAGGGAGAGGGAGAGGGAGAGGGAGAGGAGAGGGAGAGGGAGAGGGAGAGGGAGAGGGAGAGGGAGAGGGAGAGGGAGAGGGAGAGGGAGAGGGAGAGGGAGAGGGAGAGGGAGAGGGAGAGGGAGAGGGAGAGGGAGAGGGAGAGGGAGAGGGGAGAGGGAGAGGGAGGGAGAGGGAGAGGGAGAGGGAGAGGGAGAGGGAGAGGGAGAGGAGAGGGAGAGGGAGAGGGAGAGGGAGAGGGAGAGGGAGAGGGAGAGGGAGAGGGAGAGGGAGAGGAGAGGGAGAGGGAGAGGGAGAGGGAGAGGGAGAGGGGAGAGGGAGAGGGAGAGGGAGAGGGAGAGGGAGAGGGAGAGGGAGAGGGAGAGGGAGAGGGAGAGGGAGAGGGAGAGGGAGAGGGAGAGGGAGAGGGAGAGGGAGAGGGAGAGGGAGAGGGAGAGGGAGAGGGAGAGGCATTGGGCATATCGAAAAGTGCAGTACATTCGATTTCGCTTGAAGATTTAGCTGAGAGTATGATCTGCTCCTGAAGGATTTCACTCAATTTTGATTGAAGCTCAAAACCAGGGTCTTGTCAACTGGAGTATGGAAGTGCTCAAAAAATTGCACCGAAGAAAAGCAAAATACCTCTACACATTTCAACGTGAATATAGAAGTACGAGCGGGCAAGTAACCAGCAATCATCTGTCTAGGTGTTCCAAGTGGAACAGAACCCACCTAAAAAAATGATCGCTTGTTTCTTTAATTACATGTCGTCGCTATTGCTCTACAGAATCGAAGACCAGTCCATGCAGAATGATAAACAACATTTTGTTTGTCACAAATCAGAAAATGAAACAACCGCAAACATCGCATCATCGTTCAAAACCATGTCAGCAGCTACAGGACACGGCTAACAACAGGTTATAAGCGGGGCAAACCTTTGACGTCTCATTGCCGTATTCATCTGATTCGTCGCCCAATGACTTGTTTTTGTTCGGTTATACCAAAACAAAATATTCCTGGGAAGAGATTTTCATCACTTCAAAAGGTTGTTGGGTCGTTCCACAACGATATTTCTGAGGTAAAAGCATCATGATGGGGGGGAAAAATGGTTGCTGAATTCTTTCCAACACATGCAAAAACTTTGAAGTTGAGTATTTCCACTCACAATAAAACGATATTTGATTATATGATTATATGATTCAATTGTTAATCAAAATCCTCTCCTTTAAAATTACACTAGATTTACGGAATCCATAGAAACCTTAAATTTGGATGGTCGGAAGGGGATTTGAACCGCCATTCTCCCAAATGCGAAAGAATTGGCTTACCACTGCGCCTTCTGGCTCGGTTTGATGATACGAGAAATGTAGATGAATACGATGTAAACGGTGGAGGTACAATGTCTGATATCGCTACATGGACTCCCTCAGAAGATCTAATTAAATCAGCTATTACTCTCTCGTTAAATTTAAACTCAAAGAAATATCTAGTGTATTCGACTTTCATGATATGGCACGCCAAAAATATTACTAGTTATTTACTAACATATAGTGTAATATATCTTTCATTTTGCATATAACGGCATCATCTTGCAGCCTTCAGGACTGTTCACCTTACCCTTACTACTACTTACTGACAATGTAGTGATTTCGATTGCCCTGCTAGCATTAACACCTACTGATCTCTGCAAATTCAACATTCCAAGTGCTACTTTTTCATAATTACCAGCATCTGAGATTTAGAATGATACTCAGCTCGACTGAGTGGCCCAACTTCGCGCCTCATATACCGCGGTGCCACGCAAAAAATGCGATTATCCTTGGAATTACGAGCATGTAGTCTGCCTTGAACGAGAGTGAGTAACCTTACTTGCCGCCTCTATACCCTTTCAATCCTCTGTTCAACGGCTAAAGTTAAGTGCCAGTAACACTGACGTGTGCAACCAGAGAGCTTCCCACATCTGGCAGCCTTCTTCGCAATGTGGACAACGTGATGACGCAGTATGTGCGCAGATGGAAAACATGTATTCCAATATGCACAGATTCTCCGGAAAATAGCACACGTTGCACAAAGTGATAAGAGCCAGCACGACACGATCAAGTTGCGCGGTCTCGCTCTAAAGCCGTGTGTGTTTGTGAAGAGTACAGATAGGGTATCACTCCCACTGACGCTGAACCCGCGCATTGGAGCGTGGACGCGATGACTCTTGCATTTGCCTGCACTCCACACTCGTCTGCTAATCTCATTTTCATACTATAACATGAAGACATCGTCACTACCGATTCATTCTTCACGAAGGCGGGAAGGCAGATAACGAGAAAGAAAGAAAGAAAGATGCAGAATCAGACGTGATGAAATAATCTCTCTTGCAGCAAGTTCGCACTATCAAGCTGACTGTATATGACACATTATAGGTACAGGTATTCTCTATTAAATAATCACATATTCCATATGGATGGGGGAGGTCTGACAGTCTTATAACTAGGGTTCACACCTTGCTGTCAACCTAGTTTACGTCAGTTTTTATAAGAAATGTAAAGAGGTAAAAGCGAACAAAGGTGTTACGCCATTTTTGCTGGAAGCTCTCTAGCTACAAAATATTCTTTTTTGTAATCCATATGAGAAATGGCCGTAGCAGAACAAAGACACGAAGTGTAAGTTCAATTAATGACCCATACCAAATACAGACACTGTTAAGTATTAATGCAAATTTCCTAAACTAGTCGTGTGTGAGCATGCACGTACGAAAGAACTCCGTAAAAATGAATTTTCGGACAACAAAAATATTACTTTTTAAAAATACGTAAGCATTGCCGGAGCTTTAAACCACCGGCTTGAAATAAAAATTGTTACAATATTTGCGATTCGAACCCAAGTTCATGGCAGTTGGTTGTGTTCTGGAAACAAGCATTACTGCTTGGAGAAAGAGTTAACAGACGGTCTTCCACAAATATATTTGGAACGGGTCGAAATGACTGATTCGTCGACTTCACAGAAGTTATTAACTGATTACCGGTTACGCATAAATAAAGTCTCTTATTTTCGAGTGTTGAAACAATTCCACCCAATAAGAAGGATTGAATCATAACCTTCAACTTTGTTTTCTTTCGTAATCCGAAGTGTACTGGTCTAACACCTTTTCAGGAATTATCTTCGAGTGGGTCAGACCATTTTGCCAAAGTTAGTCGAAATCTGTCGCTCACACTATCTGAACTATTCTTCGTTAGTTGAGCACATCACACTAAGTAGGTATATTCTGACTCACTGGGCACAAGATAACTTAACTGAAGAATCGACATTTAGAAGTACACCAGTAGCTCCCGATTCTTTACAGACTCGAACTCCCGTGAATAAAATGGCTTCGCACGAATTACTTCACAAATTAGTTAATGTGGTAAATATTTTACGTTAAGCATGTTAGCTTCAACAAGAGTTAAAATGTTTGAAATAATACGTAAAGTTAGTTGGAAGTTGCTAAGTGCTCTCACATTCTCGAATACTGCATGAATATGTAGCATACATCACATTCTAGAAATGTTGAGTGGATTATTTGTTGTTCTTAGGCAGGCTTTAACAACTACAGCGGCAGAAGGGCGATCGATTCTCTTTAAGGGAAGCGGAGGGGAGGAGTCAAAACTGACATCTGTATACGGATGAAGCAACGAGGGAACTAAATGGTATCTCGATGTGGAGATCGCCACGAGCAGAAAATCATTCCTATAACACGCACGTAACCAAAAAGAGCAAAAGATTAAGATGCGCGATGCAAGTGTACATGTTGGACAGTTAAATGCTAAATTTGGGAAAGAGGTGGAGGAATTTTGCACCGCGGAAGTAGAATAGTTAAGGAACAGAACGGAAGAGAGAAACTAGAAATGATTGCGCATGCCAAAAAAGGCTTGTCTTCGAAAGAAACAGCTGGTAACATACCAAAAGATAAACTCTGAGACCGGAAATAGATTCCCGAAAAGTTGTATTTGGAGCACAGCTCCGGGGATGCGAAATGTGGGCATTGTAGAAGACAGAAACGAAACGATGAAAAGCTTTTGAAGTGTTGTGTTACACGACACTGATCGGCTGTATTTATCTAGCAACGAATGAAGACGTACTGCAATGAGCCAACGATAATACGAGGTCAATAAAGAACACAATGAACAGAAGGGAGAGAACGGTTGTTTACAAATTACTGCAACGATCGTTGCTAAAAACTGAAGTTGAAGGATATAACGGTACACCTACTAGGGGAGTGCGTTGGACGACTGCGAGGGACTGCCTTATTTTGAGGTAGCACTTTGTAACATACTTTATGTATCATACAGAACATCTTATATGTTCCATAAAGAGCATTTTGATTGTGCTTTGTGGTGGTTTTGATTGTAGGAGCGTGTGATGATACTTTGTAGAATAACTGGGTGTCATTTGACGAAATCAATGTGCGACGTAGATAAAAACAAATAATTCTCAAGATGAAGGGTGAGGAAAGAATCGCAGAGGCAGGCCGAGTATCAGGTAGATGGTCGATGATGTGGAAACAGCAGTTTGCTGCAACGAAGAAGCTGACAAGTGACAGGAATGGAGAACTGCATGAAAACAAAATTAGGATTCGGTGACCAGAAAGAACACACACTGTGCCGCTCTAGTTTTGTTCGGAAGCGCAGAGCACTTCAGGCGCTAGGTTAAAGCGGCCGCCGCTGGCGAAAAGGAGAGTCTGAGGCACGGTTAGTAGTAGCCCAAATAGTGTAGGGAGCGATCGATAGCCGGAGCAGAGCAGTGGGTGCCGTGTCCCAGGCCCGTGAGGGGGAGGCAGGAAGCGGCAGCCTCTACAAATCATGCCCCTCTCCTCTCCACTCCACTTCAGTAATCTGTCTAACAAGGTAATGCCGCCGCCGATACAAGGGACTCCATCCGGGGACGCTAGACAGCCGGCGCGCGCGCCTTCCTGCTCTTCAAACACGACGTCAATGAGCAAGTAGGAAATGTCCAACTACATCTACGTTTATACTCTGCTAGACACGTTACGGTAGGTGGCGGAGGATATTTCTAGTACCACTATCATTTACCCCTTCCCTATTCCACTCGCGAATGGTGTGTGGAAAAGCAGACAGCCGACAGAACTCCGCATGACCTCCAATTTCTTTGATTTTTCATCGTGATCGTTTCGCGTATATAGGCAGTGGTACTTGAAGGAGCTGTAGAGGGTAAAAACTGTAAGGGAAGACTACTGCCGGCCGATGTGGCCGAGCGGTTCTAGGCGCTTCAGTCTGGAACCGCACGACCGCTACGGCGCAGGTTCGAATCCTGCCTCGGGCATGGATGTGTGTGATGTCCTTAGGTTGGTTAGGTTTGAGTAGTTCTAAGTTCTAGGGGACTGAAGACCTCAGAGGTTAAGTCCCATAGTGCTCAGAGCCATTTGAACCATTTTTGAAGACTACCATCGCATTAAACCAGACAGAGGAGGTGGAAGTAATATGTTGCCTGATTCTTCCTGGAAAGTACACTCTCTGACTTCCACCAGTAAATCTCTTCATTAACTCTCTCATGGTTATTGAATGATCTCGCCACAAAACGTGCCGCTCTTCGTTGAAGATCTGATTTTCTCTCTCTCTCTCTCTCTCTGCCTGATAATGGTCCCACACTGATGGATAGAATAAGTATTTCGTGAGTCACTTGTTTCGTTGATTCATTCTATTTCCTTAATTTCATCATAAAGAATCTCTGTCTGGCATCTGCTTTTCCTACAATTACTTTCATGTGGCCTTTCTACTTTAGGTCACTCCAGATGGGTACACCTGGATATTTTATGATAGTTATTGTTTCCAGTAATTTTTCGCCAATAGCGTAATCCAACAGTAGTGGATTTCTTCGACTATTTAGATATGTGAAATACATTTATTTTTGTTCAGGATCAGCTCGCCTGATGGGACTTCCGGCGTTATCAAAAAAATGTTCAAATGTGTGCGAAATCTTATGGGACTCAACTGCTAAGGTCATCAGTCGCTAAGCCTACACACTACTTAACCTAAATTATCCTAAGGACAAACACATACACTTATGCCCGAGGGTGGACTCGAACCTCCGCCGGGACCGACAGTCCATGACTGCAGCGCCTCAGACCGCCGGCGTTATCCACGTCCATTTTGTGGAAGCAGAGTTTAGCACAGACTTGCACCTTTTAAAATGGTTGCAGGCATTAGTTAACTCTGCTTTTCAGAAAAGGTATAAATTGTTACATAAAAATTCTAGCGGAGATTAAATATATCCTATAACGTTCCCTTGGATATTTCCGAAATCACCTTTACAGATGTCGATTTCGTTCCTTTACGAACGTGTTAAGTTCTATCTGTCACAAAGCCTTCAGTCTAATCACAAATCTCGTCCGAAACTCGATAAGTTCGTACTTGATTATTACAGTACGGGATTGTATCCAATGCCTTCCGTAAACTGAATTCTTGTTGATTTTAATAGGAGGGATTTTCATTCTTCGAAAAGTAATAAGGCGCGATATAAACCCTTCCAGGCGATAACAGCGTTACTTTGCGAGGAACGACTGCTAGTCAGACACAGGCACGGTGCAAGTAGTATCAGTGAGCGTGTTCTCCGCGAGCAGAATGGAGAAGGCGCGCAATCTGAGATCGACCGAGGGCAGACTGTGACGGCCCAGAGGCTCGGCGCGGGCATTTCGGAAACAGCACGACTTGTCTGGTGATCGAGGAGTGTTGTGATGTCTTCAACACGTGGCGAAACCACATCCACACGTCGTGGGGTTGGGCGGCCATCCCTCACTACATATGTCGGACATCATCACAGGCTGGGCAGACTGATAAAAAGAGGACAGGCGGTGAACTGTGGCGGAATTAACATCAGACTTTAATGCTGGGCAGGGTACAAGTGTCTCCGAACGCACAGTGCAACGAACAATCCTAACGATGGACCTCCGCAGCCGACAACCCATGCATGTGCCAATGTTAACACCTCTACATCGGAAACGACTGAAATGGGTGCATATAGTATCGGCACTAGACGTTGGCGCAGTGGCAGAGTGTTGCATAGTCTGATTAATCCCGATATCTTCATCATCATGGCTATGGGAGGTCGCGAATCCGTTGTCTTCCGGGTTAAGAACTCCTCGACACCTGTTCTGCGGGACGGAGAACAGCTCACGGCGGCTCCATTATGCTCTGGGGAACATTCCCGTGGGCATTCATGGGTCCAGTGAGGCTCGTGCAAAGCACCATGACTGTCAGGGCGTATCATGCGCTGGTTGCAAACAACGTACATTCTTCATGACGATCATGTTTCCGACAGCAATGGCATTTTACAGCAAGATAATGCGCCATGTCACAAGGCCAGGAGTATGGTGGAGTGGTTCGAGGAACACAGTGGCGAGATCCAATTGATGTGTTGGCCCCCAACTCGCCAGATCTGAACCCGATCGAATACATCTGGGATATGATTGAACGAGGCGTCAGAGCTCATAGCTCCCTTCCCTGGAATTTACGGGAGTTAGATGATTTGATTTGATGTGTGTGTGTGTGTGTGTGTGTGTGTGTGTGTGTGTGTGTGTGTGTGTGGTGCCACCTCCCTCCAGCGACCCACCAATGCCTCATTGCTTCCATGGCACGACGCGTCGCCGTTGTTATTTGTGTCAAAGGTGAACATACCGGCTATTAGGTAGGTGGTCATTGTGTTCTGGCTGATCAGTGTAGGTCCCATAATTATACGACAGACTGACGTTAACGATCCCTAAAACAGGGATGATTGTGTTACCTTCCGTCGCTTGATCCACAGATGTTAAAGTAACTTCGACAGTATAGGGAGGCAGCATTCATGGCCGTTACTGTTCAGGATATATGTTTTTCTAGACCACACCGCTAGCCTACGAGACAACACAGCTGCTGAAAAACCATCGTCAGAGTTCCACATCCCCGTACCAAAACGGAGACACCTAGTTCTTGTGCCCATATCAGTTTCAGAGGATTGTTCAACGTTCTGCTACGCTGTGCTGTGTTTACAGGATACCTGTATTTTATACTCGCTGTTGCCCGTACGTATAATGGAAGCACGACTAAACAGCAGTAAAAGCTAGTAAACTATTTTGCCATCTGCTGATGAGCGTTTCGACCTAAAAGGGGTAACGAACATACCAAATCGATGTCGCAGCTGTTACCTTACATTGCACATAGCAATACAATTCCGCGATCGTTTCAGGATGGCAAATGACAAAATTGCTTTGTAATCAATTGTGTTATAGGATTCCCGTAACAAAACGGAACTTTTTCATATTGTAAACTGACTATCTCCAACGCGTTGCCAAAATATGGACAGCCTCGAATCGTCCGGAAGGTCTCGGCATTCATGTATCCATGAATTGAAAAAACCGTGTGCCAAGATTAAATAACGAAATACTCAACCACACCACGAAGATGCCTTCTACGCCAAATATTACACCACCACCAGCAGCAGCAGCAGCAGCAAAAATGTCGACGACGCTGCCAACGCTTTTATGAAATACGAGGTGAGCCTTTCACGAGAGGACACGTTGATTTAGGCATACCATTTTAGATCCCAACGCTGTCAGCGATGTGAAACATCAGCACTGATTTGCCACGTTTCTTCACAGGTAACTTCTGTTGCAGCCGGAAAGGTTCAGTGCTACTTACCAGATGGCCTTCTGCACTACTTCATTTGCTCTTGTCAGTTTCAGGACAAATAGGTGTAGCGAAGTTCACTGTTTAACTTCCAACAGAAACAGGCACTAATACGACAGCAACATATTAATACAGTGATAACGCCTTATACCTACATGGCGCTACGTATGCAGGCGGAAAAGCTTGAGACTGTATAGCGGAACGGAATCCTAAGCGCACGCTCCATACTGTGTTTAGTCGCGTTCTAACAAGGGTACCAAACTGCCGGCGCAGAATGGGCATTTGACGACTTGCCGTGACAACTCTTTCACTGCTCCAGCCGTAAACTTTCTACATGTTTCGAAATTAAACATGAATTACTAATCAAGCCAACGGCATATTCTTTCCTCTCTTCATAAGATTAAAGCTCCTATTTCTAGGGCTAATTTAACGTTCATATTCTACTTACCAGTAAGGAAAAAAATTCACCCTCCTTCCTTTTACAAAATAGACTCAGTTTGGATACGTATATTATGTTAACTGACACTGGACGTAGTAATGTACATTTTCACCATTGAATTATTTACTGCGCGGTCATACGTAACGTTACCTACGCTGTTATGCGTCTGCTCACTTTGCTTAGCGCACAAGAACTGGGAGTTTTTCGCCGGCATATCCTTCACTCTAGATATAGCACTACGTGACGCACCTGTCTGAAACAACTCGCATGACGTACAAGAGAAGAGCTGCACACGTCAATGAGTTTCATCGAACGGTGATAGTGGTTTAAGTAGCACTCTGAAAATTACAATGAGAGTGGAATGAAAAAACTGCATCCCCAGGCTCACGCAGTCTCTAAAAGTTAAGTATAACCAGGGACAGATGAAAATGGAAAAAAGACTGAATAGCAGATTTCTCCAAAACGAGAATTGGGCGGTTTGTGTAGGAAATGAACATACCCCACTTTGAAAAAAGGCTGAAGGAAGACTAGGGTCTAACGCACCATCGACGAAGAGTACAATAGAGACGGAGTCCAAGCTCGGACAGGTAAAGAATCGGCCGTGCACATTTGGAACACTTCCGGCGTTTCACCTTAAGTATTTTAGGAAAACTACGGAATACTTAAATATCTGCAAGTCGGGATATAGTTTTGAACCATAGCCTGCCCAACTGCGAGCCCATTGTCTTACTGCTGCGCTACGCTGTTCAATCTGATTCGAACAGACAAGTGATTCAAAGATAACTAAAAACTCTGCATCCGAACCATAATGCTTAGTGTTGTCTTTCAAATTCACCGCAAGTAACTGTACAGTGGATATGTTTCCTGCCCTATTACACGCGCATATGAATCGATAGAAGTTTTTCTTCACTGCTTGAACAAAATTATCCGGACACTTTGTGGGCATTAATATGGAGTGTGTCCATCCTTCGCCTTTATGGTGGTATGGTGGTTTGAAGGCTCCTGGGGACACTTTTAATGAGGCGTCTGCATGTCTGTGGAGGAATGGCAGCCTGTTCAAGAGCAAAAACAAAAAAAAGATAGTGGTATTGGAAGCTGGTGTCTGAAGAGAAGTCAACGTCCTAACTTATCCAAAGGTTTTCCACTGCGCTGAGGTCGGGACTCGGGGCAGGCCAGTACATTTCATGGATGTTATTGTCCACAAACCACTGCCTTACAGATGCTGCTTTACAGGGTGCACTGTCATGCTGACAATCATCGTTTCCAAACTATTGCTCTACTGTACAATCCTGTAAAATTCATACTGTAAAATACTATAAAATGCATGTCCTTCGGCGTTTAGCGTTTTCTTAAGCGAAATAACGAGTCCATGCTCTAACAACGAAAAACACCCTATAACATCAAACCACTTTCTCTGTACTTAATTGCTCACACTACACAAGACGGCAGATAAAGTTCTCTAGAAATTCTCCATCGGACTGCCAAAGGGTACAGCGTTATTCATCGCTCCAAGTCACTTGTTTCCGATCATCCACTGTTCGGCGAGGTCGCTCTTTACACTACCTTAAGAGTCACTTAATACAGACCACAGAAATATTCGGCTTATGCGGAGCTCCTCGATCGCTGTACCCTACTCTTATTGCCTCCCTAGGCACCGTCGTTGTGCTAGCTAAACTGCTGGTAGCACTTTCGAACTCACGAGTGCCTCCTTCCACTGGTATTTTACAACCATTTTTCGCAATGCTCGACGGTCCCTGTCAGCACATGAGGTCTTTCTGATCATGATTTAGCTGTGGTTGCACCTTCGCGTTTTCACTTCACAGTCTTATTACCATCAGTCGACTTGGGACGCTTTAGATGAGTTGAAATGTCTCTGATGAATCTGTTTAGCAGGTGACATCAGTGAGCTCTCCTGATCGTCCCATTCCGCTGTTGCTCCTTCTCTACTAACACGATACTCTCCCTCTGCTTTTATACTGTCGAGTCGGTCTCTCACATCTGGTGGTCAACTGCGTATTATATAAGGGCGTCCGGATACTTTTCCTCAGACAGTGAAGACGCCTTTTGCGCACAAATCTCTTCTTAGCCTTATGATCCTCACGACAGGTATACGATGGAGGACGCAGCATAGTTTGTCTTCCTCGAATAACGGATCTTTAAATCCACCCAATAAGTTTTCACGAGAACGTCGCCTTTCTTCGCAAAGATTAAATGGTAATCTCCTAGAGAGATTTTGTATGGGATATACCGATCTGTTAGATTCAAGTCAGTACAATATAAAGTACAGCATGGCAAGCGACACCTGCTGGGTAAATATAACGTTACAATCGCTCGCCTAATAATGTGTCCACGAGATACATGATTCAGCACAACGTAGAAAGAAACGAGAGAAGCTTGTACGTTATCTTATTTACTCAGACAATTTTTCAGCAGGCAGCTCCTCTCCTCCTGATATTTTCGGAAACAATTGCTCTCCTCTTGGAAAGTTAACAGACACGCAGAAAAAAAAACCTGAGGTGGTAAAAGAATTCGGCACAATGCCACTTCGTGACCAACGCTTAAGTGCAAATTGCGTGACTTCCTCTCGACAGGCACAAAATGATCGTTTTTATCCGTGCCATCTTTCTGGAAAAGGGGTGCAAGAAATACGAAGGATTTTCCATTCCAAGCGCGAAGCCAAACAAGACGACGACGCGCCGCGGAGTGCGCGAGTTCCAGAAACAGGTTGCAGACAGCAAAACACGACGGCTCCGTCGCGACCTGGCGACTAGCGAGGCAGGTTCGCCCGGAAAGGCAGCAGCTGAGGACTCAGTTCAGCTGGCGTTCCCAGCCGGTGTTCACAACGCACCTCGCTCCCTAGAAGATACGGGCAGTCTGATTCGGTATTTTTCTGTTTGATGTACGACCTTCTCAATGCCAGTGGCTCTCTCGTCCTCAACTAGCTACTGACAACGTTCGTTCAAACATTGCGAATAGCATAGTTACACAAACTAAATTACTTCTTTCATGGCTCCTATCCGTCACTATTAAATTAATCACAAAAAATTATTATATTATTGCTCATATCTGCCTCAAACCTTTGGTTCTCACAGTAATGGAGAATAGCGTGTATCAGTGAACTTAAAACAGTGCAACGTAAAACGAACCATCCATCAGAAGAGGCTAAGATGAGCCGGGCACATGGCACGGATGCGTGATATATAGGTACCGAAGAAGATACTAATAAGAAAAAGCTGGAGGGCAGCGCGGGCGCTGTCGACCAAAAACAGGATGGAAGTGCGTTTCACATCTACAGAGATCAGGGTAAAGGAATTGGATAGCACTAGCGCAAAATCGGGACATACAGCAAAGATCCACAATGAATTTTAAACGGGTAACTGAATTCTCTTTAAAGATGTTGAAGACATGTAATGGGGATCAAGACGGATAAGTTTAGCATAGGAACTCATGTCCGAAAACTTAGTTTTCCCGCTACACACAAAATACAACACACCTTCAAATCTAGAACGTTTTCGGCACCACTGACTAGGGTATTACGTCCTTCATTCACCGATCACCTGATATACCACGCAGACTACAGGCTTGACATGGCATTCTGTGATCTGTTGTTACGCTTATGATCTTTGTTCATACAGTCCTACTGTACAGTAGCAATCATTCACTACAGTTCAGAACGCAAGCTCTATGTATATTTCATTTCTAGTATGTTGCTGTTGACCAATGTGAACTAGCCTATACGTTTATGGAATACGCCGACATTATATTTGTAAGCCCAAGCTAGGTAAGTTCTGCGGGCTGCTCGTCAGTTGTATGCGCAACGTTTTCCACTCCGCAAGACACCTTCGTATTCCCTCTTTGCGACGGTGTATCAGAGGGCCTCAGATCGGTATGTTCACCATTAGCAGGGCCGAATGTGGTGCTCCACAGCAGCACCACAACCGAGTCTGAAGCGCCTGTACTCCACGCAGCAGAAGAGGGCACGATGAAGAATACTGGAGACAACGGGTAGACTGAATATGGATCACCAAACTGCCTGGTGTGTTCTGCATGAGCAGCAACCATACCAATACAACCTCCCAGAAGGTACACGCAATGCAGCCACAAGATTCTGCGTCATGAACCCACTTTTGCACGTGGTTCTTGCACCGTTGTGTGGACAGTCATATGAGGGCTAATAAAAACCCGCATGCAATGTCCCCCCCCCCCTCCCCCCATGGGTTTCAGGAACGATTCGGTGTGAAAAGTTGGGCAGAGTTCCTCAATGGTTATGTGACCAGGCCATACCACCCTCCATATCTCACGAGTGCCACGTACTTGCGATTCCTTGATGGCGTACTGCATGGGCTCTTGGAAGATGTGCCAGTGCATGTGCATCAAAACATGAAGTTCCGGCACGATGGCGTATCAACTTCTTTTTCACGTGCAGTCCGAGATAATTTGGACCAATGATTTTGTCAACAGTGAAGAGGTCGTAGTGGCTCGAGTGCTTGGCCTGCACATTCTCCCAACTTGTACCCACAAGACTACTAACAGTCGGGCTGGATGAAATCTTTGATTTACGGGCCACTGTGGCATCCTAGGAAGAACTACTGCTATGGATTATGCCTGCAGTGGATGCTGGAGGACCAGGGAATAGTGATCGTGTGTACCGAAACATGATACGAAGGCACTGTATCTGTGCTGACATTGACGGTCGTCACATCGAACCCTACCTGTAAGTGGAAGCAGACGACAAGCAGCACGAGTCAGAGAGAAACTGTGTTGTGGCATTTTGCATGTAGCAGGAAATCCGTTCGTTTTTGGACATGAGATCCTACAGGGTGTTTCAAAAATGACCGGTATATTTGAAACGGCAATAAAAACTAAACGAGCAGCGATAGAAATACACCGTTTGTTGCGACATGCTTGGGACAACAGTACATTTTCAGGCAGACAAACTTTCGAAATTACAGTAGTTACAATTTTCAACAACAGATGGCGCTGCAAGTGATGTGAAAGATATAGAAGACAACGCAGTCTGTGGGTGCGCCATTCTGTACGTCGTCTTTCTGCTGTAAGCGTGTGCTGTTCACAACGTGCAAGTGTGCTGTAGACAACATGGTTTATTCCTTAGAACAGAGGATTTTTCTGGTGTTGGAATTCCACCGCCTAGAACACAGTGTTGTTGCAACAAGACGAAGTTTTCAACGGAGGTTTAATGTAACCGAAGGACCGAAAAGCGATACAATAAAGGATCTGTTTGAAAAATTTCAACGGACTGGGAACGTGACGGATGAACGTGCTGGAAAGGTAGGGCGACCGCGTACGGCAACCAAGGGCGACCGCGTACGGCAACCACAGAGGGCAACGCGCAGCTAGTGCAGCAGGTGATCCAACAGCGGCCTCGGGTTTCCGTTCGCCGTGTTGCAGCTGCGGTCCAAATGACGCCAACGTCCACGTATCGTCCCATGCGCCAGAGTTTACACCTCTATCCATACAAAATACAAACGCGGCAAACCCTCAGCGCCGCTACCATTGCTGCACGAGAGACATTCGCTAACGATATAGTGCACAGGATTGATGACGGCGATATGCATGTGGGCAGCATTTGGTTTACTGACGAAGCTTATTTGTACCTGGACGGCTTCGTCAATAAACAGAACTGGCGCATATGGGGAACCGAAAAGCCCCATGTTGCAGTCCCATCGTCCCTGCATCCTCAAAAAGTACTGGTCTGGGCCGCCATTTCTTCAAAAGGAATCATTGGCCCATTTTTCAGATCCGAAACGATTACTGCATCACGCTATCTGGACATTCTTCGTGAATTTGTGGCGGTACAAACTGCCTTAGACGACACTGCGAACACCTCGTGGTTTATGCAAGATGGTGCCCGGCCACATCGCACGGCCGACGTCTTTAATTTCCCGAATGAATATTTCGATGATCGTGTGATTGCTTTGGGCTATCCGAAACATACAGGAGGCGGCGTGGATTGGCCTCCCTATTCGCCAGACATGAACCCCTGTGACTTCTTTCTGTGGGGACACTTGAAAGACCAGGTGTACCGCCAGAATCCAGAAACAATTGAACAGCTGAAGCAGTACATCTCATCTGCATGTGAAGCCATTCCGCCAGACACGTTGTCAAAGGTTTCGGGTAATTTCATTCAGAGACTACGCCATATTATTGCTACGCATGGTGGACATGTGGAAAATATCGTACTATAGAGTTTCCCAGACCGCAGCGCCATCTGTTGTTGAAAATTGTAACTACTGTAATTTCGAAAGTTTGTCTGACTGAAAATGTACTGTTGTCCCAAGCATATTGCAACAAACGGTGTATTTCTATCGCTGCTCGTTTAGTTTTTATTGCCGTTTCAAATATACCGGTCATTCTTGAAACACCCTGTATGATAAACTTAACCGTCTTGGTCCCCAGTACGAGCGCTCATCGTCTGAAAAGAGAGTTTAGTTACACTCTGCAGAGCTAAAGAAAAATAAGAATGATGAAAAGTGGCAGCGCAAAGTTCCTGGATTAAATTCTAAGCCCGGTCGGAGTGTCTTCAATGTCGCATGGAGTGCAATCGCGTTGATGATGATCCATCCGCCGGATGGTGTCGTTCAAGTTCACTGTTACTCGAGAAAAATAGATTATGAGGTGGCACTGGATTATACCATATTCCTATCCCCCCCATCTCTCTCTCTCTCTCTCTCTCTCTCTCTCTCTCTCTCTCTCTCTCTCTCGTGCGAGCGACTTCATCTCTGCAAGACCTGCATCCATTTCTTCACGCTAAACTTTTTTCTCCCCAATTCGATGCAGTAGTTACTCGATCCATCCATCGAATCTTCAACATTCTTTCGTAGCACCAGATGTGAATAGTTCTGTTCTTGTCTTAAATGTTTACCGTCCACGTTTCACTTCCGTACTTCTAGAAAAATAGTTTCAGAAAATACTCCTTAGCATTTAAATTTGCTCTTTTTCAGAAATGCTTTTCTTGCTACTGTCAATTTGCGTTTTATGTCCTCTATACTTCATCAGTTACAAATAGCAACACTTATCTACATTTTTAGTGCCTCTTTTCAAAATCTGCCTCGCCCGATTTAATTCGGCTGCATTCCAGTACTCTTATTTTACTTTTGTTGTAGCTGTTCTCATAACCACTTTTCGCGTTCAATCCATTCCTTTTAACTGCTCTTACAAGTCTTTCGCCGTCTCTGGCAGAATCACGTCCTCGGCAAACCTCAAACATTGGGGATAGACTACAAACCTGTCTCCCTAAATGCAGCCAGGTTTCTGAACGTGTTATAGATTAGATAACTCTTTCTCACTCCGTACTTTACTACGATTGCATTCAACTGAAACTAGGAAAATCAGACACGATGGATTATCAATAATGTGTTGAATGTTCCTCCTGAAGCGACGACAGCATAGTGAATCAAAAGAATTGGATGGTAGCGTATCATTCTCAGTGAAAGAGTGGCCTTCCTTCTCGGGAGATATCAACAAATACGAGTGATCTCGCCAGATTCGACTGGCCGCAGACAGCGAGGCGAGGATGCCAGCAGCTGGGGGCCCCTCACACAATGAGCGCTATTCAGCGCCGCCCTGCTTGGAGCGTTTCGCCATCTCCTATTCTCCGGCCACCACCTCGACACGGCCAGACAACTATCGTTTGTGTTGGAGTCTCCTTTATGTTCCCTTCACCTCCCTGACCGTGCATAAATTGAACTGTTTCCTTTTATCGGTGCGCCTCTCTTCTACACCAGTTTATCATTCCAAGGCACGTTTTCCGCTAACACAAGCATTCCGTTAAGAATGTAGAGTTCGCCGGAATGCCGGAAATTCCAGCGACCGAGCGACAATTGCTCAGCTCACTCAAGTACCGATGTGGACGCCTTTCGGTCGACTGGCTTAATTAAACATGTTTCGTAAGAAAAGGAAGCAGTCATTTACCCGAAGACTGATTTGACCCCACAGTACTTCACCTGACATTGCCCTAATCAAAGGGATGTGCTGTTAATCCCCTCTAGGCCGACAACCAATTAACCAGCTACAAAAATAGTAACAGCAGACCCACAATTTTAATGCGGAATCTAAAAGCACACCGGAACAGAAACACTGACAACCTTCCTGTTAATTCTTGTGAATTGATAGGGTCAATCAGGGATCTAATCGTGAACTTCAGAATTACCAAATTGGCACTAGTTTGACAGCAGGTGATTATAATTAAGCTGGAGCTATTCACGAAGGTCCAAAGTGGGCTGTAATTATTGTCTGGCAGCGAAACTACGAACACATGCCAATGCGGAACCCATTTACGCTAAAAAAAAAAAGAAAGAAAAATCCAATTTTGGCGCTGTACAGTTTTTCCTCGATGTCTGCAATGCTCATATTGAAAAAAATTATGTAAGTGGCGGTTAACGATAAAACAAACATTATGCATCTCTCACTTGTTTGACCTTTTCTGTTCCCATCCCGTTCCAAATCAATACGTACATTTCTATGCATTTTACACTCTCAGCGTGAGATTTGCACCTGGTGGCCAAAATAGGAATTGATTTTTTCCACCATAAATCGGTTCCGCATTAACGAATTAGAATATCTATCAAGTTTACCTGCCATACCGTAATTACAGCCAACATTAGACCTCTGTGAGTAACTGCACTTTAATTACAATCACCTAGTACATAGCTGTATTTTTCTCAAATCAGTTACAATATCGTTCATAGTAAAATACCGGAATTTGTGCTACTACTTACCTCTCAACCATTTGCGCACAGTTATGACTTAATTATATTCTTTACCCCAAGAAAACAATCAAATGAGGAATAGCCCAGCAGTGGTTCATAAATCTGACCTAAAATCCGCACTCGGGTCCACTAATTTAGTAGAAAACTTTGTTCAGGAACACTATTGAGACAAGATATAACGGCCCCACTCGCAAAGAAAAAGATTAGGTTTAACGTCCAGTGAACGATTTCATTCAAGACGGAGCACACACTGAGAAGGGTTCAGAAGAAATCGGCCAGCGGACAAGTTCATCCACGCCATCAAGGACGAACTCGTCTCCACAAAGATGCAAGGTGAAGTATTCTGCTGCGTATCGTCAACGTCGGAATCACGATAATGAGGCAACAGACGCAGCATGTAAAACCGCGTATGAGGAAACCACTGAGACTGGAAGCAGCCATCCCGCTGCGGTTAGCGCCATAACTTTAGGATAGTTATGGAGAGGTGCTAACGAATAGCTGTAAATGGAAAAAATGAGCCATGGATCGTTAAACTGGCCACTAGACCGCCGTGTGCCGCCTCCTAAATGGTCAAACGAAACGAGAGAATACTACCTCGTTCCACATTGTGAACTTTCCCCTGACCCATGACTTCCTCATGCACAAAGCAGCCATCACTTTTTTGTGCCTATTGTGCTATCATTTGATAGACTTGTGATCTGGACGTCGAGGAGAGCACATCAAGCGGTATAACAGGAAACTTCCGCTCTGTCTTGAGCACTGGAAACTGACAACGATAATCTTTTCTATTGGAATGGTACTAAATTTATACCTGAAGTCTCAGGAGCCAACGTGATGCTTTTCTAAGCTGATTTTTAAGCACTATACCATCTATACCGGAACCTCTGTCATTACTGTTTAATATGTTTGAAAAAGCGTTATCCTTTACTCTATCTGTACTACAATTTTACTTCATTATTATTTCACATTTTTCTATTTTTACTGAAACTCAGAAATTTATTGAAAAGGTGCTAACGATAAGATCGTCGAATGCCCTAATACCAAGAACAACCAATAAAAACCTGATCGTTTCTTTCGTACTTCCAGCCTGTTAACCAGCTCCCACCAAGGTCTATAAGAAAAAAAGAATTCTGTAGTAAATGTTTGTGTATTCCCGTAATTCTGTAAGAATGCGTTGCATATTTGCGTGTCATATCAAAGAAGTTCTGTACTAATCTTGCTCATAAAACATGTTCAACATCCTGCTAATAGCTCTCGGAAGACATAACGCCGTCAGCTTGCCAAGTGACTACGAATTAAGCAATCGTTTTACACGGCACTCGATTGCTCGAAGTGGCTTACCGAATCCCCCATTTATATTTTAATGCTGTTATCTGCGAAGAGCCTCAGCTATTCGAATAATACTACGCCAAATATGTCATTTGACTTTAAAGGCAAACCAAATAGATCTGGAAAATACACTTCTTTAAAAGATCCCGGCAATACTTCGTTACTCATTTTGCTCATTACAGGAATGTAGTTACGAAGTGTGTTCAAGTGATAATTATCGAAAAAGTAATGACCGCTTCATATAAGAGACTGGCACGATTTCATTTCCTGAGCGAAGGAAATATGACAGCTACAGCACCCGCGTTTAAATGAGGTTCACATGATGAAAGCAGGTAGCAGATCACAGGAGGATGAGAAAGTATAGCCGGCCGTGGTGGCCAAGCGGTTAAAGGCGCTACAGTGTGGAACCGCGCGACCGCTACGGTCTCAGGTTCGAATCCTGCCTCGGGCATGGATGTGTGTGATGTCCTTAGGTTAGTTAGGTTTAAGTAGTTCTAAGTTCTAGGGGACTGATGACCTTAGAAGTTAAGTCCCATAGTGCTCAGAGCCATTTGAACCATTTGAGAAAGTATAATTCAGATCTTCGACTAGTTACAATCAATAGCGAAGCAAGCAAGCTACTATCGTTTGCTTGCTGCTAACTGGTGTTAAAGGTTGATTATGCAATTAGTAACGACTATATTACCCGATGAATACAGCTGAACTGCAGTTTCCAGAAACTTCAAGAAGTCTTCGCTCTCAGACAGGTAGTAAATTTCAAGCTCGACGTTGTACAGTAAGTGGCCCTGCAGCACTGAGGCAGTTTTATAGGAAAACAGTGGAATGTGTGTACCTGGAGTGCACAACGAACCCCTTAGGAGTTGGTATTTCAGTGTTCGTTGCCGTCGCATCGATCGAAATTCCGTTCGTGGATGGAAATTTCGTGCAGATAGGTCTCTGGTACGTCTACGTCACTTTCAGTTCCGCCCAACTCACCAAACTGCTTGCAAAGAGGCAGCATAAACTCAAGTTATCATCTCCTCAGCATCTGGTAGGACCGTTTGTTTCGCTGCTGCTATAAATTCGATGAGCCGCAGTGCTACCACGTCGCACGGCTGGCATCTTTCCCAGAAGCAATCCTAGGGTTACACGCGAGCAACAAATCGTCCGGAGACAGTGACGTCTTTCTTACGTTTCCAACTCCTTACAATTACTGCCTTTCCGCTCCGATTGCTGAAAATTCTCGACGCTGGAAAGAGATTTCAACCTTGTACCTTTGAACGTTATGGAAAAGTATAAGCTGAGATATTCAAAAGAGAAGCCCAGATTCGGGGCTGACGACTAATAAGACCTTTGACTAAGATTCGAATCCGCTACACCTCCTGTTGCAGCGCCACAGTGAAGCACTATGAAAGTCGTAGCTATTCGCCTTGAGGAGAGAAATCTTGGGATTGTACAGTTCCTTACAGCCAGACTTGTTGCCGATGTGCTGTCATTTGAGGGAACCACTTATTTTTTTACAACTATCCGCCCCCCCAAATGGACACGGAAAAATCTGTTTTAATAAGACGAATCACGGCACTAGTTTCACGCTCTCCCGTTTTAACGCCAGCAACACAAACTCCACATCTACCCCGAATATACTACTTTGTATGCAACCTGTATACGTCCGAGTTAGGGTCGATTCACACAGGACGACACGGAACGGAACGTAAACACAAACACAAACACAAACACAAACACAAACACAAACACAAACACAAACACACACACACACACACACACACACACACACACACAAGCGCGCGCGAATCTCGCCGCCAAGGATTCTTGGGAGGAAAGTGTTGATGTTGACTCGTGCAGTGGTGAGAAGGGGGGCAGGGGGGGGGGGGGGGCAGGCTGTTGGTGGTGTACTCTGAAAGTTGACCTATTCTCACTGCTCTCACTCAAGTCACAGTTGTGGATTGTGTGTCTCGCTCGCTTTCAATGGGTCTATTTAAACGCACACATTTGCTCCCTTGTTCATGTACTAGCTGTTCTGTCTGTAGTATACACTGTACAGAATTGCGAAGGTATCAGCCAATGCCGTAGACAGCAATCTTGCAATTCATGGATCTATGTTCATTGTTATGTTCACAAAACCGAGCTCAATTCAGAACACAGAATTTATTTTTGCTGCTTATTTACACATAACAAAGTATTTTCCAAAAGATATTTCTATTAACCCAATAAGAAAACCACAGAATATTTTAGAAAACATTAACATGAATAAGAAACATAACTCCAGATAGCAGGACGCGAGACGGACTACAAATGCCACTGCATGTCTCTTATCTAAATATGTCCCAAAGAGAAGGGTCCCGTAAAGAACAAGGGTTCTTAACAATCGGACTGACAGACAACAAAATGGTTCAAATGGCTCTGAGCACTATGGGACTTAACATCTGTCATAAGTCCCCTAGAACTACTTAAACCTAACTAACCTAAGGAGATCACACACATCTATGCCCGCGGCAGGATTCGAACCTGCGACCGTAGCAGTCGCGCGGTTCCAGACTGAAGCGTCTAGAACCGCTCGGCCACACCGGCCGGCGACAGACAACAAAGTGCTCCGTTTTTACAGATTGAGACGCCCTGAAAAGGTCGCAAAACTGTCTCGTTTTCGAGAATTCCTCAATGTGCCAATGCTTTGAAACAGCAGATATCCTTAGCACAAGGGTGAAAAATAAAACCTCACAATACGGACTTTAACTACAAACGTCGTAAGCCAATATGGCATCTCCCAGGTTCTGCTTGTGATATAATTGGCTGGGTTGCTCTCCACGCTGTGAAAAAATCTTATTTGACTGTTTCTGCCTTTCACGATTGGGAATGCTCCGCAACGTGAAATCCCTGGATGTGATGTTACAAGGATAGTCCAGCTGCATATCCACGTTCGCTTTCACGTTTCGTGAAAGGAGGGCCTTACACGTTTGTGACATTTGCTCTGAATCTGTGTTGTGTGGAACAGTGCCGGCAGCTGCGGTCCAGCACGCCAGGGCGCTCTGCGCTCTCGCGCTGAGGCACTGGCAACACGGCCGTTCCGGTCGGCGCTTCCCTTTCGTTTCGTTTCAGCCGCCGTCTGCTCCCCCCGCCGTGGACCATTCATCACATCTCTCACAATAGGACTTGCTCACCAAGGCCGCCGGACAAGGGAACAACTTGTAGGAAGCACCACTTCCAACCCGCGCTCGCCTCGACTGGTCTGGTCTGCTTACGTTCTGTTTTTATTTCGTTTCCTCCGTCGCCACGCCACGCATGAATTAATTCGGAGGCGCCGCCCGACGCCGCAGGTACCAAACCTGACACGACCGGCGAGATAAACAAGACGGTCGGCGAGGGGTAAGGGCTTAGTGGAAGGGAGAATCGTGCCGGACCCAGTCTTCTCGGCAATACTTTACATCGCGCATACCGAGGTGGGGGGGGCGTCCGACGACGCCCACTGACCTGTGGCACGTTTTCACGCTTCGCTCCCAAGATTTCAATGTAGATATCCGAACTTGCTCCACGGAACAGAAAAGGAACAAGCAACCACGAAGAAGACAAAACGCCTGCTGTCTATTAAATGGTCGAGTTCTGAACTTGTTATCGGATCTCTCGGAGACGTGCTGTTTTATCGTCGTCAGCTGTGTTAAGCACATTCGGCAGCAACTAGTATCCATCGAGTTTTATTTATAAAATTTCGGCTCGACTGGACCTCTGTTCAATGACACAGTCACAGAAGATGGTATAATATATAGAGAACTCATTAAAGCAAAATCAGAATAATAAAATATGGAATTATGAAACGCATGAATGAAAACATTATTATTATTATTATAGCCATCAAAATTCACGACTTCTTGAAAAAAAAAAAAAATGTACCAATAGGACAGGACGGTAACAGGCGAAGAAGCAAGGGCACAAAAGATCAGTTCCTGATCGAGAAAATGATTCTGGAAGTCTTATTTGTAAATGACCTGGACTGACTATAAAAAAGCCTTTGTCTCACTGCCACGCAGTTGGATCACGAAGTGCCTGGAAACCATCGGGGTCAGTAAAAACCTCAGGACATTCACAGAAAATCCGACGAAGCACTGAAGACAGCTAACTATTCGTCGGAAAACAGTTACGGACTAGTCAACATCAAGAGAGGCTCATTGTCCATCTGTTGGTCATCATCACCTTGATTCCATTGTCAACCATCTTACAGGAAACAAACCTGGGCTATCGTCGAGAAATTTTCAGAAAATATCTCACCTGCTGTACATGGGTGAAGAGCAGTTCTACGGAATATATGAAACTGAAATCAAGGCTTTGACAAATAAAGAGTTTGAATCTTCAGCAATGAAATCAGTACGGATTTCGGCTTAGGCAAGTGCGACACAGTGGCACTGCAAAAGGGCAAAATCTCAGAAAGTGAAGGCGTCGCAGTGCCTAATGGGCAAGCCATCACGTGCCTCCGGTCAGAAGCTACAAACACCTACGTTTTTGCAGATGGACAACATCAAACATGGGTATGTAAAAGGTGAGGTCAGCAAAGAGTTACGCCATCAATGCATTCACTATCTGGGCCATTCCCGTCATCAGATAAACTGTAGTAATCATTATCTTAAAGCAAATAAACATGCGTTAATCTGGATAAGAAAACTCACGCTAATTCACCATGCACTTCACCCTCACAGCAATGTCGACAGGCAGTAGTTGTCCAGAATAGCAGGCGGTAGAGGACTCTCGCAAGTGAGGGAAGCATGCAGTAGAACTCTTTGTGAAAGATACCCAGTAATCAGTCCTGACTGGAGTCAACAACAGAAAGGTTCTCAAACAACAGCAAACTGAGAATCAATACCAGATAGCTGCACTCCAATGCCAGACTATCAGTCCGTCAGTTTTTGGAGATCAAGACAATAGCTAGAGGAAAAAAGAAAAAAGAAGCTGGTCTTGCTGACCAACGGATCCTAAAAAAGAAAAGTGAAGTACTGATTTTTGCCCCACAAGAAACAACCATCAGAACTTACGCAATCTAAGCCAGAATGGTGAAATTAGCTGGAGACCCAAAGTGCAGACACCGCAAAGAAGCTGAAGAAACAACTGACCATATCTTGAACTGCTCAAGAAGAACACTCAGATTAATCACACGCAGAGGCACATGTGCCAAAATCACCATATGCCAGTGGCAAAGGACTGGTGGGACAAAGTAAGTTGTGGAAAACGAACAAAACCAAATTAGTGTCGGACTTCCTGCTTCAGACAGAGCGAATGCTGGAATACAAAATGTCAGACTAAACAAATGTAGGGAAAAAGTGTTTATCATTGAAGTCTAAGGCGATTGCAGAATCGACCAGAAACAAGTTTAAATCATGCCAGATACAGGGACTTGAAAATCGAACTACAAAGACTCCGGCGTAAAGTAGAGTACGGGGTCCTAGTGGTTCTAGGCACTCTGGGGGCCAGAAGATTTTGGCGGGCACTTGAAAACCAGTGGCGCTGATAAAAGGAAATATCCATCTTCCAGCTACAGAAAGTAACATTACTGGGTCTGCGCGAATTATCTTCCGAAACATCGCGATGACACACTTAGTCTATCGACAATGACTGGTAATAGAAACGTTCTTGGTCCCAGATTCTAATTCAGCCACTACAAAAATTATAAATAAAATCATCAGCAGAAGCGGCCGACGATTTTTGGCAGAAGAAGTCACTCTCGAAATGACAACGGCTTTATCAAAGGCAGCAGAGGGACAGACAGGTTCAGGGCACACTCTTGCCCTGGGGTGGGGAAACGCTCCTTAAGACGAAAGAATAAGAAATGATTAACGGTCTAGGAACGCAGAAGCCAATGAATACCACAGTATTAAAGAGAGACAATGTGTATCCATAGGGCATGTTGTCTGTAGCTGAAAAGGCGTCACGATGATCTCTTCATTGGCAAAAGATTCCGGATTAGTCCGTATTCGGACCTCCTGGAGGGGACTGCAAAATGGAGATGTGACCACGAGAAAAAGATGCATAACTAAAAAAGGAAAAAAGGGTCAATATTTTACGAGTCGGATTTTTTTTTATTTTTGGGCGGGGGGGGGGGGGGGGGGAGGAGGGGTCGGGAGTTCGAAAGTGGCAGGGAAGCTACAAAAACAGAAAACAGAAATGGAAATTCAGTCTATAGTGGGGGTCAGTGAAGTGAAATTAAAAGAGAAGAGTTTTTCCTGGTCAGACGAATATAGAGTACTATCAACGGCTGCAGAAAACGGTATAACGAGAAGAGGATTCGTATGAAGAGGTAGGTAGGCCAGAGTGTGAATTACTGTGAAAAGTTCAGTGATAAGGTTATTCTGACCAGATTCGACAGTAAACCAATGCCGACAACACCAGTTCAAGTACACATGCCGACATTTCAAGCAGAAGATAGATAGATAGATAGATAGATAGATAGATAGAGAGAGAGAGAGAAAGAGAAAGAAAGAGAAAGAAGAGAGAGAGAGAGAGAGAGAGAGAGAGAGAGAGAGAGAGAAGCATACGGCAAGTCGTTTTTCCTTACTTCTATTCGCGAGTGGAACAGGAAATGACTAGTATCGGTACAGGGTACTCTCCGCCTCGCACCGTAAGGTGGCCTGCGGAGTATACATCTAAGATACTCGTATCTTGCATGCTGAATATTAATTGGATTAGACACACAGCAGCATATTCCGAAGAGCGAAAACGTCATGGCATGGATTATACGAGTCACTAATTAGGAGTCATCCTGATTCATTGATAAATAATCGCAGACTACAACTCACGGAGAATTGTGAGAAGGGGGTTCTAGATTTGCGTATCTGAAAGACGTTCAGTGGGATGGAGATGAGGGGCATCCACAATCACAGGAATATACGCGGACTGTTCCTCAACACGATTCAGTCACAGGAATAAACGTGGGCTTTTCCTCAATAAAATTCTCACCCATGGATTAATGCGTTTCACGCGTATGATTCAACAGTGGTTTTCTGCAGCTTTCATTGGTGAGAGAGAGGTGTAGACCTATCAGAGACCCCACCTCACTGCGTGTTCACATCAACCACGCGATAACACTCCAATAGCCCGAGTGGTGCCTAGTTGACCGGCAGGTTGGAGCCAGCATCTCATTAAGGTTCAAGCGTAATCGTACCTCGTCGCTGGAGTTTTCCAGTGTGTACCACGAAGCGTCAATCTGGGAGTCGTTTTTCCATGGTTGGAGCGTCCAAAAGCGATCTTTCTGCGCCCATGCTAATCTCTTGCCAGATTCGGAGAGCAGTAAATTGTTGAGGCGATAGCGGTAGTCAACGGCGATCCTGCGGCTGTTTACTATGGCGGTCGGAGTTTTTCTCGACCAGAGATACCCACAGTGCGCCCTCAACACAGTGGACATGGAACACCAGTTTGACATAAATGAAGGTAAACAAGAATATGAAATTCGCAACTGTCGACTATCACCATAGATAAGATGCCACAGTAAAATCGTGCATGCCTGTCCTAAAATAACGAGATTCTGATGTGCTGGTCACACAACGCATACCGGTCTCTCCTAATGTGCGTTGTACACTCCACGAGGGTCGACGACCAACTCGCCTATTTCCTGAGAGCAAAGCAACTCATTAAATGCGTTGAACATTATTTTTGAAGCCATTTAGCCAGTCAGCAACGTAACTGAAGAATAAATAGCTTATTTTTTGTCCCACTGGCATTCTGTTTTGTTACGATAACTCATGTAATGGAAGATAGATTATAAAGCGTAAAGTTTCAACCTTTATTTCCGGCTGACAAAAAGATTTTGCTGTCTCTCTTTCCCCGTGTGCCATTTTCTGTTCTTTCGGCTGCGTATATCAAAAGTTATATGCTGCATGTTGCTTCGATTTACATTTTTAAAATGCTGGACCCATAAAATTTCCTAAGTAAGCTGGTGCGCAGGCATTAGAAAAGCAATGCAGTAGACACATCTCTGTTTACAAAATGTAACAGTTTATATGTGATGTATTACGACAGAGAAAGGAGAGTGTGACCACTGAAAACAATACCACAGGTTACACCAAGATCGTAACACAACAAAAATATATAAATCACCCTGATAATGCGATGTTTAGCCCTTTCAGACCTGAATTTTTCTGGGGGAAAGAAAATTTTCCCTTGTGCGGTAATGCTCTTTGATGATTTTTTAATGACTTTAGATGCAAGATTTACACGAGAATACGTACCCGTTATCAAAACATACTTTGTACACTTGGCTTCATTTTATGGACTAAAATAACTAACTACGAAATATTCTCTATTGTAATAAATAGTAAAATGATCAATAATTACCAAGAAAAATAACAAAATTAAATCATACGGTGGAATCTCGCGAACCAATCAGATCCGTGTATTCCGGTGGTCACAAACTGCTGCGGACTACTACATTGACTTGCTAAATAGTGATGCCTACCAGATGGCAGTACTTGCGCGTGATGAAAAGGCTGAACATTTACAAATGTTGGGAAAAATACTTCTGTAGTAGCTAAGACACAGTGAAAGTTGTACCCAGAGCGTCTGAAAGGGATAAACCTTTGAAACGCTTTGTGGACTAAACAGTGACTGGTAACAGTGAACTTATCATCTCATGGGCGCAGAATGATCGCATTTTGGATGCTCCAACCATGAAAAGAAAGCGCCTGGACTGATGCTTCGTGGTACGCACTGGAACAGACCCGTGACGGGTTGCGAATACTCTTGAAACTACTCCACAAGCCACCTTAATGTGTGTGGCACAATGTACTTCTGGTACCACTATTATTTCTCCCATTCCCTGTGCTTCGCGAGTGGTGTGCGAGAAGGGCCTACGGTAAGCCTTGGCCATTTCGTGAGAAGTAATGTTACTTTACTCTTCAAATTTTAATAGTAAACCATACAAGCGTAAAATACTGAGGAACCAGTCTAACCGGGGTTAGGAAGCCTCTTTCGTAGACTTAGTGCATGTCGTAAAGATCCTTTCAATGAATCTCACTTTAGCACGTACCTCTCCTGTAACTTGTTTTACGCGATCACTCCACTAAAACTCGTTTCGGACACAAACTCTTGGATATTTTACTGTCCTGACTATTTCCCGCGATTTATCGCAAATTGTGTAATGAGCTATAACAGTTACTTCCGTCTATTTATGTGCAATGTGCTTGTTATTTTCGTTGAGTGTCAACTGCAAGTCCCTGCGCGAGCGTTGATCCTCTGCAGATGATCTGCCATTTCACTGTAGTGTCCTAGCGCTGCAACTTCTCTACACAGACCTGGGTTTGATGGAGAATGGAGAAAATAAAATGGGTGGATAAAGTGAAGCACATGAACGTACTCTGAATGATAAAGGGACAAAGGCTCTGGAGTAAGTCTGATTAAGAGAAGGAAAGCAACTGTGTGGGGCATATACGGCGTGGAAAAGGGATTCTTGGAACAGCTCTCGAAGGCACAGTGGAAGGACCGAAAAAAACAGGGACTAGAATATAAATGCTGGATGAAGTGACAAGAGGAAGACACCAGACTACGAAGCACTGCAGTTTTCCAGGAACAGGATCATATGCAAACAGAAATGGTGTTAGGAACCTGCCAATAGAGAGAACAGACGACGACGATGATGATATAATAAGTTCCCTATCATAATTCTATGGGTACACGTGAAGATACTTTCACATCTGACGATTCCTCCTCGTAGGAACCACGTACTGAATTTATCTGCTAGCATGTCATCACTCTAAGAGTTTCCTAAGCAAAATAGTGTGCGGACGCAAAATTAACCATTATTAAGTTACCTAAACATCTGTAACATCCTATATTATTAAAAAATGTATCAAATAACAAGACACTGTACACAAGTAATTATCAAAGCCGGACAGCGACGTAACAATTTTAAATAAGCCCAACAGCACAGTTATGCAGCTTCTCAGGTACAACAAAACAATTTAGTCTTTTACTATACGATATTGTTTCAAATTATCCTATGATCTCGCCAGTGGCGACTTTGTGATGATCTTGCTAAGACACGTGTTTTTCTAAAGTAGTTTGCACATGGAAATTACTGGTAAACAACTCAAGCCCTTTTAACAAATGATAACTGAACGTTCTCTGGAATAATTACGTGAGATTAATGTCTTTTACTGATGTTCGGTTCTATCTTATTTCACTTTTTACGTGTAAGTAACTTCCACTTTAAGTGGTGCTTTTGTGAAATGACTCAGCCCACAGACGCAGCAAGATAACAGGTTTTTCCCCCTTGAATTTTTGTGTCCATAATAGGTGGAATGAAGGAAGCTGCAAACGCAGAATGTTTCATGGAGCGAGAACTTTCCCTCTACGGCGTCTATTATTGAATTTTACAAAAATTCCATTTTCAGGTCTTACCTTTTATAGATAACTTAATCGATCTAGTTTTAACAGGCCGCTGCCCTGTCTGATCTTAATACCTGTACTGCAGGCACGGCCCACAACCGTAATCTTATACGAAAAATCAAACACGTCGTAATTACCGTAAATATAGCACACTGAGATACGTTAAACCATTGGCGAGTTACATTTAACAACACTCGATAAAAAAATTAGTCACCCCCAGAGGCATCTCGCTCTCCTGTGTAACATCGCGTACAGTCTTGATATGGCCTCAGTTTGATGATGTAGACATTCTACACGTTTCTTCTGGTATGTCATAACCAAATGAACCCTTTATTTTGCATTAGATCCCGCAGAGCTAACATAGTGTCGGTGTAGTTGACCGCTACGTTTCTAAATAGATCCATTCATTCCCTGAGTGATTTGGCTGGCCAGTCGATGTGCGGTAGGATGCCTGAATGCTCGTCATACTAAAAACGCGTGTACGCAGCCCTGTGAAGACGGATGTTATCTTGGAAGACTGTAGAGTCCACCACACTCATCATGAAGATGTAGCAGAAAAGGAATGTCTAAACAAACCACCTGGTTCGTGTTCACGCTAACATGAATGAGTGGGCACATGTCTTGGTACAAAAAACGGCCCAAATATAACAGAACCACCTGTATCCCCTTCAAAACCCTACACACTGCGGCTTAAAACCCAAATTTGGCTGTTAGTGTATTGCACGATTAGCATCATTTGAAATGAGGCAAAGTTCCAACTCGTTGAACAACACTACACGCCTTTATTCAGCTGCTGCCAAGTATTTGAATCGTCTGGTCCAATCAAAAGATGCATCTTTATGTGGCGCTGTGCGTAATGCCATTTTGGGAAGTGCCCGAATCCAAACACCCATTGTGTGCAACGTTTGCTCGGAAACTGGTCAAGACGGGCCTACTCTCACTGACCGATCGTCACTGACAAGTCGTGACGTGCGTCGCCGGTCCAAATCAGTTAAAACCTTTTTTACGGTCGTTGTTCAGAAGCATTGCCACATGACTGCGTAGTACGTCATTCCGTCTACATCCGATGGCCAGTCCACGTTGATGCATCAACAAAAGAGGGTAACTTCATTAACGGCGTTGTCATGGGCAAGTCCGAACGCGATAGCTCCTTTCTGCAATTCCGCCATGTCTCCACTTTGGTCCTTTTTACTGCGCTGACTCCAAATAACCGACCGGCACAAACACCGGCTCCCTACCACGACTCATGCCAGCGGTAGAGGGTCGCATCAAGTCCTAGTACCAGATCAACATCACAAACAGTGCTCCAAATACCTGGGAGAATTGATACAAACTGGGCTGACAAAGTGAAGCAACGGGAGCACGAACGAACAAAATGAATTTAACGTACAAAGTATGAACGACTACAACAAAAAGAATAATTTCATGAATACAAAATTGAGACACTGCCAGACACTGATCAGCCCTGAAGCCTTTTACGCAGCAGAAACTCTTAACCTAGTAAGAACAGGAGTACTTCAGAGATTAGAACTGCTGGAACGAAATATTCTCAGGAACCTCGGAGACCAGAAGATGGCCAATTTAGAAGATGAGAGAACCAAGAACTGTATAGCGAGATATAGACAGAGTCTCTGACACATCAGTAAAAGGAGTGGATTCTTTTGACACATCCTTAGAATGCACCAGAACAGGTTAACAGCAAATAATACCATTTCTGGTGAACAAGAGAACACAGTACGCTGGCGGGATCCAAGACACACAAAGGGATCTGCAAGAAATGAGAACACGTGAATCGAACACATACCGACCGGGTGGTTATAACTAAACTGACGCTGTTCCGAGTGCCATAATGGTTCTGAGCACTATGGGACTTAACTTCGGAGGTCATCAGTCGAGTGCCATAATGCGCGGACTGTATACAATGCAGGATTCAAACATCGTAGGTATATTCATTAATCGGTGCGCTCGAGGAGCGCGCTGGAGAGAAGAAAAAAGTGCAACTTTCTACCAACAGGTGAAAATACAGCGCTGTAAAGAGCCAGAATGTGAAATGTTTTCTGTTCCGAGGTCAGTGTGCTCTTTGTCGCTGGGCGATGAGCGTTGATTTCTTTGGTATAAAGGGTTAAAAAGGTAATTTTTCGTACGGAACTGTCTACTGAGAAGGAAGACTGTGCACTGATGGTAGAGTTGTTTTACCAGAACGGCACCATTAACAGCGCGGTCGTGCAGGAACATCGCCAACAGAAAGAACTGCGAAGAGGCCCCTTGTCAATAGGCTAACGGATATGATCATGAAATATCAAGAAACAGATGAATTAGGTGGTGCAGTAGGGAGAGGGAAGTGCCCCATTCTCACAGCAGTTGATTATCGTAGCTATAGCCCACCACGCAACATATGCCTCAATTTCTGCAGCCAGTGCTCAAGCTGTGTAATGAGATTTCGCTCCCCCTTGGTCAACAGTTCAGAAGATTTTGTGGTGCATTTTACATTGGTATCCCACAAAATTCAGGAGGTCCAAATGAAGTCCCAAGATAGGCTACAACACCGTGACTTTGCCCTTCGGTTTTTGGCATGCCTGGAAATGGATAATGCGTGGCCGGGGATTACTCTTTGGACGTATTTACAGAATTGTCTCACATGCAGTTCTACTTCACAACGTGTTGCGCAGGAACATTCAATGTTCTCAACTTATGTGACCGTATGGTGCAGTTTCACAAGCTCCTTCACTCTCTGTGCGTTTTTCTTGGAGGAGAGACACCTCGTGGGCCTGTTCCGTGTATAGTGACATCTGCACACTACACAGGCCTCCTTGTACAACACGCGATTCCAGTTTTGCAAGAGCACAACTGTGTCCACACCACTATTTTCAAGCAAGATGGGGTGACACCACATGTCGCTTGACAGACAAAAGATTTGCTTCAAGAAACCTTCGGTTACGACCTCATCGTCTCTAAGCAGTTTCTAAATGTGTGGCCTTCCAGATCCCCCAACTAAAATCCATAGGAGTTTTCATTGTGGAACTATCTAAATGATCAAGTCTATCAAGGAAGTGTCCCGACTCTTCCTTCAATGGAGGGATGGCATACGACGACATATCGCTCTGACTGTACGAGATATTCTTGATATATAATTCCACTGGGCTCACTGTACGTTGGATCGGCAACTGCTAAGGTTACACGATAGGTCCTGTAAATTTAAAAATTATATGCGGTAAAAATTAAGATATCTATTGGAAGTAATGGTCACAGTATGTTACACTTTTAAAAAAAGTGCTATTATGGTATGGGCCTATAAGGTTCGAATAACTTGTACTGAAAATGATCACACAATGACCGAAATCTGTAAAATATAGGATTTCAATATTTATGACCGATGCTCCCATTTATCCAAAAAAATATATACCGGATATGCTGCGAGCAACTATCGACCATGCCGTGTGACGGATACAGCAGGTTGCTGAAGATCATGCTGAACACACGTTTTAACTAGTGAACACATCCTAATAAACGTGCCAGAACCACTGTTACCGTGTGTCTGATCGTTCCTCTCCTTTCCCAGAACAACACTACATTCTGAGTGCTTACAGTGCTATATTTTCAACTGGTGGCAGAATGTGGAACTACTTGTTCAGAATACTCCGAGAGCGCACTGATTAACGAAGATACCTACGATGTTTCAACGTCCTGCAATGTATACAGCCCGCACTACAGCACTCTGAACACCGTCAGTTTAATTACAAACACCCAGTACAACCGTGTGATTTTTAAATAAAAAGTTTAGGCTTCCACAGGTTTAGAGAGCAGAGCTACACCTTGGACAAACTCATGGATAGAAAAGCAAAGAAGACTGCAAAGTATGAGAACGAAAGAATGTTGGACATGGAGAAAAACACAAAGAAACGAAGCTGTCGCGAATTACTGTGGTCCTCAGATGGCTAAAACGAAAAGACGAAGAAAAGTTCAAAAACTGCCTTCGTGATCAGTAGTGCACTTTCATTAACAAAAATATTTTATGTTGGACTTAATTTCAAAATTGTGACGTGAGACAAATGTCTCATATGAATCTAAGTAGATCCACGTTTTCACTAAAACCTAGAATTTTTTTAACGATAAACGCATGTTTCTAGAGTGACTTTTGAGGATGGAAAAAGCATAACACCTAGTCGCATTTACTCTCATCTCAATGCAAAACAAGTCATATCACATACAATTTTTCCAACATAAAATTTGAAGGTAGCTTTGACGTATTACATACCAATATTTCTTGTATTCCATGAAGTCTGCAGGTACACACACATCCCAGCAACTAAAAATAATGTACACGCCAGTAGATTAAGTATGTAGTGCAGTCATGTTTCAAAACAATGTCCAAATTGCACAAAAAACCACGTTTACTCGCTTCAGACATTCTTTGAACGGGGAAGACAGTGATTTGATTTTCGCGAGACAGACGCACTGACCGACACATTTGATCGCCCACAGCCTTCTGTTAATCCACCTCACAGTTCCTAATATTTCTCTGAGTTCCGAAAGCTTCTCTGTAGAAGAGAACACCAACAAGGAAAGAGGGGCATAGACAACCCTTCCGCTTAAATCTGCTTGTATTACTGCCGTGCGGCTCGTATGTCCTATCAGCCACCAAAAGGTTAAGGAGGGTGACTGACATATTATCCGGTTGGTCCGCAGCTCGTGGTCGTGCGGTAGCGTTCTCGCTTCCCGCGCCCGGGTTCGATTCCCGGCGGGGTCAGGGATTTTCTCTGCCTCGTGATGACTGGGTGTTGTGTGATGTCCTTAGGTTTGTTAGGTTTAAGCAGTTCTAAGTTCTAGGGGACTGATGACCATAGATGTTAAGTCCCATAGTGCTCAGAGCCATTTGAACCATTTTTTATCCGGTTGGCTGGTTGTCGAGTGAAGGGACTAATAGTGAGGTCTTCAGCTCCTCGGTCAAAAGAAACGTCGGCTGGAATTAGTTTTGTCTGCAGAAATTTGACCGAATTATGGAATTGCGCAGGAGTGGTAAAATCGAGACACTGAAAACAATAATGATGCCAGAGTTGACAAATAACTAAAGGAAGCGAAATTATATGAAATGGTTCGGTATGCAGATCAGAAAAATGACGAGGGCTTCCAGGGCTCATCTGTATCGTGAGAAAAATCTCACCCGCATCCGACCCAACCACATTACTGGCTACGACGGTTACGCAATAAATCATGCCTTCTACTCGGGAAGACACGTAATATTAAAAGTGAGAAGGCTACATCCGTAATGAACAACAGTTGAACCCACGGTAACAAAATAACGTGATGACAGAAATAATCTTGTCGATAAGTGGGTGCGGGCCAGGTGAGTTTCCCCCTGGACCTAACGGAGACTTTTGCCAAATAAGCTCATATCGTTGCAAATTGTATAAAGCGTAATTCAACATTATCTAAAATATAGATTCCGGGTTGCCATATGGAATTTGAATTGGGATCATACATACCAGGGAGAAACGGCAGATACACAAAGTCTCAGCACGCTAAAGAAGTTTCGAGCACAAAACAGCCACGAAACCGATACCTAGGGTACGATACTCTTGCGCAAGACAGTCCTCCGTGCTCGACGGATCAGCCACTGCAGGTTCGCGTGGTAAGACGTGTGCCCCTGTTTGTTTATTTCAGGATCTCGCGAAGGTCGCGAAGCGACTGCGTCTCCTGCAGCCGTCGCATCTCGTCCGTGCGAGGAGTTTGCACCTCCTTTGAATATTCACGCAGAGATTAGATAGCAGCTGCCCTTGCGCAGGAGTCTGTCGCTAGAGAACCTCCATGCTGGGCGAGTTATAGCAACGGAAGCAGCGCATTACGACATTCCGAGTACACACTTTGGACGACTTATCGTACCAGAGGCAAACCTACGTTTCTAGCATTTGTAGACTTAGAGATAGCTTTTGACAATGTTGAATGGAATACGATCTTTCAAATTCTGAAGGTGGCAGGGGTAAAATACAGAGAGCAAAAGGCTACTTACAATTTGTACAGAAACCAGATGGCAGTTATAAGAGTCGAGGGGCATGAAAGGGAAGTAGTGGTTGGGAAGGGAGTGAGGCAGGGTTGTAGCTTTTCCCCGATGTTATTCAATCTGTATACTGAGCAAGCAGTAAAGGAAACGAAAGAAAAATTCAGAGTAGGTATTAAATTCCATGGAGAAGAAATAAAAACTCTGAGGTTCGCCGATGACATTGTAATTCTGTCAGAGACAGCAAAGGACCCGGAAGAGCAGTTGAACGGAATGGACAGTGTCTTGAAAGGAGGATATATGATGAACATCAACAAAAGCAAAACGAGGATAATGGAATGTAGTCGAATTAAATCGGGTGATGCTGCCGGAATTAGATTAGGAAATGAGACACTTAAAGTAGTAAAGGAGTTTTGCTATTTGGGAAGCAAAATAACTGATGATTGTCGAAGTAGAGTGGATATAAAATGTAGACTGGCAATGGCAAGGAAAGCGTTCCTGAAGAGAAATTTGTTAACATCGAGTTTATATTTAAATGTCAGGAAGTCGTTTCTGAAAGTATTTGTATGGAGTGTAGCCATGTATGGAAGTGAAACATGGACGGTAAATAGTTTAAACGAGAAGAGAATAGAAGCTTTCGAAATCTGGTGCTACAGAAGAATGCTGAAGATTGGATGGGTAGATCACATAACTAATGAGGAGGTATTGAACAGAATTGGTGAGGAGAAGAGGAGTTTGTGGCACAACTTGACAAGAAGAAGGGATCGGTTGGTCGGACATGTCATGAGTCATCAGGGGATCACCAATTTAGTACTGGAGGGCAGCGGAGGGTAAAAACTGTAGAAAGAGACCAATAGATGAATACATTAAGCAGATTCAGAAGGATATAGGTTGCAGTAGGTACTGGGAGATGATGAAGCTTGTACAGGATAGAGTAGCATGGAGAGATGCATCAAACCAGTCTCTGGACTGAAGACCACAACATCGTACCAGATAGACTGAAAAAAGGCACTATTTTTTTAGTAGCTGCAGATTTCGAGAAAGCTTTTGACACTATTGACAGGACTGTAGTCTTAGAAATTCTGATGGCAGCAGCGATAAAATACAGGTTGGCGGACGGTGACTCACCCGAATGAATTTTGATCCTACAAGTGGATTACTGGTCCAATAGTTTTCAAATTGTGCGCTCAACTTCATGCAGTTCATGGAAATTACGCCAGGTGTCGTTCCGAGTTCGTCGCTTCCGTTGAGAGTCCGCCGATTCAGTTTGCCGCGATGGCTGACAAAGGCCGGTTGACCGCCGCACAAAATACGAAGATAGTGTTACCGTTCGTGACGACGAACAGCGTTACACTGACACAGAGGTTTCGTGCTCCGGCACATGATGGGCTCCCAGCCCACAGACAATACGCAGATTACATCAAAAATTTGAAGATATTGGATCTGTTTTGGGTACGTACCGACGTTCGCCGCAAAACACTGAAGCAGTTCGAGTGGCTTTGAAAGAATTATTCAATCCGACCTTCGCTTGTATTCTTACAAGATGACTGTGGCGCATAAGCTTACTGCGAGAGATGAGCGGAGACTGCAGTTTGCAAGGTGAGTAATCGAGCAAGACCAAGAGGCAGTGTTACACAACACATTGTTTTCTGACGAAGCTTATTTTTACGTGAACGGTGTTGTGAACAAACAGAACGTTCGGTTCTGGGCACGTGAACCTCCGCGAATAATCCACACGAATGACACCAACGGGAAGAAAGTGTGCGTATGGGTCCGATGTCACGCCATTTCATCATATGTCCGTTCTTCTTCTATGCTACAGTAACCGGTGAACGCTATTTATACATGCTGCGAAACCAATTCTTTCCTAACTCATGGCCTCATGTCTTCCACTGCAGACACGATGGTTCATGCAGGATGGAACACGTCCCCATACTGCCAACGTTGTGCTTGATTTCTTACACGAAATACTTTGACGTAGGGTATTGTCAAACAGATTTTCTGAACATTATGGCCGGCCGCGGTGGACGTGCGGTTCTAGGCGCTGCAGTCCGGAACCGCGGGACTGCTACGGTGGCAGGTTCGAATCCTGCCTCGGGCATGGATGTGTGTGATGTCCTTAGGTTAGTTAGGTTTAAGTAGTTGTAAGTTCTAGGGGACTGATGAACTAAGATGTTGAATCCCATAGTGTTCAGAGCCATTTGAACATTATGCAGGAGGAGGAATGTGGCTGCCCCATAGCCCGGACATTAACCCATGTGACTTCTTCCCTCGGGGGTTCCGTAAGGAAAAGGTGTACCACAGAAAACCGGAAATGCAGTACAACTTAGGGCCATCATTGTGGTGTTATGCTGCGCCATTCCAGAAGATGTGTGTTGGAGAGTCGTCACAAATGAACGTGTGCGACTTGAATAATTTGTAAACCAAAACGGTAGTCATACTGAACATGTGATTCTTTAGGCTGTATTTCCAAGGCGTATTCTTTACTTCTACATCAATAAATTACTAATCTTGTCAACAACAAACGTGTTATGCATGAAACAAATCAGGTGACTTATCATGCGCCACCCTTCACATACATGCAAAATATATCCGCAACATCAGCCAGACTACAGCTTTAAGAGTCGAAGAACAAGAAAGGGAGGCAGTAGTTGTGACGGGACTGATGACTGTAGACTATCCTTCATGTTACCCAATATATACATAGAGCAAGCAGTAAAGAAAACCAAAGAGAAATTTGAAAAGGGAATTGAAGTTCTGGGAGAAGACATACACTGAAGCGCCAAAGAAACTGGTATAGGCATGTGTATTCAAATACAGATATTCGTAAACAGGCAGAATCAGACGCTGCGGCCGGAAACGCCTATATAAAACAGGTGTATGGCGCAGCTGTTAGATCGATTACTGCTGTTACAATGCGAGGTTATTAAGTTTGAATTGGGACGTCGTGTCATAGACGGCGCACGAGCGATGGAACACAGTATCTCCGAAGTATCGATGAAGTGGGGATTTTACCGTACGACCATTTCACGAGTGTACCGTGAATATCAGGAATCCGGTAAAACATCTAATCTCCAACATCGCTGCGACCGGAAAAAGATCCTGCCAGAACGGACCCAACGACGACTGAAGAGAATCGTTCAACGTGACAGAAGTGCAACCCTTCCGCAAATAGCTGCAGGTTTCAACTCTGGGCTATTAACAACCGTCTGCATACGAACTATTAAACGAAACATCATCGATATGGAATTTCGGAGCCAAAGGCCCACTCGTGTACTCTTGATGACTGCACGACAAAGCTTTACGCCTCGCCTGGGCCCGTCAACACAGACATTGCACTGTTGATGACTAGAAACTGGTCGGACGAGTCTCGTTTCAAGTTACACTGATTGGAAGGAGGTGTACGGGTATGGAGACAACTTCATGAATCCATGGACCCTGTATGTCAGCAGGTGACTGTTCAAGCTGGTGAAGGCTCTGTAATGGCGTGGGGCGTGTGCAGTTGGATTGATATGGGACCCCTGATACGCCTAGATACGACTCTGACAAGTGACATGCAAGTAAGCATCCTGTCTGATCACCTGCATCCATTCATGTGCATTATGCATTCCGACGGACTCGGGCAATTCCAGCAGGACAATACGACACTCTACACGTCCAGAATTTCTACAGAGTGGCTCCAGGAACACTCTTTTGAGTTTAAACGCTTCCTCTGGCCACCTAACTTCCCAGACATTAACAGTACTGAGAATATCTGGGATGACTTGCAACGTGCAGTTCAGAATAGATCTCCGCCCCTTGTACTCTTACGGACTTATGGGCCGCCCCTCAGGATTCATGGTGTCGGTTCCCTGCAGCACTACTTCAGAGATTAGTCGAGTCCATGCCACGTCGTGTTGCGGCACTTCTGCGAACTCGCGTGAGCCCTACACAATATTAGCCAGGTGTACCAGTTTCTTTGGCTCTCCAGAGTATAAACTCTTAAAATTTGCCAATGACATTCTAATTCTGTCAGGGACGATATTGGAGTTGGAAAATAGGGTCTTGAAAATAGGTTACAAGCACTAAGGTGATGTTGAGTGAACTAGATTAAGAAATGTGACAGTAAAAGTAGATGAGCTTTGTTTGTTATTTGGGGGAATTAACTGTGGACTGTCAAAGTAGTGGTGATACAACATAAAGACTGGGCAACAGCAAGGAAAGCATTTCTGAGAAATGAATACGAATTAACATAGGATATAAATGTTAAGTATTCGGAAGTCTTTTCTGAAGGTATTTATACGGAGTGTAGCCTTGCACGGAAGTTGTATGTGCACGATAACTAGTACAGCCAAAATGAGAAGTGTTTGAATTACGGTGCTACAGAGTAATTAATGAACTATTGATCGAACTGGGGAGGAAAAAAAAAAAAAACTTGTGGCAGAACATGGAGGAAAGTCTCATCCTAAGGCATCAAAGAATACTTGCTTCGGTAGTTTAGGGGAGGGAGAGGGAGACCACAGCTTGACTACAGTAACCAATTTCAAGTGCATAAAAGTTGGAGTACTAATGCAAAGATTGAGATGCCTGCACAGGATAGACTTGCGTGGAAAGATGTACCAAACAAGCCTCAGGGCTGAGGAGTGTAATATTAATAACATTTTCGACGCAACATACCACCAACTCATTGAAGTTGTTTCGTTATAAGTTCTGCACCAGTTGTATGCAGATTGCCAAGTCTCCGCGATCGCGAAGATTCTGCAGTCCGAAGAAAACCTTCTGTCTGGTAAGATGGCAAAGGTGCAAGAGACGTTTAGCAAGTAATCCAACATATTTTATGGAAACAGGTTGGTTTTTATTCAAAATTCCAATACACCGTATTATTCCCCTCTCTTTTGGTTCCTAAACCATATTTTTTAACAACCTCCGTTCAATGCGACGACCTTACGCCACCCCATTGGGATAGCCTGCATGGTGCCACTCCAATGTTCTGCTACAACAACAACCTCATCATCATCATCATCATCATCCACGTACTGCTTCCCGCTCAGCGCATCCTTCACCAACCTAAACAGATGGAAGTCGGTAGGTGCAAGATCTGGACTGTAGGGTGGACGAGGAAGGACAGTCCAATGAAGTTTTGTGAGCTTCTCTCGGGTGCGCAGACTTGTGTGAAGCCTTGGAGAATGAGAAGTTCGTTTGCATTTTTGTGGCGGCGTACGCGCCGTAGCCGTTTCCGCAATTTCGGGGGGGGGGGGGGGGGGGGGGGGGGGGGGTTAGTACAATATATTTCCGAATTCATCGTCGAACGCGAGGGAGGCTGTCAAACGCACTAATATCTTCAGAGTCCCTGAGGACTGTCGCCATGACTACTGGCAAAGGGTGTCAGCACTATCAACTTGTGCAGCGAGGTGTTTGCGACCCGTCAATCATCTCGAACAAGAGTGACCGCACGTTCCGACATTGGAGGAGAGAGTTCTGTGTGGCTGGCCGACATGCGGGAGATAGGACAGGTTTGCGCGACATTGTCCCAAAGATGACACACGCCTCGCCCAATGACTAGCCGTACTTTTGTTCACTACCAGGTCGCCGTAGACATTCTGCAAGCGCCTATGAATATCTGTGATGCTATGGTTTTCCGCCAAAAGAAGCTCAAGACAGCTCTCTGCTTCGAATGCACCTCCGTTCAGAGGCCATTTTGAAGCTACTTATAGCACCCCGACCTAAAGGAACTTTATGAAACTGCAAGAGCTGAAGCGGGAATATTCCACTATGTCCCACAATAAATTCCGCATTTTTTTTTCCAACCAAAATTGCCGAGAAGAAGAGGTGTTGCATTACTTATTGAACGCCCCTCGTATGTAGTTTCAATCATATCAGGTGGACAGGTAGATTCTGTCTTCCTAGATTTCCGTAAGACGCTCGACAAATTATCGTTATGGCGACTGATGACCAAATTACGCTTTTAAGAGTTCAGTGCGTAATGTATCTCCCAGAAAGCTTCAAATCAGCAGGCACTCTGCTGCAGAATGAAAATTCGTTATGGACTAGAAATCTTTTCAATGTGGTGTTACAGGACATTGACAAATGTTACATGAGCCGATCGAATAAAGATCGAGAAATTCCTAGCACGAGTCAACCAAAAAATGCTCAAACAATTTAATGAAACGAAGAAAACAAGTGGTCGATGTGAATCGAAGCTGTAAGCTGTGGTTGAAGAAATGGTGGAAGGAAAGAACTGTAGCAGCTGGTCTCTTCCAAGTGCGGCAGATCGTCGATGAACTAGAATGCAGCAGTTATGCTGAAACAGAGGGCGGCTTCAAATCTTTCTTCGGCATAACAACGAAAAACAACAACAAAATACGCATGCGTAAAGCAAATATTTCCCTGCACTTTATCATTTAACGTCCAACATACACCACTAAACCGACCGTGTAGCGAAATTCCAAACCGAAACCTGCAGAGCGGTACTAAGAAATATACGCTTACGTTTCCTATCCAACTCTAGCACTTTTACTACAAATCTGCAGTTGTACGAAGAAACTACTTCCACTACCAGCAGCCCTGGAGTTAAAATATTCTCCAACGCTTCGTTCCTACAAAGTATAAGACTTCACAAGTCTACAAATTTAGAACTACGCGAGACTTATCGATATGTCATTGAGTTGTACAACTTTGATACACTTAACTGGGTCACCTGGAAACAAAGTGAAGTTTGGAGAGGTAACTTTAAGCTCCGAGTCGGTGGCTGGAGGTGGTTCGAGTCCCATCTTGACGTACAACTTCAATCAAATGTTCGTCGTCGCGGCGTGTACTTCTGTATAGTGTAGAAAAAAATGTGTGGTTCTTGCCAATATTACACACACACACACACACACACACACACACACACACACGCGCGCGCGCGCGCGCGATTTCAAGGACACTTATGAAGGTGTATAAGTTCCTGGAAGTGAAAGGGGAGAGCGAAACATGTCACGTCTTTTTTTAAGAATTGTCTCTGTATTAGGCTGTACTGATTTAGAAAAATCGCGGAAAACCTAAATCAGAACAGCATTACGCGTCCAGTGATAATCACTGCACCACTTCGTTTGCTAACTTTAGGTTCAGTGGGTTGGCGTTATGCACCTACACAACTGGAGTACAATTCTTCAGGGTTTTCAGAAAAACTTATGGTCTGGTTCGCTTTTAATTATGAAAACACGTGCAATCATTTATCCGCCTTTCGTACAAGGGGCAATCAAAAACAAAACACCAGCAACAACAGGTACATGGAATGGTTCCATTCAGAAGTAATCACCACGCGCGATAGGACGTTAATCCCATTCGGAGACGAGAAAGTCAATTCCTGTTTCGTAGAACGCCGTCGGATCCACAACCGCAAACACACTTGCACTTCCTCCTCCGACTGAAACCGACGTCCATACATGTCTCTCTTCAGTCGCCAAAGATGTGAAATCGCACGGTGAACAATCCAGGCTTAAAGGAGGCTGTTGCAGTGTTTCCCAATCAAATCGCCTTCGTTCGACTGGCAGTGAGTGAGGCCGTTGTGCAGAAGGATGATTCCATCCTGACAGCATTCCGAAAACCCGAGGGCAAACGACAAAGCTAACAGTGGAAACATCTTACATCTCCCCAGTCAAAGAACCCCAAAGCTGTTCCAGTAGCGTCACGACGACCTTCCCCGACTGCAGGGGCCCTCCGCTCTAGAGTTCCTCTAGTGTGAAACCACAATGAATGCGCAGTGCTATGAAGACACTTTGCAGGAAGTGCGACGCGTCTTAAAGTCAAGTCGCCCAGGAATGCTGCCTGACGAAATCATCTTGTTAGACGATAACGTCCGCCTCCCACTCTGCCAATAAGAGGAAGGCCACGCGTCAGCTATTTGGTTGGGAAACACTGCAACATCCTCTGCAGAGTCCCGACCTCCCCCAGTGTGATGTTTGCATCTTTGGCCACCTGAAGAAAGAGTGCATAAACGTCGGTTTCATTCGGACGTGGAAGTGCAAGAGTGGATGCGACTGTGGACCGGTCAGCGGCCGGCCGCGTTCTACGGAACAGGAACTTCTCTCGTATCCCAGTCGCACTTTCTGTAAAGTGTCTTCATAGCGCTGCACATTGATTGTGATTTCACACTCAAGGAACTCGAGAGCAGAGGGCCCCTGCAGTCGGAGGAGGTCGTCATAACGCTACTGGCACAGCTTTGGAGTTCTTTGGCGGGGGAGATGTGGGATGACGTTGCCCTCGGGTTGTCGGAATGCTGTCAGGATGGAATCATCCTTCTGCACAACGCTTGCCCCCTCTGAGTAATGCATATTTTCAATTCACTGCAATACGATGACACTAATTTTCTTAGGTTTTAAGTTCCAATACAATAAAATTTCCTTGAGACAGAAAATCTTCTGCTCACAAATCATCACGGATATACAAATCATCGCACATGATAAACTCAACTCGCCGGCAGCGAAGCATGTAGATTCAATATTCACATACTTTTGGAAAGCGTCTAACAGTGCCCCTCTACAGACTTAACGAAGGTCCGAGCGGACGGAATGTTGTCAGACATGTAAATGACTCCAAGACTTCTTAATCTAATACACTAAAGGGAGGGTGGGGGTGAGCTGTTACGTTATTGCGTCATCGTAAATTTTACTACTCCGTATTTTATTCAAAGGCAATTACAATTTATAGTTTATGCACTAACTCACTATAACATCTCCAATGGTATGTTACATTCAAAATAAGTAAAAAATGTCCAGTTTAACACCCTATACTGACACTACCAGATTGGCGGGAGCCTGATTTGGTACCAACGGCAACCGTATATTTTACGACGGTTTAGTAACATAGGGTTAAGCAATACAACCCAGTGTGCTATTCTCTGCTGATGACGCTGCAATCCAAGGTAAAACGCCATCGTTTAGTGACTGAGAATACAGGATGACTTAGAATTATTATTTGATATAATACATGTGTAGCCTGCTCTAAATACAGAAAAAACGTAAGTTAATGCAGATGTGGGAAAAACAGTCTCATAACGTTCAAATACAGTATTAGTGATAAGCTGCTTGATAAGTTACGTTGATTAAATATTTAGGCATAAAACTGCAAAGCGGTATTAAATGGAACTAGCATATAAGGTCAGTTGTAGGGAAAGTGGCTGGTCGAGTTCTTGTTACGAGGTGTGTTCAAAAATTCCGCATCTGATACACTGCACCCATCGCCGTTTCCACTTCCGGAAGCAGTCTTGAAATGAAATGGCTCTGAGCACTATGGGACTTAACTTCTGAGGTCATCAGTCCCCTAGAACTTAGAACTACTTAAACCTAACTAACCTAAGGACATCACACACATCCATGCCCGAGGCAGGATTCGAACCTGCGACCGTAGCAGTCCCACGGTTCCGGACTGCAGCGCCTAGAACCGCACGGCCACCGTGGCCGGTTCAAGCAGTCTTGGTACGCCTCTTGCTGGTTTGCGCGAATCGCAGCCTGAGAATTTTATTTTATCTCGTCTATTTTTGCAAATCTTCGTCCTGTCAGCGGGGCTTTCAATTTTGGAAATAAAAGGAAAGTCCGCAGAGGCCAGGTCTGGAGAATACTGAGGATGGAGCAGTGAGTTCGTTTCTTGTGCAACAGTCGCGCACCAACAGGGATCTCGCCACATTTCAGGCCTTTTCCTTCCCACATTTTGTCGCAGGTGTGGGAAAACGTCCCGATAGTACCATCGATTAACAGTTAGTCCCTGTGGCACGAATTCGTGATGAACTAATCCTCCAAAGTCAAAACTATCAACGTGCCTTTGCAATTTGATGTGACCTGACAAGCATTTTTTGGTCTTGGAGAACCATTCCCGACCCATTATCAAGATTGAACCTTGGTGTCAACATCATAGACCTACGTCTCATCACCAGTTATTACTCTCTTAAGGAACATCTCGTTCTTATTTGCCCGATCCAAAAGCTCTTCACAGGCGGCAACACAATGCATTCCAAAGTGCTCTATCAGGGTTTTATGACATGATCCAACTGGAAAGTTACATTCTTCTGCAACCTCTTGGACAGTCAGTCTTCGACTGGCACACACAAATTCGTTGAAGTTCCTGACACAAGCGTCGTCGGTAGACGTCGAATGGCGGCCTGAACGAGGGTCTTTTTTAACTTCTGTCCGACCAATTTTAAACGGCGTGAATCATTCGTCACACCGAATACGGCTTAAGCACTCATCACCGTAGGCCTCCTGCATCACTTGGTCTCTCCGTATAAAGATTTTCTTGAGTTTCTTGTAAAATTTAATGCAGACGCGTTGCTCTTCTAACTCTGCCATCTCGAAAATCGCAAACTGTGCGACACAACGTTCTACTCAATACAGTAATGAACAATTGCTAACAGACATACAAGTATACAGCTGGTTGTTACACATTAAACACAGAGGCGTGTGCAGGGATGCCAACTGCATTTCACTCCACCACACCACTGGCGCGAAATTACGAATGCCCCGGAATTTTTTTGAACAGACCACGTATTGGAGAATTCTAGGAAAGTGTAGGTCGTCTATAAAGGCGACCGCGTACAGAACACTTGTACGACCCATTCCTGAGTACTACTCGAGCGTTTCGAATCCCCGCGAGTTCGGGCTAAAGATATCGAGAAAATCCGGAGTCGTGCTGTTAGAATTGCTGCCGGTAAGTGCGATCAACACGCGAGTATTACGGAAATGCTCCGCGAACTCAAATAGGAAATCCTGGATGAGGAAAAATTCTTTCCGCGAAGCACTACTGAGAAAGTGTGGAGAATCTGCGCTTGCGACAGACCGCAGAATGATCCTACTGCCTACATACCAATCGTGTTAAGAACCGCGAAGGCAAGGTAAGACAAATCACAGCTCGTTCGGAAATACAACTGTATTCAATAGTTTCTCTCTCGCTCCACTTGCTAGTGGAACGGAAAGGTTGGCTAGCAGTAGTACAATGTACCCTACGCCATTTACCTCATGATGGCTTCCATAGTATGTAGGTAGATGGTCTGCAATAACTTCCAATAAAAGTACACCTGTCGTTGGTCCCTCCATTCGGACAATAGGGTGTATTTGCCATCATTTGCTACATATCCCGACAGGGTTCCATGGTCCAGTAACGACGTTCGTGGCCCATGTCAATCGGCGGGCTTGAATGTCAGCAAAGGGACATGATTTGCCTCCTGAAAATACAATCCTGGTAGAAATGAGTTCATGACGCCCAACATTCATATTAGCGGCTATCTGACAGCGAACATCGCCCCGTATTGTTCTTGCGGAAACGACGTTACGTCCTGTTCGCCTGTTTGTGCTGGCAAAAACTTTGTGATACTGAAGATCCACATTAGACGATGTTAATCTTAGATACCAGCATTCATGTTTATCTCCAATATGGTATGACTCATGCTTTTTGCACGGATCGTCACCCTACATTCAACGTCGGTTAACTCGCGACGTGTTGCGATGTTAACAACACAGTGTGTTAAAGTTTCTTCGCAACTGTGGTTACGAAAAATAAGTCAACGATTGTGTTCACAAAATCGTACTTACTCAAAATAGTCTTCTTCTGGACCACATGGCTGAAATCGTTTTAAAAGTGTTTTGCAACAGTAACGGCAGTCTTTTTCTGGAGTTGCGTTTAGTACATTTCTTAGACGTCCTTAACTGTGTTATAACGGTGTCTTTTTCATTGCCAATTTCACTCAGGAGAACAACCAGATGTAGGCTGGGGCCAGGTCTGGCGGTTATAGGACAGTGATCCATTTGCTGGCAAAAAAACTGGTGCACAATCTTCGCTTTGTGGGCTGGGGTGTCTCTATGGAGGAGCAACCAGGAACCTGTCCCTCATTCGACGACTTCTCGCCCACAAACGCTGGAGGACTAAGAACTTTATGCTGTCTCACTGCTTCACTGCCACTTTCCGACAAGTGTCGGATATTAACTGTTACATTCACGGCCAGGCTCCCTGCTGCAGTTTTCGAAACTTCAAGGATCATAACGCCATCATTCGTCACGAGATAACAGTGCAGTTTGCAATTTCACACAAGCAGTCCTAATGGAACTGGGACACACTGTGTACGCACCTGACTGGCAGACAGCCCAAATAGCGAGTTTAAACTCGTGCAATACACGGCAAATCTTTAGACAGGAGAAGCTCTTCACGTGGCTCTTTGTAGTTTTGCTTCGGAAGAGTCTTCATTTAGCCTATATTGAAGCTCTTATTCTCCAGCGAGAGTTTGCCCTTATTCTACACATCCCTACCGAAACACTCCTTTTTCTGGTATGCTGGCTCCCAGTATATTATAGAGCAGCCCAAAATCTGTTAATAAACCATTGACGGATGGCAGTAGAGGGAAACTTGAGTCACATAATAGCAACACCACCTATAATGGCTTTTTTTCAAGCCTCGTCGGACGCTTCGTCTGCAGTAACTCAAGCATACAATTTCAGTATCTTCCGCTCCACAGCTTCTATTTGCTTATCGTAGAACGCCTTGTGATAACAGTAGAGCACCTGCGGACCTCTCATATTCTATCCAGAACTATCACTCGCAGAACGCTGCAGTGGACGGCCAAATCTCCGCTAGTTTTAAACACAGAGATGAGGCAAAGATAATTCACGGCGACGTATTTGGCAGAGAGATAGGGTGAGGTTCTCTGCAAATGCAAATTCACCTTAAAGCCGAGTCTTACAAGTAGCTCGTCCGCACTAGCAGGCCGTAATGCAGTGCTGTGCAGAAACAATGGACACGAAGGGAGAATATACGTTCCCAGTTGTGGGACTGGAAGAGATAGACAAGTGTACCGAGGCGACCACGTTCTCCCGACCTCATTCCTACGGATTTCTTTAGTGTGGGGAAAATGAAGCGTCTGGTGTACGAGACAGCAACACACTCTCCAGAAGAGCTGGTGCCTCGTTTGGCTGAGGCTGCAGCAATTATTCGTGAAGCACCTGATTTTATTCTGTATGTTGCACAACCATTACTACGCAGGTGCCAGTTGTGCATTGGTGTAAAGGACGCCTTACTCGGCAATATTGCTAAAATAATATTCATCACCGATAGTATGAACACCGTTCCAAAGATCACTAGCATCAAAACATTTATGAGCCCCTAGCCGAGAAACTGTGCACCTTTGTAACATTTTGGTCACACAAAGTGTCAACATTTTTTTACATCCTGTACAACAGTCGCAACTTTCAATAAATATTATTTGAAAAAAAATAGTATTACACCACTCTTTCTCAACACGGAATTTTCACCATAGATTTTTTAGCTGATTTGTAAAACAGAATGTGCCAATCTATTACGATCTTATTAAGTTTAATTTACTGTATTAGACAAAAAAATATATTTTACACTCATTTAACCAAAAAACTGCTACAACAAAAAATATATGAGCTGTAATGGAAACTATGAAAGCAAGAACTATTTGCAATACAGGGCCTACAGTCATTAACACAAAAATCTCTGACAATCCTTCTACAGCAATGAAACTGGAAATGCTTTTCATGTTAAACGTATTTTGCCTGGTATACAGGCAGAATGTGATTTATGCCCCAATCATTAACAATACGCTTTGCATTCAAAAAATGTAGTGAGACAACGAAAAAACTAAACTGCAAACAGCATCTAAAGTAAAAAACCGAAGCACAGCTTTTTTCACTAATAAGGGGCAAGTACCTGACTTGGATGTAAACAGACAATCTGAGAATATCATGACACATACAGGAACAAATGGACTGCTAGAAACACTTATAGAAAAGAGGAGCAGTATGATAACATTTGAATACAGGCAACAGAAGCTGTGTATGGAGTACTGATGACCCTAGCAACGGACATGACACTGGGAAAAAGAACTACATATGTCAATTGATATCAAAAGTAATATCAGCTGCCCAAAAAAAGTAAACTGCCCATACCTCACAGTAGAGATAAATGACATATCATTACTACTCTTGAAATTAAATAGTTTTTCATTTACTCTCAATTTCGCATCTCGTTTGCAGAAGGTACGTATAGTTAGAAAAATTAATCTACATATGCAATCTGCAGAGTTGCAGCATATGCTTCACATCTGTAGCAGGTGTTCCGTCATATGGAAAGTTTCTCTGATATTGGCTCAATCCACTGGTACTTGAAAGGACCTGTTGTGGAAACTATAAATGTAGATTAAAATCTCAGTCTACAAACACTCAATTTTCTTCACACAATTCAGCTCTAAAATCAATCTGCAGCCAATAAAATACAAAGATATGTAGTCCTATAAATATTTTAAAATACATTATCACATGTCACTACAAGCAGAGAAGGCTGCATACAAACTGCTCACAAAATGTTAGATTAATTCATTACAGAATGTAGCCGACTTTGCCTGTTACACAAATTTCGATTCTCTTATGAGTGAATGAACCAGATGACAGTGACCCTCAATGTTTACCCCACCAACTAAGAAAATTATTTAATGGTTAGGAAATGGCTGTTTTACTGATATTCAAATACATAAAACTTTATAATCTACAACTACATATGAGAAAGGTTTCCATGAGATAACAGGGGAAATATAAATGTGATAAACACACAAACTAAAATTTTCAATAAACGTGCTTCTCAATACGTCACAACGAGAGAAGTCCACAGGCGTTGCCCTTTACCTGTGTGCTATTTAATCGTAAATTTACATTTATTCTTAGCCAGAATGTTCGAATCTCTCCCTCAAAGTTTCTTTGAGAAAAAAAATCAACGTCAAAAACTGCGAACACACAAGGACCAAAATTTACAAACTAATTAAATGATCACTAACCAATTATATGATTACAATGGCACTTAACGGATAGTACTGCATATGCCTCGTGTAACAGATACTAACTACTGTTGACATACGAAATTTTACAATCAAGAGATTTTGCTTTCTTCTTTATTGATTGCTAGTCTCTTGCAATAAACAAACGAGTTCTGCACCATATACTCTACAGTTAAAGCAGGTAGTTTAACGCTAATCTCAAAACTACATGTTAGTCTTTAATAATGATATAAATTAAATCCAAAACATTAATCGTCAAATCACATAAACAACGGATTACACATGGTTGGGCGCGAGTACATGAGTGAACTCAAAAAGTTCCTGACAGTGTAAACAAAAAGCACTACACAATTAATATGGCACGAAAGACATCGTCTGGAACGCATACCAAACTGAATTATGCAATTCGTCATACTTTAAACTGCTAATGCTATTTTTCACCACTGAAGCTAGTTTCTAGTTGTCATACAGCAAAGTAAACACCCGACATAACGATGAGTAGAAGAAGCGCCATCATCTAATGATGAACATCAAATTTATGTTTACAATAGTTTTTGATAAATCTGTTGAAAATGTATCAGTGCACTCACCATTTTCACTCTGTCCAACCAAAACACCCACGCCAAGCAAGAGCCCTACATTGCCGCTCCAACCGCTACTCCGACCCATCGCGGCCATCTTCTCTTCTACTACATTGTATCTCTGACGTCACGCCTGCGATGTCGTAATTCTGTACCTGAATTTGCACCGCGCTTCAAGAACAGACGGCCGTCCATGAAGTATATGATATGTTTATCGGTCTACAATAAGAAAAATAAACGAAATGTGACTTTGAATTTGAACGTAACGATAAATAATTTTTTTCTTTAAAATACATATTAAGTTAATCTTGTGACTAAATTCGGACTTAAAAGCTTATAAACTAGAGCGCAAACGAAATCTGAAATTTTGTCGACAGTGTGTCTATTAACAATGGATTTGTGGTACACTATGAATTCTCTGTTAAGCATGTAACACAGGAAACACATCAAAGGCGGAATCTTTACATTTGAGCAGATAGATTTGTACAGCTCGATATAATTAACGCTAAGCTGTTTTGTTCCGAAAGTTTGCACATCTTTCGAAACTACCAGTTAAACTTAACATTACAGGTTATATTGTAAGGCCTACACTCACTGCTCCTCGAACATCATCAGAACTAGAATTTTAGTTGTGATTTTCAGATAAACTACTGGTTATGTCTCAGTATTGATATTTAAACAGCGCTCTTTCCTCGTAGGCGCAGTGACATCGATATCCGCAGTCAACTTAAAATCGAGATACACTTACATTTTATTGTAATTTCTGGGCTAACAAGTGTCACTTGTCCAGCACTGGCGTATTTGCATACGTTGTGTCATTGTTATCATACATTAATTTAGAACTAGTGATACTTTACTGTTAAAATAACTGTCTCGTAAGCTACTTTTTGCGAACCGGATCGAAAGACTAAAACCAACGTCAATGAGCTCAGAGTCCTACAAAATAAACTGCAAGCAGTAAAGTTAATGACTGACTGAATTGATGTTGACTACTGTTCTCAGTTATTGGCAGTATGATTGCCATGATTGTGGCACATAGGCGTGCAAATTACATTATTGTTAATGAAGTTGGGTCTGGTACCTTATTATCGTGGCAACAACCAGAATGGGTTTAGATCCACTAAGCAGCAAGCAATATAAGGAGGTTGTAGAATGATAATAAGTAAGCGAAATACCAGAACCCAAGGAAACAGAAGAAACGTAGACCTATGCGTGTGTTAGTCCAGTAACGCATTTCAATGTAAGATTAACCAAAATTTAAAGGTGCAGGGACCAAGGCTAGGGATCAGTAAGAACGTAGGAGATTACAGTTGGTAATAGACTATAGGTATTAGAAGAATGAGGTGCACAAGAAAAAGACAAATGTTACTGGTGAAAGTGTGTGGGACCCATACTGTAAAACCTAATCTGGCAGCTGCTTGAAGAAGCACGCCAACTACCCCTACAAAGACTGTTACAAGAACCGGTGTTCAGTAAGAACTCTAGGAATACATTACTGCCTCCAAAGTCGCACCCCTGCAGGGACCGTGAAGACAAGAATAAGCTAATCAACATGCTCAGCAGCATTTAAGCTGTTGTTTGCCGTACATTCCATACTATACGCAAATGGAACAGGAAGAAACCCTAATTAATGGTTCAGTGGGAAGTACCTTCTGCCATGCCCTTAGCAGTGGTTCACCGAGAACGGATGTAAAGAAACAAAAGTTATATTTGACGGAACACCTAAATTTTATCCTATGTTTTTCTTAATTATTTACACAAGGCACATACTTGGGTGTTGTAGCTTCAGATTCCAAAGGGAACTCTGAATACTTGTAGCATAACATATTCTGAATTTAAAATGACATCATCAAGATTAATTTAAAGTTAGTTATTAAGTGCTCATGCAAACAGTGTGGTAGTACGAATGCAGCCCTTCTGCGAATGCTGTTCTTGGGCATGAGGTGACTTAGCTGCTGTTCATGAGCTATTGAGTTATGACTGTTGCTCCGGTACACCAACTAATCAGTGTGGTTTTCAAGCAGTTTTCGATTCTCTATTAGGTGAATGCTCTGCTAGTCCCCAATCTCTCCCTCTGAAAATACAATATACTAACACCTGAAATACAATATCACACAGCCTAAAATTTACATGACTCATAGAGCACACACGACTGCCCTCCCTCAGTTTCTTAGCTGATGACAGTAGCGACAGGAAGGGCATCTGGCTACAAAATTGAAATAAAATAAAGTTACCACATCACGAAAACAATAGTCACCATGACAGGATATTTGCTAGGAAAGAGGGAGATAACTGCGACATTTGAAATAATTTTTAAATGGAAACACAAAAAATGGATACACTTTGAATAAGTTATCAATTTGGAGATTTTAGTCTATAAATAAATATCATTCTAGTGTGCAATATTTAGAAAACTGCAATAAACAAAATGAGGTCAGTTTGTTTTGCTGTTAAATTAGGTAACAAACAGGTTGAACACAAAAAGAAAAAGCAAAGTAGGTGCTGAAATACATTTACAAAATACCAGAGGTCAAATCATATCCCAGAAGAAAATTCAGTAAAGGCACTGGATGTGTATGAAATTTCTCCACACTCAAGACTATGTTTCTGAAGAGGATTTAAATAAAGTGGAACACATCCAGTACTTTGATTCATGCTGTAAAGCTTTCATATTTGCTGGCCAAGACCTATCTCTCACAATTAATGTACTGCTTCCATTTAGAATTATTAGACAGATCAGGTTTTAAAGGAAACAGCTGCTGCGAGATGGCAGGGAAGAACAATAAGGGGTGCTGATGTGTCTGGATAGAAAACCGGTTGGCTAGAAGTTGAAGATGTCATATCACGTCTTTTCTATCATGGAAAACAAGGTGTCTTAACATAGTAAATTCAGAAGCTAGCTTCAGGATCAGAATGTCACAATGGGCAGAATCTGATTATAAATGTTAAATATTGTTTGTTCAGATGTCATACAGAAAAGAAATAACCTTCAATTTTTTGTAACATCCTGCAAGATTTTATGAAACCATAATATTCACTCTCTGGTATCTATGGTATTCCCCACATCCCTGTGTTAAATTTCAAAGATTGCAACTCAATAATAAATTCACGTGGGCAAGGTATACCAAAAAATTGCTGAAGCGCCTAAACAAGTCAGTATTTGCAATAAGAATTATGTCAGATGTAGGAGATATAAATATAAAACAAACTTGTATACTTTCATTCTATTTGTCACATGGGATCATATTCTGGGTTAACATGTCAAACTGAGCAAAAGTTTTTAGTATGCAAAAACGTGTAATAAGACTCATTTGTGGTATAAATTCAAGAACATTGTGTAGTAACCTGTTCAAGGAAGTTTGTATTCTAGCCACTGCCTCTCAGTATATTTACTCCTTAATGAAATTTATTGAAAGTAATAAGTCTCTATTTCCAACTAATAGCTCAATACATAGTATCAATAGTATGAGACAGGAAGTGAAATTGAGGAAAGCAAAGCAAAAGCTGAAATGCTTAACTCCATTTTCAAATGTTCCTTTACAAAGGAAAACTGAGGAGAATTGCCCCAGTTTAATCCTTGTACCACTGAAAAGATGAATGAAATAAGTGTTAATGTCAATGGTATTGAGAAACAGTCGAAGTCATTAAAATGGATCAAAGCTCCAGACCCTGACGGAATCCTTGTCAGATAATATACTGAATTTGAAGCTGAGTTAGCACCTCTTCTAACTATAATCTGCTGTAGATTCCTCAAACAAAAAACTGTGCACAATTCTTGGAAAAAGGAACAAGTCTCACCCATCTACAAGAAGGGTAGTAGAAGTGATCCACCAAACTCCCATCCAATAGCCTTCATATCAATTTGTTGTAGAATCTTAGAACATATTCTGAGTTCAAACATAATGAGGTATCTTGCACAGAATGACCTCTTCAGTGCCAACCAGCATGGATTTTGAAAACACCGATCTTGTGAAACAAAACTCTTACTTTCCTGATATGACAAACTGAAAGATTTCGATTAAGGCAGTCAGGGAGATCCAGTATTTCTCAATTTCCAAAAAGCATTTGACTCGGTGCCACACATACACTTATTGTCAAACCTTCGACTGTATGGGGTATCAAGTGAAATTTGTGACTGGATTGAGGACTTTTTGGTAGGGAGGACGCAGTATGTTATCTTGGATGGAGAGTCATCGTCATGTGTAGAAGTAACTTCGGGTGTGCCCCAGGGAAGTGTGTGGGGACCTTTGCTGCTCATGTTGTATATTAATGACCTTGCATACAACATTAATAGTAACCTGAAACTTTTTCCAGATGATGCAGTTATGTATAATGAAGTACTCTCTGAAAGAAGCTTCATAAATATTCATTCAGATCATGATAAGATTTCAATGTGGTGCAAAGATTGGCAACTTGCTCTAAGTGTCCAAAAATGTAAAATTTTCCACTTCACAAAATGAGAAAAACATAGTATCCTGTGACTATAACATCAATGAGTCCCTGTTAGAATCAGCCAACTCATATAAATACCTAGACTTAACACTCTGTAGGGATATGCAACAGAGTATAACATAAGTTGAGCTGTGGATAAAGCAGGTGGTAGACTTTGGTTTATTCATAGAACACTGGGGAAGTGGAACCATCTACAAAGGAGATTACGTACAAATCACTCATGCGACTGGTTCTAGAATATTGCTCAAGTGTGTGGGATTCATACCAGATAGGACTAACAGAGGGTATTGAATGTATACAGAGAAGGGCAGCATGAAAGGTCACAGGTTTGTTTAATCCATAGGAGAGTGTTACAGAGATACTGAAGGAACTGAACTGGAAGACTCTTGAAGATGGACATAAACTATCCCAAGAAAGTCTATTAACAAAGCTTCAAGAACAAGTTTTAAATGATTACTCTAGGAATATACTACAACCCCTTATGTATTACTCACATAGGGCTCGTTAGGATAAGATTAGGAAAATTAATGCACACACAGAGGCATTCTAACCATCATTATTCCCATGCTCCAAACATGAATGGAATGGGAAGAAACCCTAATAACTGGTACAGTGGGTTGTACCCTCTGCCATGCACCTCACTGTGGTTTGCAGAGTGTGGATGTAGATGTGATCTAGAATACTAGGAATAAGAACAATCTACATAAAGACCAAAAATCACTTACCTTGGTCCAAAAAGGCATCCAATATTCAGGAAACCACATTCTGAATAAATTGCTAGCAACCATTAAAAGACTTGGTTTCAGATTAAGCAGAATTTGAAAGACTTTTTTGTAGGCAACTCTTCTACTCTATAGATGAATATCTTAACAGAAACTGTTAGGCCAGGTTAAGTAATAAAATCTGTTAGATTTCAATTTTGACAGGACTTGGTCACAACAATTAAGATTAGACATTTTGTGTATGATAAATTTATTAAAAGTGCATAACCATGTTACATTCTGACAATACATTAATTCTGTAAATATTGGATTTCCAGGTTACTATAATGTATTCATATATTTTGACACTCTCCTGACAAATGATCAGGGTAGTGAGTATTATATTCAAATGTTTTTTATGTTATATTTTCTGACTTGTTCCACACCCACAAGAATCATCTTATTTTTGGGTCTTTGGAACGAAAACTGAAGCTAATGTAATCCAGTAAGGATTTAATTCTGCTGGCATAATACTGTTATAAGAGAGTTCATGAGACTTTTACTCATTATAATTTGCTCAGAATGATTAGGTCAGTCACTGCAATTTATGCATTACAATCTCATACCAGAAATGTAAAACACAGTTTAGATCATCCTATATTTCCTGAGTGATCAGAGACACTTCTCCTGTTTCATGTAAGAATCACCAGCTGCAACTTATATTAAATAAAGCAAACCTGGTGAATCGGTTATTCAAATCAATGTTGAATTATTTAAACTTCATTATGTTGCTTTCTTGATATCCTACAGATAGAATAATACTCTGCAAAGAATGTGGCTGGACAAATTTTGTGGAAGAAGAGAAACAGAAAACAGGATAAATTGATAAGTAGGTATATGTTAGGAAAAGTTTTACTAGTTTCAGAGTTGACAACAAGGTTGATACAGTTAGGATGATATTATGAAATAACAATCTTGTCAGTTACTTAAAACTTCCCAGCAGATTAAAATTGTGTGCCAGCCAGGGACTTGACCCACCAACCTAACCTTCTGTGGATAATGCTAGTACCTTTTTCCTACTTTCAAAACTTTCATATTTTGCTGAACTAGCACTCCTACAAGAAAGGATATTGTGGAGAAATGGCTTTGCCATACCTGAGGGTTGCAGTACTTCAGATTTTAGTGAGCAGCACTGCCCTTATTTTGTGCTTGAGTGACATCATGGAAGCCATAATAGTATTTGGTTTGATTATGTAATTTTATTTATGTAATGAATGTACCAAAATGTGGTTGTTTTTCAGCCTGTTTCATGTTGTACAAAGAAGATCCTGGCAGGTGATTCATCAGTGTTCCACTGACGCACCAAATCAGTAGTGGGGTCAGAAAAGCGCCAACGGTCCGCAACAGGAAGAATATTGGGTCATTGTTATCAGCATCATGTCTGTATATTGTTAAAATCTTGATGTTTGAAATGAATATATGAAAATGTATCAGTTCAAAAATGGTCTCAAGTTTGTGTCATCATTGTATGTCATGTCAACATGCTGTAAATAAAGAGAGTTTTATTTAAATGTGTCTTAATTACATCTGTTGATTAACATAGTCACTGTACCAACGAACAAGACTAAGATTGTTAGAGTTGAACTTATTTCAAGATACTGTTTAAAAGCCAATAATTAACATATTGTTTGAAGGATAGAGCTTCTATTTTAACCTTTTGCTGAACAATGAATGCAACTTTGAAGTTATTAGTGAGCAAGTTAATTTGGGAATATTAGTTGAGTCAAAATATATACTGAAATCTGAATTAAGGAGAAGCGTATGAATTAGAATTTTCAGCCATTAGAAGGTGTGATTAATTAATTTCCTAGAAGTGATTTACTTTGAACAGTTCATTTTGTTGCCTGAGTGACGATTTGACCTTGGTGGTCATTCAAAAGTAATCACTGGGAAGTAGGGCTACACAAACTTTACATCTTAAAACCAGAAATTGGAGTTCACTTCATATTGAAGAGGATGTAAAATAATTTATGAAGAAATTTTTGTATGAAGTGTAGTCCTTCCAATTAACATGGTCATTTATATTATCAGAAATAGACTTTGAAGAATATTAATTAAATTTGGTACATCTGAAGGAAGAGTGCAACATCTTATCATATCCTGAATACATTTGCCTGGTTCTGTGTGTTATTGAAGGCAGAAAAGCATTCAGTTATTCAGGCCATATTGAAGGAGAGGGTATGCAACCAGCTGAAGATAGCGTCATGGCTAGTAACATGATGGGACATCTCAGGATTGTTTGCAGAATGACTCTTTCGCTGTGTTGTGGAGTGTGCACTGTTTGAAACATCCTGGCTGATTAAAATCCATTAATAGTAGAAAGCCTCATATGGAGATATGGGGTCTTTCATTATCTATTTGAGACCCATGGTTGAATCAACAATTGGATTCTTTTAAGGAAAGCAGAGGTTATGAATTAAGTGGGACAGCCAAAATCCTCTATGAATGACAGAAGTTAGAGGACCTTGAATAACAAACATATATCATCTAAGTGAGGTACTCTTAATATTGGAGGCCCACATGGTTCTGTGCTTGGTCCCTTATTGTTATTAACAATCTCCCAATGCCTATAAGCTGTGTGACTCATTTTACACTATCTGGTGACAATACAAATCACATGGTTAACTACAAAATTCTTGAAGATAATGCAAGTACTTTCTTTGCTGAGCGTCTAAAGGGACTTCATTGAAATGGACTGTCAATAATGAGACAAAACTTAGTTCATCCATTTTCATGTGAGTAAAAGATCTTCCGCAAAACCACAAGAAGGTCTGGCCATATTTGAATGCTGTTACTGGTGCCAAAGTTAGTTTCTTGACGTTAATGGACAAGACAGAAACTGAAATCGAGGGTAGTAAAGCAGAAGCAGAAATGTTTAGTTCTGTTTTCAGATGTTCTGAAATGTTTGGTTATTTTTTCAAATGTTCCATCCTAAAGAAAATCCTGAAGTAATACCCCAATTTCATTCTTGTACCACTGCAAAGATACATGAAACAGATATCAGCCCAGGGGTTGGAAAAAGAACTACCATACACTATCCTTGACACCCATTTGTTGTAGACTTTTTGAACATATTTTAAGGTAAAATGTAATAAGGTATCTTGAACAGAATGACCTCCTACTTGCCTACCAGTGTGAGTTCCAAAACTATTGATCATGTGAAACCCAACTCACTCTTCTCACATGACATCCTGAAAGTCATATACATGGGGGGGCAAATAAAAGAGGCACAGATGAGTGGATACCATTGGGTGCGAATGTATGCATATAACCACACCTTGTGATGAATGCATGATGTGTATGCCCGCCATATGATCCACACCAGTTCAGAGCACAGTGCAGACTGTGTTAGTGTGAGTGGAGTAGTGCAAAAGGGATGGTGGTACTCACATTGGAGCAGCAGGTGTTCGTCGTGGATGGCAACACAGAAACAGGGTGGTTAGTTGTTCGCTGAGGCCAGCAGAGAGTGCCATGCAATGCCAGACTGAAAATGGCATCAGACAGCATCTGTTTTGAACAAGTCAAAAAACATTCTGAAATGGGCCCACCCAACAGAAAATGTGACTGCAGTTCATCAGAAAACACTTCAGAATCCCAACAAACCAATCCAATGCCTAGGCCTGTCACAAGGGACTGGCATTTCATTTTGATCATGTGGACAAATACTATACCTGGACCTGTACAGGCATTCCTACTGATTGTTATTCATGCGTTAAAAAGTACCAGATGCACCTCACTGCCTCCAGTTTTGTAAGAGACTTTTCTCTGAGATAACAATGAATGACTTGTACACGGATGTGCTCTTTATGTCTGATGGGGCCTGGTTTCACCTTAGTGGTTATGTCAGCTCACAAAATAACAGGTTCTGTGCAGCAGAGAATCTGCATAACTTCCATGAAACACCACTGCATGGTCAGAAGGTTGGGGGTTTTGTGTGCAGTGTTTGCATGTTGCATTATCGGTCCCATCTTCTTTCATCAGACACTGACATCTGACATTGGTGCGTTACATTACCAACACTTTGAAACCATTTGTGGCAGCATTAATGGAGGAGAAAAAGACCTACAGTTACTTCCTAGAGAACTGAGCAACTGCCTATACAGCCAGCCAAACCTAGGAGCACATTTACGCAATCTTCATACCTCACAGAGTTATTAGCAGGGGTTTCCGTTTGCACCATTTATTAGGTTTTCTTCTCATTTCAATCAAGTATGGAGTGAGGGAAGGATGATAGCTCTGTGTGCACTTTAAACATAGGAGAGAGGTCTTTTGGAGACAAATAAATCTAAGTGGAGAGGAAAATCTGCATTATCTTTTTTGTTAGTTCACTAGTCTTTCTTGTTATCAACCAAAACACGATCAAATGCATACAATAATTTAACTTTGTTTGTAATACTTGTTATTTATGTCTTTTTGTTTTTATATGTACTTTTATAATTCATTTTACAACTATTCTTTGTACCTTATATATATAACCAAGTGTGATTTGCTCAGTTGAATAAATAAAATATACATATCAGTATTGGGGCAATGCTAGAAAGAACAGCCAGTCAGCTGACTGCTGTGGGATGCAGTGCTCTACTTAACATCCTCAAGATACACATCAGTGTTGTTTCTGCTATGTCATGCAAGCACAAAATGCTGTACAGCTGTAGACATGAGGCACAGAATAATAACTCTCAGCCCCAAAGCGTTAGTAACCCAGCTTGTTTCAATCATCATTTGTACTGTATTATGGAAGGACTTTCTTTTTCAGTCATATTGGAAAGGTGTTTTGAGAAGGTAATAATAGTACTATTTGCAAGATGCAATAAGTTTCTGAAAGTGGTTGCTGGAAAGATGGAACTGAGATGAAGAATTACATGTTTGCCATCAGCTGTACAAATTTATTATTTATTTTCTACCAGTTACAGTCATAGTGATCATTTTTACAGGAAGAAAAGAAGCTGTATATTAGATGGATAAGCAATTCAACTCTCCATTGGATAAACTGAAAATCATCATATCATAAAGTGTTTACAGAACCATTCATGATTTCTACAGCAGTACAAACTGACTTCACTATGATTAGCGAGAAGGATCACTATGGATCCCTCTGGTTAGGCTGCCTCTTGGCTTTTTTAGTCAGTGGAACCACCTAAAACACAAATTAACCATGTAGAAGCAGAAGTTATTTGTTATCCACTGTTACCTCTCTTTCAGTGGGTGGGAGAACTATCAATAGAAGAATTATTGAGACTGTTGTATGGGCAAGTTGAACTGGCATATTAGTGAGGTGACTGTAATGAGAAATAACTTAGATAAATTTCTTAAAAGTGTTTGTGATTGTTTTGTACAGGACAGGCTTATGCATGAATTAATAAACAAATGTTATTCACACATACAAGAGGAGAACAAGCCATTTTCCCACTACCTAACCAAAATTTTGATTTGCATGAAGACCCTGAGAATAAATGTTTAGGAGAAAGAGATTGCCCAGAATGTAACTGAAGACTTCAAACCAGTAGATCACTCCAGGATGATATTTCTGCCTTGCCCACAGAGCATCAGTGAGTTGGAGAGTGTGAGTTTGCAGACCAAGAGTATTAGGTTGGGTGACATGAAGCAAAGCTGCAAGGTATTGGATCCCAGATTGGAAGGCAAGGGCATTGAAACAGTGCAGTAGGGACATGTGTCAACAATTTGTTACTGTTGTAGTAAGACCAGTCACTCGGTTTGGCAGTGTAGAGAGAGAAAGGCTATTTGATATACGGGGCAGTGGGTAGGAACCATTACGGGAATCACTATCCTGCAGTGTAACTGTGTGATAGTTTCTATTTGTGAGCTTCTTACCTTTCTTTGCACTGGGGTTAACAAGGAACCTGTGGGTGCTTTAGTAGATTCTGCAAGTGGAGTGTCAATTATTGATGACAATTGCTATAACCATTACAAAACCATCTGCAAATTTCCCAAGTTACTGCCCACTAACAAAAGAAAAATTAGGAGTAGGAATTAAAATCCATGGAGAAGAAATAAAAACTTTGAAGTTCGCCGATGACATTGTAATTCTATCAGAGACAGCAAAGGACCTGGAAGAGCAGCTGAACGGAATGGACAGTGTCTTCAATGGAGGATATAAGATGAACATCAATAAAAACAAAATAAGGATAATGGACTGTACTCGAATTAAATCGGGTGATGCTGAGGGAATTAGATTAGGAAATGAGTTGCTTAAAGTAGTAAAAGAGTTCTGCTATTTGGGGAGCAAAATAACTGATGATGGTTGAAGTAGAGAGGAATAAAATGCAGACTGGCAATGGCAAAAAAAGCGCTTCTGAAGAAGAGGAATTTGTTAACATCGAGTATAGATTTAAGTGTCAGGAAGTCGTTTCCGAAAGTATTTGTATGGAGTGTAGCCATGTATGGAAGTGAAACGTGGACGATAAATAGTTTGGACAAGAAGAGAATAGAAGTTTTTGAAATGTGGTGCTACAGAAGAATGCTGAAGATTAGATGGGTAGATGACATAACTAATGAGGAGGTTTTGAATAGAATTGGAGAGAAGAGAAATTTGTGGCACAACTTGACTAGAAGAAGGGATCGGTTGGTAGGAGATATTCTGAGGCATCAAGGGATCACCAATTTAGTATTGGAGGGCAGCGTGGAGGGTAAAAATCGTAGAGGGAGACCAAGAGATGAATACACTAAACAGATTCAGAAGGAGAGCTGCATCAAACCAGTGTCTGGACTGAAGATCACAACAACAACTGTCCACTAATCAAAAATGTCTCACTGCTAATTTGTCTGATTTAGACTTTCAGAATTGTTTGCATGTAAAGCTTCATATGTGAGGATTTACTTGGAGGATTTTGGTTTTAGTGGCTGACATATTATCTACTTCTATTATTCTGGGTTGTGATTTCACCCAGAAGGTAGGATGAGTCATAAGTTAATTTTTAAATTTTTCCCTGGTCAGAATTTTGCCTGTTGTCAAAATGAGTCACAAGGGAAGTTCAGTAATATTGCAAGTGAGCTTGTAAAAACTCCAAGAAGATTTTGTTAAAGCATTTACCTGAAGGAAAAAGGTGTTGTATTAGGTCCACCAAATGTTTCCAGATGTGCTGACAAACAGATTATGTGTCACTAAACAAAACTGAATACTGGATACAGCTCACTGACCAAGACCCAGTCAGGCAACACCTTATCGGCTACCTCCACCACTCAAAATGAAGGAGTAACAACAAATTATTGATAATATATTATCATCAAATCCCTTTGTCTGAGGAATGGAAGGTGGATACTGCATTCTGTATGGACTGGAACCTTTATGAGTTTAATATTGTTTCCTTTGAGATGTCAACAATTGCAACCACACTATTGCAATATTTACTAAATTGATATTTAAGTTCTTGTATCACTACACAGACAATGTATTGACTTTTACTAAAAGTTTTGCACAGCTTGTGCAGAATGTTGGCATGTTTGTGAGAAGTCAGATTAGTGGTGCAACCATCAAAGGTTAATTTAAACAAGCTCACACAATCGCAACTGCAATGTTTCCTCTGCCCAAAAAGAGTAAGATAGTTGCAATATTTACGGTGGGCGTAAATTTTTTTCAAAAGCTCATACCGAATTTTGTGCAGATGGCAGCCTCATTAAATCAGCTATGAAAGGCTACAGGTTTGAGGAGTAAAAGTCACAGCAGGTGGCATTCAAACGTTTAAAAAAGGCTTTATCCAAAGTCCTGTGCTTGTGGTCCAGGATTTTTCTAAGCCTTTGTCTGCCAAACTGATGCCTCCATGATAAGAGTTATGTTATTACAAATGGGTGAACATGAGAGGAAGCCAATAGCATATGTTTCTGATGTCTTGTCTATATATACTGCAGACAAAGGCTTAATGGCCGAAAGCTATGAGTGTGTGAATCTTTTTATTGTGCCTATCGCGACTCAGCATCTCCACTATATGGTGAGTAGCAACTTTCCTTCTCTGGTATTGTTACATTCCATCCTAGATTTTCCATTATTTGATTTTATTCTGTATCTGAGTTAGTAGTGTTAGATGTTCTACTTGCCTTGGATAGTTTTGTTTTACCTAGAGCACAATCCAGCCCTAAGTTGAGTTCTAGGTAGACCACACAAAATGGGCAGAATATCAAGGTGGGTTGTAATGATCTGTGGCTTCCAGTCTGATGTGAAACTTATGAGAGAAACTGAAAATGTGGTTGCAGATAGTCTAAGTAGTAAGTTCTGTGAATAAGAGAGTGTGGAAGCATGCTGGGCCCATGAAACAAAGGTCTGTGGGTCATAACCACACTCTGCTACCATTGATATGGTATAGTGCCTGCGTGTAGTAAGTGTAACATGCTGGTTTTCAACCATTTATTAATAAAAACAATCACAAAATTACACTTTGCAGCTAAAACTAAATTACAATCAGCCAAAGTGGCATAGCTTAGTAACCAGATGTATTTCGGTGGAATTAGTGACAATACAAACAAGTCTTCATCTACAAAAGCACCAAAAGGCATTTACAAATGAGTAGCAATTACTTCCAAGTTTTACCAACTAAACTTCAAAACCGGTTTTTCAAGCTCATAAGTTACAAATGTACGTGAATACTTTTACGTAGATGTGTACATTCAACCAACTTTGTTGTAATACTGTCACCAACCGCACACTAAATATTTAAAAATAATTAAATGCGACAACTTTAATGAAAGAATATGTTGACATCAAAATTTAAAAACACTTTAAATAAATAATGCTTTTGGTAAAATATTACATTCTTTTAATGTTACCTGAAAGGCACATAGTAGCAACACAAGTAACCAAAAGAAAAACATTACGTTCAACACTAAATCACAGTCCCAGGGCAGATGAGGAAAAATCTTCATTTTTCGTAAGGCCATAAAACTTCTAAACTTATGCTTGACACAAACGTACAAAATGTACTGTTTTATTCAAGTAAGAAACCTCATACCCTACCAAACATATGACACCAGCTGGTTCAGGGCCACAACTGAGACAAACAATGCCATGAAGAAACCAAACGCTTGAACAACAGTGCTGCGCAAATGCCGATCAGGTACAATATAACATTCCTGTCACACTAACATGTCCCCACAGCAACAACAAACATACTGAACAGCTGTTACCAGCAATAGAAATACTGTTGAGCACCACCAACTAGCAAACAAACTCCAATGCATATTGCAGGCTTATTCCAATGGCAGCCACATTTAACACCATGCTAGCACATGACCGTCTCTTTGGAGAGAGAGAGAGAGCATTGGATGCCTGTCATTTGCTAACTGGCCCTTCTGTTTGCAGGCCACACCTCTGCCATTCATGTCCACTGGCTGACTGATGGCAAGCATGAAGTACCAGCCATGTTCATTTTTTGTTGTCCAAAGTAAGTCCTCGACCACAACAGCACATGCAATGACACTTCTCTGTAATGGATAACCAGAGTCATTCCCCCACTGAATCAGTTTCCTAGCCTCCTTCATGCATCATGGTACTGGTGATTGTATAGACTGAATCTACACATCTCTTCCAGTCAGCTCCAAAAAGGGCATAAATGGTGGGTAACCGTCATTAGCAGGTGTTGTAAAATACAGGTGATAAATACAAGTCTCATCTCCAATCATTCATTCTCACGATAGTAGCTAATGAAGAAGTTAAGAGTGTACTCTCCATGGTGACAACCATTCTTGTCATAAAAGTAACAGGCACCTTACTGTGTGTGGTGGAGGGTACTTTGTGTACCTGTGTCACTTTCCCCCTTTTCCCCTTTTCTGTTCCAGTCACTAATAGTTTGCAGGAAGAATGATTGTTGGTAAGCCTCTGCATGAGCTCAAATCTCACTAGTTTTGTCTTGATGGTTTTTTGTAAGATACATGTAGCTGTGAAACACAATGTGATGACAAATATCTCTCTTGCAGTTGCAGCCACTGACACTGGCTGAGAATATCTGTGATGCTTTCGCATTTACTAAATGAACCAGTAATGAAATGAACTGCCCTCCTTTGGTTTTTTCCACTTTCTTTATTACTCCTATCTGGTACAGATCGCAGACTGATGAGCAATATTCAAATATTAGTCAGATGAGGGTTTTGTAAGCTATCCCATCTGTATGTTGGACTTCACAGCCTGATGATTCTTCCAATGAATCTCAGTGTGGCATGTGCTTTACATGTGACTAGATTTATGTGTTCATTCACTTTAAATGATTCAGTGTGCGTAGTCCTATGCATTTTATGGATCTGACTGGTTGCAGTGATTTTTTCTGTAATCGTGTAATTATACAATAATGGATCTTACTGCCTGCTTTTATGTCACATGTGTTTATGGTGAGGGACAACTGCCAGCACTGCACCAAGCATCAATCTTCTGCAAGTCTTCCTGCATTTCACTATAGTTTTCTAGCATGTGACTTCCCTGTATACAACAGTCTCACCCATGAATAGCCCCAAGGAACTTCTGAAGTGATCACTAGATCATTTACATATCCCGTGAAAAATAATTCTCCTATTATACTCCCTTAGCATAAGAGCAAAGTTAATTTTACCCTGGAAATTTCTCTTCGTATTTGACAGAAACTCTTTAGTCCAATCAACAGCTGATGAATTATTATATATGCTTATATTTTGTTCATTAATCAGCAGTGAGGCACTGTACTGAACATGGGAACCACATAGGTACCATATCTACCACTTTCTGAGTCTTGTGGGTGAACATAGAAAGCTAGGTTTCCTACTATAATTTTTGAAACCCATGTTGTTTCTTACAGAGGAGTTTTCCAGTCTCCATAAATGTCGTAATACACAAGCATAGAATGTGTGCCAAATTGCTACAACAGACCAGCATCAAAAATACAAGTGGTGGTGGTGGTGGTGGTGGTGGTGGTGGTGGTGGTGATGATGATGATGATGATGATCGAATTTATAGCTCCCAAGTTTGTGACCTTATTGACATGGCTGGAAGTCCATGTGACAGTAATTTATGTCAGGTGGTTAAAAGTGAGGTGAACCTCAAGCAGCTAAAAACTGTAGCCAGGCACTGAAGGGCACTCCAAGAAAGGTCATTATAGTCAGTACTACTAAACTGGGGTGAGAAAATGAATACAGTATGGAGTAGCCAGTTAGCCAGTAGCCCGTTAGCTTAAAGTATTAGACAAATAAAATACATACACAAAAAATTTTAAAATGTGTGACAGTGTAAGAGGAAGGCTGTAGCTGGAGGCCACTTGGGGCACGGGCCACAGCAAGAAGAGCTCACCTCACATTCGCCACTGATATCAAACATTAAGATGCATTAAATTTTATTCTAAAATCCAGTTTCCCATAGGAAAGTGTGACTTTGTTAGTTGCTATCCCATCAACCATGAGTATCTGGGGTAGGAGGGTAGACAAGTTTGTGGCTCATCACAGAACAGTTACCAGGGGACATTTAGCAAAAATATGGGCTACTGTGAGGTGTCTACTACAGCAGCATAAGGGGCAGTCCTCTTCATGCAAAAGGGACCGTGAGTATCTCTGAAGTGACCAATACACAGTTGGCTCAGTACAATGGTATCTTTTTGAGAGGCCTAGAGAGAAGTATGTCATATGTTGGTGCCTCCTTGATCACTCACAGCTTGTTGAGGGTCATGGTAGTCTGACATTCCACTCCTCAGGTTTTCAAGATTTGATGTCACAGTAACAATCATAGTTTGTGCCCAATGCTCTGAGTGCAAGTTTGTCTCCTGTGGTTGCCTCTTTAGCTAATTTGTCAACAAATTCCTTATCAAACTATCTATGTGGCTCAGTGTCCTGATGAATATTCCACAGTTGTGGAGATCAGCCAGCTCATGGAGTCACTACAAGCCAGAAAGCTGTTTGTGGTGAGAGTTTTACTGTACTGCAGAGCCCGTGATATGGTGGCCTACTCTGCAGTGTATACACTGCATGCATTCTGCATAGAATATGTCTCAGGCCCCTTGTGAGTGCACAAAAGTATAACCAACCCTGTCATAGATTTGTGATCCATCCATGTACATGTATATCAAATCTGAATAGCCATGGAGAAATGAAAGGAATAGGCATCTGAGATTGGTTGGATCAGCTTTTCTGGTTAGGTCCACAAAAGAGACCCATTCAAATCACAGGACTGGTTACATACCACAGGGGACGCCAAGAGAGAACTATGAATGTGGGCAAGAGGGGGCAGTTGCATTTCCTTGCACAGCACTTCCAATCATATCCTGCCCATTTTTGGGTGATTCATAAACAGTCTTTACTGCTGGTTGTGAAACAGAGTTGAGTAAGCTGGATAGACAGACAATGGGATGTCAGCTTCCTACAGGAGGTTTTGTGCAGGACTCATACAGAATGCTCCAGTTGCCAGCTGCACACCACTATGATGGACAGAGACTTACAAGGTCCGTACTAGTGGTGGTGCCAACCCATAAGCTACACATCTATAGTGCACATGGGATACAATCAAAGCTTTGTAGAATTGCAGGAAAAATGTGTGGTCTGTGCCACAGGGGGTGTTACTGAGAAATCTAAGAGTATTAAGTTTCGCCATGCAATTTGCCTTGAGCTGGTATACTTATGGTAATCATGTTAATTTATTGTCAAATAAAAGGCCTAAGAATTTCAAAGTTTCAAGGCCTTGAAGTAATTGGTTATCAAGGCAAAGTTCTGGGTGTGGATGGACAGCCTTGTGTCTACAAAAGTTTATTATGTAACTATATAATGAAAAGGATAGTTGCTACTCACCAGATAGAGGAGATGCTGAGTCACAGAAAGGCACAACAAAAAGGCTGTTGGAAAATTGCTTTCAGCCAACAAGGCCTTTGTCAAAAGCAGACAACACACTCATGCATGCACTCATGCAAACATAACTCACACATACACGAGCACAGTCTCTGGGCAGCTAGAGCCTAATCTGGCTCTAGCTACCAGAAACTGTGATCATGTGTGTGTGAGTTGTGTTTGCATGAGGGTGTGCATGTGTGTGTGTTCTCTACTTTTGACAAAGGCCTTGTTGGCTGAAAGCTAACTCTCCAACAGTCTTTTTGTTGTGCTTTTCTGCGACACAGCATCTCCACTATCTGGTGAGCATCGACTATCCTTTTCATTATAGTGTTACATTCCAACCGGAATTCTCCATTGTTTAAAAGAGCATTATGTGAGATTTCATGGGAGCAACTTTATATCCATGATTCAGGGCCCAGTTTCATGCTTTCTGTATGGCCTCATGAAATTGGTGCCTTGTGATGCACAACAATGTAAAGAAGTAATACAGGCAAAGGTCATCCACATATGGCAATGATGAGAGCATGGGCCCCACTGCAGCCGCAATACCACTGATTGCAATGGCTAAGAGAGTTATGCTCAGAGGAAATCCCTGAGGGGCCTCAGTTTCCTGTATGTATTGGTCGCTGAGGGCTGAGCCTATCTTGTTACGGAACAGTCAGAGAGATAGGAAATTCTGGATAAAAGCTGGCAAGCGGGCCCATAAGCCCACTTATGCAGAGTAGATAGGATGTAATGGCACCAGCTGGTATCATATACCTTCTTCAGGTCAAAGAACATAGCACTCAAGTTTTGGAAATGCTCAAAAGCATTGTCCATTGCAGATTCCAGACTCATCAGGTGGTCTGTGATGTAAAGAAATGCCCAAAAGTCACTTCAAATTTGCAGTAAATGTCCTCTGGCTTCCATGCACTAACACAGTCATTGGTTGATCATTATTTTTAATAAAATCCTTAGCTCATTTGTTAGAGACATTGGTCAATAATTAGTCAAAATTTGAGGGTGTTTCCCTGGTTTCAGGATAGAAATAATAATACCATCTCATCAACAGAAAGGGGCAGGGAGAGAACTCTCCTGCTAGCCAAATGTTATTGGAAAACACAATTATGTGTTTTATGCTGCTCTTGCTAAGGTGTTTAGCCATTTGATTATGGGTTTTATTGGATCCAGAGGCTGTGTCACAACACTCTGCTAACTCACTGTGGAACTCCATTTCAGTAAATGGAACACTGTATGATTCAAGTCCTTGTGTGTGGAAGGATAAGTAATTTCACCACACCAGGCATTTCTGAGTCAGGAAATTAGAATGGTAGTTAATGTATGTGAACAGTCTGGTGAAGTGTGCCACAAAACATTCAGCAATGACCACAGCTTTGGAACAGATTTTATCATTGATGGAGATACCAGGAACTACTGTGGACAAATGACGGCTGTGAATGCAGCATATTTTACTCCATACTTGAGATGATAGGGTGTGGGCTCTTATAGATGATGCATACTGTTCCCATCACTCCTGCTTTCTCTTTTTTTTTAATTGAAAGCAGAACTGTGCCTTCACTTTAAGTCTCTTGAAATCATACTGTTCCCATCACTCCTGCTTTCTCTTTTTATAAAATTGAAAGTAGAACTGTGGCTTCACTTTAAGTCTCTCAAAATCATACTGTTCCCATCACTCCTGCTTTCTCTTTTTTTTAAATTGAATGTAGAACTGTGCCTTCACTTTAAGTCTCTCAAAATCTATTAAATGTTCCACAGAAGGATGGTGTTTGTGTCACTGAAGTGCTCTTTGATACTCTCTGGTAGCTGCAGTTTCTTCAGATCACCATGGTATAGGTTTCTGGCAGAAGGTCCTGAAGAATATGATATCATTTGATCCGTAGTGTGTGTAAGTGTGTCAATAGTATCTTATGCTCCTCCTTCCTTTGATGTCCTCCTCTTTACTGGTTTCAAAGTTGCTTTATAGGTGAATGCTTGCCAGTTGGCTTTCTGAAGTGACTAATGTGGTTCATATTTCCCTGAGTCGGTGGTTTGAGAAGGTGCGAGTGATAGGAAAGTGGTCACTGTCATGGAGGTGGCCATGAGCCAAATACGAGATGCCTGAGCTGCGGACTCTAAGATCTATGGCTGGGTATGTCCCATAGGCCATACTGAAATGTGTTGCAGCTTCAGTGTGAAGTAGGCAGACTTCCAAATCTGAAATTGGTTGTTCTATTACCTACATGTGCTAGATGTGATTTCACTGATCCACAGAGGACTGTGGACATTTAAGTCCCCCAGTAGAAAGAATGGTGGAGACAGCTGTTCCACTGTTTTACCAGCTTGTGATATGGTATGGCTCAGTCTGGAGGTAGATTGACATTACTTACTGTTAACCTTACTGCCAGCTTCTAATGAATGGTCTGAGGCACCTGTTCACTGAAATTGTCAGAGCACATGAGCTTGCAGACTCCTCCAGACGCCCTTTCGACATTAATGTGACTTTTATAGTAAGATCTGTAGTTTTCAATAGTAGGGAAATGGGTTTCTGAGAACCTTGCCTCCTAAAGTGCCAACCCAAATACAGAGTAAGTAGCAGTTAACTGACTGAGTTCAGCCAAGGGGCAATGGTAGCCAATACAGTTCCACTAAAGGAATGTCAGCTTGGGATCTGAGAAAGCAGCAAAGGGGAAAATGGAGTATGCATTACTTTGCTATTGAGTTGTGTTCCACCTGAACATGTGATTCTAAATCAGTATTCAAAGGCTCAGTTTCTGGAATGACATGGGGTCCAGATTAATTCAGTTTAGCTTTTAAGTTTTCTGCTTGTCCCTGCAAGGTTTCAGTTTCTGTGAGGATCTTGACTTCAAGGACGAAGAGGATCATTCTTTTCCGTGACTCACAGCCTGTGGCTCAGACAGTCACTGGTTGGTGGTAGATTGCTGGTCTGTTTTGTCCTTGAAAGGGGGCACCTTGGCAGGCATCCTCATGCCTGATGATGTTGGAGGAGAGCGAGACATCTCTAGCTGCACTGATAGAGTGGTTACCACTGGTGCTGTGCCTGAAGAGGTTGAGGGAGCTGATGTGCACCCCCTCCCAAATTGGAAAACAGGCATTGACATGTGGATAGGTCAAGGAGTTGCTGTTTGAGACCTTGCTACAGCACTAGGTGTACATTTTGGCACAATGTTTGCAAAGATGATTAAGTCGTCTTGTGCTAACAGCCAAGTCAAAGCTTCATTCTGTGGCAATGTTTTGGCAAATTTCCCTTTTTTCACCTTCAGGTGAAGTATTAGTTTCATGTCCAGTTTGCATCTTTAAAGCCACTAGATCACAGGCTCTTCTGCCTCATCTGCAATGGCTGAGCCAATCGTGTGCTTTCGGAAGGGGTGTCATGGACAGTGGTTGAGGTGAATCATAGGCAGTAGTGAAGGGTACTCCCAGTGTGTCCTACATCTACATCTGCATCTACATATGTACTCTGCAAGCCACTGTATGGTGTGTTGCGGAGGTTACCATGTACCATACCTATCCTGTTCTGCTCACAAATAGAGTGAGGAAAAAATGACTACCTACGAGGATTGGAACTTTAATAGTGGCAACCATTTATTTACAGCTTGTACAAAATAGATGTGTTTCAAAGTTTTATTGGCCTTCAGAGCTGTCACCAGCATTGTGTATAACCCATTGCCAGCGATATGGAAGTTGTATGATACTCTTAGCAGTGCCAGTTGAGTTGACAGTTCGAGCAGCACAGTCTATTGCCCAACGAATTTGTAGCAGTTCTGAAGCAAATTCTGTGAAGTGTTTCCTTCAGTTTAGAAATTGAATTGAACTTATGAAGGCTTAAGACAGGAGAGTGCAGTAGGCGGTATAGCACTTAGCAGCCTCATCAGTCAAACAAATCAGTAACAGCTTGCACAGTATGTGCTTGAGTATTGTCCTGTGAAATGATGGTCAGGTCCTGCAGAAAGTGTTATAACTTCTGTCTCTATGCTGTTCATTTTTGGAACACAACCTACAACCAGCTTAGAGACAGAAGTGATGACACTTTCTGCAGGACGTGACCATAATTTCGCAGGACAATGCACAAGCACATACAGTGCAAGCTGTTACTGATTTCTTTGACTGAGGAGGCTGCTAAGTGCTATACTGCCTACTGCACTCCCATGACTTAAGCCCTCATAAGTTCAACTCAATTTCTAAACTGAAGGAAACACTTCATAGAATTTGCTTCAGAACTGCTGCAAATTCATTGGGCAATAGACTATGCTGCTCGAACTGTCAACACAACTGGCACTGCTAAGAGTATCCTACAACTTCCGCATCACTGGCAATGGGTTATACACAGTGCTGGTGACAGCTCTGAAGGTCAGTAAAACTTTGAAACACATATCTATTTTGTAAAAGCTGTAAATAAATAGTTCCCACTATTAAAGTTCCAACCCTCATATATGCCCTCCATATGAGCCCTAATTTCTCATATGTTATCTTCATGATCCTTACATGAAAAGTGTATTGCAGCATTAGAATAATTCTGCAGTCAGCTTCAAATGCTGGGTCTCTATATTTGCTCAACAGCGTTCCTCGAAAGGAACATTGGCTTCCCTCCAGTGATTTCCATTTTAGTTCCCAAAGCATCTCCATAATACTTGCATGTTGTTCAGAACTGCCAGTAACAAATCTAGCAGCCATCCTCTGAACTGCTTCAATATCTTCCTTTAATCCTACCTAGTGTAGATTCACACTAGTTTACTATATGCAGTCTCCATTACAGATGAACCACATTTTCTCAAAATTCTCCCTACAAACTGAATTCCACCATTTGCCTTCCTTACCACAATCTTCACTTGCTTGTTCTATTTCATACTGCTTTGAAATGTTATTGCCAGATATTTAAACAATGTGACTGTGTCAAGTGGGACACTACTATCGTTGTATCTGAACTTTACAGGATTGTTTTTCCTATAAATTTACATTAATTTACATTTTTCTACATTTAGAGCTAGTTGCCATTCATCACACCAACTAGCAATTTGGTCTAGGTCATCTTATACCCTCCTACAGTCACTCAGTTTCAGCATCTCCCCGTACACCACACCACCATAAGCAAACAACCACAAACTGCTGCCCACCCTGTCCACCAAATCATTTACAGTCTGCTAAATAAGAGTATGGTCAGCATTACACACAGGTGGTGAAATACTTGTATATCACCTTAGTTCTATCACATAAACTAAGGGGACCTTTATCATTCATGCAATGTCCATAAAGCATTAGTTTAGTTTAAATTCTTGAATGATGTACACAAGAAAAGGCACGAGTGCAGCTTACATGTCACATTTATCAAAGATCTTTGATGCTGCATGCCAAATGTTGGTTCATCGACAAAAATAAAGACTGGATACTACAGGAGGACAATGATCTGAAACACTGCAGCAAGCTTTGCAGCAACTGGAAAAAGGAGGAAGGTGTGGAAGTATTGGATTGGCCATCACAGTCACCTAACGCTAAGTCTATTGAAAATGTGTGGTCTTACATCAAAAGGAAGTTGCAAGGAATAAAGATCTTTATTTGAACAGCTGTCAATGCAAATTCCATATATTTGAATGTCTCTTCACATGAACATGTGGAAAACTTGGTTTCAAGTGTGTCTCAGAGCTACCAAGTAATTATCGATGCTTGGCTGCATTATTAATTGTAATTGCATTTTCCTTTAATTCAGACGTGATGTATGTATATGTTTTAGTTTGTTGTCAAATACATTTTTCTACTGATTAACCTAACCATGGTCGTACTTAACAAAATGTATGTAAATAGAAAATAATAGTGGTCCTTGTAATAACTTCAAGTTGAACAAATATATTTCAAGGAAGACGCAATACATGAAAGTCACAGATCAAGTAAACAGAGTAAGTTGTGTGTACACTTTAACAGTCAAATCATAACTGAGTCCAAGTCTAGCGGCCACTGGCTAGCTGGCCGCTTAGGTGGCACTGCTGCTGCATGGCTGGCAGACAGCGCCGCATGTAGAAGACGCACGTAACTGCGCGGCAGCACTTTGAAAGATCGGCGAGTCACAATACTTTTCCCCCCTTTGAATTTTTTGCACAGGTCTTGATGGAGGTGGCCTGTAGATTGCTAACATCCATAGATGTTGTTTGACTGGCCACAAAGTCTTGAGGAGGAGGCTTCCCGTACGGACAGAAATGTCCCCAATAATAACGAGTCGAGATGACAGGAGACGTGAGGGTCGAATCTGCTGGGGCCCCGTGCATCAATCTGTCCATTGCGGCAAGTCCGGTTGTTATAACAGGAGATATGGGTGATGTGTCCACGTCTGTAGGAGAAGGAGGCGAGTAGAGTTGCTCTAACAGATGATGGTCATCTGGTTCCTGCATGGGCACGTCTCCTGGTGGCGTCAGTCCTTGTGCTGGCTCCGATATGATGGTGAGAGGACTGCGTTGTGAGTAATGAGAGATTCCAGTATTCCGAGCATCAGGTAGAGCCAAAGGTGGTGTAGCAGCATCCGGAACAGGCGTTGCCGGCACACGAGGCCGAAGCTGGTCCGAACGACGCACTGCAACACCCGTGCCCATCTGGATTTCATACAGGCATTGGCCACGGTGTCATAAGATGCGGCCAGGACTCCATTTTGGCTGCCTGACATATCTCTGTACCCATACAAGGTCGGCGGCGGTGAACCGGCCAAGCGAAGGCACCTGCGGCCGTGAGGTGGAAGGCCGCAGAAGATAAAGTAGCGTGCGGGGCTGTCGCCCATGTAAGATCTCAGCTGGGCTGTGGTCACCCATGGGAGTGAAAAGGCAAGAAGCCAGAAATTGGAAAAGCACATCATCAGCAGAAGAAGTCAGGAGTTTACTCATCTGAGGCTTAAATGTGTGGATCAGTCGTTCAGCCTCACTGTTTGACTGTGAATGGAACGGAGGGGCCGTGACATGCATGATGCTGCGACGGGCACAAAAATCCACAAAATAGGAAGAGGCAAATTGCGGACCATTATCAGTAACAAGAGTAGAGGGAAGGCCTTCCAAAGAGAAAATGTGAGCTAGAGCATTGGTTGTTGCCGCGGTGGTAGGTGACATGCAACGTTCAATGAAAGGAGAGTTACAGTAGGCGTCAATAACGAGAAGCCAATAAGTACCTAAAAAAGGTCCCGTGAAGTCAGCATGAATACGCTCCCAGGGCTTCTCAGGCGAAAGCCATGGTGACAAAGATGACTTCGGGGTGACGATCTGTGATGCACATGGGCCGCAGGCAGCGACCATGTGTGCGATTTCAGAGTCGATGCTGGGCCAGTGCACATGACAGCACACCAGAAAATTTGTGCGAGAGACACCCCAGTGCCCTTGGTGAAGGAGGCGCAAGACTGACGCATGCAAAGACGCAGGTACCACAACACATGGCGAAGCATTTTTGGTGGAAAGGAGGATAACACCATCCCTAGACGTGAGGCGGTAACGCAAAGCGTAGTAGTTCTGCATCGGATCAGAAGTCTTAGCAGATGGACGATCTGGCCAACCCTTCTGAATACAGCATAAAACCCAGGAGAGGGTAGGGTCAGAATCCATCCACAACTCGCTGCTCGGCAACATCCAGGAGGAAACACAAAAGTTCATCCCTATCGAATGCCAGATCAGGACCCATGGGAAGGCGAGACAGTGCATCAGCATTTGCATGTTGAGCCATCGGCCGGAAATGAATCTCATAATTGAAATGAGACAAGTAAAAAGCCCAACGCTGGAGGTGGTGTGCAGCCTTGTTGGGAAGTGACGTTGATGAAGGAAACAAGTGGTTTGTGATCCGTAACAAGATGAAATTTGGATCCATATAGAAAAACACCAAACTTATGAAGAGCATAAATAATTGCCAAGGCTTCTTTTTCAATTTGAGAATACTTTTGTTGGGCATCCGTGAGCATTTTGGAGGCATAAGCAATGGGTTGTTCAGAACCGTCAGAAAAACGGTGCGCAAGGACTGCACCAACCCTGTATTGAGAGGTGTCCATGGCAAGAACAAGATGTTGGCCAGGCAGATAGGTAGTCAGGCACAAGGCCTGTTTCAGCATAGTCTTCAATTTCTGGAAAGCCGCATTGCATGACGTGGACCAGTGAAAAGGCACATTTTTATGCAACAGGCGATGCAATGGCTGAGCCACCGAAGCAGCAGACGGTAAAAACTTGTGATAGTATGCTGTTTTCCTCAAGAAGGCCTGCAGTTCCTTAACAGATGTAGGGCAAGGAAAGGCATCGATCACAGTGACAGTTTGCTGAAGCCGATGAATACCATCCTGAGAGAGTTGAAACCCCAAGTACGTGATAGATGCCTGAAAAAATTTTGATTTCTGAAGATTACACTTAAGACCAGCAGTCTGTAAGACATGAAAAAGTGTGCGAAGATTTTGAAGATGTTTGTCAGTGGTGGAGCTAGTGACAACAATGTCATCCTGGTAATTTATACACCCAGGGACAGTGAGCAATAATTGTTCCAAGAATCGCTGAAAGAGAGCAGGAGTGCTGGCAACTCTGAATGGCAATTGTTGGTATTGATAGAGGCCTAAAGGCGTGTTAAGGACCAGAAATTGCCGGGAAGCAGTGTCGAGAGGAAGTTGATGATAAGCTTCTGGCAGGTCAAGTTTAGAAAAATACTGGCCTCCAGCAAGTTTAGTGAACAATTCTTCAGGTCAAGGCATAGGGTAAGTGTCGGTAAGTCATTGAGCATTTACAGTGGCTTTGAAATTGCCACAGAGATGAATATCACCATTGGGCTTAGCAACACAATGACAGGAGAGGACCACTCACTGAAAGTGACAGGAAGCAAGACCCGTGAAGCAGTGAGACGATCCAGCTCCCATTTGACCTGATCACGAAGGGCCACAGGAATGGGCTGAGCCCGAAAAAACTTAGGCCGAGCGGTGGGTTTGAGCATGATATGAGTTTCAAAGTCATTTGCACGCCCTAACCCAGGAGAAAAAAGGGACAAAAATGTCGTCGACAAGGAATCCAATTGAGCATAAGGAATAGCATCAGAGACAATATTGACAGTCATCTATGGAGAAACCAAAAATGCGAAAGGCATCAAAACCAAAAAGATTCTCCACATTACAATGGTCGACCACACATATGGGAACAGTGTGAATGACAGATTTGTGAGATACCTCAGCATCAAATTGTCCCAAGAGAGGAATCTTCTGTTTATTGTAAGTCCGTAATTGCCTAGTGAGGGTGACAGGATTGGAGAACCCAACTGAAGATACATCTGAGAATTGATGATAGTGGCAGCAGAACCAGTATCCACCTGCATGCGAACATCTGGACCAAGTATTTGGACAGTGAGGAATAACTTCCCTGAAAGGGAAGAAGTACAATTGACAGACAACACAGAATCAGAATCAGCGTCATGTTCACGAACATCATGTATGCGGTCGGATTTGCAAACGGATGACACAACGTCGGCCAGTGGGGACATGCCACATGCTTCATCAACATCGCACAGAGGTTGTATTTCCCCGACGTCACCCCATGCCTCTATTTGCACTCCAGCAGTGCGAGAAATTTCAAAAGACTGAGCTATGGATAGGACTTCACCTAGAGTCGGATTTGCCAACTGAAGGGCACGTTGCCTAACTTCTTTGTCAGGCGCCGATCGGATAATAGCATCCTGTACCACGGAATTGGCGTAGGATTCTTTGTGAACTTCAGTAACAAATTGACACTTTCTACTGTGGCCACAAAGTTCAGCAGCCCAAGCACGATAGGATTGATTCGGTTGTTTTTGACAATGATAAAAGGCAACACGAGAGGCTACCACATGCGTTTGCTTTTGAAAATAGACAGACAGAAGTGAGCACATTTCAGCAAAGGATAAAGATGCAGGATCTTTCAAAGGAGCCAATTGCGACAACAACCGATACATTTGGGTTGAAATCAATGACAGGAACAGAGACTTACATGTTTGTTCGTCCACGACATGAAATGCCAAGAAGTGCTGTCGAAGACTTTTTCGTAATCAGACCAGTCTTCCGCCATCTCGTCATAAGGAGGAAAACTAGGTAGAGACAACGACAAGAGACGCCCTGTATTTGATACCGTGAAGAAATCACGAATCGCATTTGTGAGAAGCATTTGCTGTTCTATGAGACCTTGCAATAGTTGCTCTAAAGTAGCCATGGAAACATGTGGGTCAATGATGGAAAAGAAAAATCACTACCTCGTCACCAATTGTAATAACTTCAAGTTGAACAAATATATTTCAAGGAAGACGCAATACATGAAAGTCACAGATCAAGTAAACAGAGTAAGACGTGTGCACACTTTAACAGTCAAATCATAACTGAGTCCAAGTCTAGCGGCCACTGTCTGGCTGGCCGCTTATGTGTCACTGCTGCTGCATGGCTAGCAGACAGTGCCGCATGTAGAGGACACGCGTAACTGCGCGGCGGCACTTTGAAAGATCGGTGAGTCACAACAGTCCTATCACACTTCCTTGATGCACTCCTGATGATACCCTTGTATCTGATAAACACTCACTGTTGAGTATAACATACTGGATTATAGTACTTAAGAAGTCTTCAAGCAACCCACATATCAGGGAACCCGTTCCAGATGCTCAGACCTTTGCTAACAGTCTGCGGTAGTACACCATGTCAAATGCTTTTTGGAAATGCAGAAAACTGTAATCTGGCCATTGCCATTTACCAATAGTTTACAGTATGTCATGTGAGAAAAGGACACGCTGAGTTTCATATGAGATGAGTGATGCTTTCTAAAACCATGCTGATTCACTGACATAAGCTTAAAAAAAAAAAAAAAAAAAAAAAAAAAAATACCAGAGGTAGAGGGAGAAGAGGTAGGCAGAGCATCTTCTTATTTAAGTGTATGCCCGTCACTTGCTGGAATCAGTTGACATCACAGCAGCTGAGAAGAGTGCTCCACCTTATAAGCATTTTGCCATATTTTATTGTCAATCTAGTAAGGTTTCTATTACTTTCTAAGTTAAATTACAGGTCTGATGATGGTCATGTGATATGACCCCATGTTCTTGTAGCATATGTGGTGCGATCAAGACTGACTTTTAAAAAGCAAAAGAAAGAAAAATTTTTTAAAACTTTTTTGATCGCTGTTCCAAAAATGTGTATTAAAATTGTTCTAAGCTTTCCAGTCTCTATGAAATTTATTATATTCAAACTTAGAGATGGTTTAGAATTATGTAGCAAACTGATGTTAGGGATATTAGTCTGTAATTCTGCAGGTCCATTGTTTTACCCTTCTTATATGCAGGAGTCAACTGTACTTTTTTCAAGTCACTTGGGAGTTTGCACTGGATGTGAGAGTCATGAGAAACGGAAGGTAACTAAGAGGCCAATGCCATAGAGGACTCTTTGTAAAACCGAACTGGGACCTCATGACTTACTTGTTTTCAACTCTTTCAGTTGTTTCCCTACACCAGGAATGCTGATTAATATGTCATGCATATGGGACTCTGTGCGATGGTTGAATGATGGTATGTTTGTATGATACTCCTGTGTAGATGATTTCTTAAATGTAATATTTAAAACTTCTGCATTTGTTTTGCTATCTTTGTGTTGGAGGGTCCTGGAATTGCCTTCTGGGGCTGCCTGTCTATTCCATCAGTTATCTTCACTGCCTTCAGATCAGAGCACTCTTGATGTATTCTTGATAGTGCTTCACCCCATGTGGAGATCAGCTGGAAATGGCTATACTGGTTGACAAGACCATCATGGACCTGTATCTCTACTGCCTGTTCGATCTCCACTGCCTGTTTGATCGCCACTGCCTGTTTGCTGATCAAGTCCCTGAATCCATTCATTTGACACAACACCTCTGTCTGTTCAAAATCAAACAAATGAACTTCATTGAAGCTGTGCTCTGCCACTGCAGATTTGTCCATTTGCCTGAGGTGAAACTTCTCACATGTTATGTGTGGCATTGTGAAATACACCATTGCATCTGGCTCATATATATATTGTTTGCCACATTCACTGCTGATTTGAGGCATTTGTATCCTAATTTGTCTTTCAGTGAGCTGAGAATGTTTTTGATTTTAGCTAATGAGTGGAAAGTGGTTTTAATGTTGTTTTTGTCCAATATCCTGGCAATATCCTTGGCATTAGTAGGGAGCCACTTCAATGAAGATGCTAGGGAACTGTTCGCTGTGCACTCACTACCACCTGCCACCAATGTCATGGAAAGTTCTGCCACTAGTTAGAAAGAGTCGCTATGGCAAGCATCGCAAACCTATGTATGGAACACTTCGAGGAAACAGCTCTTAAAACAATACACCACAAACTGTACACATTCTGCCTGCATGTGGGCAACACATTCACGGTGTGGCCACATGGTGAAGAGAATCATGGTGTGGCCACATGGTGAAGAGAACCTGCAGGAATTTCTTGCCACATTAACAGAATACATGACAAAATAAATTTCACCATGGAGGTGAAGCAATGCAATCTGTACTCACTCACCATCCTGGTGCACCGGATGTGAGATACATGCAACTAGGAGAGTCTGTCCACCAAGCTGTAGCATTTGATGGAAACCTTTCACAAGAACAGCTACTCAGAGACACAGATAAAACATATTCTCCAGTTGAGCAAGAATAAGAAAGAACATACAAATGCATGAATGGATGTATGAATGAAGAAGAAAGAAGATGATCTGGAAGAAGATATATAGCATTTGGTATTCCTTCCATATACTGGGCCGACCATGATCAAGATTGCCAGGTTATTGGAGGAAAACATTTTCACCATTTTCCATTCATTGGCTAAAATAAAAAATATGCCTAACTCAATGAAAGACAAACTATGACTATAGGCACATGGAGTCTACACTATCAGTTGCAAAAGCAATAAATTGGCCGAATGCAGTGGTGTATTTTGCAGCAGCACCAATCACAACATGTGAGAAGCATTCACCTCGGCCAAATGGACAAATCTACAATGGAAGAGCACAGCCAGTGAAGGTCATATATTTATTCTGAACAGATTGAGGTGCTGTGCCAGATGAACAGGTTCTGGTAGTCAGTCATAAAAGTGGCAGCAGAGATACAGGTCCGTGATGATACTGCTAACTGAGAAAGCAGATTCCAAATGAGTGTCACATGGGATGTAGCTCTAGCAAGAATACATCAAGAGTGCTCTGATGTGAAAGTGACAAAGGCATCAGATGGAATACAAAGGCAGTCAAGACCCTCCAACATCCCAGGAGCCCCCCCCCCCCCCCCCACCCTCAGCTGTCTGTGACACCTCTTCCAGAGGCATGTGATTGGCCCAACCATTGCAAACGAGGCAGAGGAGCCTGCAGTCCAGTGTCTATAAAGATACATTCTGGACATGAACCTGACAGATTGCCTGAGTAGCAAACTTTTCAAACATTGCTGCAGCCACACCTAGACTCAGCTGATAACCTAAAAAGATTTCATCATTGAAATTCACTGTATTCCCATATAGTGTTTGTAAAGGGTCATTCAACTTTTTCTTAGTGCATTGAAAAGATGGTGGTCAAACATTTTCTTGTCTTTCTTCAAAACTGAACATGTTACTAAATGAGTGTAGTAGTATTCTGTACAGTTTACAGTGTTGGCACGACTGCTTATAAGGGTGAGTTTGATCTATTTCATTACAGACTGTCTGCCCTGATGCCACTCACTCTGATGAGATGCTCTCCCCATGCATGCCAACTGGCTACAGCAAAGGCTACATGGGAGTAGCCACTGCCCGAAGTCCCAGAGCCCCAGATTGCACAACCATGAGATCACCTCACTGCCCCCCCCCCCCCTCTCCCCATGTAATTGGCTATTCCACTGGATTTCTTGTGTGAACTTGGATTTTTCTGTGAAAATTAGGAAAGTGGAGCTGAAACTCTAAAGGGGGACTGTAAGTAATTAAGCCAAAAAGTTGAGGGAGAAGTTGTGAAATGAGCTAAAACTGACAGGTATATTAATAATAGAAGAGTCATCAACATAAAAGCTTAACTAAGTGTATGACTCCATTTAGTCACCTATTACAACAGGTAAGGAGTACCAATGTATCTATCCTTGCCACCAACAATGCAGAGGGCGTCAGAGATACAGACTTACAGGTTTGTGCATGTGTTTGGGGAACATTCTTGAAAATGAGAATCACCTGCATTTTTTCCAATTACTAGGAATGCTTCATTCCTACAGTTCACTACTGGTAGAAGACGAGCAAGTTCTTTTGCATACTCTACATAGAATCATGCTGGTATCCTGTCAGGTCCAGTGGTTTTTCCTCTGTAGAGCAATCTCAGTTGATTTTCTATCCTGCACTCACTTATCATCAGTTTGGCATTCATGCACTGATTTAAAGGAGGATCCACAGTATGACTTTCCTCAGTCAAACAGCTTTCGAAAAAGGTGTCTAGTATTTCCACATTCTGAGTGTCATCCTTTCTTCTGATGCTACTATAGTACAGAATGTTTGGCAGATGGCTTCTAGCCATTTACCATTTTAACATAAGACCATTACTTCTTAGGATTTTCTGTCAAGTTGATATATAGAATATTACTTCTGAATTTGTTGAACACTTTATACATGGTTTTCCTTTCTCTAATTTTGGTTTTGTTCAGTTTCTGTATGACTGTGGGCCTTCGGAAATGTTTAAATTAGTGGTGAAGTGCTCTCTACTTTCATAGCAGCTACCTAACACTACTGTCAAACTGTAGCAGGTCTTTTTCATCCCTTTACTACTTTGCCTGGCATGTACCTATCTAAGAAATATTGTTAAATACTCATCAACTTTGTCCATTAATGCTCAACATTCCAGACCTGGGGATAAATTTTTCACATTGACCACTCAGGTAATCTGATATCTTCTTCTTGTCACAGTTGCTAAGCATAGATATTTTACTAACTTTCTTTACATACCTATTTACAGCCATATGCAGTGATTCTGTAAGTTCCTTGTGATTTCTAATTTCCCATTTTATGCTGAATTGAAAAGTCCAGGCCTGCTGGTTACCAAGGAACCTCATATGTTATTTTCATAAGTCATTTCCCTGGTTAGCTGCTCAAGGTAATTTTCAGATAAGGGATTTACAACAATTTCACAATTTCACATGAATTCCTGTTTCTTTTACTCACATTATCACTTGAGCCTCCCAGTGTATAGCTGCTGGATTGAAATCTCTATCTAACACTATTACATAAAATTATTTAATTGGATAGATAAAAAATCTACTCACCAAATCTAGATTTTTTATTTATCCACTTACATAATTTTATCAATAATTGATTGTTTTCATTGTCATAACACTATTACATGATGGAAATTCATGCAAAATTCTCTTGAAGTCTTACCTCAAATGTTCTACTGCTATTGCTTCTGAGACAGGAAGTCTATGAAAGCATCTGATGGTCATGTTTAGTCCACTTTTAGTATTTATCTCTATTCAAATTATTTTACATTCAGAATCTGTAGTAACTCACTAGATATTCTTATATTTTTTGTAGCTGTAAACACACATTCTCTGCTGGTGAACAACCTCTCTTTGCAATATACATTCCAATCAGAATTTCGAAGTTCATTGCTATTGACATCTGGCTTCAGCCAGCTTTCTGTCCCTAGTACTAGTTGGGGACTGCTACCAATTACAAGTAAGACTAGCTCTGGGACCTTCCCATACATTAACTAATACTATATTAAATAATGGAGACTCTGGGTAGGAACATCAACAATGTAGGAAAAGACAGCTTCTACTTACTGTAAAGAAGACATGTTAAGTTGCAGACAGGCACAGTTAAAAGACACTTTCATAAAGCTTTAGGCCACAGCCTTCATCAGTAAAAGAGAGACATACACCATTCATAAACACAAGCAAGCACCCCTCATGCACACATGACTGCCAACTCCAGCATCTTGGGCCGGAACGCTGGAGTCATTTCACTCTAATTCAGTTCTTCACAGCGGCTCACCTCTCTCTGCTCTCTGGTCCCAAACTGTTCACAGCTCCACAACTGTTTCTGATGTTCCTCTGAATCTGGACAACATTTTATTTGTTTTCATTCACAGTGTATGGGACACTACAGATAAGGAGGATAACTTGATATAAATCACTGCTTTGCCAAGTACAAAAGTAGAAAAGTATTGTAAATAAATATAGAATTTTCCTATGCAATTGCATCTGCAACTCGTCATGTCTTTGTCAGAACCACGCAGAGAACTGTGGTATACACCTATGGTCCATGCTATAAATTGGTAACTGGAGGAGGGAGGGAATGGGGGGTGGGGGGGAAGGAGGAAGGAGGAAGAGGAGGAGGGAGAAAAGTGCAGCAAGGGGGCTGAGAGAGGGGAAAGAAGGCAGGGAAGGGGAGTTGTAGGAATGTCATGAGTTTAACAGATTTAGTTTCAGTAAAACTTCCTAGTAACTTGCATAAAAAGCCTTGCACTAAAATTGTTGTTGTTGTGGTCTTCAGTCCTGAGACTGGTTTGATGCAGCTCTCCATGCTACTCTATCCTGTGCAAGCTGCTTCATCTCCCAGTGCATACTGCAGCCTACATCCTTCTGAATCTGCTTAGTGTATTTATCTCTTGGTCTCCCTCTACGATTTTTACCCTCCATGCTGCCCTCCAATACTAAATTGGTGATCCCTCGATGCCTCAGAACATGTCCTACCAACTGATCCCTTCCTTTAGTCAAGTTGTGCCACAACTCCTCTTCTCCCCAATTCTATTTAATATCTCCTCATTAGTTATGTGATCTATCCATCTAATCTTCAGCATTCTTCTGTAGCACCACATTTTGAAAGCTTCTATTCTCTTCTTGTCCAAACTATTTATCGTCCATGTTTCACTTCCATACATGGCTACACTCCACACCAATACTTTCAGAAACGACTTCCTGACACTTAAATCTGTACTTGATGAATTCAAAAATGACATGTTCCACATCCTGGAGGACCTCCTCTCTACGGATCAATTAGAATGAAAGTAAATCTAATCTAATCTAATCTAGTGCAAAAAGTGGCACTTGACTCTAAATGATGAAAAGTGTGAAGTCATCCACATGAGCACTAAAAAGAATCTGCTAAATTTCAGTTAAACAATAAACAACACAAATCTAAAAGCTGTAAACCCAATTAAATACTTAAGGATTGCAACTAACAATGATTTAAATTGGAATGATCACATAGGTAATGTTGTGGGGAAAGCAAACCGAAGACTGCAATTTACTGGCAGAACACTTAGAAAATGTAACAGGTCTACTAAAGAGGCTGCTTACAGTGCACTTGTGTACCCTCTTGTAGAGTATTGCTGTGCAGTGTGGGGTCTGCATCAGATAGGATTGATGGAGGACATGGAAAAAGTTCAAAGACTGGCAGCTTGTTCTGTATTATCACGGAATAAGGGAGAGAGTGTCATGGATATGATACATGAATTGGGCTGGCAGTCATAAAAACAAAAGTGCTGCAGCAGGACCTTCTCATGAAATTTCAAATACCAACTTCCTCCTCCAAGCATGAAAACATTGTTTTGGTGCCCACATACATAGGCAGAAATGATTGTCACAATAAAATAAGAGAAATCAGAGCTCACATAGAAAGACTTATGACCACAGCAGTTGAGTCCCATAGTGCTCAGAGCTCACATAGAAAGATTTAAGTTTTAGTTTTTCCTATGTGCTCGTTTGAGAGTGGAATAGTAGAAAAGTAGCTTAAAGGTGGCTCAACAAACCCTCTGCCAGGCCTTAATTGTGACTTGCAGAGTAATCCTGTAGCTGCAGATGTAGATGTAATAAAAATATTAAAAGTGTAAAAGACTGAAAGTATAGAATAATAAAAGGTATAAAACAATTAAGTTATAAAAATGGAACTATTTGCAGCAACCAAAATTATGGGTAACAGGATGTGACAGTTACAGTTAACTGTATTTGCTTCTGCTTCATGATGTTGTATGGAGCACAATTCTACAGTGTGTGTGGATGCTAGTCTGGACGCTAGCTTGCTGCTAGAATGTGTTGCTCCTGCCCCCTCTCAGCATGTGGGACTATTGCTCATATGTGAGCCATGTCATTGTGGGTGACTGGATGAGACTATCAAAAACGCACTGTTAATAAAATCGTTCTGGTGATTTAATGTGCTCTTGTAAATGGTAAATCTCAATTTTTTGCAACACTGTCAGGAGGTGTCCCTTAGGTTTACTGTGTAGCTCTCCCAAATGCATGTTGTAATAAAACTGGTTATGGTGAGATAAATGTACTAACCGATCTTGTATCATATGATATGACTGATTCCAAATTGAAGACGCAAAACCCAGAAATCCACTACCATGTAGCTATACAAAAATGTATAAACGTCAACATATATATACATATACTATCATGATTATGGCCTTCTTCAAAAGGTAAACAATTACTTGTACTTTATTTATGAAAGTATGTTAAAAAGATGATTTTGCACAAATACATCGCTATATGATAGTATTTTCTTTGATACATTTTGTTAAAGGTAAATGTTTGTCTTTGGGGTAGTGGATATCTTTGTCTTTGGGGTAGTGGATAGTACAAGTTGGAAGTGGGAGGATGGAGTACAAGTTATGTGTTGTATTACCATCTTGGATGATATTCATTTGCACTGTGAAGTGAAATGACTGAGAATATAGTACTCAGCACCAAGAAGTTCACCAGCATTCACATTATTATATAGAATGAACCCAAATATCCTTCGGACCAGTATAAAAAGTTGTACTTTAGAATGGACTATGAACCATCAACTTACAACAAAGAAGAAGAAGAATAAAAGATGAGTATTATAAAAATTGTTTATTCAAAGTCTACTGTTGCTATATCTCTCTGCAGTGCGTCACTAACTCAGCATGCCAAGTGCTGTGAAAAGGTGATCAGCCAACCAAATTAGTAACTTATTTCACAAATTAATAAATCAACTTTGGGCTACAAGAAGGTGGTGATGATCAGAATATGGGGTTGTTGTTTGAGATTTTCTGAGAGTAAAATGTGAATTCTGTGCTGGGCTATTTTCCTTTTCCAGATTAAATATGTGTATAGTGTCAAAATTTTGTATGAACAATCTGCCAAATGGAAGCAACATGTAGAAAACAGCAACAATAACAGCAAAAGGAGATCACAATCACCAAGAAGAAAAGAATGAAAAATAAAGAGTGAGGTGTACAATTAACAACACTGATGCCAACAATGAAGTTAAATACTGGAAACATTTTCTTTATTTTGTCCCCACTTCTTTCCTCTTCAAAGTGAAGTGTTTTGTTGAATAGTCATTAACAACAACAGTCATTGAACAGGATTCTGAAATAATGGGGAGTAATATAGACATGGGAGACTAAAGAAGTGTTCTGGAACAAGAACAAGAAAGATTTAGCCATGAACCAATAGAACTGAAAAACAGACACCAAAGATTCATGTACATTGTTGGAATGAGACGATAATAATAACGTAAGTACAATGTTGACACTGTTAATAAAAACAAGTCATCAACAGCTTAAAAACAGTAAGGATCACATTGCAAAAATTAATGAGAAACTTGAAAATCATAAACAAGAAAATAAGAACTAGTTCAGAGAAATTGGCCATTCAATAGGAGAGTTATTTGATTACATTGGTAGAAATATAGCTCAACTAAACTATACCAATAAAAAAATTGAGAGGTTACATGGTCGAGTAGAGTTATTTGAGTCAAAAATGAAAGAAATTGAACTTAAATTTAACACTGAAGTCAAAAATATCAAAGATGAGATCATTGAAGATAGGAAAAAAAAGAAAAATTACTTTTGAAAAAGTGCATGAGGAAATAAGTACTGTTGACAAAAATGTAAACAGCCAAATTTTGACTTTGGAAACTACTGTTGACACTAAACTGGCACTTGTTGAAAGTAGTTTTGTTGAACACTTGAAGATAGTAGACCGCAAATTCACAGTAAATGTATTATTACATAACAACAAAACCAGCACCCTAGAAAGTAGTATTTCCATTCTGTGCAAAAAAAATGATGTTGTTAACAGAAATCTTGTGCACAATGTTGGTACCATGTTTTGCAACATTCCAGTGAAAATCTTTTCAGGTTGATGTAGTTTACATTCTGTAAATTTTCTGCAGCATTGCAGAGATAATTTTGTGTCTAATATGACTGATATTATGAAAATCAAATTTGTTAAAAAGTTTTAAGAAGGTGAAGCATTAACTTGGGATAATTAATATACTAAAGATGACACAACGTAGGCATATTTTGAGGAAGGATTTTTAGACAGATTTTGGTTGGAAACTGAACAAGTTAGAATAAAAAGTGAATTTCTAAATGGGTGAAATTAGAGGGGAGGGTGTATTAGTATGAATCAGTTTTGCAAAAAATTTGAGCAAACCTTTCGATGGACTCACCCAGATCAATGCCTTAAAAAGGAAGTTACCAGCTGAGGTACGGGGGCACCCAGTCTATCAGCCAGACAACAAGATAGACCAGTTTTTGAAATATGAATAAATTAGATAACATTCTGGAAAAAAAGACGGGGAAATACAACCACAATAGACACACACATTTTCAAAGAGGTAGTAATCAAAATTGGCACAGTAATAATCATAATGAGAGGGAACATAGTAACTGCAATGGTAACAATTATCATCAGAAGGAACATAATTGAGTAAAGGACAAGAATTTTCATTCTGGAGAGCAACATTGGAACAGAAATTGGAATCGAAGTGATAATAGAAACATAAGGAAACAGGATGGTGTATTAATTCAGGAAATAAAAAACTAACTTGGGCCCCATCATCAGTCTGCAAGTTAGTGGCTCATGAAACAAATAACAGATGGACCAGAAATTACACAAATACTGACACACAAGAAAAATATTCTAGTGAAGTGATCAACAGCTGTCTTTAATATGTGTACTATCCTGTTAATATTATATCTGTTGAGAAAAAATGCCGCACGGGATTAGGCGAGCGGTCTAAGAGCTGCAGTCATGGACTGTGCGGCTGGTCCCAGTGGAGGTTTGAGTCCTCCCTCAGGCATGTATGTCTGTGTTTGTCCTTAGGGTAATTTAGGTTAAGCAGTGTGTTAGCTTAGGGACTGATGACCTTAGCAGTTAGGTCCCATAAGATTTCACACACATTTGAACATTTTTGAGAAAAAAGTATGTTCACCTGGTAAGGCAAAATATGCAAATAAGGTAACTGAGCACACAGAAATTGGAAAAGAGAGTATAGAAGAAATTAATTTATCAGAATTCTATAACTGGGTAGATACATGTCCTTTGTTAAATCCTGAAGTAACTGATTTTTGTTATCATTTTGGAATTCAGATACTAATCGAAGAACCACTTAAGAAATAAGTGAATACTGTATTAATGAACAGCAACTTAAGTGAAACTGGGCATTTAAACAGTAATAAAGCAGGGAATAATGATGTTGGAAATTTGTGTGGTAGTACTGATGATGTTTGTAGTATTATTGAATATAATAAATTGAAGGTAATTGATGAAGAGTATCGTATTAAAGAAGAAAAGTATTTTGTTCGTTTTAAAGAAGAACTGGAGACATTAGGTATTTGTAAGGAAATGTGTAGTAATGGTTACAATGCTGCAGAGGTATCCAAGGACACTGTTAAAGCATTAAGGAATGTTAATAATGGTATCACAGGAAGTTCTTGATTTAAGTACTAGTAAAGAGCCATTTATAGATGATCATACTAACTCTATTACCTGCAGTGACAGTAAGCTGCTTAATGTTATGAATGAGAATGTATCTCTTGTATATAACACACGATTAAATAGTGATGCTATTGAGAAAGAGGAAAGCTTTAGAATCACGATAAAAAAATCTATATTTAACGTTGTGTCCAGACATTTTACATTGTATCATAGACAAAAGAGTTCAAGTTCTGTTTTCAAAGTCTGAACATTGATTTCCAGGTATAGACCTACCACATCATCTTTGTTTTCCATCCACACTTTTTCCAAGAAAAGCCGTTTCTTCATGCCTAGTTGGTCAAGTATTCGATATCTAAGCCCTTGGACAGCCACATCAATGACTTCAAAATATTCCTGCTTGTAAGTTCTTCAAGCGACAGAAATTCATGTAGGTCTTTGGACAACCACTTAGGAACTTCTTTTTTTTTTTTTTTTGGTAGTTGCAGCTGTTCTAACATTACATTCTTCATATAAGGAAGAAAAATTCAACTGATAAATAAACTGTTCTTTCTTCTCCTTGGAAACTTGTTCAAGATTTCTAGAAGCTCAATTACTTGCTTTCTCATTTTGAAAACAAGGTATGATTTGTCAACCTCAAAAACAATAAGTACGCCATTGGCTCCTTTGTATTCTTGTTCTGTTAGTTCCTTCAGTGTCTTGAGACCCAAAGGATATCTATTCAAAATTTCATTGATTTGTGACCACCGGCATAGCCTAGCCATCTAGTATGATAACATTACTGACAGGCCATCATCCACATCTTCATTAACATGTATAAACTTGTCTATTGCTTCTGTGTTTGAAAACAATATTCGTAATTGATAAGCCCATTTCATGGAGTTTTTGACAGTTCTCAGAATTCTGCAGCTTGTTTCAAAAATAACAGGCTACAGTAATGAGTGCCACAGTGTTTAAAATGTGCCAAAGGCTGCTTGTCAATTATAACTGATCGAGTCCCTTTATGAATGCCAAGCGTGTTTCCTGCTACATCATATGTCTACCCCCAAAGGTTACTTACAGGCAGCTGTAGTCTAAGAAGACTATCACAAGCGAGTACAGTTATGTCTGCTACACATACATAATAAGTTTTATAAATCCTAAAAAGCTTTTACAAGTATCTAAATTGTCATTAGATCATCTTACACAAAAACTAAGTTGTTCATCACTTGAAACATCCCTTGTGTCATCACAAATCACTGAATCCATCAAAGGAGTCACTGACCTAATTTTTTTTAACTATACTGTTAACGATTTGTTTTTACTAAGAATTTCAGTTGGTTCATTTTGTATTTTTGGGTGGGTGAACTTCGTTCTCTTTGAAGCCACAATTTTGAAGATGGCTTGTCTTCACTACAGGGTTTTGACAGTTCCATTAATTTTCCTTCAGAGTTTGTGTGTCCTCTAATAGCCAATACTTGCTGGTAAGATATTTAAGACTACTAATAATCATAATCAATGATTCTAAATACATTTATTATTACTAAAATTTCAGTTGAGACAGTTTCCCTTCAGTAGGTGCTTTTAACTGACTATGGCTCAATGCAGCATGACAATGGGCTGCACTCTTCTTGTTTGCTTTAAATTTTTTAATATCCTTTCTCCATTTCTTAAATCCTTTTCCAGTAAATGCTGTATTTGTTCAATAAAACAAGCTTAATCCTTCAGAATCAAGTCCAACTATGTGAAGCCAAGCAAACATTCTATATCAACTTTTCTGGAACCTAAGTACTTGGCCTGGAAGATATTGCACAAGGAAACAGTCTGGTAGAATTTCAGGCTGTTGTGGAGAGGAAGGGGGGGGGGGGGCAATCAAAGCTAGTGTTAGGCATTACCAACTCTTCTGCAGTTGCAGAAATGAATTTCAGTCTCTCAGCTGTTGATGACCATGACAGTGACAGGATCTGCTCTTCAGATTTTCCTTCGGGTGAAATTTCATCAGTATTCTCTTCCAAATTCTCTGAAAATGAACACACATTTTATGGGGCTGGTGTCAGGATTCTAAATGAAGTCAGGAGTTTTTTTGTAGTCCCCAAAAGTGGTATTTTAAAATAACAGGAAATATTCTGTATTGTTATGGTCACCTAGTTGGTATACATAAGGAAAACACGCAGATAAGAAGAATATTTTTCACAGTTCTCAAACTGACCCAAGGAACGCTACAAGAACATAATGGTATATCATTTCTATTTTTAACTTTTTTGTGATTTTGTGAAACAGTTTATGAAGGATGTAGTCCCTAATGATTGAACTTCAGTTCAATATTTACAGTTTTTTTTCCCTTGAATGTATATTTAGCCACTGTTCACAATGGAAACAAAGAACCAGGTTCTCTCATCTTATTTATGACAATGCAAATCATTGAATTGGCTATTACCATGAAATTGTAAAATATTTTGAAACAGCATTGGTACTAAGCTCTTTCCACATGCAAAATTTCAGCTCAGTCAGCTGAACAGTTTGAAATGCTGTATTAGTTTGATAGTCAAAACCAGTTGAAGAAAGTGTAAATAATCCACTACAAAGCAGAATGTATTTCATTGTTTAAAATAGAGACCTATGCTTTTAAAACATGGACAACACTGGAAAACTACAACTTTACAAGAATACCATCCAAAAATTTACATTGCATGATGACTGAGTAATGTGGATGAAGCTGTGATGGGTAAATTGTTATTTTGTTATAAACCTTCTTGTAGGGAAGAATCAAGAAAAAAATAATGTGTGTAGGACATAATACACTGTATGCCATATTTAGATCAATGCAGAAAATAGTTGATAAATTCCTGTAAAGTAGGTGTTCTACTACAGTGTAGTAGTAAAATTGAGTAAACTGGAATACATTTTGTAATAAATATTTGTTTACTATCAGCACACTTTTTTTTTAAAAAAAAAAGGTAGTATTAATGAATTGTCTTGACCTCTCTTCATAGCAATTCCTCTTGACACTTGCACTCACTATATCTTCCTTGCTATACCAATGACTATAAGTGATTGATGCATGGCATTCAGTCGTTAACTGTCTGCCTCCTGGCCACTCGTCTTACAAACTTACAGAAAACCAAGCAGATTCGGGCTTATATACCCCGCTCCTCCATCACTCATAATTGTGTCAACACAATTAGTTAAAACTTAGAATATTGTCTTTTTAGGGAATAATGCATATGGATTTGATTTACTGGCACATTAGTAAATCCTGCAAATCATTAATTCTTACGGCTCAAGAGCTTTCAGTATGTGAAATTAGTTGAGCAGCTAGAATATATTCATTCAATGCCATCATTTTTTATCAACTAAGACTCAAAAAAGCATTAGTGTTACCCATGGATTTAACCTGTGCCTATTTTCAACATTCCCTGAAGTGGTAATGAAAAAAATTTGCGGCTGTCAGTTCAATTCAATTTATTGCTCATACCACGTAATCTTACATGCATGTGCATTTTCAACTAATTGTAAAGTTCTTACAGTTACCATTTTTTTAGTTTGCATTATTTCTTATTACATTGTTATTCATGACAAATTCAAGTTGTAAGGGCATTTTTGGATAATCCACTGCTTGACTCGCTTTTTAAAAGTATTCCCTGTCAATATCTTAACTTCATTTGGTAACAAGTTATTAAAAACAGCTCCTTTGACATGGGAGCTTTTTACTGTTAAAGTTCATCTTCTTTTAACTATATGAAAATCTTTTCTATGCCTTGTTTCATGTTTGTGAAATCCATGTTTCTTTTTGTGATCTTATTGTCTTCTTTCACTAGCATTATAGTTTCTTGTATATACATGGCATAAACTGTGAGAATATTCTATGTAATGAATAGGGGTTTGCAAGAAGTTCCTGGTTTTACTTTTGCTACGATCCTCAAGGCTCGCTTCTGCAGTATGAAAAGTCTTTTCATATTAATTTGGCATGTCCCATCCCACAGTACTATTCCATAAGACAAAAAAGGATACACTAATTTGTAATATACAGTCCTTAGGGATTCAAAATTGAGATATGGTGATAATCTTCTTAATACATATGGACTGGATGTTATTTTTTTACAGACTTAATCAGCTTGCTGCTTCCATGAAAGTCGATCATCTACGCATAAATCCAAGAATTTGCAATTTGTACAGGTTTTTGGTAACATTTCAGCAGTCACAGTATTTTGTCTGTTTGTACTAATTGGTTTAAAATTAATAATGTTAGTTTTTTCTTTGTTTACTTTTAGGTTCTCTCTTACAAAGTGAACTCTTGCCTTTTCAATAAAGTTATGTATCTCTTCAACTAGGCTGGGCTCATTGTCTGCATAGCAAACACCAGATCTATCATCTGCATACACAGTGATCAATTGCTTATTGTCAAGAGAACTTGGGAAATCATTTACATAGCATATGAATAGGACTGGACCTAACATAGAGCCCTGAGGAACACCGAAATGTACAATTCTTATACTTCATCTTCTCCTCTCCAGTATTTCTCCATTAGAGTACATAATCTCCGTGCATTGTTGTCTACTCCTTAAATATGTTTCTAGCAATTGCATGAGTTTTCCAGACACCACTCTTTGCAATTTTTGATAAGAGTACATCATGATGTACTCTATCAAAAGCCCTTGAGAGGTCCAAGGATACTCCTACTGCTTGGGAGTTTTCGTTTATATTTTCAAGTAAATTATGGACAAATTGTTCTGCTGCTGACATGGTACTTCGATCTCTTTTGAAACCATGCTGGAAATCACTTGATACATCATCATTGTTGTAATGTTCCAACGTTTTTTAAATATTATTTTCTCCATCAGTTTGCTGAAAGTTGAGATTAGGGTACTGGATCTGTCGCTATGTAGACGATTTATTTCCCCCTTTTTGTATAATGATTTCACTACAGACAGTTTCAAATTGTCAGGGAACACACCATCTTCGAGAAAACAGTTTATTAGATGAACTAGTGGTTTCATTAGTTCATGTTCACATTTCTTCAATAGATATAGAGAAATTTCATCTCATACTACTGATTTTTTGTTTCTGAGGTTATCAATAAGTTGCAGAATGTCATATGTGCTTACTGCGGCTAGTGTACTGCAGTTCTGTTTGTTGCAGGACTCAAATGAATGCTCTATATTTTGTTTCATAGAGACATCATTTTCGACAGTATCTATGAAGTAATTATTAAAAATATTGCTGACTAGAAGAGGATCAGAGATATCTTCATTATTCACAGTTAATTGTACATTATTAATTTTAGTTCCTGTTTCATTGTTTCTGATTTTATTTACAGCTGACCAGCAAGTTTTGAAACGTTATCTGAAGCTTGTATCTGTTGGCTGATTCTTTCTGATTTTGATCTCAACTTCTCTGTGGTACTTATATTTGTACTGCTTGTATAGTTCTTTATGTAACTCTGAGTTTGTCTGTGTAAGCCATACATGTATTCCATTTTTTCTTTCAGATTTTTTGTTTTAAAATCTAATAGCACAGGTTTTGATTTTCAAGGTTGATTTTTCTGGATACTCACTTTTTTTAATGTCATGGCTCTATTTAAGTGCTCAGTCATAATTTCTGTGAACATGTTTCATTCATTGTTGACCCCAATGGTAGTCATAAGTAATTCCCATGATTCCTGGCTTAAACTGTGTCTTAGTGTGGCAGCGTTGTTTGCAGATAATATTCCCCTGCGTTTGTACATTTTTCTCGGTTTGAATTTGATATTACATTTTAGCACTAGTGTTTGGTCTAAATGATCTGAAAGGTGACCATTATTACATCTGTTGAGATGATGTGGTCATAATTTGTGATAACATGGTCAATTGAGTTACTATGTGCGTTAGCTATTTTGGTGCTTACAAGTCTAAGAAGAGCTTTAGCCCCATAACACAGGATACAATCTGTAAAACATTTGCTTTCCTGACTATCATGTAAAGTGTTGATGTTCAGATCTCCCAGTATGACAAGATTTACGCTTCTACAGCCTGACATTAATTTACCTAAAACTTCATCAAGAGATGATTACAGAAAAGCATCAAAGTTTCCACAGAAGGATCTATATACACCTATGACATACAAAGGAACAGTGCAAAATGTGATTTTAAGAATTGCAATTTCGAAATCTCTGTCGACACAGAAACTGTTCCCCTATAGCACTTTTTCCGTGTGGTTATGAAATTATATTTTGTTGAGTAGATGGCAACACCACCACCTGTATTGTGAGTTCTGCAGTAGAACATAGCTAGGCTGTAGCCTTCTAATTTGGAATATTGAATGTTGTTCACTGTTTTATGGTGTTCTGTAACTATTACTACATGTGAAGATAGTAGTCCTGTGATAAATGATTCAAAAGCATCTTTTTTTGCCCCAACCCTGTACATTATAATGCAAAAGTGACAAATTATTGTCATGTGGACTGACGTCTGCTTGAGGCACATATGAAACACATACACTTGCTTCTAGTGTTGCAATGGTGGAAGGTTTTATTGTCTTAAAAATATCGCTCTTGTTTTGCCAATGTATTATTTTACTGACCTGGCATTTTGTGGTTGATTCTCCCAAGTATTTGTTATTTTTGTCCTTGAGAGAGATGGCCTCTGTAGCTCAACACTACACATTGAATTTGCTGTCACTATTTCTTGGGTCCATTTTATAACTAAGTCCTTCCCTAGTCTGTTGAGATGTAAGCCATGGGATGTGTGGAATCTTCTTCCTACACAGCTTATGTCCACGAATGTAGCATTATTTAATCTCATGCTTATATTTAAGATCTGTTTATTTGCACTTCATGCTTCTTTATTAACACACAACCAGATTGGCAAGTCATGTTGATGTGATACAGAGAAGACGATCATGTTTGAACTTCTCAGCTCATGTAGCCTTCTTTTAAGTGAGATCACTAGGTCTTTCATTTTGTTTTTTGCTACGTCATTTGTTCCTGCTAAGAACATGAAAAAGTCATTATTTGTTGCTGCTGTTTTCATGTCATGGTTCATGGAAGTCACTGCCTGAAATTTTGCACTGGTTTCACTACATTAGTTATTTTGTGACTGCTTCTAGACTGAAATTCGGCTGCTAAGTTCTGTCCTTGACTGTCTGCAAATAGGTTTATTTTGCATGCTTTTGTTGGCTGATGATAACTGTTTTTCAGCCTTCTGGTACTTGGACGTTGCATGGTGGCACTGTTTGTTTTGTCTTTTTTGTCCATATTAGTCAATAATCTAACTTGAGGAACACTTGATTTTGATTCACTGTTGATGACTACACTCATGTGGTTGAATTATTATTATTATTATTTTCCTGTGGTTGAAAGTGAGTCTGTCATTCTTAGTTTCTGATGCCCTTTTTCTTTCCATGTGGTTCAACACAGCATGTTGAGATATGCACTCTGGGTTGTATCAATACCAGCACTTTCACTTCAGAAGCACATCCACTTCCGTGCTCCTTCCACACTTTCTTGAACAAGTAATGCTGAAAGTTCTGTTTTGTTCAAATTATTTGGATGACATCAATGTGTCCAGATGAACACCGGAACAGTATCTCAAAAATGTAGAGTCTCTGTTTTAAGTTAAACTGATGCACGACTCAAGTGCAATACAGGAATGTTCATTTTTCAATACCAAAGTTGAATAATTGGGACATCTTTCTGATGCCCACAGTGCTCATCCCCAGACTAGGCATTAGAGCTCATCCAGAGATTATCTTCTCCTCAAAATGTATGAGAACTGCAAGCAGTTCTTGGAAAAGTAACCCACTACATCAATTTCAATCTGAACGCAGCGCAAATTGCTGCTCCTTTTGCATCACATTAAGCATAAAAATGTTCCTTGCGAGTAGACTGTTGAATGTGAATGATTTCAAAAGTTGAAAAATTCATTGCTTCGTCACCTATGTCTTAATTGATTTTGACCTGCAGAAACCAATAGCACTTGCAGTTGATGCATCACCACATGGGGAAGGAGCAGTTCTGTCTCATGAGGTTGGACATACTGAATATCTCATAGCATTCATGTCTAAGATGTTGAATAAGGCCCCAGTTAACTGCAGCCAGTTGGAAAAGGAAGCCTTCACCTTGATATATGGCATCATGAAATTTTATCAATACCTTTACGATAGAAAATTTTCTCTCATGACTGATCATAAGCCACTGACACCTGTTCTTCACATGAAGAAAGATGTACCTGATCGTACAGCACAGAAGCTGCAACACTGGTCATTACATATTTCAAATTACCAGTATGGAATTCTTTTTCACTCTACAGCACAGAACACAAATGTAGACATTCTGTCTCACTTAACTAAGGGAGGTGATTATAAATTCAGTGCATCAGAAGCTTCTTATCTCCAAATCGATCAATCTGATTCACAAGCACCGCAAGTTTTTCCCATTAATTTTTGTGGGCTTGCACAAGCTACTGAATAGCATCAGTCACTATGGTCAATTACTAGATTCACATGGCTTGGTCTTGTAGTCTGAAATCAATTTCAGATGCTATATTGCAAAAATACCATTTACAAGGCAACATCTTCTCTCTTCAGAATGGCATAATTTTATTGCATACTCTCAATGAACAAATGTGCATCATTAATCTCCCATCACTGCAGTAACATCTTGCCACAATGGACCACTGGTTCCCGTCAGATCGCTGAAGTTAAGTGCTGTTGGGCTGGACTAGCACTTGGATGGGTGACCATCCGGTCTGCCGAATGCTGTTGGCAAGCATGGTGCACTCAGCCCTTGTGAGGTAAACTGAGGAGCTACTTGAGTGAGAAGTGGCAGCTCTGATCTTGTAAACTGACGTACAGCCGTGAGAGCGGTGTGCTGACCACACACCCCTCCATATCCACATCCAGTGTCACCTGTGGGCTGAGAATGACACGGCAACTTGTCGGTACGATTGGGCTTTCATGGTCTGTTCAGGCGGAGTTTTTTTTTTGCAGTAACATGCTTTGAAACTTCTACGTAGTGGACACAGTGGAATTGTTAAAACTAAGTAACTAGCACACCAGCATTGTACATGGCGTCAACTTGACAAGCAGACTGTACAGATGACTGTTCACTGCTGCACATGTGCTGGTGACAAGGCAGCATTGCACCAAGGATTTTTCAGTTGGCCATGACTTGACAGTCCTTGGAAATGCATCCACATTAATTTTTCTTGCCCTTTCTGGGGCACAAGGTTGTTAATTATCACTGACGTATGAGATCTCTTCAAAAAATTCCAGAACATTTGTAATTTCACAGTAATGGTGTGTTGGAGTGAAATACAGTTGGCATCCTGGCACATGCCTATGTTTAATGTATAACTTCTGGAAGTTTCATTGATGTATGTCCGTTAGTTATTGCTCAGTGCTGTATTGAGTAGAATGTTGTGTCACACAGTTTGCAAATTTTGATGGCAACGCGTCTGCATTAAATTTTGCGTGAAACTAAGAAAATCTTTACAGAGACACACCAAATGCAGGAAGCTTATGGTGATGAGTGCTTAAGTGATACTTGATGTTAAAATGGTTCACACTGTTTAAAAGTGGCCAGATGGAAGTTAAAGATTACCCTCATTCAGGACGCCCTTCAACATCTACCAACGATGCTCATGTCAGGAATGTTACCAAAATTGTGTGTGCTAATCAAGGACAGACTGTCCGAGAGATTGCAGAAGAATGTAACATTTCAGTTGGATCATGTCATGAACTCCTGGCACAGCATCTTGGAATGGATCGTGTTGCTGCCAAGTTCAGTCCACAGCTCATGAGTCAAGGCCAAAAATACTTTCACCTTGTAAACTGTGAAGAATTTTTGATTGTGCAAATGAGAACAAGATGTTCCTTAAGAGGATAATAACTGGTGATGAGACATGAGTCTATGGTTATGATGTTGAGACCAAGGTTCAATCTTCACAATGGATCAGGAAAGGTTTCCAAGACCAAAAAAAGCTCGTCAGGTCAGGTCAAATGTCAAATCTATGCTGATAGTTTTCTTTGACTCTGAAGGATTGGATAACCATATAACCATGAATTCATGCCAAAGGGATAAACAGCAGTTAATCAGTGGTACTATTGGAACATGTTGTGATGCCTGTGAGAAATTCACCCCTATTGGTGTGTGACTATTGGGGGGGGGGGGGGGGGGGGGGGGGGGGGAATCACTGTGCTTTCTCATCCTCTGTACTCTCCAGACCTGACGACCTGGCCCCTGTCAACTTATTTTTATTTCCAAAGCTCAAAACCCCATTGAAAGGACGAATATTCGCAATGACAGATGATATAAAAGAAAATTTGCAGATGGTGCTTCACGCAATCCAGCAAGAGGTGTACCAAGACTGCTTCTGGGAGTGCAAATGATGTTGGGAGCAGAGTATCAATGGTGGAGGAGAATATTTCAAAGGAGACCATGCACAATAAGTAAAAGGTAAGCATGGAAAAATTTTGTGCACAAAGTACCGGAATTTTTTTGAACAGACCTCATATACAGCAAATACTGACTTGTATTTCCAGTGAATTCAACATCTAATGCTAGCATTATAAAGGCACTTGCTTCTGTCTTTTATGTAGAAGGCTTGCCATAGACAATCATTTCAGGCAATGGTCTCCAGTTTTCTTCACTCAAATTTCAGCAGTTTTGTCAAGGAAATGGAATTCAACATATTCCAATGACTCCAATCTTTCTTCAATTGAAAGGTGAAGCCGAACATTTCATTCACATTTTCGTGGCTTTCCAATCTTCTTGTTTCACAGTCGAGGGAAAATGTTTTGTTGTTCTTGCTCAGCACATATCAGCCTCTAACTTTTCACAACACTTTATGGGCAGAATTGTTACATGGATGTCATCAACACTTTGCTGTTTCCAATGCCAACTTCACAACAAAGCTCTGCATGAAAGAAAGTCTTTTGACATGTCTATAACAAGCATCACAACTCGGAATATGGCATCATCATTCAGATAACTGGTCAAGCTCATTATACAATTCATCCACACTGCTACCTCAGCAGCTTTTGGGCATGCTTCACATTCAGTTACATGGGTCAACAGACAACTCTGCTGGGGAGGTTGACCACCATATGCCTATGCAGTCACTGCCACAGCCACCATACCTGTTGCCATTCAAAGTGGGTTAGTCATGGAGTTCAAGCCTGCATCAGCCTCACTGCCTTTGGTGTCCTCAGCAGTGCCAATTGTGCCCAATTTGTGCCACTGGATGGACATCCTACTTCTGGCTTTATGGAAGATGTTTCCAGCGGTTCACAATGTAAATGTTGGAACATGGGTTGCTTGACACCATCTGCCATTACACTGAAACCAGCTTCATCCTCGGTACACATTTTCCCCATGTCATCATCTAAACCAACACCATGCAACCAAAGGGTGCAATTTTGGGTGAGAGAATGCAGTGTTGATATTTTCTTTGTTCACTGCATATCACACTCCATGCCACACACATCACTGCAGAAGAAAATACATTTAAATAGACCACAGTGCACCACCACCCTCACTCTCACCAGAGCTTGCTGGTTTTGGATGTATGGCACCACAGATGCCACTAGAGGGCCCCGTCTTCATTTAGACTCATTGATTGCAAATGTAACCTTCTGTGTGTCTTTTTAAGTCACCGCAAACCAAGCTGTGCCCAAATCTCAAAAGACTCTCAGTGAAAAATAGAAGGACCTAGCATGATGCTACTAATCTCGTAACAGGTAGCAAGTGATAATACATTGTAACTGCCTTCTGGTGATCCACTGAACGAAGCCAGTGAAGAATATTTAGAACCAAGGGTCTCAAAGTTATGTATAAAAACTTCTACCTCGTAAATAGTGTAAATGAATATGCTCATGTTTCAATCATTTAAATAAATGTTGACATGTCTTGCCCTCTTGTTGACTTATGGCCACAACTGTTGGCCCTGAGGAGTCCAAGTAGTCGTGGTGAAGGACAATTTGATGATTACAGCAAAGGAAAAATGATGCAAGGGGAGAGAGAAAGATTTTGAGAGAAATAGTGCTGAGAGGGAAACCTAGAGAGGAGTTTGTGTGAGGTCTGAACATAGATTCAAGGGTCTGATGAGCTGATACCAATCTAACGGGAGATGAGACAGGGTTCTCAAATTATAAGGGAAAGCCTTTCTGAAGAAACAGAGACCAAAAGCAAAGCTCTATAATGAGTGTTGAGATTAAGGGTAGTGAGGCAGTAACAGTCATTGACACATGTAGTGAATTGTGTGATCTCGCAGAAGGGCAAATACTGGAGAAAAGAAACGTATCGTGTTAACAAGCTAGTTTCTTTTGATGTTAGCAACTTATTCACTAATATACCTGTCCAGGAGCACCTAAACATTCTCACAGACATATTAGATAAATCAGGAGGTACCTCGTTTGTCACAGATGACAAAGTTAGCTACAAAAACCTGTCTACCACAAAATTATTTCCATTTCAGTGGCATGATATACAGTTGGATGGTCTAGCTATGGGATCCTCCCTCAGTTCAGTTCTTGCTGAAATCTTTATGGAAAGTTTTGAAATTGTAATACCTGCCAGTTCTCAACATCCAGTGACCCACAAACATGCTACTTTTCATTCAATGATACATTGCCAAATATCTGTCCCCATGAGTGAAGATGACTTCCAAATGACATTAAATGCAATTAAATAAATAGCATCAAACAATGACTGCCATTCTACATTAGTGGACTCCACAACACACAAAAAAATTTAAAAAAATCAGAAACTATGGTCATACTATCTTCCTTGCCCTATTCTTGAACCACCATCTCAAGAATTCACTTTTAGCCCGGTGGTAAAGACAGCACTCTAGCTTTCAAAAAGAGTGGAATACATACATTACTTGTAATTGTAGCAAATTCTATATTGGTCAGTCTGGCAGGGCAATATGTACCCCACAGAAGTTGGAAACTTAAAGAAGACTCTACTTTTGCAGACCACCAGCTAAAAGAAAGCCTTAGTTAGAGGTGAAACATGAACTATTGTATCACAAGCATAAAGGAGGGAAGATGAACTATATTGAAATTAATAAACATATGTCCATCAGCCCCAGCTTAGTACTGAATGACCAGCCACAGTTAATCACCACTTCTCACTGCAGGCACAACTTATAGTCCCATCCAGGGGATGTTGTAAATTACCCCTCTTATCACATGCACCATTTACCTTTATTTTAGTTACTATTATTTCTCTTTTTGCATTAAAATTTTACCTTGTATTATATGTTATTTTGTACAATCACAGCTGCTTCATTCATTCACCTGCTTAATATCATTATTATATCTCATCAGTAGTCCACATGCTTAGCTGAGTGGTAATGTGTATGCCTACTATGCAGTGGGCCTAGGATCGATTCGCGGCCAGGTTGGAGATTTTCTCCTTTTGTAGACTGGGTGTTGTGTTGTCCTCATGATCATCTCATCATCACCGATGCACAAGTCACCCAATGTGGCGTCACCTGAAATAAGACTTGCAACCTGGCAGCCAAACTTTCCGATTTGTAATTTAGGACCTTTTAAAGACATTATTATTTTATTCAGCCACATCTTTGGAATACATCACGGAAGTTCATTGTTCAGTTTGTTTTCTTCTATGAACAACTATTCTAATTTGCATGCAGTTCATTAGTTAATGAGTCACATATTTTATCTCAGTTAAATAATCATACATTATATTTACACTGAAATAAAACCCTTGTTTTATCCCTCAATCTAACATTAACATTTTTCATCTCTGGAAATGGAGATACTCTGTATATGCAATAGTTCAAAATCTTTGTCCTAACAAAGTTTAATTACACCACATACTTATCTTTGTACCACATTATGGCATAACAGCCAAAAAGTAGTTTATGAAATAAATAATAAACATTTTATAGAGTATTGTACCAGTGTTGTGTGTGTACTCATTCATAAAAAATCAGTGATAATGGTCTTCGGTTTTTATATAAACCTTGGAAAGACGGACTGGAAAGGTTATATAATTCTCAAATAGGGGAGAATGTAACAATATTATGAGAAGGAAAGTTGCTACTCACCATATAGTGGAGATGCTGAGTCGCAGACAGGCACAACGAAAAGACTCTCACAATTATAGCTTTCGGCTGTTAAGGCTTTCATCAACAATAGACAGACACACAAAGCTATAATTGAGAGTGTCTTCTTGTTGTGCCTGTCTGCGACTCAGCATCTCCGCTATATGGTGAGTAGCAACTTTCCTCCTCATAATATGGTCAAATAGGAGAGAGCTAAGTCTGAAGGGGAAAAGGAAATTAGCTTTGAACAAGCTGTTAGAAAAAGGTGACTCTTGAAAATCTAGTTAAGGAAAAAGATTTCTACATAAGAGTAATTGATAGGCGATATTGTGCTAATTAGAACATGGGAAGTGAATGCAAAGATAAGAAAATTTTTGAAGGTCCATGTTGGTGATCACCTCATCGAAATGCTGTAGTGCCACATCCTATGTCCAGTCAGTAAAATGATTGATTTCTTTATTAATCCATGTAACAATTTACATTGTGTGGATTTCGTCAGCAAAATCATATACAATACAATATACCTACAATTATACACATAAAATTAGTATTTACACACATTTTTGAGGTATCTTAAATTAGTTTTATATCCTTATGTAATTTTCTTATAGTACTGTACAATTCTGGATTTCATATTATAATTATTTCCTCATGTATTACAATGCAGGCTACTTTAATTACACAACATGTTTTAATTCAGATAGTCCATTACTGCGTAATAACTTTTATTTAATAAAAAAAAAATTTAGTTTTGTTTTGAACTGTCCAATTGTGTCAATATCTTTTTTTTTTTTTTTTTTGGGTAATTTATTATATAATTTAACGGCATTGTACAACAAGCTCTGCTGAGTTTTAACTTTATTTTTCCTCTTTAGATGAGGATTGTATTGGTTTCTAGTTTCATGGCTGTGTACTAAAGAATTTTTCATATAGCAGTCAATATTTTTTTTTACATACATAATACTTTGAAAAATGTATCCACAGGGGAAAGTTAGGATTTCCAGCTTTTGGAAATGTTCAAGACAGTGAGCCCTACTGCCACTCTTGGTTATTATACGAATTGCTCTTTTCTGTAATTTGAAAACTATTTGAATATTTTTACTGTTGACTCCACAAAATAGTATTCCATAGGTAATAACAGAGTGGATATAAGAAAAATATACAGATCTGACACATGTAGGATCACACACTGCAGTCAGAATTCTAAGAGCATAGCATGCTGTAGCGATTCTGTTACTAAGTATTTTAATATGTTCTTCCCACTTTAACTGACTGTCAACATGCATACCAAGAAAATTTGTGTAGTCTACACTTGTGTGTGTGTGATTTTTTTTTTTTTTTTTTTTTTTTTTTTTTTTTTTTTTTTTTTTTTTTTTTTTTTTTGAGGGGGGGGGGGGCGGGGGATGCCCACTCACATACACTGTTTAATGTTTGTTCGGCTTTTTCTTTCAGTGCATCTGGAGATTTGTCACTGATTAGAACAATTGAGTCATTTGCAAACAATATTGATTGTCCATGCTTGTTGCTCTGTGGGAAGTCATTTGTGTAAATGAGAAATAGTATTGGGCCAAGGACACTACCCTGTGGGACACCTATGTTTACATAATTTGGGTCTGAAGTATACTTTACAATATAGTTTGAGCAACTTGAAATATGTGAGATTTCAGTTACCTGTCTTCTATTTTTTAGATATGACTGGAACCACTTTTTCACAAGTCCCCTTATTCCCAGTTCATCTAACTTATTTAACAATATGTTGTGGTCTACTGTATCAGATGCTTTAGCTAGATCAAGAAATATACCTGTTGTGTAGTTCCCTTTATCTAATGCTTCTAGAATGTGTTTTGTGAGGTGTGCTGTTGCTGATTCTGTGCTTTTCCCTGATCGAAATCCAAACTGGTCAACAGACAGTAAGTTGTATTTATTTAAATTATTCATTAGCCTATCTTTCATAATAGTTTCTACTAGTTTTGCAAAGCATGATAGTAGAGAAATTGGCCTATAATTTTCAATTTTTCCTGCAACACCTTTTTTGAAGAGAGGTAGTAATTTCACATATTTTAAATAGTCTGGAAAGTAGCCCTGCTTGAAAGATTGATTTATAATATCAACTAAAGGTGGAAGTAGGCTCTTGATACAGTCCTTAATTATAAAAATGGGGACTTCATGCAGACCAGCTGAGTTTTTGTTTTTCAGTTTGCTGACTGCTTTATAGACTTCTTCCTGTGTTGTAGGGAATAACACCATTGAGTGTGATGCACCATTATTTGGCTTCTTGACCTGAGGGGCTGTTAGAAAATTTTCCTGTAATTTTATTCCTATGCTACTAAAATAATCATTTATATAGTTTGCCAAATACATTGGGTCTTTTATTAGAGTCCCTTCCTCTTAGATTTTCAAGTTTGACAGATTCATTTTCCTGTTACCAATTTCCTGCTTCACAATCTTCCATACTGCCTTATTTTTCTTTTCAGCAGAGAACACCAGTTTGGAGGTATGAGCTCTCTTTGCTGCAAGCAATATTTTCCTATATCTTTTATAAAAGAGTGTGAAAGCAGGATTAGTTTGGCTGTGTTTAATGGAGCTCAGGTACTTTAGTGTTTCAGACGATTTTTTGATGCCTTTTGTGACCCACTTGTTTTTTCCTGCTGTTGATAATCGACATAATACTTTAGGAAATGTTTCTTCAAAATTTAATTTAAACAATGTCATGAAATTTTTGAATTTTTCATTTGCATTTACCTCTGAGTGTACTGAGTCTCACGTTTGTCCTGCTATCTGTTTGGCAAACTCATGTCTATTTTGTTTAGAAAAAATTCGTCTGTAAATATGCATTTTCTTTGTTTCTTCTGGAGCCACTCGAGATGTCAAAAGATAATGTGATAATAAAAGAAATCTGCTTAGCTTTGGTAAAATGAATACCATATAGAGGAAGAAGCATCTCTTTTGTGGATAAAAAAAGAACTGTTGGTTCAAATGGCTCTGAGCACTATGGGACTTAACATCTGAGGTCATCAGTCCCATAGAACTTAGAACTACTTAAACCTAGCTAACCTACTGACATCACACACATCCATGCCCGAGGCAGGATTCGAACCTGCGACCATAGTGGTCTCGCGGTTCCAGACTGTAGCGCCTAGAACCGCACGGCCACTCCGGCCGGCAAAGAACTGTTATAGAACATAATATTAAGTAGGGTTAATAGTATACGAGGATTGGAACTTTAATAGTGGCAATTATTTATTTACAGCTCGTACAAAATAGATATGTGTTTCAAAGTTTTACTGACCTTCAAAGTAGTCACCAGTATTGTGTACAACCCATTGCCAGTGATGTGGAAGTTGTAGGATACTCTTGCTTGCACTGTAGGTCCTTGAGCATTGTCCCGCAAAATGATGGTCAGGTCCTGCAGAAAGTGTCATCACTTCTGTCTCTATGCTGTTCATTTTTGGAACACCCTGCGACCAGCTTAGAGACTTCCTGTAGGACAATGCTCAAGCACGTACAGTTACTGATTTGTTTGACTGATGCGGCTGCTAAGTGCTGTACCACCTATTGCACTCCCCTGACTCATCCCCTCGTGAGTTCAACTCGATTTCTAAACTGAACAAAACATGTCACGGCATTCGCTTCAGAACTGCTACAAATTCGTCAGGCAATAGACCGCGCCACTCGAACTGTCAACACAGCTGGCACTGCTAAGAGTATCCTACGACTTCCACATCACTGGCAATGGGTTATACACAATGCTGGTGACTACTTTGAAGGTCAGTAAAACTTTTAAACCCTTATCTATTTTGTACCAGCTGTAAATAAATAGTTGCCACTATTAAAGTTCCAACACTCATATATTGTAAACTAACACGAAAGTCATATTCCCCCCCATCTGTTCCACTCGCCGATCGCACGACAGAAATACTACTGTCTGAACGCCTCAGTAGGAGCACTAATTTCCTTATCTTTGAATGGTGGTCATTGTGCGATTTGAAAGTCGGTGATAATAATATATGCTCTACATCCTGGGCGAAGATCTGATTTTGGAATTTAGTGAGCAGCCCCTTCTGTTTAACATGTTGTCTATCTGCAAGTGTGTCCCACTTCAAACTTTCTATGAGATTTGTAATGCTCTCACGATGGCTAAATGTACCAGTCACGAATCTTGTCACTCTTCTTTGGACCTTCTCAATCTCCTGAATCAGACCCAACTGGTAAGGGTCCCATACAGAGGAACAATACTCTAAGACTGGACAAACTAAAGTATTTTAAGCAATTTCCTTTGTTGAAGGACTGCATTGCTTCAGGATTCTGCCAATAAATTGCAATCTACAGTTCGCCTTACCCGTTACTTGTGTAATCTGATCGTTCCATTTGATATCATTTCAAATAGTCACACTCAGATACTTGACAGATGTTACCACTTCCAAAGGCTGGGCATCTATTTTATACTCATACAGGGATTTTCGCTTTGTTATACGCAGTAGGTTACACTTACTAATATTGAGAGACAACTGCCAGTCATTACATCAGGCATTTATTTTCTGCAAGTCCTCATTGATTTGTTCACAACTTTCATGTGATACTACTTTCCTGTAGACTACAGCATCATTAGCAAACAATCTAATGCTGCTGTCAATACCATCAACCAGATCGTTCATGTAAATCGTAAAAAGCAGTGGACCTATTATGCTGCCCTGGGGCACACCTGAGGTTACGCTTGTTTCTGTTGAAGTCTCCCCATTCAGGTTAACATACTGCTCTCTGTCTGTTAGAAAACTTTCTATCCAGCCACATATGTCATCAGCTAGACTGTAAGCGCACACTTTTTGGAGCAAGCAACAGTGCGTAACTGAGTCGAACGCCTTTCGAAAGTTGAGGAATGTGGCATCAACGTGGGAGCCAGTATCTACAGCCTGTTGTATATCATGCACAAACAGGGCCAGCTGTGTTTCGCATGACCGCTGTTTCCTAAAACCATGCTGGTTTCTGCAGATGAGCTTCTCGGAATCTAGAAAGATCATTATGTCTGAACACAAAATATGTTCGGGGATACCGTCTCAGCCAGATGCTTTCCTGGCGTCTAAGAATCATAAGTGTTTTACAATCCCAGATACACTAAACACTATGTCAGACATCCATGCATTTGTTCAATAATTGAATGGGGGAATGGTGCTGCAGTCCTCTATTGTAAAAGAGTTTTTGAAAGCTAGGTTTAGAATTTCGGCCTCCTGGTTATCACCATCCATTACATTACCCATACTGTCAGCAAGAGAAAGTATTGAATTATTTGTAGCGTTCATACATTTTACATGCGACCAAAATCTTTTGGGAGCATTTTTAGAATCTGCAGATAAAATATTGCTTTCAAATTCATTAAAAAAATCTCTCATTGACTTTTTGACAGCTGCTTTCATTTTGTATCATTTCTGTTTGTCAGTGGGGCATAACAATGTACAGCCATACATTAATGAGCCAATAATTATAGGTAATATTTGTTTTGTTTAATGTTTATCAATGTATGAGAGTAGTTCACTGCTTAATGGAAAACCTTATGAAGGATAAATGAAGCAGAGTACAGACTAGCAAGATGTTTAAAGGGCAAAAGACAGGTGTGTGGCTATACTAATACGAATGGAATGTCACAACTAACTTTCAGTGCTGATGCAAGCAGGGATTTCATAGTGACATATGCCAGGGCATGTCACAGTAGGTGGTGTATGTAAACAAAGTGCAGAAATTGACTTTATCATGGGTTCGACTGATATCCTTGTAAGACAACTTAACTAAACTGTAACTAAAGAGTATTATTTTATGTATTAAGAAAGTAAATTCTATAACTAATTACTTGGCAATTTTAATAATATGTGTGAGTCACTTGGTCAAGATTGGATACTAATACACACATCAAAAAGTTTTGCATCACCTCGGTTTCGGAACCGGTGAAGAAAATTGGGATAGAGATCAACATAAAAATCATTTCCGCTCTTTTTATTGCTCATGAAAACCACACATTGCACGTTGTACCAACATACAGTGAGACCTTCAGAGGTGGTGGTGGTCCAGATTGCTGTACACACCAGTACCTCCAATACCCAGTAGCACAGCCTCTTGCACTGATGCATGCCTGTATTCATCGCAGTATACTATCAACAAGTTCATCAAGGCACTGTTGGTCCAGAATGTCTCACTCCGCAACGGCGATTCGGCGTAGATTCCTCAGAGTGGTTGGTGGGTCCATAAACAGCCCTTTTCAATCTATCCCAGGCATATTTGATAGGGTTCATGTCTCGAGAACATGCTGCCCCTTCAGCTGAGCGATGTCGTTACCCTGGAGGAAGTCATTCACAAGATGTGCATGATGAGGGCATGAATTGTCATCCATGAAGACGAATGCCTCGCCAATATGCTCCCAATATGGTAGCACAATTGGTTGGAGGATGGCATTCATGTAATGTACAGCCGGTGCCTTCCATGACCACCAGCAGTGTACGTCAGACCCACATAATGCCACCACAAAACAGCAGGGAACTTCCATCTTGCTGCACTCGCTGGACAGTGTGTCTAAGGCGTTCAGCCTGACTGGGTTGCCTCCAATCACGTCTCCAATGATTGTCTGGTTGATGGCATATGCGACACTCATCAGTGAAGAGAACAGGATGCCGATCCTGAGTGGTCCATATGGCGTATTGTTCGGCCCATCTGTACCGCGCTGCATGGTGTCGTGGTTGCAAATATGGACCTCGCCATGGATGTCGGCAGTGAAGTTGCGCATCATGCACCCTCTTGCGCACAGTTTGAGTCGTAACAACGATGTCCTGTGGCTGCATGAAAAACATTTTTCAACATGGTGGCATTGCTGTCAGGGTTCCTTCGAACCATAATCCATAGGTAGCAGTCATCCACTGCAGTAGTAGCCTTTGGGCGGCCTGAGCAAGGCATGTCATCGACAATTCCTGTCTCTCTGTATTTCCTCCATGTCTGAACATCGCTTTGGTTCATTCTGAGACACCTGGACACTTCCCTTGTTGAGAGCCCTTCCTGGCACAAAGTAACAATGCGGGCATGATTAAACCGTGGTATTGACCCTCTAGGTATGGTTCAACTACAGACAACACGAGCTGTATACTTCCTTCCTGATGGAATGACCGTTACTGATGGGCTGTCTGACCCCATCCGTCTAGTAGGCGCTGCTCATGCAGGGTTGTTTACATCTTTTGGCAGGTTTAGTGACATCTCTGAACAGTCAAAAGGACTGTATCTATAATACAATATCCACAATCAACATTTATCTTCAAGAGTTCTGGGAACCGGGATGATGAAAAACTTTTTTTGATGTGTGTAATTTACAGCATTATGGAAAATATAAAAATATTTTGCATACACTGTCTAAAATACTTTTCTTTTGATACTTGTAAACCTAATGTAACCAAAGATGCCACAAGTCATGGGAAAAATTTAAGCCATGATGACCAAAGTTCAGGGTCAAAGCCTAAAGAAAAAGATACAGTTCCAGGCTGTGTGACATGACAGCCATCACTACCATTGAGTCATTGTGGAACCACAGTACCAATGGTCACTATATTCCATGAAAGAGTGAAAAACAGTTTTAAAAAAATCTCAGTGGCTTGTGTAATCAAATGATGATTTCAGGCTCATAAGTGTTTCAAGAAATAGTTGTGATGAATGGGAATGCGCTGTAATGAAGTGAAAATAAATACTTATCTCCTGCTTGTAGTTAAATGAGTCATGAATGGCAACAAGCCGAGATTAAAGGTATTATAAATCATATTATATGCTTCTGAAATGGATCACTGCCAAATGGTAACCTGGCAACAGAAAAACATGAGTGTATTGCCTTTGCTTGTAGAGATACAGTAAAATTGAGATTTAAATAAAGATTATTATCAATACTTAAGTTAATGAGAGTAACTGAAATTTTGTGGAATGCACATCTCAAAAAAGAAAAATTCTATTAATTACATGGCTTCATTCTGCATGTGTAGAGCAGCATCTTCGTACGATGTATTATCGTATTAATCAATTAATTAGAAATACTGCATATTCTATGTAAACATTATCGTATTTGTGGTTCATTGAACTAAAAATGGTAATGAATAACAGTAATGTAAGAGAATGACAAACAGCATCTGAAGCTTATTGTAATCTGAAGAGATGAATGTTAGTATGAATCCAACATATTTACACAACTTTGTAGTAAGACTCTCAAGGAATCAGTTAATGAAGAATTTGTGTATAGTGAAATTTGCAAGGAGAGTCCATTTCTTAATTAATATAGTTAAAGGAACAATCAGAAAGCTTCATTTAAAATTTTATTTTTGATACTTAGAGAATGTACAATTTATTGCATAGAGAAAATACAAGATGGAAAGGTTACCCTAACATACTCTTAAATACCATGACCCTACTTATTTTCAACAATGGAATTTTGTGGGTATGCGAATTTCCTCTTCATTTGTACACTTTTTTTAACACTGTATTGGGACTATGAAGTTACTAAGCGTAACTTGATATCTTACACAGTAATATAGATTGCTACTGTGGCAAACAGAAAAACAGTTTCCACAACTGGAACACGCTCAGCGAGGCTGGCATTGTAATATGGCACTAAAACTCTGCCAATGGTGTTACGAGCTATGAGTAAACCATGAGAGCAGATCCAATTTGGTGATCTTAAGTGCCCGGAACTCTCTGAAATTTAGCTGTGAACCAAAAACTTTCCTATGTTAATCATTAAATGCCATTTCTGACATCTTAAGTGCTAGGGGGAGCCTAATTGTCATTAAGGCTTTATTACTTTAATTCCACTATACAGTAAACTATTTATATTAAGAAACAAATGATAGGTAACATTCTGACGGCAATGTGTGATTCGTGCCAAAGTTATGTGAAGTGTGCTAGAGAATTCTGTTAAGGACCAAAATCTCCAGTCAGCCATCAGCTCTTCTCTCACATCATATAATAATAATAATGCAGATAGTGGCAGATACAAAAAGAATTTACAGGTGTACAAAATACACGTTTTGTGATGCAGTGAGTTCTGGGGAGAGGAAATTTAATGAGACTGGACCACTAAGAACACTGGGAAATAAGAAAGAGCTGGTTGGAGAGAAGGACGTATACAGATAATAAGTGTGTACAGAGACAAAGCAATCATTATTGTTGCACTAGCAGATATGCATTAACTGTCTTCTGAATCTGGACATGTTATTCAGCTCTTGAATATAATGCAGGAGGTTATTCCAGAGTCAGGTTCCTGCTACTACACCTACATCTGCATTTATACTCCGCAAGCCACCCAATGGTGTGTGGCGGAGGGCACTTTATGTGCCACTGTCATTACCTCCCTTTTCTGTTCCAGTCGCGTATGGTTTGCGGGAAGAACGACTGTCTGAAAGCCTCCGTGCGCGCTCGAATCTCTCTAATTTTACATTCGTGATCTCCGCGGGAGGTATAAGTAGGGGGAAGCAATATATTCGATACCTCATCCAGAAACGCACCCTCTCGAAAACCTGGCGAGCAAGCTACACCGCGATGCAGAGCGCCTCTCTTGCAGAGTCTGCCACTTGAGTTTATTAAACATCTCCGTAACGCTATCATGGTTACCAAATAACCCTGTGATGAAACACGCCACTCTTCTTTGGATCTTCTTTATCTCCTCTGTCAACCCGATCTGGTACGGATCCCACACTGATGAGCAATACTCAAGTATAGGTCGAACAAGTGTTTTGTAAGCCACCTCCTTTGTTGATGGACTACATTTTCTAAGGACTCTCCCAATGAATCTCAACCTGGTACCCGCCTTACCAACAACTAATTTTATATGATCATTCCACTTAAAATCGTTCCACACGCATACTCCCAGGTATTTTACAGAAGTAACTGCTACCAGTGTTTGTTCCGCTATCATGTAATCATACAATAAAGGATCCTTCTTTCTATGTATTCACAATACGTTACATTTGTCTATGTTAAGGGTCAGTTGCCACTCCCTGCACCAAGTGCCTATCTGCTGCAGATCTTCCTGCATTTCACTACAATTTTCTACTGCTGCAACTTCTCTGTATACTACAGCATCATCCGCGAAAAGCCGCATAGAACTTCCAACACTATCTACTAGGTCATTTATATATATTGTGAAAAGCAATGGTCCCATAACACTCCCCTGTGGCACGCCATTGGTTCCCGTCTGTAGACATCTCTCCATTGACAACAACATGCTGTGTTCTGTTTGCTAAAAACTCTTCAATCCAGCCACACAGCTGGTCTGATATTCCGTAGGCTCTTACTTTGTTTATCAGGCGACAGTGCGGAACTGTATCAAACGCCTTCTGGAAGTCAAGGAAAATAGCATCTACCTGGGAGCCTGTATCTAATTTTTTCTTTCTCATGAACAAATAAAGCGAGTTAGGTCTCACACGATCACTGTTTCCGGAATCCATGTTGATTCCTACAGAGTAGATTCTGGGTTTCCAAAAACGACATGATATGCAAGCAAAAAACATGTTCTAAAATTCTACAACAGATCGACGTCAAAGATATAGGTCTATAGTTTTGCACATCTGCTCGACGACGCTTCTTGAAGACTGGGACTACCTGTGCTCTTTTCTAATCATTTGGAACCTTCCGTTCCTCTAGAGACTTGCATTACACGGCTGTTAGAAGGGGGGGCAAGTTCGTTCGCGTACTCTGTGTAGAATCGAATTGGTATCCCGTCAGGTCCAGTGGACTTTCCTCTGTTGAGTGACTCCAGTTGCTTTTCTATTCCTTGGACACTTTTTTCGATGTCAGCCATTTTTTCGTTCGTGCGAGGATTTAGAGAAGGAACTGCAGTGTGGTCTTCCTCTGTGAAACAGCTTTGGAAAAAGGTGTTTAGTATTTCAGCTTTACGCGTATCATCCTCTGTTTCAATGCCATCATCATCCCGGAGTGTCTGGATATGCTGTTTCGAGCCACTTACTGATTTAACATAAGACCAGAAGTTCCTAGGATTTTCTGTCAAGTTGGTACATAGAATTTTACTTTCGAATTCACTGAACGCGTCATGCATAGCCCTCCTTACGCTAACTTTGACATCGTTTAGCTTCTGTTTGTCTGAGAGGTTTTGGCTGCGTTCACACTTGGAGTGAAGCTCTCTTTACTTTCGCAGTAGTTTCCTAACTTTGTTGTTGAACCACGGTGGGTTTTTCTTCTACTGAGAAGGACTGAGATAGTGGCCGAATCAGGGAGTGGAACAAGAAGGAATTTGCTGTGATAGAAATGAGTGTTTCTGCCATGTCGTACTCAGACAATAGAGTTACGGTTGAGGCGAGAGAGGACGGACAGTCTAAGTTGATAAGACACTAGAGAAGACAGAAGATATGGAAATTTATGTGGTTGTATGCACACAGCAAGGATAGCTGTGCATACGATGGTAAAATATGATCAAAGAGTAGAACATTATGGATATAATGAACACAGGCATTCATAAGCAATTACAGGTGCCAAGAGCTTTTTGTGAAATATCTTGCAGGATAACATCACTGTAATCAGTAATTGGAAGTATAAGTGTTTGCACAAGTTCCTTTTTCAATTCAAGAGGGATGAGCTTTTTGCATTTTTGTAGTGCATGGAGAGATGTTAATATCACACAGTTGTGTGTTCAGACAAATTTCAATTTCCATCTATTATTACTCCTAGACTTTTATATCAACATCTTCCATCTTAGCCCATTGCTGTTTTCCTTTTCTCTATTGTTTGACTACTCCTAGATTCTTAGCTGAGGAAGAGAAGTTGATACTTGTCCCATCTAGGATTGAAGACGATAGGGATTCCTGATATTTTGGAGTGACGTGCCTAGAATGACCAATCAGTAGTTTTTGGATGAATTAAACTTTAACCCTGTATCCTGTGCCAATTTTGATTCTGCACACAGGTCGGTATTGAGATTCTCAATAGCTGTCCTCAGGTTTATTGGTATTTAATTAAGATAGAACTGGGGGATCAGCAGCATACACGTTGTCTTTGAAGTAACGCAAAACTGATGTCACATCATTGACATACAATGGAAACAGTATAGGACCTATACTCCATCCATCATAAGAATAAACCTGATGTAAACAAACCCAAATGCAATGATTGGTCAGAAGCTGCAGCACACGTACACTGCTGGTGTTACGCTCTTGGAAGTAGATCTTACTTATGTATTAGATATAATATTACTAAGTTACGTCAAATGAAACTTTAAGAGATTCAAATGTGTTAACAGCTATAAACACTTTTCTTGCTCACATTTTACTTAGGTAATTTTTATTTCAAAAAATGTTTATAGCCACAGCCTCTGCAGTGTTGTGCTCTGATTGTCGTGCTGTTAATACGCAATATTAAAATGGCTGAGGCTGCCTCCTGTTCTGTAGTGAAACATGCGTGTGGAACATGGCAGTCTGCCTTCGGCGTTGTAGCGGCTCGGACATGCCTAGTGCACCGGCCGTGCCGTGTTTAGCATGAGCTTTGTTTATATCTGTGAGGGTTTGCAGTGGTACATTGATTACTACAATCACAATGGCTCTTTCTTACCAAAATGCGACTACCAAGTTCACGGTGCAACTACATCCCTGGGAGCTGACATAAATTCACCTACCAACAGTAGAGAGCGTCACACATGTAAAACTCATAGATGGGGCTCCATGCATCAGACTCATTCGTCAATCCACCAACAGTTACAATTTCTGCCACGCCAACAGGAACTGGGTGTTGTTTCTGTTGATAATGCTGGTCTCGGAATGAGTACAGTATGCGTATTCAAACCTCCGTCCAAAGTTCTTGCGGACATGGTTATCACATCACTTCGCCCCTATGTTATGAACCTTAATCATGCTGTGGAGAAATGGACCAGCTTCGAGATGTATTCTGCACTCAGCGGAGTGTAACAAATAAGAATTGAACTCTAGAAGCACATACCATCTTATGTGTCAATAGGTGGCTGTCGACACATCGTTATATACGATGATCAAGAAAAAACCTGCTCTGGCTGTGGACAGGAAGGCCGTGTCCGAACTGACAGTCTTCATCGACATCTCGTACAGCTACCTCAGAACACCCACTACCCGCCACAGCAGATGACATCACTACCTATTATGCACGTGGAAGCACTATGAAGCGACTTGCATGAGAGGCTGCTGCCCATAGAGTCTGCGAGTATCGAAACCGATCCCATATCACTGACAGTGCGAATGACCTTGCCAGATGCCCCAAACAGCTGTGAAGTCATGGTCCTACCACACTCCAACTGAACCCATCTTCACATATGGAAGTGGATCCGGAAGATTGCACTGAACAGCATCCCTCAGCAGACGTGGGAGTTCCATCACGAAAACAGCAGTCAAGTAAGCGAAAGAAGAGGCACCACAACCGAGGCTATGAACAAGACAGTGGGAATGATCATGATACGTTTTGACCGACCGGCCAGGACGACGTCACACCCACAGCGTCTGTGCTACGGACCATGGAGAAGCCGCCACATCAAAGAGACACAATGGACATAGTTATGCAACAGGATGAGGCCCCATCTGCAGATGAAGGTCCGTCCACAGCGAGAGTCCTCACCAATGCTTTATGAGATTGGGCACAAGAAATGGAACAAACTGATAAGATGCAGGAGGTCCAAGTTTAGTTACTGGCTCCCACTGACAACAATGAGGCCGTGTCGTGTGGTCCCAGTCCAGGATGAATGCTCCATAGACAGGAAATTCCTAGGTGCATGACTACCCAGCAGTGCACAACTGATATCACACGTCTACTTGTAATGGATCTGGGAGATTTATTATTTTCTACTGGATTTGTCGACACCAAATTTAATGAGAGAAGTTGTAAATGTTTTCTTATATTTTTGTCAGAATTTTTTAAATTGTAATTTACCTTATTTTATGCTAATTTACTTATATTTTTGAGAGTGACAGCATATTGATTACTATTAGCAGATGTGACGAAGAATATCAAAGAGACTGGTTACAAGTGGAAGCTTGTGTGTTGTGTAAAATGTCTTTGACGCTGGAGTCGTCTTTGACTGTAATCAGTCGGCAGTGAACTCTTGGTGTGTGTTGACGGTAGAACATTGTGCAGGTCACCGTCATAAATATTTGCTAGTGAACAGGAAAAATTGACTGTTAATACTTTTTTTATATAAACTTTAAGAAGAAACCACATTCGAAGAAATGGTATTTGAAGCACCAAAAATGAGGCAAATGCATTGAACCAGGTCATTTCTGCAGCCGACGAAACTGCATTGTGGAATCATATTTCCACTAGACGACTGAAGCCAAGACAAATATCATCTTGTAAACATTTCACGGAAAATGTACTGTCACGAAATATGCCAAATTTAAGTAAATAAAAATAGTGAGCTTATTTCATACTGTATTGATGCAGTTAACATCAATGGTATTCGCACCCCAGTAAAGATCCAAATGCTACAAGATGTGGGCAACAGATGTCAACATAGTTTTTCTGCGGGAGGTACAAAACAATGCCACAGTTGAGTTTATGGTTATGAAGTCTATCGTTTAACAAGTTATGACGGTAGCGGTGGCAAAGCCATACTGTTACGAGAAGGAATAGTGGCGGAAGATTTACCATTGACCTGTAGTGTTGACCTGACTGTAGGGGATGTCAGCTTGGTGAATGTTTATGCTCCATCTGGCACGACAAAGAGACAAACACACAACCATTTACACGGAGTCAGTGTCACCGCTATTTCGGGGATGTCATTGGAATTATATTATTAGCAGTGACTTCAAGTGGTCTCTGCAGCCCGAGGACTAACGACCACACTTTGTCCCTTGCCTGGCATGTTTAGTGGGCTAGAATTTTGTCTAGATATTGTGAATTCCAATAACTTCTGTATACACAGTGTGTTCCATGTAGCTTCAAGAGAATGGACAAATCAATCTCAATGCAGAGGCCTTTTCTGTAGTGTTAATTCTTTAGTTCTACCTGCTGCCACTGTCTCTTATGCTTTTAATGTTTATTAATAAATGAGTAGCTAAAACAAACTAGTCTCCACACAGATTTCTACTACAGTGGTGAGTGGTGGCTTTGTCTACCTAACTTATAATAATGCGGCCATACTTGATCGACATTCCTATTGGTTACTGGATCCATTTGTACATTATTTGCATGGAATCTGTTGATCACAACAAAATATCTTCAGCTGTTTCTAAGGATGATCATAGCACATTTGCATCATTCAGACTACTAGATTCTAACTATCAATCAGCTTGATCAAGAAGGTCCCAACCGCATCAGTGGTTGCACAACCCAAAGTTGTATGTGAGTATCAAGAGCACGGATAATGAAAGGAAACCATAACCTGCCAATAAATTGTTGTATTAATAGTGATTTTCTCGTGTGGATACATGTGGACAAAAGGAATAGTAAAATTACCTGAGGTTTAATTACTTCAATTGCTACTGCTTGACAGGAATCACTAGAGTTCAGTAATATTTTATTAAAGCCAACTGTTCCTTGCATTAATATTGTTACACAACTTCTCTTCCTTCAGATGTCATCACTAATGGCATGAAATCCTTTTAAAACTACATTTATCTGAGATTCAAGCCACATTTCAGAAAGTGCTACTACCGTATTTACTCAAATCTAAGCCGCACCTGAAAAATGAGACTCGAAATAATGGGAAAAAAAAAAATCCTGAATCTAAGGCGCACGTGAAATTTGAGACTCGAAATTCAAGGGGAGAGAAAAGTTTTAGGCCGCACGTCCAAATCGAAACAAAGTTGGTCCATTGTAATATGAGACACAATTTAGGTAGAATGAATAACTATACAGCTACAGTAGTTTGGTTCGAGTCTTAAGCTTAACAGTCAAGCTTTACCAGGTAGCCATTGCCAAGCGTCAGGTGCTCCGTCCGTATTTATACGGGTACCCTTCCTTGTTTACGTGCTGTCTGGTTTCAATCGATTGCTTATTTTGCTTTGATCTGATAAGTGCTGTTCTCTTTGTTATAGGTGTTTACGTCACTGTAAGCTGAAAATGCGTTACTGTACTGTGTCATGCATTGTTTGTTTCATTCTTTTTTTTTTTTTAAAAAAAAGGAGAGGAATCGTCTCATTAGCGAAACAATGGCAAGAGACTGCTATTTGTTGTTACTTACACTGCTGCTTTCTTTGATACTGATCAACAAGAACCAAATAATAGACTGCGTATGATAGAAGATTTTCTGAACGAGAGTTAGGCGAAAATTTTTCTCTGTTTGAAAATCTTTGCGGCCGCTTCTTTAGTAGATCAAATTCTGCACAGAAATTAGAGTCATCTTAGATTTAAAAATCTAGTCAGTTGCCGTGCTTCATTTCTGACTGTATCACTATTAGGCATAAGAATAATACGAATATAAACACGACACGATATGTATATTCTCCCACGTTTGCTGTTGCCTCACTCTCGTTTTGTAGTTTATTAGGCAGACAGGATTTAAATGAGATAGCAGCAAATACGAAACAATACATGGCATAATGTTTATCTTCGTATTATTCTTATGGTGAAGAGAATACTGCATGTGATTCACGATTCATAAAAGTTCCTATTAGCAACCATCTCTTCTCACAGGTAGGAAAAAATTCAGAACGTAGAGTTGGCCGTATTGACAAACATCCCAAACAGTCTTGCCAGTCGGATTTTGGTAGTACATTGAAATTCTGCTACATTCGAAGATGAACAATACGGAATTTGTATTTACTTCGTTGGATAATGTATGAAAATGCAGTGGTCAAAACTCGGGGCGGAGAAAAAAAAAGCTCGTCTTCCACCTCTTTTTTTTTTTTTAATTTCTTTACTGATGCAGAGGTTTTGGCACCAGTGCTTCGTGCCTACAAAGCATGCCTGTGCAGCGCTACATATATTCGACGGCAGAATTTAGTTGTGGCGGCACCTACCAACATTTTTCAGAACTTCAGCTTACTTTGCACTCTATTCTAAGCCGCAGGCAGTTTTTTGGATTACAAAAACCTGAAAAAAAGTGCGGCTTAGATTCGAGTAAATATGGTACTCAAATTTGACCAAAAGTAATTATTTCCTTAAGTTTCTCTATATTTGAAACAGCTGAGTGTCCATTTTTTTTATACTCGTTGGCACCCTTTCATCAGCTGAGTTTATATTTCTCTGAAAACAAATCAAGCTTGTTTGTCAAATTCACTGTTTCCTATCAACAAGTTGGTCCGACAAGCAGGCGTAGCAATAAAATTAGTCATGATGGAGTACCTTGATGCAAGTGGGAATAGCTACCAATGCAAAGAATTTAATTTCTTGCACTGACTTTAGCATTTTGTATAAAGAAAGAAAACAAGACATGACACGTGTCCAGGAAATGGCTGAAATTGATATATAAACAAACCCAACAAAATCTAATGAATGTCCATTTAAATATCACTATGTGGTAACATATACCTAGTTCATTTATTTTATCACACTCCCTCTTATGCAGAAAATTTATTTTCTGCTTATCTCCCTGTGAAATATATGGCAGGGAAGGATCCAACAGCTCAACCATATTTGTAATAGCCAGTGCTCTATCATAGTTAGCACAGTTGTGGAAACTCACCATACAATGGAACAAAACACCTCACTAAACATCCACAGAAGATCAACAAAAACACTCAACATCTTGTCAAATTGGCCATCAATCAAGATATCTTGAACACACAATATGTTTGACAAGCATATCAAACAAAGCTGCACTCTGTCACATAATCTGAGAACCAAGAGAAGTGTGACTACAGTGGCTTTATGATTACTAATTATTGTGGGTTTCAAATAAGTTATTCTCATAATGAGCCATGTTACTTTTTGGGTAGTATAATGGAAACTTATTGCATACTTCTACAGGGTCCACATTTTTTACTGGAAACGGATTGATGTGCTGTATTTAATATATAAGTTTGTCAGTCAGTGATGTGTTCTTGTCTTCTCTTGTAGTACTCCAACTTTGTTAGCCACTTATTTCAGCCTGATAAGTTTGAAATAAATGTGAGGTTTAGGTACAGAGGAACTCACCACAACAGCACTAGTTAACTAATGTATCCTCGGAAATAGGGGAGAAAGAGGCAGGGAAGACTTTGTAGTTGTAGACAGAGAAAGTTTTCATTACACAAATTCACAATTGCAATCAGTCTTGTTTTTAATCCAGTTTAATCCCATTGTGGTCTTCTGCATAACTTGGGTACTCTGTGTCTTCCTCTGCTTCCTTACATCAAATATCGACGGTCGCTGTTTTGTAACTTGGCGCTTTTCGAGGTAATCTCAACAGGATTTGTTCATTATCTTTGGTGTCACAAACACTGTGGTATTCATAAGTGCATCTACCTCACCCTCCCTCGAATCTTTAAATGTCAAACCTCTACTTATATATCCTAAATTAAAAACCAATAGAATTTGAAAATACGTGTTTACAGTTCTCCTGATTTTCACTACTTTTAAATAAATTCTTTATAACCACAACAATATTTCCATACCAGAAAAAAGGAGACGTAAGAGTTATAATTACAACAGTCATCATAACTGCAGTTGTGCAAGGAATGTCATAACGCCAACATCAACCCTATTTCTTCGATGGAATCTAAAGCCTAGCGAGTAAAAATGGAATCTATAGAAGTATGTCAACTAGTAGCAGTTACTTCGTCAATAACATGATTTATTCACAGAACGTACACTAACCCATTAAACTGCCATGTCACTCATTGTCAATAAGCATACTCAAATCTATCTAGTAAGCCCTGAGATCATCACACCAGTTATATTGTAATACCAATGCTTCCCTACTAGGCCACAAACAGATGCAGATGACCCCTTCGTTTTATAGGAAGCATGGTAGTCACATCATGCTGACTCCAAGTGCTATTTCACTGTGCAGGACATAGCTGTGATGTCTCCTAAAGTGTCAAACTAAGAGGCCTCTGCCTGTCAGGCACAACAGAAGAACATTATGTTAGTACTGTAAAAACCATCTACCATGTGTACCTCATGTAACATACTAATAAATATGTTTCTTACAATGAAAGACTTATCTTCAGAAGGACAAGAGAACTGCAGACTTTCCAACATCCTATGCACTTTTCATCACAAAAGGCAGACCTTAAAACTGAAGTTACAGCCTACACTCAACCTCATTGATGGCAAGAAAGTATTTCCATGTTATGCTTTCCCCTTTTTTTTAAAAAAAAAAAAAAAAAAAAAAAAAAATTATGTATGCTGGGCAAGTCTGTATGTGACTGGTATGAGGCAGTTAAGAGAAAGTTTAAAGTTTCGGTGTGTGTGAAGGCAGCATTCTCGCCCAATCTTTAAAGATATAACAAACATCTAAACTAACAAGAGAAAACCTCAAAAATAAAAGAAAGCTTTTGTGTGCAAAATGTCATTCCTGAATAACCTTTCACCCTTCTCATATTTAAGACAAAATTCACTATTGCCACTAAGTTGAAGGAGCTATTCTGATCAATGAGCAGATCAACTCTCCACGCAAAATTGTAAGTCACGAAAGAATACAGGTATCATTACAAAAAAATCCGTTTAATAACTTTTATAGTTTATTAAATATGTCCATTGATAATTATTTATCAGCTTTCTTTGCATCTCCAGATGACTGACGAGCCTTCAGCACCTCAACGACGATCTTCTGTTCTTCAATGAGGAATGCACGAATAATTCTGGAAGGAAAAAAAAGGTGCGTTCATTAAACTGACACAACATAAGAAGCAAATATCAGATACTGTGATTCAAATACAATTTGCACCACAAAAATAACCTCACTGCATTTTATAATACTGGCTTGAAAACAAAAATCATTACCAGACATTTAAATGCACAAATATGTCAAATGATGACTACATGTTACCTCTATGAAATTTATCTGTGCCAAAACCAATACTATTCCACCAAACAAAAACTTTTTAGAAAGATTCTGTTGAACAAGGCAACATAACTTGAGCATACTATGCAAAACAACGTTGACATATCTTCTCGCTGTTCAATGTACAATAAATTCCTAGTTAACAAAAAGCAATACTAACCTTTCCTTTACACATTTATGACACAAGACTCCACCATATGCCCTTTTCACAGTCTTTTTCCTGCGGCACATTCTTGATCTTTCCATTGGCCTAGCTGGAATTATGCCCCTCAGCTTGTCCTTGCATTGTCCACACCTTGGGATCTTCTTAGGTTTTTTCAAATATTGGTATACCAGCTTTCCACCAGGAGTACGGACACTGCAACAAGCAAGATATTTTATTTTACCAACTGCCCATTCATATCTAAATGAAAACAAATAATTCAACAAAGTTTACTGCGAGAGATTTTTTTTAATCAGTCCATTCCCTTCTCAAATATGATGGGAGAACTGCAGAATTGTCTAAGAACTTCATTGCATTCCACAAACAGAATAATAAATAGCAAATATTTTGTGTAGGCAGTGTTTGCCAATTGCCAGTAATGTTAGGAACTGACCATATAACACAGAGCTGTAGCTACTTATTTTATTCTGACTATGCATTTCAGTCATATTCATCTGTGGGTCATCCCTGTCAAGGCGACCAGGAGGTCCCCATTTGACCACCTCCAAATCTAATGAAATTTTGTGTGGAAGTTATATATAGTGTTTGATGGTTATATACCAACTTTTAGTCCAGTATCTTTAGTGGTTGAATTTTTAGGGGCTTTTAAAGAGAGGCCACTCCTCTCCACATCACATATGAAGGTGTAAATGTGCCAAGTTTTCTAGGCTTCTGTAAAAGTTCTAGCATACATTTGGTCATTTGGTTTAATATACACAGATAGCTTTTTTATGCTGAATCACACCACGGAAAAAATTGGGAATTTAGTCATACATAAATATAGATACAAGCCTGTAAAGTGGATCAAAAATTTGTCACACTATTCTGATAGCCAATGTTTGACCGACAACTGCTACTTCTCATATGAACCAATCACACCACAACTTCAGAAGGTTATTCCTACCTATGATATCTACATATGGAAAAAATTAACAATGGATGCCTAGATGAAAATATATGCATGCATCTGCAAAGTTGGCCAAAATTTTCTATATGCAAATTGTTCCAAAAAATTCCATTTGGCAGTGATGCCAAAATCCTTTTCATGCAGACATGAATTGATGGAATTTTTGAAATTCTTATACTAAGCAGCTGCAGCTGAACCATCACAAAAATAAACATTCTTAGTGTTTTCAATCTTTGTCTTTAAATATGCTATTAACTTTATCTGAAACACATGGACAGCAATGGTATCATGACGAAGCAGTAGCTGAGCGCACAAATGCTACCAAAATAGACAACAAATATATGTGATGTGTCCTGAATATTAACTCAATGAAATCCTTGCACAACTCCTTGAACAACAAATAAATAATTCTCAGCAAAATCCATCAATATAATTATTTTCTGCAAGATTTCTTTTTAGCTGTTTAATGTATAGTCTTTAGTGTGTTCACAAAATGTGAAGGCTTCTTAAACCAGTAATTTTCAAAATCAATGTCTCCATGAAATCTTAAACAGTTCTCTGACATGTTTCCAATGCATCTCTGTCACTATGAACCCACTGTTTGTATTTCATTGTTTTTTTCTGGGTCATAGTCTTTAAAAGTGTCTTCAAGAAAAACCTATAATTGCATTTTTCCTGGACATTACTCTCAAATGTTGCAGCATATAATATTTTGATTCCAACCTGAACATTTTGGTGCCCGCGACACACACACACACACACACACACACACACACACACACACAATGAATGTGATTCCAGAAACACCAACTATAGAATAAAATTTCGGCCTGAGCTCAGTCGATTTCCTTATTGCTTACAATAAGCAATGAACATTTCTTTCCAGTCACAAAGGAGTGGGTGTTTCTGCTTATGAATCTCTTCGCCATTTATTCTTACGTAACACAATCCTTTTTGCCTCGGCATAAACGAGAGAACTCATATTTTTAAAAAAGTGCGGACATTTTGTTTTACTTCATCATTGAGATTTTTCTCTTTTCGGTATGCAGGTGTTTCCAACCCACCTTCTATCTTTGGTTTCCTAGCCTTCTTCGCCATTTCAGTTGAAACAGCAAATTCTTTAACAGCTTTTTCAATAGTCCAATTGCACAGGGCCAGAGTCCAAATTCGAACTTTACTGCAATTGCTTGAAGTCTGAAGCTTAAGATTAAGTTTTAGCAGCTGTGGCAAATACGTTAGTAATGCTACCTTTGGCTTACAGAACTTTGTGCTTTATGTACCCCATTGAATCCTTTTTGCTGATCTGCTGAAACTTTAATGGTGGGTCTCTGAGTGATGATAATTAAATATTAGCAACAGCACAAGCATCAACAACATCCATGTCTTCAGTGGATGGTGATTCTTGCTTATGCTGATGATTCTTTTCGGGCCATTTCATTTCAAAGTCTACACCTGGTAGAAATTTTGTGACCAGGTTTAAAAACTTCGCTAGTCACAAACTTCAGCCCATCAGACATTGGAATGGTTGCTTCTTGGTTACATGTTTTTCCTTACCAAATGGGTTGCAGCGTGTCTTCTGCAGGAATTGAAGTTTTGTCATCAACAAGACATTATGGTAAGAACAAACTTGGGCATCTTCAGTAAAATCAAGCCCAGGCCTATTTTGTACAAACTCTTAGTCCTTGTCACATTTCCTTAACTGATTGTAGTCGACGTCTGCCATAATAGAATGGTGATGACTTATGACAATCTTCTCCATCAGATCCCCCACAGTAGCGGGTGCAATGGTGTCTTGGTTCATTTTGTACTATAGTTTATTAACTTATAGTAAGCAATTTTGAAAGGTCATGAATATCCTGATTCAGTCATTGTTTCATGTAAAATATACAAATGAGCCTACCAAATCATATTGCTTTAGTGCTTCAATTCAGCTACAACAATGGCTATTGATTATTCACAAACTCAGCACTCAACACTAAGATTGCACACAGTCCACAACACTTCCACTTGTGCCGCGATTTAGTTGCAGTGAGTCTGGGCGATCGCTGCGCGCTGTGTTTGTTTTGTAGCAGTTTAGGCGTTACTGGATTGTTTCTGTGACAGTTATTTGTTGTGTCTTATTTAATATGTCAGAAGAAAGTACATCAAAAATTAGGAAAGTTTGCTGTCATTCTAGTGGACAGGGGATTGCTGCATGAGGAAAGTGTAGAGAAATGGTTTGTCTGTTAAGAGATTACTTTGAGAGTGAAAAACTTGATGGTGGCCCACAACTCTCCGTTAGCAAGATAGTATATAGAAAGGCATCAGCTCTGAATATCAATAGAGACACAGTCGTAAAAATTGGGAAGGAACTGTTCGAGACAGAAAAGGAAGTTGGAGAACCATCCAAACCTGGTACTCCCAGGAAGAAACGTTCTATGGATAGGCATGTTACGAATTTAGATTCATTCGCAGAGGATGCAATTCGTCGTTATGTTCACGATTATCATCACAGAAAGGAACATCCCACACCCTCAAAGTTATTGGTTATACTTAAAGAATCAGGGCTTTTTCAGGGTAGTCAAACATAGTTATTCACAGTTTTGCACAATGTAGGATTTGACTACGGACAATTTTGTGGTCGTACGCTATTGATGGAAAGGGAAGATATTGCTGCATGGCGATGCCGAGCTTTAAGACAAATGTTTAGCATAAGAAGTGGTTTGGCTCGATGAAACGTGCTAATTCTGATCACGTAGTTAATCAGGGGCGGACAGACAACACGATTAAAGGAGCAACGCAGATGCCGTCTGGTAAGGGGAGCTGACTGATTCTACTGCATGCAGGCACCTCACAAGGTTTTGTACCAAACTGTCTCCTTCTCTTTAAATCAAAGAAGACAGGAGATTATCATGAAGATATGAACCACATTACATTCACAAAGTAGTTCGTAGAAGCTCTTGCCCCATCTACATAAACCATCAACAATTGTTTTAGACAATGCTCCCTATCATTCGGTTGTTGTTGATAAAGCACCTACCATGGCAAAGCGGAAGGAGGAAATGATTAATCAGCTTGAGTGTCTTAACATAAATATATCTCATGACCTTAAGAAGGTCGAGCTTGTGGAAAAAATAAATTTCCATAAACCGCAATTTCCAAAATATGAAATCGACGAACTGTCAAAAAAAAATATGGGCATACAATCGTCAGGCTGCCACCATACCACTGCTACTTCAACCCTATAGAGTTCATATGTGCCCAAATTAAAAGGTTACGTTGCCAGGAACAACCAAAAATTTACACTCTCTGCAGTAGAAGCACGCACTACAAAAGCTATTACTCATGTCACCACTGAAGATTGGAAGAAAGCCATCAAACATACACACAACATTATGGAAAAAGCAGGAAAGATGTAGGTGCTTTGGAGACTTCAGTGGAAGAGATGATTATCTCTTTAAATGACAATAATGACAGTGAAACTTCAAGCGTCTGTAACAGTGACGAGAGTGATGTCAGTGGAGTTTTATCATTATCCACATAAAGATGCAGCACAAACGGATCCAGCTACACATTTGGAGTGCGTAGTTTGCACTATTAAGTACTGGCATAACAAAATCAATCCACACTAAGTTTTGAAATTTGGTGTGATTCAGCATAAAAAGTTGTCTATGTATATTAAAGACAATGACAAAACATTTGCTAGAACTATTAAAAATGTCTAGCAAACTTGGCACATTTGCACCTTCTTATGTTATGAGAAGGTGAGTAGCCTCTCTTTAAAAGCCCCTAAAGATTCAACCACTGAAGATACCGGACTGAAAGTTGGTATATAACCATCAAAGACCACACAAAACTTTCACATCAAATTTCATTACATTTGCAGATGGTTGAAGGGAGGGGGCACTTTTAAATATTGGGCCCTTTGATGTGGAATGACCCTGTATCACATAACAATTCATGAAGTGCAGTCTCATTACTATACTTTCACTGGGACTTATGACGAATCTAATGTTAAGTACACGGTCAACTGACCTTTTTGACAACCTGGATTTGTTACAGGTAGCTTCTATCAATATGCAAGCATTATAGGTACGCTTCCTGAGCTCAAATAGGAATTTAAAAATAAATAAATAAAATGCAAATGGCCAGCATGTAGCCATATTTATATATGAATGTGAATGCAAAATAACATGTTCCACCCAACTAACACCTGGAGGGAAGAAATTCTTTTATGTAAACAATACTGCAAAAATTTAGAGAAGCAATATTTGCAATAGACTGCAGAAGGATTCTACTGCCACCAACATATAATTCACATAATAATCGCGAAAACAAGTCCGGGGAAATTAGGCCATGTATGGAAGCAAACAGACAAATCATTTTTCCCCTAACTTCATTTGTGAGCGGTACAGGAAATATAATGACTAATAGTACCATAAGGTTCACTCCACTATGACCAACAGGGTGGCTTGCAGAGTATGAATGTGGATGTAGATAAATTACAGTATTCTTACAACATTTGATGCTCAAATTTATGAACATACTGCGAGAAATCACAACAATACCACAGCAATCAGTGTATTCTGCTGTCTGAAATGGCAGCTGACATGCCTGAACTATGCTGCTATCACATTATTAAGCAATACACAGTCTACGTGATAAAGTCCATTATAATATTAAAACTACTTCACGTTCTCTAAGAAGTGCAGTATACAACATTCTCCATTCCACGTATCACAGAAACTAATCTTCTTGTTGCTAATGAGAATAAGTGCTCTGCATATCTGTTTATCCTTTGAACACAGTATGCACTGCCTTTCATGATAAAAAATAGTGATATATGGCCTACAGCTGCCAAAATCTACAGATGGTTGCACTACAAAATTGTTGGTGCATATTTCTGGATTACATACAAGCATTTATTTACGTTCAAACTCCAAAACCCATTTAAGGTAAATGGTAACTTCCAACCGATTATCTGTATTATTTGCCCCAAAGGAAAGATATTATCAGAAGTCCTCTGTATCCACCAAACACTTATCTGGCACAATCCAAATGAAGCAGCAGAACTTGGCATTGAAATGCTCTTCTGACACCAACAGCCCACCACAAGTTGAAAATAAAGTGCAAGTGACAAACAATACAAAGCGACCTTGAAACATTAGATAGTCAACATATGACACTTGACTAGCACAGAACAAAAATAATACAAAAAATGCCAACTTTTAGTTCCTATTAGGCCTCTATCAGTTATCTTGGCAATCAAAGCTGCCTCACCTATATTGCATTGTGAAAATGTAAGCAGGCAATTTGTGGAGAAACACATTTACAACATCATCCTCAGCCTCAAAAGATTCCACTAGAATACACAGCAGAAAACATTCTGCAAAGAGTTGAAGCAAATTCGTAGAAGTTAAAATGTTGCTGGAAAGATTAACATCCCATAAATGATGAGGTAATGTGGATGGTGCATACTTTTGGATTGGAGAAGGAGATTTACCCTGCCCTTATCAAAGAAAACTATCATAGCACTTGCCTTAAGGGATTTAAGGAAACCATTAAAACCTTACACCTATAAGGGCAGGCAATGATTTCAGGTATTGTCCTTGGCAGTGAGAATCCAGTTTCTGAACCACTTTGTACACTGCTGGGTCAGCCAAGCATGAATAATATGCTACAAACCAACCAGTGGCTGCCAAATCTGTGGAAAGAACATATTTATGCAAATGCCTCCTTGCGTTTACATGTTACTCCATGCATAAGTAGCCTACTATGCATCCCCTTCTTTTCTCAGGAGCTGGTGCTGCATTTACTGTGACAAAATGCAACATAAAAAGAATAGAGGAACAGAAAAAAGTGGCAACTATTTGTTTGCAAATATCAGGTCACAGCAAGATTTTAGATCTAGATTTTCAGCGTGGGTAACTGCAGTGATAAGGCTGACAATAACTTTTGTTAGTTGGTAATGAGTGAATTATATACCTGTTGATTTATTTCACACTTCAAAACAAAACATTTCAGTGACTATACTTAAGTGAGGTTCTTAACCATTGTGCAAAAGTAAATTGACTTTCAACATGCCAAATGTGCTGTTATATATATAAAGGCTATGTAGGCTAATGACGGGCTATATAAAGAATAATAACCCTGGACTCAAATTTGAGGATGTTGCAAACCCCAGAATCCACCGCAACAGATATTTCATTCTCAAGTTTAGTATTTTATGCATCACCAATGTCCATTTCAATTTCTAGTCATTTGTTGAGGATCTACACATAGGCTACCTCTTCTTTTGTTCATATGTCAGGCTCTTCAACTGTTGTGCTATTAAGTTGCCACAGCATGAATACTTGTTCATAGTTTTCATTCACACACTTCATAAATTTGTAGACTACGACTCCTCCATTATCCCATTTTGAGACTTATCTTATTCTCTACAGTTATATGAACAGAGATTTTTTACCAATTACTTGAGGCTTAGGGCACCAAATCAAGACATTTTTATTCCAATAATCTTCAGAAGCAGAGTTCCATGTGACTTCTGTGTTTGTTATCACTATAAATTTCAGCATGCTTTCTTTGGAGTCTATGTACACTGTTGCAGATAAATTGCCATAAGACATAAAATGAAACACATGTGGTCCTCAGCTACCTGTCATCTGCTTAAGAGCAGAAGAGATTGCCATCTAACCTGGGAAGCAACACACACACACACACACACACACACACACACACACACACAAAAATGCGTGTTTGCACTGTCGGAAAAGGCATGTGCAAAGCTGAACAGAAAAATAAGCACTTTGTTCATGCAACAGTAATACTTTTTGTGGTGGGAAGGCTGAGCTATTTGCAATATTTAATGTTTATTAATATACATAACTATTTTACATAGCAATCTTTCACACAGTTACCAATTGTGACACACCAATATGAAAATGTCTGTGCACCTATATTGGACACAATCTACCTGCTTGAATAAAGCTACTAAACTTTCCACTACACACGTTTATGTAGTTGAGATCACATTAGATATAAAGACTGCCATTGTGTATCACTGTAAGCCTTACATCATTGGCTCAAAATAATACGCTATCAAGGGGGATGTCAGTATTTTAGTGCTTTACTGCACACACCCAGCCAAGTTTGTATGCTTTTTTTCCCAAGGTATATTTACAGGGTACCAAGGAAAAAAACTTTTCAATGCCGAAAATTTTTCTCTTTGTACTTAAAGACAGAAAAAAAAAATCAGCTGAAGAGTATGTGCAAAATGCCACAGAAAAGTTGGTTCAGGATCTTGATTGATCAGCATTCAAAACTAGTGATCCTGGAGAGACACCACAAATTAGTGTCCTGAAATTCAGTACATTTTTCAGAGTGAAACAGACAGAAAACAACTTAGGAAATTGAATACTAAAATATTCAACGAGTGGACAGTATGACACTATGAATGGAATCATGGTGTAAAACCAATAGATGATAAGATAAAACAGAAGATTGCAATGTGTACAACCATCAGCTCATCCCAGAAACGAGGGAAAACTATTTTTATTTCTTTGAATATCATTGTGTAGCACACACGAAATGGATTAACAGGAATATCTGACAGTGATATTAATGATTGGCTTTGACAATGACACAGGAAATGAGCGACAAATGTTGTAAAACATATGGTAACCATAGTGTCTTATCAGTGGCAACAGGTTGTGCTACAGATCAGCTACCACATCCGAGGTTTTTGTTTCCACAAATTACCATTCAACTGCGAAATACATACCAGAAGATGACATGATAGCAATCATTTACATTACATCACTGGTCGAAGATGAGGTATCGAACATTCCTCTTGACCCGTGCAAACTATATGCAATAGTATACTCCTGGATAATGAGTGACAATACAAGTGATTACGACAGCAACACCAACGAAGACTAACATTTTATTCGTAGGTGACAAATCAATACACATCTTGTTCTGAGGTGACATATATACACAACTCTTAATTGGCAGATAAATGACCGTATGTTGCAATTACAGGGAAAAGGTAAACTATTTAGAGCACTGAAGGTCAAAAGCTTCATTCAACTTTCATGACCATCACAGTTCGGGAAAAAAAAAATTTGGAATCAGCAGGAAACCAAATAAAATGCGGTACTAGATACTAGTTACGCAGAAAGTATGATGTAGGTATCATAAGGTATCACAATTATGTTGTGCTGTTATTAACATAGCCATCTACAAAATTGCAAACAAAATATTTACTAATAGAAGCATGTTTCAAAGCCAACAGAGAATAGCAAATTGGCATTTAAGAAAGAGCAAGTTGTTGCACTGTAGGTGATTTACAAAGGAAGGAACTATTAATTATCACAATAGCTGAATTTAACCCACATGAAGGTGTATGGAGTTGTTCCTATGAACAGACCTTGTTATCCTCAATAGCATAGAACCTTAGGGCAATTTAAAGTCCACACAAATTTGTAACATCAAATGAACCAAACAAAATGCTGAATAGCATAAAATTTAAATAATATAAACAAACATATGAATAAACAATTGAGGAAAAACAAAACACAGTCAACCTAAATCACTGAATGAAATACCCAAGCTAGTTTTTAACAATAACGAACCTTTCACAGAACAATTTGGGCTTGTGTTACAAGGACTTCCAGTAGCACGTAATGTTCTGATCATTAACAGTTATAAAAAATTACCGAACACCACTTGTATTTTGGCAAACTAATTTATAAACTATGTCTTGCAAATACTTCCACACAGAATCATAAGTTATCCATTCAGCAAAGGAAAAATGGTGATGTTACTGTATTAAGTAGTATGAAAAGCAGTTATCTGTACACGGAGATTCAAGATTCTTTCAAAACTAAGAATGTATTCCTACTTAATTATACAGCAGTAAATGACAACGAAACATCTCGTCCAGATTTTAATGGAACCTATGATTACATCATAAACGTAAGCAGTTCGAATACATTTTGAAAATCATTTGGCTCCGTAATTGCATCTTCCACAAACAATGTTTTGGGGCATTTCACTTTTACGAGGTATCCAGCAACGCAACAAAGAAAGTTTATCACCTAACATTCTATATCACCCGGTACAGCAGCATGGAGTGTCTTATCGTGTATCCTCAGGTCAGAATTCATCTATTTCCCAGTATTTTATGTATCGTGTTTTTTCACTAACAGTACAATGAAAGTAGTAGTATTCTTCGCCCATCGCCTAAATAACGGACACTGCAGTCTATAATCAGAATAAAATGATCTGACCACACGCGATTCTACTAAGTATGCTAGCAGGCATTTACGATCGCGGAAGATCCGTATAAGCTACAAATGCTTTATTTAGAACTGATTTTCACATCTTGGGCAAATCTGTTTCACAACCACGTATCGGGCAAATATTTACTCTCTCTACGATATTTTAATGAAAGCGTAAGGTACTTACACACGCCTCCTGTTGCTTTTCGTGTTGTACGACAGGCGTCGCCGATACACCAGACGCTGAACCATTTTTATCACCTATGACAAAAACTAACAGTGAAGTAACAAGATTTGGTCGACTTACATACAACTAACACCAAACACTCAAAAATAAAAAGCTCGCCGTAAGGATTGTATCAGATACTCGTGACAAATCGCACACATACCCCCTAGACCTCCACCGGAAGAAGAACTGATCAAAGAGTAATCTCTAATACAGTCACCAGGGGTACCAACAGTGACTTGTGTTCGAAAAGAAAGATCCAGTCTGAAATCTTTCAAATAAGTGTACCTGAAGAAACATGTAAATTTCGGATAGCCAGGATTTAGACTTTTTTTAATGTATCAAAGAAAATTACAAAACAAAATTCGATGGACTCGAAGAACATATTAAAAATTTATTTTGGATTGTCTTTTTATGGCTGATACATGTACAGGATCAGCAAATCAAATATGGGCACTCGCTGTATTTACAATATTATGTGAACTTGTCACAGATAAGAAAGAAGTTTCTGTTCAGTATCCAATTACTTGAAACAGCTGTTGAATGACAGTTCAGAACTCCAGCGCAAATGAAAATCGTTGGTATTTCGTGGAAAAGAATGCATACAAAAGTTACAAACTGATAGGCGTGTCTGTTGTAGTGTGAAGTGTTTGTAGGGAAGGTTCAATTTCTTATTTAATTATGTACAAAAAATAGGGGTACGAATGTGGTAGTGTAGATACTGTTACGTCGGTTTAATTACGTGGCAGGACAATCGGGTTTGTGAAATGTTATACACAAAATAGATTTGTATGGTTGTGCTATACAAATGAGACAAGTTTTGCGAAGAAAAACCTCGGGGGAATGGCGTCACTAATAGAAAGCCACGCGCAACAATATGCTGTTTTGACAGCAGATATCACAGCCAAAATAGGAAAGCTGGCAACTCATGGTGGGCTGTAGTTTCTAATTCAGTCGGGTTTCCATTTGAAATATGAATATGGAATGAACTGTGTCGAAGTGATGTAAAATTACAGCTGCACATTTAATTTTATTTCTGTTGAATGTTATAGCGGATAAAAAGAGTATTAGTCAGGAGATCGAAAGACATGTCGAAGAGGCTCAAGAGCTGGTACGTTTATTTTAATATTTAAGTGTGTACAATATCGTATTCCGCAGTATTTTTCTGGTGTGTCACGATTTGGTACAGCCATATGTTTGATTGCATGCTTGCCCTACAATCGCCACTTTTCATCTTTTCACTTGGATTAGAAACTTTCCTGCGCATAATACTTAAGGTTGCTGTTTTATTTGCCCAACAGACAATGCGTATCACATGTTATGTAGTAGGCATATATTTCATCCAATACATAGTTTTGTTTACCGTACACATACTCCAAATTACTTGATACTGAGATGTTCATCCAATAACCATGAGGAAAACACTTGTTTCGAAATTTTGAAGAAAGCATCCCTAACTTTAATCATTTTGAATACTAAATGTACTTCCTATTCTTTCTTTGTAGTATACAGGGTGCCCGAGAAAGAATGATCAGTGGTCTGGGATATGACGCGAACAGTCATTCAAAGCAAAAAGTCTAATAAACATGGGCTCTATAATGCATACATTAAGAGCTATGAACATTTGTTCACCTTTTCTGCCGTGAAACACATCTCTTTTACTGAACAAGCACTCGTAACTGTTAAGATATGCAACTTGGGAGCTCTTGTTTTCTAGACCTTTCGGCTTTGAATGATCATTCCAGTAGTATCCCTGAGTAGTGACCCTTATTCTTGGGACATCATGTCTTGTTTTATGGTTACAATTACAATACAAAGTAGTGTCTTTGTTGTTGATGATTGAAATATAGCAACAAAAATAGTTCTGTTTCTCTTGTTCAAAGGGCAACTAACAACAATGGTTCAAGGCAGATTGTCGAATTTTTGTAAGACTTTGTTTACATTTCTCTTTTTTTTTCATAGAGCCTATTCGATTTGAATAATGAAATGCAAGAAACTATTTTATTAGTGACTTCAGAAATACGGAAGCGTCCGATCCCGCCCGTCTGCTTTGACCCATGACGTCACAATATGGCGGAAACGACCATAAACAACGATTCCAATATGGCGCAGATAAAGTCGGTACGTACACATTAGGACGAAAATACATCGAAAAACAAACACACACACTTTCCACGAAAAAGCCTAATGACACTAACGGGACAAGGCCGGGAAATGGGGTGTTTTGGGTGGGGGCAAACTAAATATAAACAAATTTAGACACCCACCCCCATACAAAACCACACGAAACGATGAAAAAAACCTACATCACAAAACTACCCAAATACCACTAAACACAATATCTAATCGGACGCTTCCCTTGACCTATATAGCTCAACAGCAGCTCCTGATCCCATAAATTAAAATCAAACACTTCCCTTGGCCTATATAGCTCAAAAAATCTCCCAATTCCAATATCAACATACACAGCCACACATTGGGATCGAACACTTCCCTTGACCTGCGCACTGTTAATTTTATCCGTCATCAATTCCTGAACAAAAACAACCGATTAATTTTACTAAAATTACCACACGATGTACAGCGAACAACACTAAATTAACCTTCACACAAAATCGTTAACTCACAGAAACGAATTCCACTACAAACACAGCCGACACTAACAGTTCTGGATAATGAGCAAAAGCAAACTGAGCTCATTACACTACACAAACGAAAACCCTGAACATACCACCAGAGAGCACAACAAACCACAACACGACATCTACAAACACGCCACACTCACAAACCAAACTCCGCGCCGTCATGACGTCACACACGACAACACCTTTACGTCATGGGTCAAAGCCGACGTGTGGGATCGGACGCTTCTGTCGACCCGTGACTTCAACTATTTTCTGTATAGCAATATTGGGGAGCAACTTTAGGAAAACGGAAGCGTCCGATTCCACCCGTCTGCTTTGACCCATGACGTCACAAATATGGCGGAAACTACCATACACTACGACTCCAGTATGGCGCCTATGACGTCATTTCGTAAACATGACAACACGAAAAAACATTGAAAAACCAACACACACACATTCTACGAATAACCTAATCAAACTAACGGGACAAGTGTGTGAAATTGGGAGTTTTTGGGTTGGGCCAAAAATAAGTATAATCAAATTGACACAAACCACCATACCAAGCCACACAAAACTCCCCAAATTCCACTAAACACATACTTTGGAATCAGACACTTCCCTTGACCTACATAGCTCAACAGTAACTCCTGGTACCGGAACACCCACAGCCACAACCACCCATTAGAATCGAACAGTTCCCTTCACCCCTATAGGTCAACAGCGACACCCAATGCCAAAAAACCCACAGATACGACCACAAATTGGAATCTAAAAGTTCCCTTCAACTACATACCTGCAAACCAACACACAATACCAAATCACCAACACAACAAACCATACAACTCAGAACCACCCCACCAGCCACAACAACACACAACAAATACACTAAAATAAATAAAAACTTACCACAACAAAGTTCCGGCGCCGCAACCTAGGTCAGCCACCGCAATCTCTCTCTCATCCAATAATAAAATACCTAAAAAAAAATTACATCATCATCATCTTGGACAGTTTCCAGCCACTGGCTGGGTCTGTCGGGAACACAAGCCTCTCCATCGTGTTCTGTCTTTCCACCATTCCCCCTCTTCCACCTTCGTCCAGTTCTCTCCTCTTCTCGTCACACATTCCTTCACTCCCTTCACCCATCTATCTCTTGGTCTTCCCCTGGGCCTCTTCCCCTCCAGTTGCAGATCAAACATCCTCTTTGGAATTCTTCCCTCATCCATTCTCTTCATGTGTCCATACCACTGCAGTCTTGATTTTTCTATCCTGTCCTGTACTGGTTCCTCCTTTAGTCTTTCCCTCACATACACATTCGCAATCTGTCTCGTCTTGTTACACTCAACCTGCTCCTCTGGAACTTCATTTCACTAGCTTGTATTCTACTTTTGTCGCTTTTGTGCATTACCCACGTCTCACTTCGGTATGCCAATATGGGGACAAAGTAGGTTCGGTATATAATTCCCTTGGATTTCTGCAGCACCTCCTTGCTTCAAATAAGCCTCCTAATGCATTTGAAGAACTGCCCTACTTTTCTGCACCTTTCATTTATTTCCATTGCGTTTCCCCCCCTTACTTTCAATCATGCTTCCCAGGTACTTGAAGTTCTCTACCACTTGGAGTTTTTCCCCTCCACAAGTTATATCCACATTTGGCCTATTCTTCTTCCTTGTTGTGACAATTATTTCACTTTTCTTTGCAGAGAAATGCATTGCATATTGTGCTGCCGTTGCCTCCCATACATCTAACTGCTCTTGCACCTCCTTTTCGCAATTTTCCCATAACATCAGGTCATCGGCAAAAAGCACTGCTTTTATTTTATGATCTCCAATTGCATCTGATGCTTGCTGTAGGATTTCACCAATAACAATAATAAACAATAAGGGCGGAAGTGCACTTCCCTGTCGCAGCCCATTTTCCAGCTTGAACCATGCAGTACGTTCCCTCCCCACTTTCACACAACTCTCACTTCCCTCATACATTTTTCTGACTTTTCGTGTTATCTCTTCATCTATCCCTTTGGCGTTCAGCACATCCCAGAGCTTGTCCCTATAGATACTGTCATACGCCTTCTCAATATCTAAAAAGGCCATGATTAAGTCCTTCCCATACTCAAAGTGCCTTTCCTGCAGTTGCATTACCGCAAATATGAGGTCCGTTGTTGATCTTCCCGGTCTGAAACCATACTGCTCCTCTTGCAGTCTACTTTCAATACTGCTTCTTATTCTCTTCTCCAGGATCTTTTCATAGATTTTTCCACAGTGGCATAGCAGGGTGATTCCTCTGTAGTTCTCACATCTCCTTTTATCCCCTTTCTTGAAGATCGGGACTATAATTCCTTTCTTCCAATCCTCAGGAATTCTGTTCCCCTTCCACACCACCCTCAGCACTCTGTATAGCCACTGGGTTCCTACTTCTCCTGCTGCTCGTATCATATCCACTGTTACTTCGTCCCAACCTGGTGCCTTGTCCCCTTTCATCCTTTTTATGGCTTCTTCCACTTCATTCCAAGTTAGATCATCAATTTCCCCACTATTATAATCGTCTGCTGCCTTTGGCTCTCCATCGCTGTTAGTTACCCGCTTGACGGCATTCAACAGATCTTCAAAGTACTCCTTCCAAATCTTTTTGAGCTCATGCATTTCCTCCTCAACTCTTCCATTATTATCCATGATCCTCAGGCACTCGCTTCTGTAGTTCCTCTTATTTCTTACCATGGTGTAAAGTACTTTTTTGTTCCCTTCACTGTCCCCTTCTAACATTCTTGTCCATTTTTCCATCCACTTCTTCTTCTCCGCCCTTACTATGGTCTGTGCCGATTTCTTGCTTCCCTTATATTTTACCCTAGCTTCCTCTGTTCGGGTCTGGAACCATTCTCTGAAGGCTTTGTTCTTTCGAAGTACTGCCTCTTTACATATGTTGTTCCACCATGGGGTTTCCTTACTTCTCCTCTTTGTGCTAGTTCTTCCGCACACAGTCTCAGCTGCCTCAACTAGAGCCCTCTTAAAATCTCCCCATTCTTCTTCCACTGTTCTCTGATCTTCCTTTGGCAGCTTCTTTCTGATCAGTGTCTGGTACTGGGTCCTCCGTTCATCCTCTTTCAGCATCCATGTCTTCAACCTTTTCTCCTGTATGTCTGTTGCCCTCCTATCTTTTTTCTCTCTCAGGGTGGCTACCAACAGCCGATGGTCACTGTCTAAGGCCTCAGATGGAATGACCTTAACATCTGTGAGGCTGCTCATCATCTGCCTATCCACTAGTACATAGTCTACTGCTGAAGTTTGGGACCAGTCTCCACTGTACCAAATTATTTTGTGGCTACTTCTCTTCTTGTACCAGGAATTTGCGATCGCCAGCCCATTCCTCTTGCAGAATTCCAGCAACAATTTTCCTTCTCTATTTCGGTTCCCCCAGCCCTCTGGTCCCATTATCTCCTCGAATCCTTTCCTGTCTGTGCCAACATGTGCATTGAGGTCCCCTATTATAATATGATTACCTCCATTTAGCTGCTTTTGCATGTCATCTTCAAATTCCTCCTTCTCCTTTTTTGTACACCCCACCTGTGGGGCATATGCTTGGATGATTTCAATGCTTTTTCCTTTCACTCGTACTTCGATCATTGATACCTTCCACCTCCTCCTGCAGACCCTCTCTGACCACTATTGCCACTCCATTTCTTCCCCTCTCATTCCCTATCCAGTACAATTTACATCCTTTACTTAGTGTTTTTTCACCAACTCCTCTCCACCTAGTCTCAGCAAGTCCCAAGATGTCCAATTTCCTCCTTTCCATCATTTCTACAATTTCTTCTAACTTCCCAGTTAGAGTCCTTACGTTTAAGGTGCCCAGTCGTAAACCATCTCGTAATCCTTTTCCATTGCTTGGTCGGTTTCCTTTAAATCCGTTTAAATCCGTTCCGTGATCCGAGGCATGTTCCCTTTTTGAAAGCAGTTGATTTATCCACTACTGGCTTGCTAGGCCTATCACAGCTTCACCAGAGCCCCGTTAGCCGTCACGTTTCAGGGTTCCCATAGGGCCTTCCCAGCTACCGTAGCGGTCCTGGGGCACACGAAGTCCCCGCTGTACATCGCCCCTGTAGGCAGTCCCCTACTTTGTGCCGTTGCCCATCTCCCACGACTTGGACGAGGGGTTGGACTTATGGGAGATTAAAAAAAAAAAAAAAAAAAAAATTACAAAATAAACAAATCGTAATCACACACTAAAACTCAACAAAAACTGCAACAAAATAGATCCTCCACAACTAAATCACAAACACACATACTCCCCCCCCCCCCTCACAAACACTACCAACCACTAAACCCCCCCCAGCCGTAGCCACCCACCCACACAAACCACGGCCGGCCTGTACATATTACTGATAGCCCTTAAAAAAAACCCGAAAAAAACAATAGCCCTCATGGTCGCTCTTCTGCCAACAGTACTCACCTAAATGAGACTGAAGGTTAGAAGAGTGCTTCTCCCCCTCACAAGAACTGTCTTTAACGGCCCCTCACATCCCCTCTATGATATTCGTACAAGCCCCCGTCTCATAATTTTTAACCTTTAAACTATGGTTCAGTACTAAATGATTCTAATCCCTCTCACCCAAACCCCTATAAGAAGAAAAAGCATCAGAAACTACAGTAGAACCTGGTTCTATAAGCTCCTCAATTACACACACTAATTCCCTCTTACCCCCCTGCGGGCTCGGGGGTAAGAATAGGGCCGCGGTATTCCTGCCTGTCACCAAGCGTGGTGGCGCAGTGGGTAGACACTGGACTCGCATTCAGGAGGACGACGGTTCAATCCCGCGTCCAGCCATCCTGATTTAGGTTTTCCGTAATTTCCCTAAATCGCTCCAGGCAAATGCCGGGATGGTTCCTTTCAAAGGGCACGGCCGACTTCCTTCCCCGTCCTTCCCTAATCCGATGAGACCGATGACCTCGTTGTCTGGTCTCCTCCTCCAAACAAAAAACAAAAATATTCCTGTCTGTCATAAGAGGCGACTATCAACTGTTTCAGCCTTTAATGTGATGGTTCCCTAAGGGGTTTGACCCCTCTATTTCAAAATTTTCCGTTAGTGTGTACCATTTGGGGAAGGACGCCTTACGTGGTGCATTCTATATAAGATCTGACACACCCGATATTGTCATGGAGTTGGACTTACACCGAGCTTCCGGCCACATCAGCTGCTGTGTGTTCCGGGTAGCATACATTCCCTCCATTGTGCACTTCCATGTTTGCCCTTGTGATATACATGGATATTCGACACCCAACATCCAGCACAGTAGCCAGCCCGTTGTGGTGGGGTCGTCATGTACCCTCTTGGTGGTAGCCCCCTGACTACACAGGGATCGCACTGCTGATGCCTGAGCTGCTACCTCCCCACGTATGCCGAGGAGTAGGTGCCTATCCTTCTGGGGCATCAGGACTCCCAGCAAAGGCCACCCTGCCAGGTGGGCTTTGCTGGGGCTGGGTGGCGCCCATGGAGAGAGCCCCTGGTCGGAGTGGGTGGCATCAGGGCAGATGACCTGTAATGAAGTGTGGTATATCATCTCTCGCTGGTGGGCCTCCACCAGCAGTCTCTAAGCGATCGAGGTCTAACCTCAGTGGCAAGAAATATGATCAGAGATCATTTCCCTTCCCTGGCCACTCCACGGGAGGAACGTATGGCTACAGACGGTAGTGCAGATTATTCACCCCGGTACCTCGTCTGTGCGCAAGTTGATGGTGAATCATTTATGTCGACGAAGCCTCAGTTTTTTGTGGAGCATATAGAGGACAAGTTCGGGGAGGTGGAGGGCTTGTCCAAAATGCACTATGGTTCAGTTATAATCAAAACAACATCCTCTGCCCAGTCACGGAGGTTGCTCGCTTGTGACAAGTTGGGGGATGTTTCAGTTACCATCATGCCCCATAAGAGTCTAAACATGGTCCAGTGTATTATATTCCACAGAGATCTTCTTCTGCAGTCAGACGATGAACTATGCGCCAACCTAGAATGACGAGGGGTCCGAGGGATAATCAGGTAGCCACCAGTGCCTTCATCTTGGTCTTTAAGAGTGATGTCTTACCCGAAAAGGTCAAGGCGATGGTTTACCGCTGTGATGTGAAGCTATATATCCCTCCTCCGATGCGGTGTTTTAAATGCTGGAAGTTTGGGCATATGTCATCCCGATGTACTTCCGGCATCATGTGTCGAGATTGTGGATGTCCTTCGCATCCCAATACTCCATTTGCCCCGCCTCCCATCTGTGTTAACTGCAGAGAACACCATTCCCCCTGCTCGCCGGACTGCCGGGTATTCCAGAAAGAACAGAAGATCGTGGAATATAAGACCCTGAACCGCCTGACCTACACTGAGGCCAAGCAGAAATACCAGAGGCTACATCCTGTGCCAACGACGTCAACCTACGCCGCTGCTGCAACAACGGTTTTCCCATCTCCCGTGTCGTCATGTACGGTTGGCTCTATGATCAGTTAGAATCCACCGGCCCCCTTGATTGTGGGGGACACTTCACTCCCTGTTGCTCCTGCTCCATCTACTTCAGGACCAACCCCCCCTCCCCCCCCCCCCCTCCCCCCAATCGTCAGGGACATCAGTTCCCACTTCCCAGCTGGAGAAGCGTAAGACTTCTTTGGCTCCTTGTGCCAGGAAGGGGTCCCTTGTGGACCTCCCTTCGCAAGTTCCGACCAACGGAAAAGCGGACACCCGCAAGTGGCTGAAACAACCACCGGTCGCTGGTAGTAGGGCTTCACGGTCGTCGTCCGTCCCTGAGAGTGACCCAGTGAAGCCCTCCTAGCCTGAACCACTGAAGGCACAACGCAAGAATCAGAAAAAGAAAAAGGTTCCCAAGAATCCCGACATTGTGGTGGCACCCTTCCTACCGCTTCCTACAAGCTCAGCGTCTGAGGATGTGGTAGAGATTTTGGCATCTGCTGAAGACCTGGATCTCGCCGGACCCTCAGACGCAATGGATGTCACTCGCACGGGTACTGAACCGGTGGCAGCAAGTGACCCAGCGGCGTAATCTGCCTCCCCAGTCCCTTCACACCTTTCTCAGCCATGGACAATGTCATCCTCATTCTCCAGTGGAACTGCGGCAGTTTCTTCAACCATCTTGATGAGCCCCGACAACTTCTCAGCCTTCACCCTTTTTTCTGCATTGCTCTTCAAGAAACTTGGTTTCCAGCGATGCGAACCCCTGCCCTCCGTGGCTATCGGGGTTATTATAAGAACTGGGCAGCTTATAAAAGGGTATCTGGTGGCGTCTGCATCTATGTCCTTCACTCTCTTCACAGCGAGAGTGTCCCTCTACAAACACCTTAGAGGCTGTCGCTGTTCGGTTGTGGATGCCACAGGCTGTTATTGTCTGCAGTCTCTATCTTCCACCGGATGGTGATGTCCCGCAGCATGTCCTGGCTGTGCTGATAGCCCAATTGCCGCCACCTTTACTGTTGCTGGGCGACTTCAACGCCCATAACCCTCTGTGGGGTGGGTCAGTGGCAACAGGTCGAGACGCCACCGTTGAGCATGTATTGACACAGCTCGACCTTTCCATTTTAAATGATGGTGCCTTCACACATTTCAGTGTGGCACATGGCACATACTCAGCCATCAACCTTTTGATCTGCAGCCCTAGCCTCTTACTGTCTGTCCAATGGAGTGTACATAATGACCTGTGTGGTAGTGGCCACTTTCCGATATTTCTGTCACTGCCACAGCATCACTCTTCTGGGCACTCTTGCAGATGGGCTATGAATAAGGCTGACTTGGACTTGTTCTCCTCCATGGCCGCTATTGCGCCTCTTTCTAATGAAGACATTGATGCGGTGGTTCACTCGGTCACCACTGGCATCGTTACTGCCACCGAATCTGCCATTCCCCATTCTTCTGGGTCCCCTCCGGGGAGTACTGTGCCTTGGTGGTCGCCTGCGATCACCGAGGCGATTAAAGATCGCCGGCGGGCACTCCAGTGTCACAAGCGACATCCCTCAATAGAACACCTCATCGCCTTTAAACGGCTGCGTGCATGGGCCCGCCGCCTTATTCGCTAACACAAGCAGGAGTGCTGGAAACAGTATGTCTCCACCATTGGCCTCGATATCTCTCCATCACAGGTTTGAGCCAAGATTAGGTGCCTCTGTGGCTATTGGACCCCTGTTAGCATCCCTGTGCTCTCACTGAATGGAGCAGTTCGTACTGACTCCGACCACTTTGCTCTCGGTTCCGCTTCTGCGAATTACCCACTGGCCTTCCGCTCCATTAAAGAGCAGTTGGAACGTCGGAGCCTTTCATTTCACACTCGCCATCCTGAATCCTACAATGTTCCATTCAGTGAGTGGGAATTCCAAAGTGTCCTAGCCGCTTGCCCTGATACAGCTCCTGGGCCAGATGGCATCCACTGTCAGATGCTCAAACACCTTTCAGTGGACTGCCAGCGACGCCTCCTCGACCTCCTCGAGGATGAGTTTCTGGCGCAATGGCAGGAAAGCATTGTTATCCCCTTCTTGAAACCTGGCAAGAACCCATTGGAAGTGGACAGCTACCGCCCCATTAGCCTCACCAATGTTCTTTGCAAGTTGCTCGAATGCATGGTGAGCCGGCGATTGAGTTGGGTACTCGAGTCTCAGGGCCTCCTGCCTCCGTCTCAGGGTGGGTTCCATAAAGGCCGCTCTGGCGCCGACAATCTGGTGAGTCTGGAGTCAGCCATTCATATGGCCTTTGCCCGCTGTCAGCATCTCATAGCTGTCTTTTTTTGACATGCAGAAGGCGTACGATATGACATGGCGCCATCACATCCTCTCTACACTTCATGGTTGGGGTCTTTGGGGTCCGCTGCCGATTTTCCTACGAAATTTTCTGTCGCATCATACCTTCCGCCTGCAAGTCGTGGCCTCCCATAGTTCTCCCCGAGTTCAGGAGAACGGGGGTACCACAGGGATCTGTCTTAAGTGTCTGCATGTTTTTAATTACAATTAACGGGCTCGCTGCGGCGGTGGGATCGTCTGTCTCAGCTTCCTTATATGCTGACGACTTCTGCCTCTACTACAGCTCCATTGGTATTGCAGCTGATGAACATCAGCTGCAAGGCGCTATCCGCAAGGTGCAGTCTTGGGCTGTAGCGCATGGCTTCCAGTTTTCGGCTGCCAAGACCTGCGTTATGCATTTCTGCTGGCAACGCCCTGTCAATCCTGAGCCACGGCTTTATCTTGCTGGCAAACTTCTTGCTTTAGTGTAGACTCATCGGTTTTTGGGTGTGGTTTTCGATGCCTGGTTGACTTGGCTCCCACATATTCGGCAGCTTAAACAGATGTGTTGGCGGCATCTTAATGCACTGCGATGCTTGAACCACGCCAGCTGGGGCGCTGACCGATCTACCCTCTTACGGCTCTACCAGGCGTTAATCCAGTCCCGTCTGGATTATGGGAGCCTGGCTTATGGCTCAGCATCCCCTTCTGTGTTGTGGGTGCTGGACCCAATCGTTCACAGCGGGATCCGACTTGCTACTTGTGCTTTCCGGACCGGCCCTGTGAACAGCATACTTGTGGAGGAAGGTGTCCCTCTACTGCGGTTATGGCGCCAACGTTTACTGGCTGCTTATGCTGCACATGTTTGCAGCTTGCCTGGGCATCCTAATTATTGTCTCTTGTTCCCTCGGTCGGCCGTCCATCTCCCAGAACGTCGGCCCAGTCGGGTTGTACGATCGTGGTCCTGAGTCAGAGAGCTTCTCTCCAGGCTTGGGGTTTTCCCTATTCCACCTCCTTTCCGGGCCCCTCTGCATACACCCCCATGGTGTGTGCCCCGACCTTGCCTTCGGCTCGAATTGGCACAGGACCCGAAGGACACAGTCCCTCCGGAGGCTTTCCACCGCCGCTTTCTTTCCATCCTTGCTGCGTATCAGGGCTCTGGCGTTGTTTACACAGACGGTTCGATGGTTGCTGGTCGTGTCGGTTATGTCATCACTCTAGGGGACCATTACGACCAACGCTCATTGCCGGCTGGCTGCAGCGTTTTCACTGCTGAGCTGGTCGCCATTTTTCGTGCCCTAGAGTATATCCACTCCTGCTCAGGTGAGTCCTTCGTTATCTGTAGCGGCTCCCTGAGCAGTTTACGAGCTATCAATCAGTGTTTCCCTCGTTCTCGTCTGGTGATGGCTGTCCAGGAGTCGCTCTGTGGTCTTTGTGTGGCCCCCTGGTCATGTCGGCATCCCGGGCAATGAACACGTTGACCGCCTGGCCAAAAAGGCCACCAGTAAACGAACTCTGGACATTAGCCTCCCGGAGACTGATTTGCGAGCAGTCTTACGCAGCAAAGTTTTCTCGCTTTGGGATGCTGAATGGCGCGATCTGACCACACCCAATAAACTCCGTGCTCTCAAGGAGACGACGGCTGTGTGGCGGTCATTCATGCGAGCCCCTCACAGGGACTCAGTTGTCCTTTGCCGGCTCCGCATTGGCCACACCCGGACGCACGGATATGTACTGCACGGTGAGGACCCGCTTCTCTGTCACTGCAGGGCAGCTTTGACAGTGCTCCACATTTTGTTGGCCTGTCCCCTTTTAGCTGTGCTCAGGCAGATATTTGCGCTGCCTGATACGCTCTCTGCCCTTTTAACAGATGACACTGCCATGGCAGGCTTAGTTTTGCATTTTCTTCAGGCAGGGGGCTTTTATCACTTTATCTAAGTGTTTTTCTTTTTTGTGTTGAGTCTGGCCTTTGGCCTACGATTTTAGACTGAGTTTTAGTGTGTTTCTCACTGGTTGGCTTTTCCTTTTTTGTCTCTACGGTCGGGCAACCACTGTCACACTCTGTGTGATTTTAATTCCTTTTGTCTGGTTTCTGTCTAAGTCTTTCTTGTCCTGTGTCATCTGTCATTTTTTCCATTGTTCGTTCCTAATTATGTGTGGGTGTTTGTAGTTCTGGAAAAAGGGACCGATGACCATCGCAGTCTGATCCCTTCAATCTCACAAACCAACCAACCAACCAACCAACCAACCAAATTCCCTCTTAGACCGTCGCTCAACAACCCTAAAAACACATTCTGACCCCCCCCCCCCCCCGCCCCCCCCCGTACAACAGCCCCTTCCTTACACCTGGAGACCAACCACACAACCACAGACTTACCCCTCCCATACTCCCTTTTCCCAAACTGCGACTCGGTTCACCTCCACCACAACCCCAGGCCCACCCAACTTACCCCTGTACTTAATAAACTCAGAACATACTTCATGATAAAACAAAAACCAGTCAAGCACACTCCTCTCACTCACACCAGTTTCATGAGTGCAAAAACTGTGAGAGGAGTTATAACAAAAGTAGTACGTCAACAACACAATCTCACGCATGCCCAACCTAGTCTCCTTGAACCAGGAACCGCGACGTATGGAGCGCTATGGTTATCCCACACAACACAAAACCCCTAAACACACCAGCAGAGGGCACCACAAACAGCAATACAATGACACCTACAGACACACCACAACAGCCTTACATCACTGGTCAAAGTCGATGGGTGGTATCAGACGCTTCGGTCGACCCGCATCTTTACTATTATTCTGAAAAGTAAGAAACTGCTTGGAAAAGTTTTGCGTTTGTGAATATGGTTGGGATAAATCATGGAAAGTCGGGAGCGGGGGGGACACTAAATCTGCACTGTGAAACGAAAGATATAACCAAAAAATTACAGCAGCCTGTTTTAAAGAGCCATTTAGTAAAATCAAAATTTGTTACTGGGTGATATCCAATACTGTTTTTCTCCACCAAGCGTTGTAACATGATTGAATTTCTTTTGGCATGCTGTCTAAAATGTGATCAAGACATTATTACTCAAATCTGTCCCTTTTCAACAGCAGCTCTCCTGAGGTCAGTGAATGAATGAGAGAGGTGATGCTACTTGTAGAAGTATCAACTGGTCCCAAGCTTGCTGAATCCGGTTCATGTCAGCATTCCATTCATTCGATTGCTTCATGTATAGCATAGTTTGCACGAAGTGAATGTGGTGGGCTTGTGCATTATTGAGTCATATGGATAGAATAGGGAATATACTTTATTCTCAGCATTTCACATGAAGAAAGTGAGGCAGAGAATATAATTCTCAGCTTGAGTAAAAGGGTGGCAGAAGTTGCTCAACGTGAAGAACATTCTCCGGATACACCAGACACCTGTGCCAATGACATTTTCAGATGTTCATCATACTAACCAAAAAGCACCTTTGTGGATCCGATTTCCCATAACATAGCTGAACTAGAAGCGGTAAAAATTAAGTGGTAATCAAGGTGCCAGTGTATGTTTGTTGAGGGGACCCTTGATTGCATGCGTGTGCCAGTCGTGAAACTTTCTGCACATGGACATAAATATATTAATTAAAATGGCTTTCCAGGTATCAATGTGGAGGTGATATGTAATTATAGTGACATGTTTTCTAGTATTGATGCTTCATCACATGGGTCTGTACATGATGCAAAGACGTGGAGAAACTCTGACGTATAGCAGATACTAAGAGTGAGTCAGTATACTGCTTTATTTTAGGAGACAAAGGCTGTGGCATTGTAGCATAGTTAATGCTCCCATTCCAGAAACCACAAGCACATGATGAGAAGTCCTACAATAGACTTCAGCATAGAATGAAGCTGTTTTGGAAAACTCAGTGGAGGTGGTGGTCAAATAATTAAATATCTATGATTACAGTGACGTTTCAAGTAGTTGCCATAGTGATGAGGGTGATTTTAGTGGGGTCTTTCCATTCTCACCTTTGGAAAGCAGCACGGGGGGGGGGGGGGGGGGGGGGGGGATTCAGCTGTATGTTTGGAGTGTGCAGTTTAGAATTGTAAGCAGCTTCAGTAACATAATTATGCTGTCATACAGTTTGGAATTTGATTAAGAAGGCCTTGTCAGTAAGTAATTTCAAATGAAGTTCATCACAGGAATTCAGTCTGTGTCGCACAATTTAAATATTGCTACAATCTGAGCTACTTTTTTTTCTGCCGCTTTTGTTCTTTCTCCAAATACCAGTTGGCACATTTCAGATAAGATTTATCACAGAACTTATCAAATTTTTTGTTAACAAGTAAGCAGATCAGAAAAATTAGTAACTGGTTGATTACAAACCTAGCAGCTGTTTCTCATAATAAAACCACATGTACGTCCACTTAATACTTAACACACACATCGGATGACCATTGGGCGTCATATTCAACGAAAATTGTCTTGTGTAAGGAACCTTGACAGTTCTGGTTTGTAGTAAGACGAAAATGAAGTGTGTAGTATTAGGAATTTGTGTGCATAGCATGTACATCTAATTTCAGTAACAATAGAAAGTTTCCAGCATGTGAAAATTGAGTATAATCATCATAAAATTATACATTTTCGTAAACAGACCAAATATCATCTTAACAATTTGTTGCTGCGAGTACTTTGGCTATTTGAGCGAGGTGAATGAAATGTATAAGTAGGTATGTGTTCTGTGCCGGATGTGGCAACGTGACATACAGTGAGAACTTGTCCAAGAAGGAGGGGAGAAAAAGAAGTACCCGGTCAGAGCAATTACTTTGAATTCTTTAAAGATATGAAACTGAGAACTTTATCTGTGTGTTCTCTTGCTCTGAGAATCTTCTCCGGAAAATGTTCTCTTTATTCATATAACTCAATGTCTTGAAACATGAACCCATTGGTGAAATGTCAGCTGTAAGGTTGGATGTTTTTGGATGGTCCTGTCCCCATACTGCACACCCAGTTACCCTAAGCAGTGGTGAGACATCATATATCTATAAGTGATGTGACCCAAAAGTGGCTGAAATATGTCCCCACTGAACTCTTAGTAGTGCGTGCCTGAGACATCTTTGTACCTTGTTGCTTACACACTCTTCAGTGAAAATCATCAGATGTCAAACAATTCATGTAGTTATATATCAAAAAACAAAGATGATGTAACTTACCAAACAAAAGCATTGGTATGTTCATAGAGACACTAACAAACACAAACACACACACACAAAATTCAAGCTTTGGCAACCCACGGCCGCCCCGCCAGGAAAGAGGGAAGGAGAGGGAAAGACAAGGATGCGGGCCCCAAGGGAGAGGGCAAGGAGCCACCCCAATCCCGGGAGCGGAAAGACCCACCCCAGGGGGAAAAAGGGACAGGCACACACTCGCGACCGCGCATGCGTGCACACGCCCACACGCACACACACACACACACACACACACACACACACACACACACACACACACACACACACACACACGGGCAGACATATGTAAAGGCAAAGAGTTTGGGCAGAGATGTCAGTCGAGGCGGAAGTACAGAGGCAAAGATGTTGTTGAATGACAGGTGAGGTATGAGCGGCAGCAACTTGAAATTAGCGGAGGTTGAGGCTTGTTGGGTAACGGGAAGAGAGGATATATTGAAGGGCAAGTTCCCATCTCCGGAGTTCTGATAGGTTGGTGTTAGTGGGAAGTATCCAGATAACTCGGACGGCGTAACACTGTGCCAAGATGTGCTGGCCGTGCACCAAGGCACGTAGTTATGCTAATAAAAGATAAAGATCATACAAACTGTGTGGAACATAACACCACCTTTTTTTTAACATTTTGTGTCCCAGAACACCTATTTTGGCTCAGTAATGTTTCATTCTGTCCATGCTGTGATTAAAATGTATATTTAGTTTTGTGGAATTAAACTGTCCACCATTTTAAAAATAAGGGAGAGCAGTATTTTAAAAACTTACAGGCACACTGTTACTGTACATATGTTATTCCCAAGATCAGCTACAGGAAAGTCATGAAAGCAGCTTCGTACATCTTTAGTTATTTATTGAAGGGGTGTTGAGTCAGGCCTATTTTATAGCTGGCTGCAATTTCAATTATACACCAGTTAGGAGTATATTTCCTTGCACTTAAAGTTTCTATTTCAATTCTCTTTTGTGAAAGACAGAGTAATCATTTCATTTTGTGAAAGTGGTGGGTGTCATTTCAGATTACGCCACAGTTAAAGCTAATGTCACTTGTAACATTGGAAAGGCAGAAAGGGAAAGAGTCAGAATTGTGACACCAGTGAAGCTGCACTTTCACAGATTAGGGAAATTACTCATCATTGTGGATATACCATCTACAGGTGGGCAGACAGTATGGGAGAGACATTTTTCCACTCAGGAAAGCAGTTTTGTAATACTCTAATTCTTCTGCTCTGCTGTAGCTATAGAGAATAATAAAAGCCAGCTGTCCTGTCAAGTAAATGGTCACGTTAAAATTATGGTTAAGAGTGAAGTTGGGCACTCAGTAGCAAAGTGTGTCATTGAACGCAATGTGCTAGGGTTCAATATATGCTTCACAACTTGTGCCGTCCATACCGTAATATCATCTGAAGACCACTGCTTTCTTGGAGAGAAATGAGTTTGCTGTGAACGCTTCAGCAATTAACCAAACCAAGCGAGGTGGCGCAGTGGCTAGCACACTGGAATCACATTTGGGAGGACGATGGTATAATCCCACATCCGGCCATCCTGATTTAGGTTTTCTGTGATTTCCGTAAATCGCTCCAGGCAAATGTTGGGATGGTTCCTTTGGAAAGGCACGGCCGACTTCCTTTCCTGTCCTTCCCTAATCCGATTAGACCGATAACCTCGCTGTCTGGTCTCCTCCCCCAAACAACCCAACCCAATTAACCAATTCTATTTCAATATTGTCTCTATCTTTATTGGATATCCAATTATTTGTTTGTGTGCACATTTCTGTCGGAAGATTTTGGAGTTTCACCATACCTTAACTTAAATAGAGGTACAGTAATGTGGATTCCTCAGATACTTCTGCCAACTGAGTGCTCGCTTTTTGTTTATAGTCTAAATGGAATCTATCTGGCGTGGCTAGCACAAATCAAGGAATTTACAGCCACAGTTAATGACAGAGCCAACTGAACCTCTGGTTTTATATCCTTCATTTCTCTGCTGGCCAGAGGTACCTTAAACAGCTGTCGAAACAAAGTGGTACAAATTGACAGCACTCCTGACACCCATGTGTGAGGCCTGTCACCTTCAGCTTATCTACAAAATAACCAAAAATTGTCTCAGGTGAAGGTGTGATAGATGAAATTGATTCTGACATGAGCAACTACATAATATTGACAGAATTTTTTCTTTTACTCACTCCCAAATGAGCTTCTTTTGTCTTGTGTATAATTCCTCGTGAAACACACAGAAGAGCATTTTGAATTTCTTATGCTCTCTTGGTACTATTTCCCTAAGTGGGACCATTGAGCACCTAAAATTCAGATTGAGGGGCTGTTGCTTCATTGGCTTAGTCAGGACATGCTACTTGTCTCTTTATCAGTAGGAATTAATGCCTCAAATCTACACATTTTAGGAAGTGTGAGTTGGTTGTGCGTAAGTTTCTCACTGCTTTATGAGTGAAGCTAGCGGTTTGTGCTGCTGCTTTCAGAGCCCAGAAAGACTGAGGAATAGCGTCAGAGAACAGGAAATAGACAGTTTTTGATCTGATATGATCAAAAGTACTTTCAATTGCTCTGTCAAGGCCTCTTCGACCTCTTGGATGATTACTGTGGACAAAAAGTGAATGCAAATTTTCTCATCTTTCTTGGTGCTATTTCTCATAAGAGGAGCAGTCGTATATGTAACATTCAAACTTTCTACTACTAGCAATCATTTCTTCCCTTCTAAGGATCCTTGAACCTGATTTACATATGGGAATGTTGGTTTATATATTTGGTATAGGAAAAGATCTCATAACAAATAAAAATACGTAGAATTTATCACCTTGTCATTTGTTCTGTGGTTTAGAACATATTTGTTTATGATTCAAAGTCATAGCAACCAGCCAAAATCTACTGACAAAACTGAGGTTAGTTTACAGTAGGGACTATATAAATAAGTAAGTTAATAGTTTGAACACAGTGACTCTTCACAACTTTGCTGTGAAAAGTGTCAAGGTGTCTAAAAATTAATGCTATAGGGAAACGAATTACATGCAGAGGAACAAAAGGAATTTAAAAATTTTGTTGGTAGTGTTTATTTTCAATACCAATTTAGCAAACTTCATTATCAGAAGTCAGATGTGCACATCACAAGCTGTCAAACAGGGTCTTAACTCCTGACGCAGATGAGAAAATTCATCCTTGTGGAAAGCCAAACAAAACTCTGCTTTAGGTGTCCCTGAAATAATGAGACTGTCTCTGACAGTAATTGTACCTGGATGTTTAGTAGGACTTCATTATTTGATTAGCCTAAGAGGTGTCATAAGAAGTGGCAGTGTCTACAAAGTATTTTTTTGGCTTCCCAATATTAACTTTTGGACTGTTAGAAGTTTATTCCAGTAAAGGGCAGTTTCCTTACAGCTGTATTGTATTATTTTGGTATTTATTTCATGTATGAACAACCAATTTCAAGAAAATATTGTTTCGTCTTTGGATACCAGTTAGGCACGCTTCATGAATCCAATGCCATAAATACTGTAAACGTCATTCCATTGAGGATGGCAAGTATGATGAGTCTGTGACACAGCCTGATAATTCGTGTCAAAATACCATATATTCTCTGCATCAAAATGATATTTTTGTTTTGATGCAGAGGGTAATGGGTGTCTGACACAAATTATCAAACTTTGTTGCAGAAATATTATAGACACCTCCCTTGATGGATTTATGTATTTATTTATTTATTTATTTATTTGTCACTCAGTAGACCATACAGTAAAACAGTATTGTACATGTCAGACACATTCCAGAAATATATATCAGAAGAACTCAACAGTAAATGAGTGCTTAGTATTCCTGTAATTTAACATATTCACTTACTTTGTAGTAACCCTTCTTGACAAGAAATTATTTTAACTATGTTTTTAAAGATGTTCTATTCTTCAGCCTCTTTTGGCAGTGCATTATAAAGAATGATTCCAAAGTGGATCATGTTTTTGAATATTACTTTTTCTGTATGGCGGGACACAGAGTTACAAGTATTAAACCTGTGGTAATTGCAAGTGATTTGCTGGCCACCAAGTCTAGCTTATTCCATAAGCCACAAGGGAATGGAAGTAACTAAAAGAAGCCATTCTAGCACCATGAGCAACATTCATTCATAAAATGTTTGTGCATCATACCTATCTAACTCATTTCAGCCCAATAACAGTTGCAGAGCTTGCTTTTGATTCATGTTTTCAAATTCAACACAATTTGTTTTCTTCACATTGCGGATCAACCTGTTCACATTGAAGTATGAATGCGAGGGCTAGAGAACTTTACCAGGTATTGTGTACAGAGATTCCTTAATATCACTCACTGTTACACTGTCATCTGATTTTATGATTAGAACAAGCTGATGTGACATTGACAGCCTGTGATCATATTTTTCAAATATGATATTAATCAATCACTTATTTACTATCCCTTTTATCCTCACTACTTCCAACTTAGCTAAGAGAATTGCATGACTGATTGTGCCGAAAGGTTTCGATAGATCTAAATCAACTACTACAACACTGCTGTTGTTATCCGTGTTTAACTGTTTCATCTGTGTAAACCATTATCACTGTTTCTTTACTTCTACCTATTGTAAATAGAGTTACTGTACTTAATTTGATTAATGAAGCATGCACAACAGCTGTGTTAAGATGTACCCACGAGTCTGTAACATTATGTGTTCATATTTTGCAATGAATCGTGTAGCACCTTTTAATGGAACATAATAATTTTCGTAATAACTCAGTATTAACTGTGTGTATTTCTTTGTACTGCGTGGGTGCAAAGTTACAAATTCTATCTGCCTTCCGCATGTCTCTCCCTATCCCCTCTCCTGACTCCAGATCCCAAAATACACACACAACTAATAAATTGACAACATTTTCACATATAAACGTGTTGCTATTGTGTTTGGTAGATGCACACACACACACACACACACACACACACACACACACATGTGAGAGAAAGAAAGAGACTGGCTTTTAAACACATGCTTTAATTGCAGCTTGAGCAGATGGAGCTGGAATCACGGGAGGCTGAACCTGCTGTTAGACCCAGGCTGAGAACGCAGCTTGACAGTTACAGAGCAGAACTCAAAAGATTGACCCAAGAGTTTACAAAAGTTCGCAACACACAATTTGAGGATGGTAAGTGGTGTTCATTGCTATCATTCATCAAATTTTATTCGTAATGCTCCCTACCCAATCCCACTCTCACCAGAAGGGTCATGTGGGAAATATAAGATTGAATTTGTCAAATTATTGTTCAGTAGCTCTTTCCTTCATAGTAATCATTCTCTCTGTACTTATCTAGTATAATTTTGTACAACAACTTAATGTAGATGTCTTAAATTACATAAAGTTCAAGACTTTTGCTACAATCCATTGTAGTTTATGAAAGGATATGGAAACAGTATATAAGTTCAAAGAAATACAAAATGCACTAAAGTCTGGAGCCATTGGCTGTGTAGACCCAGCAGCTGATGTGCACACTTTCATTCCCTTCATATCACACAGAGAATGATGACAAGACAACTGCTGAAACGTGTAAGTACGCCATTGCTTCTGATCTAGTCTTTTACCTACAAAATGTATTTGGAGTAATCATTTTTTTTGTTAGCAAAGAACAGAAAAAATTTCAGTATGAAAAAGGTTGAAAATTTGTAAAAGGATCTGCATGTGGACTGGCTCACTTTTTGTCATTCTGCACCTAAAATTCAGGGTGTTTGCAACACTGTAAGTCGAACCAGAAACTGCTAACTCACAACAGCTGCTGATTTCCCTTTGGGTTGTGAATTTTCTGATCAAGAAACTTCAGTCGCACGGGAGTAGGATTTTTGTTTTCATAGACTTGGAGGACTCTAAATCATCTGAAAAGTCAGACTGGAGTTTATAATCCAAGAAATCAAACCTATCGTCCGATTCATCCCCAACACCGCTGATCAGTTGCTCAGTTTCCTCACCAGTATAAATTTGTGTACACAATTTCTTTTCTGTTGTAACATGTCTCTTCTTGAATAACCTTCACAGTGTTGATGGTACAGGATTATCATGATTTCACAAAAAAGAGAGGGTGGAGCAGTTCCAATGGTATGACTGTTTGTAAAAGAAAAATACATGATCCACTTCCTGGGAAAGGAACCAGTACAAAAACCAGAAGAGATTGCCAATGACAGAAGCCATTGTTACCTAAGTTGAGTAAACAGTAATAAAGCTTCCAGTGGAATTGTGTAGAAGTCTGTCCAAATAATTCTTTGAAAGCACAAGATCATACTTTGAAAAGTGTGCGTATAATAATCTCAAGATGAACACACAGACTGCAACTAGAGACAACAATAACTTCCGATAGGTAAACCCAAACAAAGTGTGGTGCAACAAGAAGTGACTGTCAGTGCTTTGCATATTGTTAAGGGACAGCCACAAACACAGATTCTGTAATGACATGGCAGGCATGTGCGACACAGCTAGTAGCATACTGCTGTCACAGGAGTGTAACCTGCTGAACACATCAAACAAACATTGAAAGCTCTCTGTATTTGTTAGACTTAAATGTGTAACATGATGATAATCTTGTTGTAGTACTCCTTTTCCACTAGGCCAAATGCTTTAGATTCACAATCAGTTTGCATTTTCTCCAGATATTGTACTTTTGAGACAGCACTTCCAGTCAGTGTCTTCAGGAGGTGAAGTTTATAGTATTAATACACACACACATACAGGACGAGTTTGTTAAATGGAGACAAATTACAGGAAATGATCTCTGAGAGGATAAGGAGCAAATAGTCATAGGGACATATGACCGGAAATTTGTTCTGTGGGAGGGACGCTCCACTTGAAAGTGGAGATAAAAGATTTTTTGACAGTGTAGGTTACAATGATTGAAAGCACATATGAGAATACATCAGGGAAGTGGGAATGTTCTGTCTACTCATGTTTTAGCTCCACACTCACGAGGGCAGTGAGCTGGAATACCATCATGTTGTAGCCATGTTATCCTTCATACCACCAAAGGCACGTGTTCCAGCAGAGGAGGCAGGGCCTTATGGAAGAAGTACAGAAATGTCTCACCAGTGAAACATTGTGGAAGGACGACTGGCTCCTCAAGGCAGTCACCAGTAATGACTGCCCCACACATCCGAGGCTGAACCTTTGCTGATGGTTTGCTGCCACCATACCATGGATGTTCTCCATATTCCACTGGGAAGGGGGGGGGGGGGTTTGGCAGAACATTCTATTGCCTCCTCTGACCAGGCTGGGCTGCAGCTGTATGGGCTTAGTGTTCCAGCCCAGTCTTCATCCTCCCTGCCGTTTTACTCATCTCCCCCCCCCCCCACCCCCCACCCCCACCCCCCGCTTCCTCTTGTGGTCTTCCATGTGTCTGTGTCTGTGCTTCTCCTGTTCTGTCCGTGTAGCTAGTCTTCTCAAGGCAGTCTTGGAGTAGAGTACCTCTAGTAAGTGGCAGGGGCTGGGGAATGTATGTCCTCTCATTCCACTCTGCTTTCAGGGGCTTCCGGCTGCTACCTAGATGGTCCACCTTTCTTTTCTTCTTTGGCTCCCTTTCTTCTTTTAGTCCCTTATCTCATATTCACTGACATTGGTTGATAGACCTTGGGGTTTTCTTCCCCTGGGTCTTGCGTAGTAGGTGATCTCTGATCTGGAATCATATAGATCTTTCTTTCTGTCTGAGGACAGAGAGACTGATGACCTAGTAGTTTGTCCCCCTAAAAGCATCCTATCAATCCAAAGGTGAGTGGACCGAGCGAGGTGGCGCAGTGGTTAGACACTGGACTCGCATTTTGGAGGATGACAGTTCAATCCCTCATCCGGTCATCCTGATTTACGTTTTCCGTGATTTCCCGAAATCACTCCAGGAAAATGCCGGGATGGTTCCTTTCAAAGGGCATGGCCGACTTCCTTCCCCATCCTTCCCTAATCCAATGAGACCAATGACCTCGCTGTCTGGTCTCCTTCCCCAAACAACCCAACCCCACAGGCGAGTGGTGTAAAGGCTGATGCTACTGGCCCTTGTAAAGATGGCCTCATCTGTGAATAGGATGGGTGACAGACAAACGAGCACTATGATAGATTGTTCAATGAGCCAGCAATGAAACTGTTGCCATAGAGGCCAGTCTGTAGGTAATACGGTCTGCATGAATTGTGAGTGATACAGTTAGTGGTAGTTACTGTGGAGAACGTTCTGATGGTCATCTGGCTTTCCCCATGCTGGCAGACAAACTGCTTGGTGCTGATACTGCAAACACTGTCAAAGATCTTTTCTCTCCACCTTCAAGTGACCATAAGTTCCTGACTGTTTTTATGGAATCGTTTCTTCCTGACTGTTTTTCGGGAATCGTTTCCTGCAGTTTGCACTCCCATTTAGTAAAATCACACTTTATAAGTAAAGATGTATGTCTTGTGGGCAGTACTCTAAAATGTTGCCTCCTGAAGGTGAGTACTAGCCAGCAGTTCAGTCTTGTAAGTTTGTTGTCTTCAGTCCTGAGACTGGTTTGATGCAGCTCTCCATGCTACTCTATCCTGTGCAAGCTTCTTCATCTCCCAGTACTTACTGCAACCTACATCCTTCTGAATCTGCTTAGTGTATTCATCTCTTGGTCTCCCTCTTACAATTTTTACCCTCCACGCTGCCCTCCAATGCTAAATTTGTGATCCCTTGATGCCTCAGAACATGTCCTACCAACTGGTCCCTTCTTCTTGTCAAGTTGTGCCACAAACTCCTTTTCTCCCTAATTCTATTCAATACCTCCTCATTGGTTACGTGATCTACCCATCTAATCTTCAGCATTCTTCTGTAGCACCACATTTCGAAAGCTTCCATTCTCTTCTTGTCCAAACTATTTATCGTCCATGTTTCACTTCTATACATGGCTACACTCCATACAAATACTTTCAGAAACGACTTCCTGACACAGGGTGTATACGACCCGGGAAAAACCCAGGAATTTTTCCATCTGGGAGAAAACCGGGAAAAACCTGGGAATTGTTTAGAATTCCGGGAGTTTTTCATTGTTTTAGTTTTCAGTTAAATTTTTGTGATTTTGACTGGTAAGAACCAATACTCTAACAAAGGAATTATTGTATCCCGCTACTGCAGAATGATACTGCAGCAACAAAACATGAACGGGAGAAAAAAAACGAAAATAAAACTTAAGTTGCAAAGGAAATGCGCCATATACAACAACAAAACAGTGCTCGTACAAGCGTCTGCCAACAGTAAAGTGTGTCAAAGGCTTTAGAAACGCTATGCAGTGCTTTATAACAACAAATTGCCACCGATGAGCGTGACATGACAACTGTTTAAATTAGATTTGTTTGAGCAGTTGTGGGCGGGCTCTTGCACATGCGCAGTTGAGTCGCGTATGAGTAGTACCTTCTCTCGTTTCTGGTTACGGAAGTGTGGCTGGGTGCCACTACTTAATATTGCCCCGGTTCGGAAATATCATAGATCCGGGGCTGATGCACAGAACAGTCAGAGTTGTGGTGGGGAGGTGGGTAGTGACCTGTGTTTACGTTTAGTGATTTTGTTGTTTCCTCTTCGTTTATTGCTCTCATGTTAAATGATAACAAATCTGATTTTTGTGTTCGGGAGCTATCAAATGATTTAAAATACGTTCGCATAATTATGGCAGGATAAAATATGTTAATAATTTCAGATTTTATTTCCACCTTTGACAGTCAAGCATTAATCGCCTTACAGAACAATGAAGTTATTTTTGCTGGTTTGCTAAAGAGATTTGGCTTTTATTAATCCTTTCTACTGAGGTAGTGAATTTATTTGAAATGAAGTGTTTAATTTCACACTATTGGCTAGTTTCAACTGTTCGCTTCATTTCAAGTGCACGTATGGCGCCGGCCGAAGTGGACGTGCGGTTCTGGGCACTGCAGTCTGGAACCGCGAGACCGCTACGGTTGCAGGTTCGAATCCTGCCTCGGGCATGGATGTGTGTGATGTCCTTTGGTTAGTTAGGTTTAACTAGTTCTAAGTTCTAGGGGACTAATGACCTCAGAAGTTGAGTCCCATAGTGCTCAGAGCCATTTTTTGCACGTATGGCATTATGCTATAATAAAGAACCAAACTTGAGTACTGGTACTCCAAGAAAATTTACATACGGATGTGCATTTTAAGCTGAATTATGCACTTTAGTATGGTTCGCGAAATCCCGATGCTCTTGGAGTATCCTTTGATGTCTTGTTTCTTTTATGACATATGTAAGATCTTTTAATGTTTTACACGTACGAACATATGGGCTTCCTGCGTCATCATGGCTGCGCAAGTGCGGTGATGCCAGTTATATGGCGCTTTCTTGCAACTGCTGAAACGAACCTATTTCTAACAGGTGGTGGGAAAATATTGCGAATGGTGGTTTGAAAAGCGTTACATTCAAAGCAGATTTCCTTTTACGCAAGATGAATTATGTGCGAGAATGTACAATGAATTTCTTAAAACACAAAGCATTTGACTCTCATTTAAAAATCAACTCTTTGAGGATGACCATTTAGAAGTATTTCGATCCCAGAAGATGAGACATTTGCGTCATTATTAAAAATTTTACTGGCACATTTGTGTGTGTATCTTAAAGTGCAACAAGCGCAAAAAAGATCAACATTATATGTGGAAGCTTAGCTTCTCTTCCAACTTATTAATCTTAGAGACCAATATTATATGTGAATGCTATGTATATATATTTAAGCCATTAACTTTTCTTATTTGTGTATTCGCGCTACTTAAGAGTGATCTTGCTATTGGCTGACTACATCACATGTCCTATTGCTGTCATCAGCTGGCGAGATCACGTGAATGAGCTATGATGCTTACAAAAGCGCATCGCAGTCTCAGTTTCAATGCTTCGGAAAGTGACATGCGTTATTTGGTGGAATTCAAATTTATACCTTCGTAATACGAAAATATGCAGCGTACATGTTGCTGCACATCAAAGGTCTTTCAGAATGTGTTTTTCCTCCTACGTTTCGTTTTCTAAAGTGCCGGGAAATTATACGTCGGTATATAAAACCATAAACATTCAAAGGATTGATGACTTTTACAGTGCCGAGGAAGAGTATACTGTCACTTAACATGGAAAAAGTGTGTTTTCATCCGGGAGAAAGTGTATTTTTAACCGGGAAATCCGGGAATTTTTTTTCCTTGTCCACGTATACACCCTGTCAGACACTCAAATCTGTACTCGATGTTAACTAATTTCTCTTCTTCAGAAACGCTTTCTTTGCCATTGCCAGTCTACATTTTATATCCTCTCTACTTCAACCATCATCAGTTATTTTGCTCCTGAGATAGCAAAACTCCTTTACTACTTTAAGTGTCTCATTTCCTAATCTAATTCCCACAGCATCACCTGACTTAATTTGACTACATTCCATTATCCTCGTTTTGCTTTTGTTGATGTTCATCTTATATCCTCCTTTCAAGACACTGTCTATTCCGTTCAACTGCTCTTCCAAGTCATCGGCGAACCTCAAAGTTTTTATTTCTTCTCCATGGATTTTAATACCTACTCCGAACTTTTCTTTTGTTTCTTTTACTGCTTGCTCAATATACAGATCGAATAACATCGGGGAGAGGCTACAACCCTGTCTCACTCCCTTCCCAACCACTGCTTCCCTTTCATACCACTCGACTCTTATAACTGCCTTCTGGTTTCTGTACTAATTGTAAATAGCCTTTCGCTCCTTGTATTTTACCCCTGCCACCTTTAGAATTTGAAAGAGAGCATTCCAGCCAACATTGTCAAAAGCTTTCTCTAAGTCTACAAATACTAGAAACGTAGGTTTGCCTTTCCTTAATCTATTTTCTAAGATAAGTCGTAGGGTCAGTATTGCGTCACGTGTTCCAACATATCTACGGAATCCAAACTGATCTTCCCCGAGGTCAACTTCTACCAGTTTTTCCATTAGTCTGTAAAGAATTCTTGTTAGTATTTTGCAGCTGTGACTTATTAAACTGATAGATCGGTAATTTTCACATCTGTCAACACCTGCTTTCTTTGGGATTGAAATTATTATATTCTTCTTGAAGTCTGAGGGTATTTCGCCTGTCTCATACATCTTGCTCACCAGATGGTAGAGTTTTGTCAGGACTGGCTCTCCCGAGGCCGTCAGTAGCTCCAATGGAATGTTGTCTACTCCCGGGGACTTGTTTCAACTCAGGTCTATCAGTGCTCTGTCAAACTCTTCATGCAGTATCATATCTCCCATTTCATCTTCATCGACATCCTCTTCCGTTTCCATAATATTGTCCTCAAGTACATCACCCTTGTATAGACCCTTTATATACTCCTTCCACCTTTCTGCTTTCCCTTCTTTGCTTAGAACTGGGTTTCCATCTGAGCTCTTGATATTCATACAAGTGACTCTCTTTTCTCCAAAGGTCTCTTTAATTTGCTGTAGGCAGTATCTATCTTACCCCTAGTGAGATAAGCCTCTACATCCTTACATTTGTCCTCTAGCCATCCCCGCTTAGCCATTTTGCACTACCTGTCGATCTCATTTTTGAGACGTTTGTATTCCTTTTTGCCTGCTTCATTTACTGCGTTTTTACATTTTCTCCTTTCATCAATTAAATTCAATATTTCTTCTGTTACCCAAGGATTTCTACTAGCCCTCGTCTTTTTACCTACTTGATCCTCTGCTGCCTTCACTACTTCATTCCTCAGAGGTATCCATTCTTCTTCTATTGTATTTCTTTCCCCCATTCCTGTCAGTTGTTCCCTTATGCTGTCCCTGAAACTCTGTTCATCCTCTGGTTTAGTCAGTTTATCCAGGTCCCACCTCCTTAAATTCCCACCTTTTTGCAGTTTCATATATACCAGAAGGAAATTTCTTTATCTGCCGACAGAAGAATCCACAATCTGTCGAGTCTTATGTTATTTGGATGGATAACCAGGTTCATCCCTGTAGATATCATCAGTTCTTAAGAGGAAACTAAATATAAAGTTGCTTCAGAATTTTTGAAACATGAACATATTCATACAAACTGAAAGACAAGTAGTCTTATTCCCTTATAAGACAGCAAAACAGAGGACATGAAAGTTGTTAACTGAATTGACTAACAAGTGATGTCATGCATAAATAATGATACTTCGTGATTTGATGGATTAAAAAGAATAAAAAAATGTATACTCACCAAGTGGTGGCATGAGTAACACGCACGCGTACACCCACACACACACACACACACACACACACACACACACACACACACACACACAAAGGCTTAACTCATGCAACAGTTTGGAGCCAATGGCTGCTTCTTGTGACAGAAGAATTGAAGGGGAAGGAAGTGGGTTGAAGGAAAAGGGCTGGAGAGGTTCAGGAAACAGGTTACAGTTCAGAAGTCACCCAGAACCCCAGGTCAGGGGAGACTTACCTGATGGGATGAGAAGGAAAGACTTCTCATTCCATCCATTAAGTCTTCCCCTGACCCAGGGTTCTGGGTGACTTCTGAGCTGCAGCTCCTCCGCTTACGACTACTTGAAGTGCGGCTGTTGCTGTATCGGCAGCAACAACAAGCTGCCAGATGCCACCCGGAAAAATTTTTCTGGTGTGCCCAAGCTGCCACATCCGTGCATGCACAGAGCAATCTGAGCTGTTGTGGGGAGGGGGGTAGTCTCCACTCGACCCATGTTTAGGTTTAGTGATTTTGCTGTCTCTCTACGTGTACAGCTCTCATGTCAAATGAAAACAAAATGGATTTCTGTTGCTGGGAGCTAGCAGTGAATTAAAATACTTTCACATAATTATGGAAGGCTAAAATATGTTATTAGTTTCAGTTTTCTGATTTTATTTTATTTCCAGGTTTTTGGCAGTCGCACATTAATTGCCTGCAGAACAATAAAGTTATTTTTGTCAATTTGCCAAAGAAATTTGGCTTTCATTAATATTTTCCACAGAGGCAGTCAATTTACTTGAAATGATGATTTTCATCCGACGCTATTGGCTAGTGTCAACTGTTTGTTGAATTAAAAGTGCTCATTTTTATCTTCTGGCACACATGGCATTATGCCGTAATAAGGAACTAAATGTTAGATATTACAATACTGGTGATCCAAGATAATTTGCAGCCCAATAACCTCACTGAAAAGCTTAATATGTTGGGGCCTTTTTCTTTGTGAATCTGGACAAACGAATGTGCACTTTAAGCCAAATCGCGCATTTAATTATGGGTTATGAAATACTGATGCTCTTGGAGTATACCATGATGCCCTGTTTTGTTTATGATATAATGTAAGATCTCTTAATGTTATATAGGTACGAACATGTGGGTTTCCTATGTCATTGTAGCTGCACATGGTACTCTGTCAAGTGCTGGAACAAATTCTAATAGGTCACGGGAAAATACAGCGAATATTGGTTGAAAAGCATTACTTTCAAAGTAAATTTCATTTTACGCAAGATGAATTATGTTATATGTGTGAATGTGCTTTGAATTTCGTAAATCACAGAGCATTTGATTCTCATTTAAAGCTTAACGCTTTTGAGGGCCAGTCACTTAGAAGAATTAAAGTGTAAAATGCAAAAAAGATCAATATTATATTTCAAAGCTTATCTTTTCTTGTAGCTACACTACGTATATTAAATAAAACCATCAACTTTTCCTATTTGTGTGTTAGCATTCCTGAACAGTGAAGTTGGTGTTGGCTTACTACATCACGTGTCCTCAGCTCTGAATATCTGCTGTCATCAGCTGGAGGGATCTTGTGACATGAGCTATGATTGGCTTATTAAAGCACAAAGCAATCTCCATTTCAATGTTTCAGAAACTAATGTGCTGTTTGGTGGAATTCGAATATATATTCTTTTGTAGCATGAAAATATTTTGCTGCTCAACAAAGACCTCTCCAGAACACGTAATCCCCACCCCCACAGTTCCGAAGGAAAATATATGTCACTTAACACGGAAATAGTAGTGTATTTTCACGTGGAAAAAATGTATTTTTAACTGGGAAAAATCCGGGAATTTCTTTTCCTTGCCCACATACAGAGGAGTCCAAAAAATGTATCCACTGTTTAAAAGTCCATAACTTGCAAACTAATGGACGGAGTTGTCTTATTTTTGGTGAAAGTGTAACTTAAAGTCCAACTCAAAGATATCGCTGTAGGTGTTCGAAATGGTCACCATTAACATCCACACACAAATGGTGCTGCCGAACTGCAGCACGAACTATTGACTGTAACATGTTCAGTTGGATATTTGCACATGAATGTACGATGGATTCTCGAAGTTCATCCAATGTGCGGGGCTTTTGTTGATAAATGACATCCTTTAGTGTTCCCCACAGGTAAAAGTCCAGAGGAGTTAGGTCTGGGGAATGTGGTGGATACTCCACAGCACCTCTGTGGCCTATCCATCTTCCTGGTAGATTTTCATTGAAATACGCCCTAACACGATTTTGATAGTGGGCTGGGGCACCATCTTGTTGAAAGTAAACTCTTCCATCTCCATACAAGTCTCAGATGGCAGGTAAAATGGATGTCTGAAGCTTCTGAAGGTACACCTTATCGGTAACTGTGCCATCAAAGAAGAATGGCCCAATCAAGTGCCGGTAAGACAACCCACACCACACATTTACTCCTGGAAAATTCACGGCTTTGTCTACACGGACGTTCGGATTTTCGGCGGCCCAGTGGATGCAATTGTGGCGATTTACTGTACCATTGAGTTTGAACTGTGCCTCATCAACCACACAATCATCTCTGCAAACTCTTGATTGTTGCACACCATGTTAGTAAACCACTCACAGTACTCCATTCTACGATCTGGGTAATCCTCGATTATTGCGTGTAGCAGTCGTGGGATGTAGCACTTCCACTTTGCTGTCTTCAAAATTCGCCAAACACTTGAGCGACTCACTCCAGTTTCACGGTCACACTGTCTCACAGACTTCTGTGGTGAGTGAGTGAACTGTTGTAACAGACGATGGGAGTCAGCTGGACTTGTTACTGTTACAGGTCATCCAGATCGTTATTTGTGTACATCTTTAACGCACCCTTCGGCTTCAAATTTGTCTCAAATGCGACGAATCGTTAAACGTGTCTGTGGCTCTGTTTGATACTCATTTCACCATTGCTGTTGAACCTCATTAATGTATTTGTACTTAAAATACCACTTCAAAACTGACTTCCTTTCATTGAATGTAAGCCTTGCGCCAGCCAGGTTTAATCGAGTAACTAGGTGCAACTAAGTACGAAGCACTGACTATTGGGCGACTGTCATCTGACAAAACAAAACAACGCAATACTACACTTGTGTGGCGATTGCCGGAACTACAAACTATTACACTACCAAAGATGACACAACTCTGTCAGTTAGTTTGCCAGTTATGGACTTTTAAACAGTGGATACATCTTTTTGGACCCCTCTGTATATATCCTGCTCTAGCTCCTGTTCCTTATCTGAGTTTCATTTTTTCCTTAACATCATTTCCACCACTCGCATTATCTTGTGTGTGTGTGTGTGTGTGAAATATACTATTTTAAATATGGCTTTTGATGCAGTGTCAAATTCTTAGCCCCCCTGTAATTAACAGTGTGAGTTGGAGTCCAGGTTGAAGGAAATCAGGGACATACCATACCCAATAAGACCATACTATATGGAACCATGAAATGGCAAGTGGAGGTACCACTTTTCCTGCGTGTGTCGACCATTGGAATTCTCGCAGTATCCCGTAGTTGGCAGAAATTGAAACACCTCAGACCCACACCTGAATGGGTTAAGAAGCTTACTGCACCATGCTGGTGCCCCCAGCACTGTCGATCAGTGAATAAATAAAACCTGAAGTACTTGACAGCCATACAAAAGTACTTTTAAAGAAGAAAACAATGAGTGAGGAAGAGATGTGTGCTGAAATGTTGCAAAACTTAGATGCAAGGAAGGCATGGTAATGAAATGATGCTGGCAAAGACAAAAACCTCCAGAAAAAAGTATATTTTATTCATTGCTAACCAATCTTCATCAGAAAACAATATTGTAGGGGAAGAAAATATGATTGATTGTTAATAACTTCCTATTTTTAATGTTCTATTTTTGTGGGAAATGTAGTGTGTAACCAGATACATCATTATTAGTCATCTGTTAATTTATAAAGAAATTGCAATTTCAATTAGACGAAAAGTTGAGCATTTTGTATGCAAATTGGCTAATATTTCTCTTATCAAAGATGTCATCACCAGTAGAGTACTCACCAACTCAACAAATTATCCATTTGCTGTTGATAATAATTTTCCTTGTGGATGTATGTTGTGTGGCATTTTATAGTTTGGATTAATATGGCTCAGTCATATCTATGATGAAGTATTACTTGGTTCTTTCAATTTGACACCCGTTATTGATTTTCCTACTCGGGTGGTAAAGGATAGCAGCTCACTGATAGATAACTTCTTTATAGACCAAGATAAGTTTAACCAGATAAATGCTCAGCCTGTCGAGAATGGTCTTTCTGATCATGGTGCACAGCTAGTTACAATATATGACACAGCTCCATTCAGCAATACTAAACAGTCCTCCAAAGTAGTACGTTCAGTCAACGATTTAACAATTGCGAATTTCAGGGAAAGCCTACAGCAGTTAGACTGGGATGAGGTGTACCGTGAACCTGATGCCAATTTAAAATATAATTTATTTCATGACATTTTTGTAAATGCATTTGAAAACAGCTTCCCCAAGAAAATAGTTAAATATACTCGTAAGAAACCTTGTAACAAACCATGGCTTACTAAGGGTATAAAAATATCTTGTAACCAGAAAAGGGAAATGTATCTGACAGCAAGAAAGAGTAGTGACCCAGAAACTATCAAACATTATAAAAACTACTGTGTTATATTAAGAAAAGTTATTAAAAAATCCAGGAGTATGTGTATCATGTCTGAAATCAGCAACTCTGATAATAAAATTAAAACAATTTGGAATATTATTAAACGAGAAACAGGTCAACCAAGAGCAGAGGAAGACAGTATTACCACCAAATTGAATGAAAACTTTACGAACAAAAAGTCAGATGTTTCTTGGTTGAGCAAGATGGCCGTCGAGTAAGTGACGCCAGAAACCATTTCCAGAAAGTTAAGTGATTTAGACAGGAATATAATTTAGTTTAACGCCGACAACAAATTAAATACGTGCATTAGTGTATCGTTTAGTCTTGCCGTTAAAGGTTTGACTTTTCTTTGCGTATTTTTTCAGAAAACACGAAAAGATCGTAACTTCGCGAAGTCGCGCTTAGGCTTAAATTTTGTAAACGTGTTTATTTCTTGTGGTAATTTAACTAGTTTCTCGGTAACAAATAAGTAAACTACCGTAAATAGCGAATAACTTCATTGTTTTAATACAGATTTCAGAAAAACAGCGTAACTTTATATCAGAAACTTGCTTATATACATTTGTTTATAGGCTTAATTCTCGTAACATTTTTGGAGAATCGAAGTTAAAGTATCTCGTTTAATTGTCCTTTTTTTTCATTCCATCGAGTGAAATATATAATAAATAGCGTATACCTTCATTGTTTTAATACAGATCTCAGAAAAACAGCGGAATTTTAAATCAGAAACTTGCTTATATACATTTGTGAATAGGCTTAATTCTTGTAACGTCTTTTTTTATTTTCGGTAATTTAATTGATTTATTCTAGCTAAAGTATTATTTTTGCCATGAGTGAGAAGTGCCTGACTTGCCATAGAATTGTTAGTTCCGGGGTTTGGTGTGATGGATAGCTTTTTTCACTGGGGGGACTGCAGTGGCATGGGTGTTGGGAAAGTGGATCAGGCTCATCAGTGGTTATGTAGGATTTGCAGCAGAGATAGGAAGATAGTGGAACAGGAGGGGAAAATTGCTGCCCTTCAGGCTGAGCTAGATCAGGCTAGGGAAGATCCGGACAGGTTAAGGAGGGAGAAGGGCAAAGAGAGGTGGGAAGTGGCAACAGGTAGCAGAAGGAACAGGCCTAGAACTAAGTCTGACAGTTTTGTGGTGAATGTCAAAAATAAGTTTGACCTGTTGCTTCAGTTAGAAACTGATGAGCCTCAAGCAGAGGTAGGTGTAGACAGGACACAACAAACTTTCAATAGGAAATTGAAAAAGAATGTAGGAAAGTCATCGAAAAGGAAGAAAGTTTTGTTGTTAGGCAGTTCTCATGCCAGAGGTGTAGGCCAACTTCTGCAGGAGGAATTAGGACCAGAATACCAGGTCACAAATTTTTTCAAACCAAGTGCTAGTCTGGATCAGGTGACAGAGGATTTAGGTTCACTCTGTAAAGGATTTACCAGGGAAGACACCGTGGTTATTGTGGGAGGGCCAGGGAACAGCATCGACAGAGATCCTGGGTGCAGTATAGAGTGTGACCTGGTAAAGATTGCGTCGGCATCGAGACACACCAATGTTGAATTTGTATCTGTCCTGAGACGCCATGACCGGCCTCATTTGAACTCTTCTGTTGGGAGAGTTAATTTGGAGTTGGAACGGCTGCTTGGGTCGGGTGCGGGGGCTCATATTGGTGTGGTTCCTGTTGATTATCTCAGTAGGTGGGACTATACCAGGCACGGCCTACATCTCAACAGGAAAGGGAAGGGGAAACTGGCTGGGGTAATAGCAGGAAATTTAAGGAGGGGAGGCACTGCCATGAATGGTAAAATACCAGTGGTTACAGGTGTTGGAGCAGTACCTTTTTTAGGATAAGTAAGACAGAAAGATTTCAAGTTCTACGAGAGGTTAGGATTGAAACAAATCTTCAGTTTAGGAAAGAAATTAAACAGCACAATTCTAGCACATTGGATCACCAATCACAGCTGTCAATTATAAATTTTCACCAATCACCAGAAATTTTATCTCCACCAAGTTGTATCTCAGTCCTAGGTAATTGCATTGATGAATTAAAGTCACCCAACCCAGTTGACATAATCTGCCTCTCTGAACACCATGTGACCACTGGTATAGGAACTAGGCCTACGCACAATGAGAAACTCAGACAGGAGAGTACTGCAAATGTTAGAATAAGGAAAGGTTCTCGTAAAAGTATAATTAAAAATAATGTAAGTATATTTCATCAAAATATTGGGAGTTTAAAGAATAAAGTAGATGAGCTTCTGGTTTGTTTAGAAGATTTAGAAGCTGAGAATGAAATAGATATACTATGCCTGTCTGAGCATCACATTGTTACTGATATGGATAAGGTAAATGTAAGTGGATATAAGCTCTCTGCACATGTAATGAGAGAAAATATGGAGAAAGGAGGAGTTGCCATATATGTCAAAAGTTATCATTGTGCAAAAAGTATAGAAACAAAAAAGTTTTGTGTAGAGAAACATATAGAAGCATGTGCCTGTGAGCTTAAATTAAATAAAGGCACATTTATAATTGTAACTGTATATAGGTCCCCATCAGGAAATTTTCATCTATTTCTGAAAAATTTGGACTCCTTGTTGTGCTATCTGTCAGACAGAGGGAAGCAAATTATTATTTGTGGGGACTTCAATGTAGATTCTCTTAAAGAGGGTAATAGGAAAAATGACCTTGAAGTATTACTTGGTTCTTTCAATTTGACACCCGTTATTGATTTTCCTACTCGGGTGGTAAAGGACAGCAGCTCACTGATAGATAACTTCTTTATAGACCAAGATAAGTTTAACCAGATAAATGCTCAGCCTGTCGAGAATGGTCTTTCTGATCATGGTGCACAGCTAGTTACAATATATGACACAGCTCCATTCAGCAATACTAAACAGTCCTCCAAAGTAGTACGTTCAGTCAACGATTTAACAATTGCGAATTTCAGGGAAAGCCTACAGCAGTTAGACTGGGATGAGGTGTACCGTGAACCTGATGCCAATTTAAAATATAATTTATTTCATGACATTTTTGTAAATGCATTTGAAAACTGCTTCCCCAAGAAAATAGTTAAATATACTCGTAAGAAACCTTGTAACAAACCATGGCTTACTGAGGGTATAAAAATATCTTGTAACTGGGAAAGGGAAATGTATCTGACAGCAAGAAAGAGTAGTGACCCAGAAACTATCAAACATTATAAAAACTACTGTGTTATATTAAGAAAAGTTATTAAAAAATCCAGGAGTATGTGTATCATGTCTGAAATCAGCAACTCTGATAATAAAATTAAAACAATTTGGAATATTATTAAAAGAGAAACAGGTCAACCAAGAGCAGAGGAAGACAGTATTACCATCAAATTGAATGAAAACTTTACGAACAAAAAGTCAGAAGTTGAAAATATTTTTAATAATCATTTTCTAAATGTTGTGGATATAGTAGGATCCAGGTGTTCATTAGAAGATGCTAGGCTGTTAATGGAAGAGGCCATACCTATGCAATTTGATGCAATTGAAATCTCACCCACTTCTCCCTCTGAAATTAGGAAAATAATAAACTTGCTTAAAAGCAAAAACTCACATGGAATTGATGGCATTTCCAGCAAAATACTAAAAGCTTGTTCTCAACAGATAAGTAAGATTCTCAGTCACCTGTGTAATAGCTCTCTGGAACAGGGCATTTTCCCTGATAGACTGAAATATGCTATTGTTATACCTTTGCATAAAAATCTGATGTCAACAATTACCGTCCAATCTCCCTTCTAACAGCTTTATCCAAAATTTTTGAGAAAGTGATGTATTCAAGAGTAGCTTCACATATCTGTAAAAATGAAGTACTAACAAAATGTCAGTTTGGTTTCCAGAAAGGTTTTTCAACAGAAAATGCCATATATGCTTTCACCAGTCAAATTTTGAATGATATGAATAACCGAACATCACCCATTGGGATTTTTTGTGATCTCTCAAAGGCTTTTGATTGTGTAAATCATGAAATTCTGCTAGACAAGCTCAAGTATTGTGGCATGAGTGGGACAGTGCACAAATGGTTTAATTCGTACCTAACTGGAAGAGTGCAGAAAGTTGAAATAAGTAGTTCTCATAACATGCAAAGGTCAGCACATTCCTCAAACTGGGGAACTATCAAGAATGGGGTTCCACAAGGGTCAGTCTTGGGTCCTTTGTTGTTCTTATTATATATTAATGACTTGCCATTCTATATTCATGAAGAGGCAAAGTTAGTTCTCTTTGCTGATGATACAAGTATAGTAATCACACCTGAGAAACAAGAATTAACTGATGAAATTGTCAATACTGTCTTTCAGAAAATTACTAAGTGGTTCCTTGTAAACGGACTCTCACTGAATTTTGATAAGACACAGTACATACAGTTCCGTACAGTGAATGAATGGTATGACACCATTAATAAATATAGACCTTAATCAGAAGCATATAGCTAAGGTAGAATATTCCAAATTTTTAGGTGTGTCCATTGATGAGAGATTAAATTGGAAGAAACACATTGATGATCTGCTGAAACGTTTGAGTTCAGCTACTTATGCAATAAGGGTCATTGCAAATTTTGGTGATAAACATCTTAGTAAATTAGCTTACTACGCCTATTTTCACTCATTGCTTTCATATGGCATCATATTTTGGGGTAAATCATCTCTGAGGAATAAAATATTTATTGCACAAAAGCGTGTAATCAGAATAATAGCTGGAGTCAACCCAAGATCATCCTGCAGACATTTATTTAAGGATCTAGGGATATTCACAGTAGCTTCTCAGTATATATACTCTCTTATGAAATTTGTTATTAACAACCAAACCCAATTCAAAAGTAATAGCAGTGTGCATAACTACAATACTAGGAGAAAGGATGATCTTCACTATTCAAGATTAAATCTAACTTTGGCACAGAAAGGGGTGAATTATACTGGCACTAAAGTCTTTGGTCACTTACCAAACAGTATCAAAAGTCTGACAGATAACCAACAAGTATTTAAGAAGAAATTAAAAGAATTTCTGAATGACAACTCCTTCTACTCCATAGAGGAATTTTTAGATATAAATTAAGAAAAAAATATTAAAAAAATAAAAAAATAAAAAAAAATAAAGAAAAACAAAAAAAACACAAAAAAATAAAGTTGTTATATTAACTTAAGTATGTTGTTAAATTAACCTAATTATGTCATGTATTGGAAAATTCGACTCGTTCCACATCATTACGAAATATCATATTCATGATCCATGGAACTTGTATTAATCTAATATAATCTAATCTAATCTAATCTAATCTCAATGACAAATGGCATTGCAGAAGAGTTTAAATCCTGCTGACACTGCAGAGTGCAACAGCAAAGACATGTTATGATATACTTTGAATACCACAGAGAGAATGTACAGAAGCATGACAAATGGAAATATGTGCTAAAGAAACTAAACTTCAGTTTGAGGCAAAAATGTTACCGAACAAGAACTGCCACAAATCTGGAGATAATTTAGTTAGAATTCTGTGATTGTGAATAGTACACCACGTACGAAAAGATTGCTGGTGTCAGACATGTATATTTGTTAGATGGCCTTCAGAAGGAAAGCATCAAAGATAATTTCATAGGCAATATTATCATTGTTTCAAATGATTTTATACTAGATTTTCAATATACCTTAACAGTTCTAGAGAACAGGGCAATTACAAAACCAATAAATTGACAGTAACCGTTAAGTGATATTTATTGTACCTATTCTTAAACAAACTCTACTCCCTGCATCAATTTTGCAGCTCATGGCAGAAGAGCTGTTGAGCATACACACTCTGTGGTGGCACGTTTGCCAATTTTGAGACGAGGGGAATAGTGACATGCTTTATACTTTTACTGAGGTTAAAATTTACATGCAGTGGTCTGAACTTACCACCTAATTGAAATTGCTTTATAAATTGACAGTTGAAGAATAATGGATCATTTGGTTACAACCTGTATTATCATTCTCACAAAAATGCTTTATAGATAACTGCATCATCTGCAAAAAGCCAGAGTAAGGTTACTATTTTCTGCCAGGTCATTAATACGCAACATGAACAGCAAGGACCCCTATATGCTTCTGGGGTGGGACACACCTGTATTTACTTCAGCACCTGCTGATTACTCTCCAACCAAGAAATCCTCAATCCGGGCACATGTTTCATTTTATGACCCATGAGATAATTTGGTGTGTCTACATAGAAATGCCCTATTTTCCGTTTGATCCCAGTCCAGAATTAAATGAAATAAATTTCCTTCTCAGAAATAAGTTTTAAGACTTATTAAGTTAAAAGAAATAGATCAAATCAAAAGACTTCCATGTGAACCCGAAAGTTTGGAGGTATTGAAGGTTCTGCACTGCAGGGACGAACACCCTGTCCTTCATGTAGCCACAGAGGAAAAAAACCAGTGGTGCGATGTCATGAGAATGGAGGTCAGTTCACAGCCCATCTTATCCTGTCTAGTGTCCTGGGAATTTTAGATTCAGAGTTGTCCAAAAGTCTAACAAAGAACGAAGTGGAGCACCATTTTGTTGAAACCAAGGATTTGGTTGCAGGTCTCCAACCTGGAGAAAAGCAAACATCTCCTGGTATGCCATTCCTGTGACAATCTCCTTAGAAAAAAGAACGGTCCAGTGATCTTGTTGCACATAAGGTGCCACAAAACATTCACTTTTGGGCTATCTTGCACCTTTTGCCTCATCCTGTGTGGATTGAGATGTGGAATGTGGCCTCATCGCAAAACATATTATAAAGTAAGATTCTAATGATTCAGTTACACATTGCGCTTGCAAATTCATATTGCCATTTCTTGTCATCAGGCTTTATGGCCTGCAGAATCTGCAGAATCTGCATCTTCTGCAGTTTGAGGACCTTATGAATAACATCTGAAGTTCCTGTGTAGTTTGAAAAATTCATTTGCGTGGAGTTCATTGGAATACTTGGTGAACATCCTGAAACTTAGTCTGCAGAGACTTGCTGACCCCTGCATGCTACCAGTGTCCAGGAAACTGCCAAGCTATGCTTTCATTCTCATCCATCTATGTTCTTGTAAACAGAATGAAACTGCCTTTGCACAATAACTGTATATCAAAGATCAGGATGTGCCTTTCTCCTGAACTGATGCCATTTTCACATGGATGGACAACAGTGAATCAGTAAAATAATTAGAAGCGTTTTTTGGTCCTTCTGCATCCAACAGATAAGTCAGATGTGAAACAAAGATAGATTCACTATTTTTAATTTGCCTCAAAAAATAGGCCATTTTGGCGTACTTTCATCAATAAATGTGGATGCAGTACTGAGTCAGATGTGTGTCTGTAGTCAAGAAATACTGTTTCTACCTGATTGTATTGATTCGTGTCTTCTGGGCTGTCATGTATGAAAGCACAAATTCAGTTGTACATGGTGAATGTTTGTGCAACCCATGTTTGTTGGTATTTTGTTCAAAAAATCTCGTTACAATTGAGCTCAGAATTATGTTCTACAATTCTACAATCGTTGTATCTCATTGCTCCTGTATAGTATTATTGCGGGTCACGTTTGCTGTCCCTTCTGGTAGACAGGTGTGACAGTTTTCTGTTCAGGGAATCTATTGTCGTATCAATGAGCAGTTAATCACTGTGCTTGAAAAGATAGCTGAGAAATGGAATGTAGGACAAAAGGCAAGAAAAAATGATAGTATTGCCAGTTGGAGACCATCTGTAACTAGATAAGATAGGTTTCTTCCCCCATCTGTTATGAATATATCATTTTTACTGCACTATCTTAGTGAATAGTGCTTGGTGTAGCTGATTATTTATTTGCAAATGAAAACACACACACACACACACACACACACACACACACACACACACACAGTGGGTCAAAATTCATGAAAAGATTATGACTGTGAATAACTTTATATGTATTTATGAAAGTAGAATGTAGATGATGTTTCATTATTCTGTTAATGTAAAGACAAATTATAGTAGATAAATGAAAATTTAAACAATGATACATTTGAAAAAGGTGTTGATAAGTTTCCAAATGTTGTACTTCACTACTGTTCCTTAACTATCATAAATTTTGTAGAGATTTTCGTATTCTCTTCACATACATAGCTGCTACTTATCTGTTGCCCACTTTGTTTTAAGGTCTTTACTCTCAAGATGATATTTACAGTAACAATGTCAATGTTACTGAGGAACAAAAACGATCACTATTGGATAACTCAGAGAGACTGGAGAGAACGGGAAAGCAATTGACAACAGGCTATCGCATGATTTTGGAGACCGAAGAAATTGGTTCACAGGTTTTACAGGATCTGAATTCTCAGCGGGAAACTATACAGCGATCACGAAATAGGGTAACGATAGCGTTATGCTCTTTATTTGTGAAATGTGACGTAGTACTTTCTTTTGCCTCACTATAATCTCCTTATTTTTCAGCTACGAGAAACAAATGCAGAACTTGGCCTTAGTTCAAGACTGATAAGTGGAATGTTGAGACGTTCATGGATACATCGATTTATATTGTATGGTGTTGCTGTGGTCTTTGTTGTGACAATTGTTGTCGTCATCAGTTTAGTGGTAATGAAACATACTAATTAGAATTGTATTTAATGATGGAACTTCTGAGTTTCTGAGAGCCATGTATCTAATTAATATGGTGCCAATGTAGTATTCATTGTATGGTTGTGCCATGGCAACTGTATGTTTTTAAGGTTGTAAACATTCCTGATTTTACATATTACTGTGAACTTATTTCAAGTGAAAATTAATGTATGAAAGTCTGGCAAGAAAATAGTTGACTGTTTTGAAGCAAAATCTTCAGCGAATATTTAATGGTATTTGGTAAAATTTGTGAAGAAACATCTATCAGAAATTTTGTCGTTTCTTAATTTTGCATCTTTGAGGCTCGCTTTGGCAACCAAGAGAGGCTAGTTGTTTGGGCAGCTACAAGAGTCCATTTACATCACCTACTGAACTTTGGCTTGTTCTGTTTTTATTTACTCAGCTAACACCACGAAGGTGTGACATCATCACTGCATGAAATAACATTTGTTTGTGCTGTGCAAGTGTATTTGACGTTACCTGCTCACACATAACATTGAGACAGATGTACCTTCGGGAGTCAAAATTCCTAGTAATGCCAATACATGCATAGACAAATACAAGAAAGTATCCTAGTTTTTGGAGCTATTAATTCTTTCCTCGAGGAGGAAAAAGTGATACGTTAGAAAGGTAGGGTAGGTCACTTTGCCCCAGGACCTCATTCTGCATTTTTTACACTTTCTTGTGTGTTATTGACAGTACTAAGAATTTCACTTCCAGATGGCAAGTACTAGCCAGCCATTCTGCTTCAAAATCTTTTGATTTTCTCAAGTGAATTTTTCCTTTTGGTGCTATTAAGTGAACAGTATGTTCCATTTGAAGAATTCTGCAGTGAGAGAATGGCGTAACACGAGAGAGAATCCACAGTTGCTTTAGCTTTCAAATTGACTTGATGTATCCCACATTCTTACTGTCAAACGTATGTACCGCTGCTCTTAAACCTGGCATGCATTATTACAAGCATACTGAAATTTCAGAAAGAATTTAAGCTGGGGAGAGATGAAAGATTTGGAGAATATGAGGCAGTACCCAAAAGAAACTGAACTTTTTATTTTTTTAACTTATTTATTCACATTTTAAGAACAAACCTTCACACCCCTTCAAAGTACTCTCCACTTGCACTGATATACACTTGTCTAATCTTTCATTCCATTTTTAAAACATTGTTTAAATTCTTCTTTTGTATGATTGGCAGCACACCACAGCAACATCAGCAAAACTCATTCCTTTCATGTCTGTCTTCATTCCAAAGAATAAAAGAAATTGCACTGTGCAATGTTGGGTGAGTATGGGCTGTGAGGAACATGGTCAAACAATTTTTGGTCAAGAATAGTCATACGGACAGAACGGTGTGAGCAGGGGCATTGTCCCGATGGAAAAATCAGTTACCCAACTGCCACAAATAGGGCTGCTTTCGTCGCACACTGTTGTGAATTCTTTTCAAAACTTCCTAATAGAAAGCCTGGTTAGCTTTATAACCCTGTGGAAGAAATTCTGAATGGATTACTCTTGTCACATCAGAAAAACAAATTAGTGTTGTCTTAATGTTTGATTTCACCCTACGAGCTTTCTAGGAGTGAGGTGCCTTTGATGTCTTCAACTGGCTTAATTATTGCTTTAATTCAGGACCATAAGCATAGCACAAAGTTTTGTCACCTCTGATAATTTCTGGGGGGGGGGGGGGGGGGGGGGGGGGAAGTTTGGATCATATCGGGACTCTTCTTTCAAAGCACAACATGCTTCCATGTGACCTTGTTTTTATTCAACAGTCAGCAGTCGTGGCATGAATATGGCAGCCACGCTTTCATTCTCAAATTTTCTATCACAGTTCGCTGCACTGAACTTTAAGTCACTCCGTACAGCTCCACAACTAATATAGTGGTTTGTCGTCAATCTTCATTGATGATTACATGTATGTTTTCTACATTTTCACGTGTTCGGGCCATGGAAGGATGATCAGAACATGGTGTGTCATCAGTTGACATTTCACCAACTCTCAGACATTTGAGTTTTCTCCATAACATCGTCCTTGTATTTCACTGCTGCATGCTACTCGTGAAAATCAGCCATTGCAAAAACAACAGTGTCACAAGATAGTTGGCACTGTAAACTTTGCTGAAACCAGTCCTGACCTCCTTCAGCGACAAAGCACTTGGCTTAGTGGAAGGTTCACTCTGTGCCTCCTAGTGGAAAAATGCGATACTACAAAAGCTCTGTCTACCAAACATTTGGTTTGGTTTCTTTTGGGTGACCCCTCATATAATTCTGAATTTAACATTTTTTTATGTTCTCAGGCTTCAGTTTCAGCAAATTCATGTAGCTTAGAATAACTGGAGAGAGAGAGAGAGAGAGAGAGAGAGAGAGAGAGAGAGAGAGGCTTAGGAACAGTCACACTAGTGAAGGAAGGTAGGCTGGAGCATTGATTCTAAAAAAAAAGCCACTTAGTACTGCAGTAAGAGGATGGTCATCTAATGATAATGTATGGAAGAAATGATTTGTGCAAAGAAGTTACAACATGTAAAACAATATTAGAGACTAATGCAACATAAATAAGGTGTGCATCTAAGAAACCTAAGGAAATTTTAAAGCAAAAGGGTAAACAGACTGATGAATATGTAAATTTGCTTGCATGAAGAACATAGGAATTTATGTACATAAATACAGATAATTTGTAGACCATAGAAATGGTTCTCAGGTGAGATGTCTGATGCTTTGAAAGCCTCACAGTATTTCATCATCGCAGCTGACCGACATTTCAAGGTGCTACACACACGTTGCTGAGGAGTGACTGATGCCTCCTATTTTTGCTGGTTAAAATGTCACCCTTAAATGTGAGAGAGGAGGGAAGCATTTTAGTTACCACTGACACTGAGTGACCAAAAAAAGGATATACACTTTCTCTAGTTCTGACTATAGTTGGTTGGTATAATAGTGAATTCTCCGTCATACCACCAAAGAAACTTAATAGGTTGGGCCTCCACCATTCATAGGTACAAAGCCGAGTGAAACTAGAAAATTTCAATCACAGTTATAAAAGTTCCCATAACAACTTCGCTGCTTCATATGATGAGACACACAACTTTGATATCCTCTTGGGGGGAGGGGGTTGCTTCAGAAAGTCCTGGAATCTTGCATTGCTGTTGTACTAATTTTTAAATAAATCACAGAGTATAACACTTTCCTTGTCATATATTGTGACTGATTATCAAGTACATAGGTGGAATATACATTTGCCATCTGACAGCCTCCGAAAGACAATAATGCAGACTGACTGCGTGGCTCATGCACCATTTCCTTTTGTATAAAGCAAAACGGTCAAATACATTAAACAGTTGTTTATTTGGTTCATTCAGACAGTTCTTGCCACCATTTCATTTCTGAGAGCTCTTTCAGCAAACAGAAACGTGAAAAAAATTGTCAAAATAGCTTTTTTGAAGTTCAGAAGATTGCAGAAGAGAGATCATTTTCAGTACAACTACCGCTTTGGGAAGAGCACATGATCCACTGTTTGAATACAGTTCTCACTGGTTTCTGGTTAATGAATTGTTTTAAATAATGGTGTCCATAATATTGAATTGTTTGCTCATCAGTGCTCAGACTATTGGGAAAAAAAAGCTTGACATTTCATGAAATTCTTATTCAGAAAATCTATCAAGGGACAAATTTTGAAAAGTTAACCCCTCTTGTCACCTGTATTTCTGTTCAGATGTATGTTATTGTTGAAATGATTTCCAAATAACTGTTGCTGTTTCTACACTGCCGTGCACACCTTATATCAGAATACTCATATTCATTCCAACATAACTACTCCTGGGGAAGAGCAAGGCATCCAGGGAAGAGCAGTATACCTAATAGCTTTTTATGCCTTCGTTGGATAACTTACTGGACTCGAATTTCGAAGGAAGACAGTTCAAACCCACATCCAGCCACCCTGATTTAGGTTTTCTGTGATTTTCCTAAATCACTTCAGGCAAATGCTGGGATGGCTTCTTGAAAGTGCACTGCCAGTTTCCTTCCCCAATCTGAGCTTATGCTCCATCTCTAATGACCTCAATGTCAACGGGACATGAAACACTTATCTCCCCCTCCTCTCATTGGTTAACTCAAATGTGTGATTATTGTTCTGCATAGGATTCAGACACTTTCACTGGCATTCAAGTTCAGTACTTTTTCATAAAAAAAATTAATCAAAGCACTCGACTGCAGACTTTCCTTTTAATGCTGCTACCAAACAGCATTTGCACTGTTCAATTCCTGCTAGACAGGAATAGGTATATACCCTCCTTAATAAGTACTCAATATTCATATTCCATTTTAAATTCTTATCCATATTTAGTCCTTGAAATTTGAAACAATCAGGTAAGTTGAGGCAGTTCTAAGCTATTAAGTCACATTTTCCCAGTATTTTCATTTAAAATAAATGTATCATCAATAAATAAGGATGGAGCGGAGCAGAAATAGATGGGTAAATTATTAGCATGAAACAGAATTTTTCTACCTTCATTGTCACGTTTGTTGCAAATCTTGCTGCAGTGTATTTACATTCTTGGTCACTAAGTTGCTCCATGTGTTCCTGCAGTGAAATAGTATTTCTTCAGTTACTGTTTCAGTATACTAGGGGAAAAATGGGACAGCATCTCTTGTGGATATTAATGGTAGGCGCTTGAATCCATATAGAAAAATTGTACTGTAGAAATGAGGAAACAGCAATGGCAAACAAATGGAGCTTTAAAAATATAGAATTAGCATCGCAGTGGAAACTATACACATGGCATTCAGTCTTCGTGTGTCTGAACAGCAGTGTACATCAAACTGAACAGTAGACTTATGGCAATAAAGGAAGTGGATATCTATCTGCCCTTTCCTGCATCAAGAGCTGATTAATACAGTTAATGTGATGTCAAAAACTAGTAATCCTAAAAATACACCTACACTTATTCAGAACAAAATATTTGACGCATTTGCAAAATCCCCAACAATGGAGTATTACATTCAGAAAACATATCTACATCCAACAAAGAAAGGAATTATGGATCCTCAAAAATTTCTAGTTAGCCCAAGAGTAAGCTTGGAAAATGCAGTGTCACTAAAGAACTCACATTGATAGACATTTAACCCACTGGAATTGTTCCTTGAGAAAAAGAAATTTAAGGAAGAGAACATTGTCAGTACTTCTTGTAAATCGCTTTATTGTGCTCTGTTACTGAATGTTTGAAGGTTGATCTTTTAAAAAAATACTATTATCTTAAAATAAGGAGGTAACTCTGTTACATTAATCTGAACAGACAGCAGTGAACTTAAGATATGACCATGTGGAATCAATTAAAGATTATCTGATTTTCTACATTACTTTTATGAAATTCAGAAGAATTAATTTGTGAAACCATCATCACCATTAACGTTTATGTGACATTTTGGATTGGCGTAACTTTCATCAGCCGATATCAATAAGTAGTCTGAGAATCCAATTCCCCCCATGCAAATCCTGTAACACAGAACATTTTTATTCCGTTGTTTTGTCATCTTGTCAAAGAACTGAATTTAATTCTTAAGTAACTTCAAACCCCCAGGGTTTTTTAATTTTTTTCACTACTAGCATAGTACGAAACCTGTTTTATTTCTAGCCTTAGTTTTTTGATCCTTATATCTATAATTGTAAGACTGTCTGTGGTTTCCTTTGTTATCTATTTATCACAATTAATATCCAGCAGAACTTTACCAGTGACACCATTCACTTCTGAATTGTGGTCAACTGACCCATTCATATTACTTACTGATGTAACATTCTTAAAAGGAGCAAGGTCCTCTATTACAGAAAATGAACCAAGATTATCTAAAATAACATTTACAGAAATTTAGGTTTTAAATTTGTGAAGTAAAATACATTACCTTTTCTATGTAGAATATCATATTAGAGAGGGTATCAAGGGAATATATATTATACAGCATATAATCCTGGTGATGTGAGATCATTTATTTTCAAATCTTAGTCACATACACAATGATCTAAAGCCAAGAACTCTGTGCATAGGTACGTGGCCAGATATTTTGGAGCAATACAGAAAATGGTTCCAAATTTATGCTGCCACAGTTGGCTTTCCTTACGTCATGTTTCAAGGCTCTGCAGTGAGCACTTTGATCTTACATGTTGTGTATGACCTGAAGCACTGGTTTCTTTTTAATCAAATCACAATACAGCAAATTCTTAGCTCAAATGTTAACTGATTAATTTCTACCAGAGTAGTTTCACAAGATGTGTGAAGCAATTATTGCAAGAAACCCAGCCTTTGTGTTCCTACATAAGCTTGTCACTGCTCTGTCAAGTGCCCAACAAAGTGTGGATGACTGGCTTGCTCTCAGTTCATTCAGATTCTAACAGCTAAACAATCCAGAATGCACCAATTCACTCACAAATTCAGTCCTGGACAACTACATGCTAACAATAGTATTTTTGACTATGGCCTCCTTGTGAGTTTCAGAATGTGTACCTTTGCTGACAGCATATCACAGGTCATTTATTAGTATATGAGCAGGACCACTGACAGTGGACGATTTAAGCATGGAAAAAAGTTGTGTGTAAAGATGGATCATGCTGCATGTTGGCGTGAACAAACCACAGCATACAGTTTCATCTGAAAGTGCCAAGCAAAGTATGCCTTGTACAGGCAGGGTCAGTTGAAGCTGACGGTGATCCCTTGCTATGGAGAATGTGGCTCAAAGGAAAAACAGAACAATCTCCTAGGCGATCTCAATAAGAAACACTGGCGATCTAAAGCAATACACCACATTGACACTGTTGAATGTTACCAGAGTAATTTGATGATGAATCTATGGGAAAGAAATTATTCCCTTGCCCTCGCAGTTACTAGCTTGAATCACCACCGCTCACATAAGGGTATATAGTAGTGCACAGCTTGATCCATGCCTGTGCAGAGGACGACTAAGAGTGAGTGAGTGTGTGTGTGTGTGTGTGTGTGTGTGTGTGTGTGTGTGTCTTACAAACAGCCAAAGCACAGTAGGAAAAGTACAGTTCAACAAATTAAGTTGCTTCGGACTAAATTTAGTAGGACTACACAGTCTCATAAGTTGGCTGTATGAAGTACACTTCCTTCACCTACAGTGCATGCAGAATGAGATGCACTGCCACGTAGATGTAGGGGCATAAAACTAATGACATTCGAAGTTCACTGTCTAAGAGCAGTGAGAAACTGCGGCAGCAATCTGTAGGAACAAATTCATTTAAATGTACCTTCTGCACTTGGCTACTATATTGTGTGTGTGTGTGTGTGTGTGTGTGTGTGTGTGTCAGATGCATTAATTTTTATTATTTTATATATAGCTGTTATTTTTACAGCAACTGTAGTGTATATACTGAAGGAAAAAAAATTCTGGACATCAAGGAGGAGTTGCGCAACAGAAATTAAAGTAGGTAGACATGTTTCCACATTTGAAAGATGATTTCTATTACAATTTTGTGCCAGTTGCATAAGAGTGATGCTAGTAGCACCACTATCAGGATGCAAGTCAAGTTTGTTTTAAATAAACGTTGAAACAATCGTGAGCATTTGTTACCTCATTAGTTACCTCTGAGATTGGACATGGCGAGTAGATGTTAGTCAAGAATGGCTTTAAGGTAACGAAGACACCTTTATCAGCACCTCACTGAAGTTAAATGAGTTTGTGTAATAAGGCTATGAGAAGCTGGTGGTGCTCTACGATTTTGCAGAAAAGCTTGGCAGCCACTGTACATTACTGCTGGCAGCATTGGCCACAAGAATGAAAGGTCACATGGCTTCACAAAGAGGGAAGACCATCATGTTCAGTGAATGGCTCTGGTACATCATATTGCATCTGCAGCAGCAATTTGAGCAGCAGTTGGCACCGCAGCGACACAAAGAACTGTTACAAATTAGTTACTTCAAGGACAGCTCTGAGCTAGATGCCTAATAGCATACATACCACTGACCCCCCATGAACCATGGACCTTGCCGTTGGTGGGGAGGCTTGCGTGCCTCAGCGATACAGTTGGCCGTACCGTAGGTGCAACCACAACGGAGGGGTATCTGTTGAGAGGCCAGACAAACATGTGGTTCCTGAAGAGGGGCAGCAGCCTTTTCAGTAGTTGCAGGGGCAACAGTCTGGATGATTGACTGATCTGGCCTTGTAACATTAACCAAAACGGCCTTGCTGTGCTGGTACTGCGAACGGCTGAAAGCAAGGGGAAACTACAGCCGTAATTTTTCCCGAGGACATGCAGCTTTACTGTACGATTAAATGATGATGGCGTCCTCTTGGGTAAAATATTCCGGAGGTAAATAGTCCCCCATTCGGATCTCCGGGTGGGGACTACTCAAGAGGACGTCGTTATCAGGAGAAAGAAAACTGGCATTCCACGGATCGGAGCGTGGAATGTCAGATCCCTTAATCGGGCAGGTAGGTTAGAAAATTTAAAAAGGGAAATGGATAGGTTAAAGCTAGATATAGTGGGAATTAGTGAAGTTCGGTGGCAGGAGGAACAAGACTTTTGGTCAGGTGATTACAGGGTTATAAATACAAAATCAAATAGGGGTAATGCAGGAGTAGGTTTAATAATGAATAAAAAAATAGGGTTAGCTACTACAAACAGCATAGTGAACGCATTATTGTGGCCAAGGTAGACACAAAGCCCATGCCTACTACAGTAGTACAAGTTTATATGCCAACTAGCTCTGCAGATGATGAAGAAATTGATGGAATGTATGACGAGATCAAAGAAATTATTCAGGTAGTGAAGGGAGACAAAAATTTAATAGTCATGGGTGACTGGAATTCGTCAGTAGGAAAAGGGAGAGAAGGAAACATAGTAGGTGAATATGGATTGGGGGGAAGAAATGAAAGAGGAAGCCGCCTTGTAGAATTTTGCACAGAGCATAACTTAATCATAGCTAACACTTGGTTCAAGAATCATGAAAGAAGGTTGTATACCTGGAAGAATCCTGGAGATACTAAAAGGTATCAGATAGATTACATAATGGTAAGACAGAGATTTGGGGACCAGGTTTTAAATTGTAAGACATTTCCAGGGGCAGAGGTGGATTCTGACCACAATCTATTTGTTATGAACTGCAGATTGAAACTGAAGAAACTGCAAAAAGGCGGGAATTTAAGGAGATGGGACCTGGATAAACTGAAAGAACCAGAGGTTGTACAGAGTTTCAGGGAGAGCATAAGGGAACAATTGACAGGAATGGGGGAAAGAAATACAGTAGAAGAAGAATGGGTAGCTCTGAGGGATGAAGTAGTGAAGGCAACAGAGGATCAAGTAGGTAAAAAGACGAGGGCTAATAGAAATCCTTGGGTAACAGAAGAAATATTGAATTTAATTGATGAAAGAAGAAAATATAAAAATGCAGTAAATGAAGCAGGCAAAAAGGAATACAAACGTCTCAAAAATGAGATCGACAGGAAGTGCAAAATGGCTAAGCAGGGATGGCTAGAGGACAAATGTAAGGATGTAGAGGCTTGTCTCACTAGGGGTAAGATAGATACTGCCTACACGAAAATTAAAGACACCTTTGGAGAGAAGAGAACCACTTGTATGAATATCAAGAGCTCAGATGGCAACCCAGTTCTAAGCAAAGAAGGGAAGGCAGAAAGGTGGAAGGAGTATATAGAGGGTTTATACAAGGGCGATGTACTTGAGGACAATATTATGGAAAAGGAAGAGGATGTAGATGAAGATGAAATGGGAGATATGATACTGCGTGAAGAGTTTCACAGAGCACTGAAAGACCTGAGTCGAAACAAGGCCCCCGGAGTAGACAACATTCCTTTAGAACTACTGATGGCCTTGGGAGAGCCAGTCATACAAAACTCTACCATCTGGTGAGCAAGATGTATGAGACAGGTGAAATACCCACAGACTTCAAGAAGAATATAATAATTCCAATCCCAAAGAAAGCAGGTGTTGACAGACGTGAAAATTACCGAAATATCAGTTTAATAAGTCACAGCTGCAAACTACTAACGCGAATTCTTTACAGACGAATGGAAAAACTGGTAGAAGCGGACCTCGGGGAAGATCAGTTTGGATTCTGTAGAAATGTTGGAACACGTGAGGCAATACTAACCTTACGACTTATCTTAGAAGAAAGATTAAGAAAAGGCAAACCTACGTGTCTAGCGTTTGTAGACTTAGAGAAAGCTTTTGACAACGTTAACTGGAATACTCTCTTTCAAATTCTGAAGATGGCAGGGGTATAATACAGGGAGCGAAAGGCTATTTACAATTTGTACAGAAACCAGATGGCAGTTATAAGAGTCGAGGGACATGAAAGGGAAGCAGTGGTTGGGAAAGGAGTGAGACAGGGTTGTAGCCTCTCCTTGATGTTATTCAATCTGTATATTGAGCAAGCAGTAAAGGAAACAAAAGAAAAATTTGGAGTAGGTATTAAAATCCATGGAGAAGAAATAAAAACTTTGAGGTTCGCCGATGACATTGTAATTCTGTCAGAGACAGCAAAGGACTTGGAAGAGCAGTTGAACGGAATGGACAGTGTCTTGAAAGGAGGGTATAAGATGAACATCAACAAAAGCAAAACGAGGATAATGGAATGTAGTCAAATTAAATCGGGTGATACTGAGGGGATTAGATTAGGAAATGAGACACTTAAAGTAGTAAAGGAGTTTTGCTATTTAGGGAGTAGAATAACTGATGATGTTCGAAGTAGAGAGGATATAAAATGTAGACTGGCAATGGCAAGGAAATCGTTTCTGAAGAAGAGAAATTTGTTAACATCGAGTATAGATTTAAGTGTCAGGAAGTCGTTTCTGAAAGTATTTGTATGGAGTGTAGCCATGTATGGAAGTGAAACATGGACGATAACCAGTTTGGAGAAGAAGAGAATAGAAGCTTTCGAAATGTGGTGCTACAGAAGAATGCTGAAGATAAGGTGGGTAGATCACATAACTAATGAGGAGGTATTGAATAGGATTGGGGAGAAGAGAAGTTTGTGGCACAACTTGACTAGAAGAAGGGATCGGTTGGTAGGACATGTTTTGAGGCATCAAGGGATCACAAATTTAGCATTGGAGGGCAGCGTGGAGGGTAAAAATCGTAGAGGGAGACCAAGAGATGAATACACTAAGCAGATTCAGAAGGATGTAGGCTGCAGTAGGTACTGGGAGATGAATAAGCTTGCACAGGATAGAGTAGCATGGAGAGCTGCATCAAACCAGTCTCAGGACTGAAGACCACAACAACAACCACAACCACTGACCCCAAACCACCACCATTTGCAACATCAGTGGTGTCAGGGGAGAGTTCATTGGAGGGCAGGGTGGAGGCCTGTTGCGTTTCCTGATGAAAACTGGTTCTGCCTTGTGCCAGTAATGGCTGTGTGTTGTTTAGGAGCAGGCCAGTTGAGGGTCTGCTACCAACCTGTCTGTGTGCTAGACACACTGGACCTACACCTGGAATTATGGTCAAAGTTGCAGTTCATAAGAAAGCAGGAACACTCATGGTTATCCCATGCACCCTGACTGCGAAGTTGTACATCAATCTGGTGGTTCAACCTGTCTTGATGTCATTCATGAACAGCATTCCAGGGAGTGTTTCCCCATCAGGTTACTGGTCTCCCACAAACCACCTTTGTAATCCAACATGCTGTACAGAGTGTTGACATTTTGCCTTGGCCTGCTCGATCACCAGATCTGTCTGCAATCGAGCACATATGGGACACCGTTGGGATGACAACTCCAGCATCATCCATAAACAGCTTTTAACTGTCCCTACATTGACCAACCAAGTTCAACAGTCACGGGACTCCATCCCACAAACTGACATCCAGCACCTGTACAACACAAAGCATGCACATTTGCAAGCTCACATCCAACACTGGCAGTTACACTAGTTATTAGTGTACCAGCATTTCACATTCACAATGGCTTATTTTGTACTTACATTACCTGTGGTCTTACCGTGTTACTCACTCATATGTATCCAAGAGAAATGTATTTCCAGAATTTCATTACTGCGGTTTTATTATTTTTTGGTGTTGCAATTTTTTTTTTTTTTTTTCAGTCAGTGTATTTCAGAATAAAATTGAGTCATCAGTTGCACAGATCTTTTTACTTCAGTGTACAAATTCCAACAAATTAATTTGTCACCTTCACAAACTTACTATTGGTTTAGCAGATGCCAATATCTTCCTCATAGTTATAAGTTCCCTGCTGTTGGCACAATAGCTTGACGTGTACACAGATGTGATTCATGTACTGTAAATTTATCAATCTGTAGTTATAAAAATCACATAGAATATATGCAGTTTTGGACACATCGTGGCATTAAGCTTCTGTGAAGAAGATATTGACATCTGCTAAACCAATACTAAGCTTCTGAAGACGACAAAATAATTTGTTTACACTTGTAAAGAGAAATAAAAATATCTGTGCAACTGATGACTTAATTTTATTCTGAAAGATGTAGTAATGGTTATTAGTAATGCTCCTTATCTGGTTGTAATTATGTAGACCTACTTTGCTGATCAGCCTCACTATCAGTTTTTTCATGAAAGCCACTTTTACCGACTAGTTCTCCTTGCCTGAGAATCACAGTCCTTCAGTTAATCAGCCATTTCAACAACTTTTTTGCAAAATCTCTCTCTCTCTCTCTCTCTCTCTCTCTCTCTCTCGTGTGTGTGTGTGTGTGTGTGTGTGTGTGTGTGTGTGTGTGTGTGTGTGTGTGTCACACACAACCAGAAGTACTTGGGTGTAGCTTTCAGTTTTTATTTTCTCTGATATCACATGTGGAAAGATGCACAGTATTACAAGGTAAGTATTCTGTGTTCCTGGGTCAGCAGTAGATTAGCAGCCAGCTGATGCAACATAAAAAGCTTGAAAACAAATATTTCAATATCTTGAGCCTCAAGTATCTTTGTGATGTTGAAACCATTTTATGGATTTTATTAAAAACAGTTGAATTAAACGTAATAAAGGATTTTACTAAGAGAAAATCACAAACTATGGAATTTTATTTGAAGTTGCACTGATCTGACTTGGTGTAATTTTTTTGACAATCATATATTGTGTTAAGTATTAGAAAGGCACATGCAGTAACATCAGTAATTCACATATCTGACAGCAGAAGGAAAAAAAAATATATTTAACGAAGTTTAAAACAACTTCAGTACCTATTTGTGTTTAGTGCATGTTTGCACAAACATCATTCTCATTGAGTAAATACTGACAATATTTTGAGAATATAATGAAGATGATGGTCTTTAATTATAGGAATTGCAGTACTAAATAGAACTAAACTTTACCTAAGAGCTTTTTTTTTAAACCACACACAACTGAACCATTTGAAATTTGCAAGTGAATACAACAAATACAAAAAAAGATGTAACAATCACTATATTACACATGTATACAACAGAACACATCTTTAAATAAACCATTTTAACTATAAAAATGTTTTGTTCTAAAGCTGAAGTATGTTAAACAATTAAAAAGTATCTTTTTAAATAAAAAACAATGTGTGTAAACATTATTTTCTACAAATGAAATTGCAATTAAGAGCTTAGATGCAGATTTTTTTTAAAGAATCAGCCACTCACTTGTGAAGTTTTTTAACTAGCAGTAATAAATTACACATGATCATTCAGAACATTTATGCTGTTTCTTAACATTTTTGTCATTCCAAGATCATATGCACTTTTCTTTCAGACATCCACATTCATTTATCATATTCACAAGTCTCACAAAATAATAGTCACAGTTAGTAGATCTATCTTTTCACAAAATAATGTAGTTTTTGTTCACATGAAAAACTTATCACATTGTTTTATGATCTTTAAACATATTATAAATAATGGAAATAAATATATTCAAGAAAAATGTAGAAACATATTCCCATGATTCTTACATGGTATCAGTATCACCTTCTCAGGTTCATAACTTGATCAGTTTTATTAACTTTTTAAATGAAATGTCTACGTGAGTTTTGCGTACATATCTTCAATTTGAGGTTTGAAGTAAGCCTTCAGCTGAGGTCGTTTACTCTTCAGTGTTGGTGTTAATAAACCATTTTGTACAGAAAATGGATCAGGGTGCAAATACACATCTTTAACCTAGACAAAAGACAGCAATTTTAATTAAATGTAAGAAGAAAGTACAGTTAACAATAGGTTACAGAAAACTGATATTGTGAAAAAGTTGACAACATTCCAAGCATTGGAACAGATGTACACACTGGTATGGTCTTAAGGAATAACAACAAAATATTTTGTAAAATGCAACAACTATGATTTTGCAGAATGCTGTAACTAATGTAATAATTATTTTTCTTTTGTTTAACCAGGTGACAGTTAACTGTCGCCATTTTCAATGGAAATCTATAGGCATCTTCAGATCTGAACACAGGGTCTGAAGATTATAGTTTAAGCAGGTAATAGCTCGAGTGAAACCTGCAATTCTTGTCTGGTTAAATAAAATAAAAAAGAATACCAAGGTATGTACCAGGGAAAAAGAGATATGTGATGAATGAACAATGAGTATATGAAGCTACAGAAACACATTTTTTACAAATGTAAACAATATTGTAGTAGAAATACTACAAACAAGATCATAAGTCCAGGGTAACTAAAAATATGCCAACAGTGAGAAGATAATTATTACTATATTTGGCTGTGAGTGCATGGTTTAAACAGAATAATAATTACACTTGTACACACTTGTCAAAAGCCAATATCTGGCAACATCACAGTTAAAAATCAACTGGACAGAGCAGAATTTTAATAGAATACACTTTCTTACCACTATTTGATTGCACTAAAATACCATGACAAAAATAGTTTAATAATTTACTGCGCAATTACTGTTAGCTTAGCTTAGTGTAATGGTAATAACTCTGTTAATGCTGCAATATCAGGATGGTGAAATATACTCAGGCTTAATCTTTGCTTTTTGTTGCCAACTCTTTCCTTCTTTTATTGTATGATAAAATTAGTTCATAAACCTAACTGAGGGAATGTGAAAATAAAATAAATGTAATAGCCAGCAGCAGTGTAAAACAGAAGTAAGGCAAAAGAAGGACAATGGTTGTGATAAGGAGTAAAAGGGAAAGTATAACAATGGAGTGGGGAAGAAGAAAGAGGAATGTTGAGAAAGAATTAAGGAGCTTTTGCTTCAAGCCAACAATACTGATATCAGCACGAGTTGCTTAAAAATTATCATCCACCCATCCTAAATATGTTAAAGGAGGACAGGGTTCTATTACTATCTATTTGTGAACTGTACTGTTTATATCAGTTTTTTTATGTATTATTGCTTTTGTGAAATAAATGTTTAAGGAAGCTTCTGGAAATTATAGAGTTATAAAATGCTACTCACAAAAGAAGCAATAAATGGACACCACACATTGATAGGAAAAAGAACAACCAATAAGCCTCTGTTGTTTTCCTGCTCCACAATGTGTGATATGTTACTTTTTTTCTTTAGTACGAAGCCTTTCTAATTTTATATAAAGCGAAGCTGTAGTGAGGAATTACAACCTATTCAATCCGCTTAAAACACTCTTTTCACTTTTATTTGTCTAATCTTTTATGTTCCTTGGGATTAGTATTACACTTGTACACACTTGTCAAAAGCCAATATCTGGCAACATCACAGGAAAAGTATAACAATGGAGTGGGGAAGAAGAAAGAGGAATGTTGAGAAAGAATTTTGTTGTAAAGAAAGTGGCTTTGTGGATTTTATGATGGTTCTGCAAGCATTTGGGTGTATGAAAAGTATCCACCTGCACAGAGTGTCCAATTACATACTAAATTACAGACACCCATTAATAGGATGGATGAGATAGTTCTCAGGTCACAGGACTGAGAAAGACTGTCACCAACAAAATGATAGTGCATAGGACAGCATTCTGGATTGGTAACTGCTTTGTAAATTATAACAGAATGACATAGAATAGTGTTCTACATATAATGTATATACGATCCTAGCAGCTGTATTTAGTAAGTTGCAGTACGAAAAATCCAGCACAATAATAGTAAAATGGAGAGAGCAGCTTTTTTTCCCAAAGTAGCAGCTTCCTTTCCAGTTTACTCAAATTTAGACAGAAAAATTGTGAATATCATTAATCAGTATGATGATTGTTATTACAAAGTACAGATTAAGTTTCTATGATTTCCTTGTCTTTTGCCAGTGTATACCTTGACTTACTCCGCATCTCTGAAAGTTCTCCTTCTAGATGGATCTACAGAACATAGTGGATGAATGAATGAATAAAAGATTGCCGCAATATAAGAGCGTTCCTTCCATGTGTACTCTGCCCCATGCTTGAGAGGGATCTTATGATGGATACCAAGGAAATAAAATACTTGGGGTGCACTAAAATAAGCACTGCTGCCTTATGGTAGATTGAGGAATCTACAAAGACTAAGGGAGAAACACCCCTACAGAAAAAGACCCGGTCCTCCAGGTTGAGGATTGTACGCAGGGCCAGTAACCCAGCTACAGAAAACTCTAATATTACAAATATCTCACATAAGCCTTGGATGAAAAATGGACCCCAAAATATGATGACCTTGCAATGGAAATCAAACATGAGAGTCGGAACATGGAATGTACAGAGTATGTTTAAAACAGTATCCTTCTGAAGACTCAGCAAACAACTAGACATAAGTACACAATATTCAACAGTGGAAAAGAAAATGGTTATCACAAATTTGGAACGGCCTTCTGTGTACTAAATGATGTTCTCCCCACAGTAATAAGCTTTGAAGCCATTGATGAAAGACTATGCTACCTTAGAATCGGGTTCAAGTGGTTCAACTTGTCACTAAAAAACTTTCATGCACCAATTAATGACAAAGATGATGTAACGAAGGATAACTTCTATGAAAACTTACCACACCTGTGGAAAAAAAAAACTACCAAAACATGATATCAAGATAGTAAGAGGCGATTTTAATGCAAAAATAGTAAAAGAGGATATTTTTAGACCAACTATTGGAAAAGGAAGTCTGCATGAGGAAAGTAATGATAATGTCATTCGGCTGATAAATTTTGCTGCAACAAATATGATCATTAGCAGTACTACCTTCCCTCATAAAAGAATACAGGAAGAAACATGGTACTCAAGTGATAAGAAAACAGCAAATCAGATTGATCATGTTTTGATATATAGTAAACACAGAAAAACAATTAGTTACGTACAATCCTTCTGAGGAGCTGAAATGGGGTCAGATCATAATCTAGTAATAAGCACAATGAAAATCAAGCTGAAGGGAGCACCAAAAGTAAAATTTAGACTGGGAAACATGAACAGATGAAGTTTCAAACTGGTTTGATGCCTTAAGTAATATGGAAGAAAGCCTTGAAATGACCAGTGATGAATACTGGAGCAATGTAAAAGAAGCCATCCTCACAGCAGCAAATAATAACCCGCAGAGAGCTAAGAAAGGCAGGGAAAAATGGTTCAATGAAGAGTGCGAAGAAGCGAAAACAAGGTTATGAAGCTACAAAAGAAATGGTTGCAAACAAATAAGAATCCTTAAATAGAACTTTATTATCGGCAGTCTCAAATGCAAGCAAACAAAATTAACCAGAAGAAAAAGAAACAATTCCTAAAACAACAGATTGAATCGATTCATGAATATCATCAAAATAACATGCGGAAAATCTATGGTACAATCAACAAAATTAGAAAAGGTTTTAATCACAAAACCAAGGTGATGAAGGATTTAAATGATTGAACCAAGAAAAATTTTAGCAACAAGCAAGGAGTATTTTCACAACCTACTGAATTGTTCTGATCCAGATGCACCCGTTACTAGTTCTGGCAACAGTCACAACTGTGAGGAAATTCCAGAACCCACATATGAGGAGGTAGTAGAGTGTTTCAAACGCCTAAAAATGGTGAAGCAACTGGCAGTGACAGCATCCCAAGTGAGATACAAGCACTGCACATACGTTTACTTCATCTTATACAAATAATCTGGGAAACAGAGGACGTTACAACGGAGTGGAGAGAATAATTAATAGTCCCTATAAATAAAAAAGGAGAAAGGGAAGATCTCAGAAACTATAGAGGAATATCATTAGTCAATACAGGTTATAAGATCTTATCTTGTTTATTGCTATGCTGCTTAAAACCATATGCAGAAAGTATAATTGGGGATTATCAAAATGGCTTCCGCGAAAACAGATCCACCACTGTCAACACATTTGCAATCAAATCAATAAATGAAAAAGTTTGTGAATATAAAGAAAAAATACATTATCTGTTCATTGATTTCACGAAAGCTTCTGACTCCATCCATAGACAAAGCTTGTGGAATGTAATGACTGAATTTGGTTTTACTAAATCGATTAAAATCTGACCACTAAGAAAAAACTGGGTTAAGACAAGGAGACGCTTTGTCCCCCCTTCTCTTCAATATAGCTTCAGAAAGAGTTGTGAGGAAACTGAAACTGGTACCTGCTGGGATCCTCCAAGAAAGGATACGCAGGTGACATATTGCTCATTGGAAACAGTGAAATAGATATTAGGCAATTATTTGTGGAACTTGCAACAGAAGCATCAAGACTTGGCCTGAAAGTAAATGACGAGAATACAAAATACATGATAGTTCAAAGATGTAGAGATCAGTGGGATAACCAATCACATCTAATAGTTGGCGAACACAAATTCGAGCATGTTGAACAGTTCAAATTTCTGGGATCAATGATAGATGAACAATATCAGAGACAGGTAGAAATAAAAGCGAGACTGCAAAATTCTAACCGAGCCTATTATGCAATACAAAATCTCTTAGAGTCCAAACTGCTGACTAGGAAAACTAAAATAAAGTTATATAATGCAATCATCAGACCAGTTATAATCTATGGGGCAGAAACATGGAGCCTAACGAAAACAGAACACCACCATTTCCAAGTGTTTGAGAATAAAGTTTATAGGCAATGAATCACAATGGAAGAGAAGATACAACATAGAAATCCACAAGCTATCACAACAACCAATGATAGTGAACATAATAAATGCTAGAAAACTGCGATGGGCTGGACATCTGATGAGAATGAAAGAAGATCAAATTGTGTTACGGATATTCAGGGAAAATCCATACGGCAAAAGATAAAATGAAATTGATTGCATATGTGAAAGATTGGGAATAAATAACTGGCAAGAGGTAGCACGAGACAGGAGCATCTGGAGGAATCATGTGAGACTGGCACAGGAGCTTCGAGTCCCTTAGAAGCCCAGTACTACTACTACTACTACTACTACTACTACTACTACTACTTGTACAAGTGGAGAGCTACTTACTTGTTCAAAGGACTTGAGGCCTGCTTCCTTGCCCCATGAGATCATATCATCAAAAATTAGCTTTTTAACTTCTGGGTGGCTGCATAGCACAGAAAATGTTCCTGGTATTCCATTTTCAAGAGCCCAGCATTTTATAACATCAACATCAGGAACAACAACTGCCACTATGCATGACTGCAAAAATAATAAGACAAATATTAAAAAAAAAGTGAAACATGGTATATTTAAAATAACAGACAGTACATAATGTGACACTACACCACAATATCCTCAGTTTCATAATTAGTAGCTGCAGATTAAGAGATTCGTTTAAACCGAATGCTACTGAATACATCCCCTACTTTACGAAGTGTAGTCAGAACTGCCATGGGCTTCATCAGACAGACATCTTTTACCTGATATGCCATGATCATATTTTATGGTTTTTGATTACCCGCATATCAGTGATTTTGAAGTTGCAGTCTAAGACTGCCTCAGTAAAGGCCACCGAATGGAAGTGGAAACCTACATTTTAATTTAAACCACCATAGATTGTAATTGCTAATGTCTAGGTTACATGCTACTATACTAAAATTTGTTACTGGTTTCAGATTTGTAGTCAACATCTGATTTAATGATTACAGAAGCAACACATAGGCTTGTAGATAGTAAGTACATGTATTAACTATGTGCCTGTGTTGTTGCTGTAATAGTTAGATCTGATGATGGTGGGAAATCTGAAACATGTAATCAATTTCAATAAAATAGCGAGTGAACAGGCTATTGACTTTTATAATCTACTCCAATACAAAGCTCCCAGATCTCCTCCTCAGGTCCAAAATTAGTGAATATCAAACTAATTAATATAACCACCTTAGAACATCAGTTACATCACAAGCATTCAGTACAGGAAGTTTTTAGTGCCAGAAACAATCTTCTTCTTCTTGGAAATGCAGTTCAATTAAGCAATTATAAACAGAAACTTCTCATCATTCCTGTGAGTGACACTATTTTAAATTTTAATCTATCTATTTAAGCTTGAATCTGATCCTCAGTCAACAACAATATTTTTTAAAATGTCTTTTGACTCCAAAATGACGATACAGATCATCATCATCGTTTTTGTTGTTGTTGTTGTTGTTGTTGTTACTACTACTATAGTTTGAGACAGATCTGTCGCCATCTGATAGCTTGCTTTCTTTTTTTCTGAATTTCACACTGGCCATTTGTTAGCCACGTTGAATTGTAAGCAGAAATGGTGTTCATCTTGTTCACTTACAAAATAAGCATATAACCAGTTAACTACATTTCCTTAAATTAATGAGTTGTCATCAAAACAAGCCATTAATTTTCAGACAGTGAAAAATTTCAAGCTTTCGCAACCCAAGGTTACTTCATCAGGAAAGAGGGAAAGACGAAAGGATGTGGGTTTTAAGGGAGAGGGTAAGGAGTCATTCCAATCCTGGGAGCGGGAAGACTTATCTTAGGGGGAAAAAAGAACAGGTATATGCTTGCGCGCGCACACACACACACACACACACACACACACACACACACACACACACACACATCCGCACATATACAGACACAGGCAGACATACGTAAATGTTCATGAACTTGCTCCGCATCTGGTGTCTCTCAGTCACATTTGAAGATGTCTAAAATGTATCAGAACTGGTCAAGAATGTGAAGCCCATACCTTTCCAGGAATGAAGTACTACCAATCACTACATGGATGCCAAACAGAAAACTGAATGAACAGGGAATCTGCTGCTTTCGAGTTAATCCTCAAAACTCAGCCAAATGAAGATACTTTCCTGTATGCATTTTTGTTACCACAGTTACATGCATACTTTGGAAAGGAGAAACAAAGCACAATGAGGAAATGGAAGGATAGGTTTTACAGTATTGTTCCAGTGTTTGGAAATATTATCAGGTGTACACAACAACAGACATCAAACAAATTCAAGGACAAGTTCCTAGTATTGTAACATGACAATATTGCTCTTATGAAAGTGTTGCAGAAATGACCCAGGAACGTTAATGGGAGTTATTGGAAGAAAGATGAAGTTCTTCTGAAACTCTTATTGTGTAAGTTCAGAGAACCAGTTTCAACTGAGTGATCATTCTATTGTCACCATCTATACTTCATATACAAATCATCTGCATAAGATAAAAGAGATTAGGGCATATACAGAGTCACAGAGAAAGTCATTTTTTTTTCTCGCACTATGTATGAATGAAATTGGACAGAGAATTTCTATTATTTGTACAAGGTACCCTCCAGTATGAATGGTACAGTTGCTTATTGAGTGTATATGGAGATGAAGGACAGAGAAAGGCTCATACTGTAACCTGGTTGATGGAAAAGGTAGCATGAATTACACAAGTGGAGAAACTGAGGGGTAAGCCGAGGCCAGAAGACAGAAGTGTCAAGAATTGAAAATATCCAGACACACAAAGAGCAAGCTATGAATGAAGAAAACAACAACCTGACATTACAATAACTTTTAAACAAAAGTCTACGGGATGTAATGAAAATATGAACTGAAGTTAAGATTAAATCTTTATTTACATAAGCTTGATTCATAATGTTGCATTCTCATCTCTCAGGTTTTGTGCAGACTGTTGTATCCAGGTCAGAATTAAATACAGATACATTAAATCCTTCAAAATTCACTGACACTCCACTCCACAAGGGCCTAGGATTTGGCTGCTCAGCCCCTACTTCTGGCCAGTCTATGGAGTAGAAATCACAACTCCTTACCTCAAGTATAGCTCTTGGCAAGCATACAAGGATGTTGCAGAGCTCACATCACCATTTGGATATATTGCCGATTGCTATCTACCAGGTTGTCATTCCGGTTGCCATATGCACATCCTTCTTTGGAAATGAGATGCCATAATTTGGATACTCTCAAGCTTATAACAGTTTTCACAATGGAGAACCACTGTAATTGACACTTTTAACTACATCTGTCCATACTAGCTTCTGTTGACAGAATTTGTGTTTAGTAATCTAGCCTCTCATATCCTTTTTTCCTCACATGAAGGAAAGGTGTAGCAAAACAGGATGGTTTTTGAGACAGATTTTCTCAACTAGTGTATATGTTATTTATTTCATAATCCTTTGTTCTACAAATTTTTTTCTCTTACTGGAATGTTTTGACACACTTTACACCACACTGGGAGATTACCCAAACAACTGATGCACTTATCGTATGGAGGATCCTTGCCTCATATTCATAGATAATCTTTCCATTGTAATAGGAGTCAGTGGGGGTTGTCCGTAATGTTGAAAGAGTGCACTGAATTAGAAATGTAAGGCTTCATCTTAAGGTGGATGAAACTGTCTGATTTGTTCTAGTGAAGTCGGTGAATCAAATGTCTGCATTAATGCAGCTGTTCTCCTGGTTTCACAGTTGACTCCCTTTATTATACACTTCAGATGAGCACTGTCTTCCCCTTCCCATTATTCTTTAACATTCTCATATTTATGTGAATCGAACATTTGCAAGAGAGTAACCTTCTTCAAGTTGAGAGTTTCGCAAAATTCTGGTGTTATCGGATATTGTCGAGCTTTTTCTCATTCTAGATTTGCTACTTTGATGGGAAAATAGCTGTCTCTGCTAACAATGCTCCATATCTTAGAAACTTCACTAACTCTGAAATACTGCTATGCACAGGAATGTTTTTTCTGTGCATAGAATGGCGGCACTTTTCCAAATATCTAATGTACTCTTAAAAACTATAAGGAACACATTCTCAGAGAGAGAGAGGGAGAGGAAGAGAAGTAGTAGTGTTGGAATTAACAATATGTTTCTGATATGGAGCTCCACATATGCCCAGTGACGGGAGTGTTTTTAGGTATAGTCTCTACAAGAGATTAAACTGAAACATAAAATTATTTTCCTGAACTGAAAAGATGCTCTAGCTCCAGCCACAAAGGTAGGAGCTGCTGCCAATAGAAACAGCAGTTTCTATTTCTACACAGTGATTAGTTTAGTATTTTTCTGACGCATTTCTGTGACGAAGTAAATATTATGTGAGTGTTTCCCTGTACAATTTGCAATATTTTTTTCTAACTATGTGCATATTTTTTCTCAATAATTGTGTGAGCTCACTTAATTTCATATAGATAGCCAGAAGCAGTGTAGAAGCTGCACTCTGACTGCATCTAGCAACTGCTGTGTGCTGTTATAATCCTTGTTGTATAGACAAATGTAGTTTCACGGTGGACAGGGACTGAAGCTGTTGTTTATGGACACAGAGGAAAATGGTGACTACAATTGGAAGCCATGTTGACCATGGTTGACAGGCTTTGGGCTGCTGCTGTAACCTGGAGTGAAGTTTAAGCACCTGAGGTGAAAGCTGTGGCACCTCTCAAGCCTGTGGCATTGTCTGGAACCCCTGATGTTTTATCACCTTCAGATTCACTTGTTTTTGTAGGTCCACTTTCATCTGACTGCGTATGGCAAACATGGGGAAGTCAGGAGTCTCAGGGTGGAAGGCATAAGTGAGTACTGGCTACACAGCTGACCCCTTTATACTTTGGAAACATAATTGAGGTCTTGTCCATTGCTGAAAGTACATGTGACTCAGCACAGGACATTTTGTCTAATAGGACTGGGGTTGATCTTCATGAAAGGCATGGATAAGTGGATAAGAGAAGAGGATGGGTTTGCTGGTCATTGGGAGCTCCAACATAAGGCAGGTGTATCCTCTTAAAGAAATAGCAAGCTTGCCAGGAAGGAAAGCAAGTTTCAGTTCTGTACGCTTCCTAGGGGTCTTATAAAAAATGTGGAGGAGGCTGTGTTGACAGTGACTGAGTGCACTGGGCACACCTGGGTGTAAATCATGGCTCCTGTTGGCATGAATGGTGCGTAGCACTTAAGCTCTGAGGCCATCCTCAGTTCCTACAAGCAGCTGGTTGAATTAGTGAAGATAATCAGTGTTACACACCATGCGGAAGCAGAATTAGCATTTTGGAGGATCATTTCCAGAACCAGTTATGGTACACTGGTTTGGAGCAAAGTGAAAGGCTTCAACCAGAGACTTTGACAATTCTGTCATATGCCCAAAATTCATAAATGCCCATGCAGTTATGCATTTTAAAGATTAATTGACAAGCGGCACTTCTAAAAAAAAGTTTAAGCTGATTTTTGTATTGGAAAAGATGTTTTGCAACACTGCTTTTCAGTGACTGGGTAAGAAAGTTGAAAAAGCTTTTTGAGAGTTAGGGGAGAGTTATTAGGAGAAATAAATTGGACTCTAACCATAACTTTTTACATCTTTAATGTGGTCAAGTCTTGGGGTAGTACATAATAAGAAAAGAATACAACACTCAAGTGAAAACTTAATTTTTGAACTAAGTACAGTTTACATTAAGTAGCTAACCAGTAGGTGGAAATCAGACAATATTATGAGAAGGAAAATTGTTACTCACCATACAATGGAGATGGCGAGTTGTAGATAGCCGCAACAAAAAGTCTGTCACAAATAAGCTTTCAGCCAGCAAGGCCTTCTACAAAAATAGACAAAACACACACACACACACACACACACACACACACACACACACACACACACACGACTGCAGTCTCTGGCAACACTGAGCAGCAGCAGCACCAGTGCATAATGGGAGTGGCAAATGGGTTGGGGGGTAAGGAGTAGTCTGGGGCATGGGAGGGGAGGGATAGCATGGTAGGGGTGGGTAGCAGTGCTGCTGGGGAGTGCAAAAGGACAAGATGGAGAGAGGGTAGGGCAGTTATATGCAGTCGGGAGGTTAGGCAGAGGGCAGGGGAGAGGAGGGGTGGGGGCGGGGGTAGTGGAAAACTAGAGAAGTAAGAAGACTGGGTGTGTGGAGGAATGAGGGCTGTGTAGCGCTGAAATGGGGACAGGGAAGGGGCTGGATGGGTGAGCACAATGACTAAAGAAGGTTGAGGCCAGGAGGGTTACGGGAATGTAGGATATATTGCAGGAAAGTTCCCACTTGCACAATTCAAAAAAGTTGGTGTTTGTATATCTCGCGAAGAGACCATGAGGATAAAATCAGAGAGATTAGAGCCCACACAGAAGCATACCAACAATCCTTCTTTCCACGAACAATACGAGACTGGAATAGAAGGGAGAACTGATAGAGGTACTCAAGGTACCCTCCGCCACACACCGTCAGGTGGCTTACGGAGTATGGATATAGATGTAGATGTAGATCCATGTAGCACAGGCTGTGAAGCAGTCATTGAAATGAAGAATGTCATGTTCCAAATCCACCAAAAACAAACGCAAAATAATTTTATGTAAAAAAGAGGATAAAGTGTCACTAGAAGCTTTCCTAAGAGACAATCTCCATTCCTTCCGAACTGACTATGCAAATGTAGACGAGATGTGGCTCAAATTCAAAGATATAGTAGCAACAGCAATTGAGAGATTCATACCTCATAAACTGGTAAGAGATGGAACTGATCCCCCATGGTACACAAAACAGGCCCGAACGCTGTTGCAGAGGCAACGGAAAAAGCATGCGAAGTTCAGGAGAACGTGAAATCCCAAAGATTGGCTAAAATTTACAGACGCGCGAAATTTGGCACGGACTTCAATGCGAGATGCCTTTAATAGGTTCCACAATGAAACATTGTCTTGAAATTTGGTAGAAAATCCAAAGAAATTCTGGTCGTATGTAAAGTACACAAGCGGCAAGACGCAGTCAATACCTTCGCTGCGCAGTGCCGATGGTACTGTTACTGACGACTGTGCTGCTAAAACGGAGTTATTGAACGCAGTTTTCCGAAATTCCTTCACCAGGGAAGACGAATGGAATATTCCAGAATCTGAAACACGACCAGCTGCTAGCATGAGTTTCTTAGAAGTAGATACCTTAGGGGTTGCGAAGCAACTCAAATTGCTTGATACGGGCAAGTCTTCAGGTCCAGATTGTATACCGATTAGGTTCCTTTCAGATTACGCTGATACAATAGCTCCCTACTTAGCAATCATATACAACCGCTCGGTCACCGATAGATCTGTACCTGCAGATTGGAAAATTGCGCAGGTCGCACTGGTGTTTAAGAAGGGTAGTAGGAGTAATCCATCGAACTACAGACCTACATCATTGACGTCGGTTTGCAGTAGGGTTTTGGAGCATATACTGTATTCAAACATTATGAATCACCTCGAAGGGAACGATCTATTGATACATAATCAGCATGGTTTCAGAAAACATCGTTCTTGTGCAACGCAGCTAGCTCTTTATTCGCACGAAGTAATGGCCGCTATCGACAGGGGATCTCAAGCTGATTATGTATTTCTAGATTTCCGGAAAGCTTTTGACACTGTTCCTCACAAGCGACTTCTAATCAAGCTGCGGGCCTATGGGGTATCGTCTCAGTTGTGCGACTGGATTCGTGATTTCCAGTCAGGAAGCTCGCAGTTCATAGTAATAGACGGCAAATCATCGAGTAAAACTGAAGTGATATCAGGTGTTCCCCAGGGAAGAGTTCTGGGACCTCTGCTCTTCCTGATCTATATAAATGACCTGGGTGACAATCTGAGCAGTTCTCTTAGGTTGTTCGCAGATGATGCTGTAATTTACTGTCTAGTAAGGTCATCCAAAGACCAGTATCAGTTGCAAAGCGATTTAGAAAAGATTGCTGTATGGTGTGGCAGATGGCAGTTGACGCTAAATAACGAAAAGTGTGAGGCAATCCACATGAGTTCCAAAAGAAATCCGTTGGAATTCGATTACTTGATAAATAGTACAATTCTCAAGGCTGTCAATTCAACTAAGTACCTGGGTGTTAGCATTACGAACAACTTCAGTTGGAAAGACCACATAGATAATATTGTGGGGAAGGCGAGCCAAAGATTGCGTTTCATTGGCAGGACACTTAGAAGATGCAACAAGTCCACTAAAGAGACAGCTTACACTACACTCGTTCGTCCTCTGTTAGAATATTGCTGCGCGGTGTGGGATCCTTACTAGGTGGGATTGACGGAGGACATGGAAAGGGTGCAAAAAAGGCAGCTCATTTTGTATTATCACGTAATAGGGGAAAGAGTGTGGCAGATATGATACGCGAGTTGGGATGGAAGTCATTAAAGCAAAGACTTTTTTCATCACGGTGAGATCTATTTACGAAATTTCAGTCACCAACTTTCTCTTCCGAATGCGAAAATATTTTGTTGAGCCCAACCTACATAGGTAGGAATGATCATCAAAATAAAGTAAGAGAAATCAGAGCTCGAACAGGAAGGTTTAGGTGTTCGTTTTTCCCCGCGTGCTGTTCGGGAGTGGAATGGTAGGGAGATAGTATGATTGTGGTTCGATGAATCCTCTGCCAAGCACTTAAATGTGAATTGCAGAGTAATCATGTAGATGTAGATGTAGATGCCCAGCAACAGGTTAGTCCACTTGTTTCTTGGCCACAGTTTGTTGGTGGCCATTCATGCAGACAGACAGCTTGTTGGCTGTCATGCGCACATAGAATGCAGCACAGTGGTTGCAGTTTAGCTTGTAGATCACATGTCTGGCTTCACAGATAGCTGTGCCTTTGTTGGGCTAGGTGATGTTTGTGACCAGACTGGAGCAGGTGGTAGTGTGAGAATGTATGGGACAGGTCTTGCATCTAAATCTATTACAGGTACATGAACCATGAGGTAAGGGGTTGGGAGCAGGGGTTGTGTAGGAATGGATGAGTATGTTGTGTAGTTTTGGTGGATGGCGGAATACCGCTCTGGGAGGGGTGGGAAGGATAGTGGGCAGGACATTTCTCATTTCAGGGCATGATAAGAGGTAGTCAAAACCATGATGGATAATGTAATTCATTTGCTGCAGTCCTGAGTGGTACTGAGTTACGAGGGGAATGCTCCTCTGTGGCTGGAAGGTGAGGGCTTGGGAGGTGGTGGGAGACTGGAAAGATAAGGCATGGGAGATTTGTTTTTGTACAAGACTGGGAGGATAATTACGGCCTTTGAAGGCTTCAGTGAGACCCATGGAATATTTTGAGAGGGACAGCTAATCACTGTAGATGTGACCACTGTGGGCAGCTAGGCTGTATGTAAGGGACTTCTATGGAATGGGTAGCAGCTGTTGAAGTGGAAGTATTGCTGGTGGTTAGTAGGTGTGATATGGACAGAGGCACTGATGTAGTCACCTTTCAGGTGGAGGTCAACGTCTAGGAAGGTGGCCTGTTGAGTTGAGTAGGAGTTTCTGGGGGAATGTGGAGAGGGTGTCCTCACCCGCAATCCAGATCTCAAAGATGTCACCAATGAATCTGAACCAGGTGAGGGGTTTAGGATTCTGTGTATTTAGGAAGGATTCCTCTAAATGGCTCATGAATAGGTTGGCATAGGATGGTGCCATGCTAGTATCCATAGCTGTACCCCAGATTTGTTTGTAGGTAATGCCCTCAAAAGACATTACAAACTAAGCATGACAATGAACAGATGTCAGATTACTTCAGGGGTCAGAATCAAAAATTTATCTCCGAAAATGTTGAATATAAATGTTCATAATTCAAGAGCACTGTAAAATATGCCTCAGACAAATATGTGCTAAGAAAAGTTATGACGGATGGGAAACACATGCTACGGTTCAGCAACCACATTAGAAAGCTGCTCCAAAACTGAAGAATGCTTCACTGCAGGTTTAAACAGAGTCAAAGTCTCATTGATAACAAAAACTGAATTAAACCAAAACTAGCCTAAAGAGAGCCTTACATGAAACATTCAATGAATTTGAAAGTAAAATTCTAACTACTGATTTGGCAGAAAATACTTAGAAGGTTTGGTCTTATGTTAAATCAGTAAGCCGATTGAAACCAAGTGTCCAGACATTCACTCAGTGACTAAAATGGCATCAAAATAGACGACGAGAGAAGGCCAAAATACTAAAATCCCTTTTTCCAAAATTAATTGATTAAGGAAGATCGTACTGAGGTTGCTCTTCTAATTCAATGCACAAATACCAAAATGACATATCAAACTAAGTGGCCGTGGGATAGAAAATTAACTAAAATCATTTAAGAGGAAGAAGGTGACTGATGCTGGTAGAATATCTGCACGATTCTATGTAGAGTATGCAAAAGAAATTTTAACTCTACCAGCAGCAATTATTGTAGATAGCTGGAGGAATGAAGCGTTCCAAGTAACAGAATGAATGCACACTCATATTTTCAAAAAAGAATCATCAAAGAAATGCACAAAACTATGGGCCTGTATCACAGCTGAGAATTTTGGAACACATATTATACTACATATTATGACCTATCTAGGCACCAAAAATAGCCTGAGCATGTGAAACCTGGCTCACTCTGTTTACAAAATCCAGAACACAGAAAATTCAAGCACCCAGATGAATGCCATGTTCATCTTCAAGAAGGCATTTGATACAGTTTCATATTGCCTACTAATGAATTGAATATGACTGTATGGAATATTAGACTTGCTTTGCAACTGGACTGAACTGATGAGCTTTTTGCTAATAGAATACAGCACATCAATCTTAAAAGAGACTTATCTTCAGAGGTAAAAGTAACTTCAGGTGTACTCCAAGGAAGTGTTATAGGGCCATTATTGTTCATACTTTTATTTAAATGGCTTGGTAGATAATGTCAAAAACTTCTGGAGAATGTTCTCAGATGCTGCTGTTGTATGTAGAGAAGTTGCAATGCCATAAAATTTTAATGAAATGCAGGACAATCTGTATTGGATTGACGCTTCATGCAGGAACTGGCAGTTAACCCGCAACATAAATATGAGCTATTGCACAAGGTGCCTTATTGTATGATTACACAAGTGTTGCACAATCACTGGAAGCAGACACACCCATTACCTATCTGTGAGTGTGCATACAAAATGACATCAAGTGGAACAACAAAGTACAACTAATAGCAGGAAACACATTTGCCAGACAGGTCCATTGAAAGAATCGTCAGGAAGTATAGTCCATCCATGAAGAAGATTGCTTACAAAAGCATTGTTCGACCAATATTTTAATACTGCTTGTCAGTAAGGGAAATGGAGGAGATACAAAGATGAGCAGCACATTTCATCAGAAGTTTGTGTAGCAAGGGCAAAATGTTATGAAGATGCTCATCTGACTCCTGTTACAGACTTCACAAGAGAAGCATTACGCATGATAATGTCGTTTACTGTTAAAACTCTGAGGGTGTACATTCCTGAAGGAGCCAACTAAAATTGCTTTCTTATGTGTGTATGTCATGAATAGACCATGAAGGCAAGATTAGGGGTGTTCAGGCTCACATAAGAGATTACCAACGATTGTTGTTCTCATTGACAATTGTTGACTGGCACAGAAGTAGTAACCATAGTACACAAAACAACCTCTCCCACGTATCACAAGGCAGCTTGTAGAGGATAGATGCGATGATGAATATTTTGTTCATAACTGGTAATAGCAAGGAATAATATGTGATTTAGAAACGCCATCAAGTAAATAGTTGACAGCCACTGATCACAACTTAACATGCTCTATCCTCAACATGCCATCTACATATAATACAGCTCAATACAAATTTACTGATTTATAGTTTTGTTTATACAACACTGACCTTTAGAGATTCGCCACAAACAAATACTTGCTGTACATACTGGCTTCGAATGTAAGTATTTTCAATTTTTTCGGGAACTATATATTCTCCCTGTGACAATTTAAATATATGTTTCTTCCTATCAATAATCTTCAGTGTGCCATTCTGAAAACAATTTAGAAAATCTATGATCATACAGAAAATTTTCATTTGATAATTACAACAAAATTAAAATTATTTTACAGTATACCCACTGGCAGCCATTGTCCAACATCGCCAGTATGGTGCCATCCATCACTGTCAACTGTTTCATTTGTTTTCTCTTCATCCTTGTAGTAGCCTAGAAAAACATTTGTGCCTTTGACACAAACCTCTCCTTGGCCATTTGATGCATAATACTCCATCTCAGGCACATCCACTAATTTGACACAGCAGCAGGCAACTGGAGGCCCTACATGGTCTGGAACGTGATCACCTTGTACAGTCAGAGTTACTGGTGCAGAGCACTCTGTCTGCCCGTAGCCCTCCACTACCTATGGAACACATGTGATACAACAATAAGATCATAAATTTTCAGTCCATCAGTGAAACAATAACAATGTTTATACACTCCTGGAAATGGAAAAAAGAACACATTGACACCGGTGTGTCAGACCCACCATACTTGATCCGGACACAGTGAGAGGGCTGTACAAGCAATGATCACACGCACGGCACAGCGGACACACCAGGAACCGTGGTGTTGGCCGTCGAATGGCGCTAGCTGCGCAGCATTTGTGCACCGCCGCCGTCAGTGTCAGCCAGTTTGCCGTGGCATACGGAGCTCCATCGCAGTCTTTAACACTGGTAGCATGCCGCGACAGCGTGGACGTGAACCGTATGTGCAGTTGACGGACTTTGAGCGAGGGCGTATAGTGGGCATGCGGGAGGCCGGGTGGACGTACCGCCGAATTGCTCAACACGTGGGGCGTGAGGTCTCCACAGTACATCGACGTTGTCGCCAGTGGTCGGCGGAAGGTGCACGTGCCCGTCGACCTGGGACCGGACCGCAGAGACGCACGGATGCACGCCAAGACCGTAGGATCCTACGCAGTGCCGTAGGGGACCGCACCGCCACTTCCCAGCAAATTAGGGACACTGTTGCTCCTGGGGTATCGGCGAGGACCATTCGCAACCGTCTCCATGAAGCTGGGCTACGGTCCCGCACACCATTAGGCCGTCTTCCGCTCACGCCCCAACATCGTGCAGCCCGCCTCCAGTGGTGTCGCGACAGGCGTGAATGGAGGGACGAATGGAGACGTGTCGTCTTCAGTGATGAGAGTCGCTTCTGCCTTGGTGCCAATGATGGTCGTATGCGTGTTTGGCGCCGTGCAGGTGAGCGCCACAATCAGGACTGCATACGACCGAGGCACACAGGGCCAACACCCGGCATCATGGTGTGGGGAGCGATCTCCTACACTGGCCGTACACCACTGGTGATCGTCGAGGGGACACTGAATAGTGCACGGTACATCCAAACCGTCATCGAACCCATCGTTCTACCATTCCTAGACCGGCAAGGGAACTTGCTGTTCCAACAGGACAATGCACGTCCGCATGTATCCCGTGCCACCCAACGTGCTCTAGAAGGTGTAAGTCAACTACCCTGGCCAGCAAGATCTCCGGATCTGTCCCCCATTGAGCATGTTTGGGACTGGATGAAGCGTCGTCTCACGCGGTCTGCGCGTCCAGCACGAACGCTGGTCCAACTGAGGCGCCAGGTGGAAATGGCATGGCAAGGCGTTCCACAGGACTACATCCAGCATCTCTACGATCGTCTCCATGGGAGAATAGCAGCCTGCATTGCTGCGAAAGGTGGATATACACTGTACTAGTGCCGACATTGTGCATGCTCTGCTGCCTGTGTCTAGGTGCCTGTGGTTCTGTCAGTGTGATCATGTGATGTATCTGACCCCAGGAATGTGTCAATAAAGTTTCCCCTTCCTGGCTCCCTGGGACAATGAATTCACGGTGTTCTTATTTCAATTTCCAGGAGTGTATTATTGGATTAAAAGAGGGGGGGAAGGAACCAACTACAAGGTCATCAGTCCCTTGTTCTGAATAAAAGTGTGAGAATAAAATAAACAAGACTGACAACACAAAACAGAGTGAAAGGAAAAAGCACAAGAATGATGAAGGACAACAAACATGTAAATGGACAAAAGGAGGACAAGAAAACCACAGAAATGAAAGAAACGGGATGAAGAGAGTAAAACAACAAAGCAGATAACCATGGCTGGCAGACCATGAGAATAAAAAGGAGAAGCCAGCCACTCTGCAACACATTAAAACCTCCACCCTAAAAGCACTAGGATGGAGGACAAAGAGTGACAAAGGACATGCACTAAAACTTAGATCAATGATAAAACCCACCCTCATGAATAAAACATAAAACTAATTCAGCCAATGAGGTGTTGTCGGATAAAATTAGTGGCAACGAGTCCGGTAACCCAAGATTCTGTCTGTGGGCAGTCAAAGCAGGACAGTGCACCAGAAGATGGGCCACTGTCAACCGGGCGCCACACCGACACTAAGGCGGGTCTTCACAGCGCTGGAGGTAACCGTTGGTCCCCCAAGTGAGGCCAATGCGGAGCCGGCAGAGGACAACTGATACCCTGCAAGAGGCCCACATGGAAGACATCCACACATTCATAGTCTCCTTAATGACACGCAGTTTGCTGTGCATGCTGTTATGCCATTCCATCTCCCAAATTCGAAAAACACTGTGGCATAAGTCCGAATGAGGGTTAGGTTCAGAGACGCCCATCTCCAGAAGTGGTTTCCGGGTAGACTGTTTGGCCAGCCTGTCGGCGAGTTTGTTGCCTAGGCTTCTAACGTGACCTAGGCTCCAGACAATCACCACTGAATGACTGGATCATTCCAGGGCATAGATAGACTCCTGGATGGTCGCTACCAAAGGATGACAAGGGTAGCACTGGTTGATAGCTTGCAGGCTGCACAAGGAGTCAGTACACGGAGAAATGACTCACCTGGGCATGAGCGGATATGCTGAAGACCATGAAATATGGCTGCTAGCTCTGCAGTGAAAACACTGCAGCCATCGGACAAGGAGTGCTGTTCTATATGTGCTCCATGATCGTAGGCAAAGCCAATGTGACCTTCGGCCATTGAGCCATCAGTGTAAACCACTTCATGACCCCCGTACATGTCAAGAATCGAGAGGAAGTGACAGTGGAGATCCGCGAGGTTATCTGAGTTCGATCGGCAATGGAGGGACACCAGCCTCCACCAGTATGCTGGCCACCGGACTCCTCCTAAAAGTTCCTGTTGCTAGTCGAACCCCACAGTGGTGTACAGGGTCAAGTAAATGCAACGCTGAAGGTGCTGCCAACCCATAAACCAGACACCCGTAGTCAAGACGGAATTTACAAGGGCTCTGTAGGTCTGCAGCAGCATAGAGTGATCTGCACCCCAGCTGGTGTTGCTCAGGCAGCAGAGGGCATTGAGGTGCTGCCAGCATTTTCACTTAAGCTGACGAAGGTGAGTTAGCCAAATCTATCAGGCATCAAAAACCAGTCCTAAGAATTGATATGCCTGCACTACAGTGAGTGTATCGTCAGTAAGGTAAAGTTCTGGTTCCGGATGAATGGTACGATGCCGACAGAAGTGCATGACAGATGGTTCAAATGGCTCCGAGCACTATGGGACTTAACATCTATGGTCATCAGTCCCCTAGAACTTAGAACTACTTAAACTTAACTAACCTAAGGACAGCACACAACACCCAGCCATCAAGAGGCAGAGAAAATCCCTGACCCCACCGGAAATCGAACCCGGAAACCCGGGCGTGGGAAGCGAGAACGCTACCGCACGACCACGAGATGCGGGCAGTGCATGACAGACGACTTCACGGCTGAAAATAAAACTGTGGGCTAGAGCCCATGACTCAGCCTTGTGAATGGCTCTCTGTAGGCGGCATTCAGCAACACCAGTACTGGAGGAGCAGCAAGAAGTGCGGAAGTGATCCGCATACAGAGAAGGCAAGACGGATGGCCCTACAGCTGCCACTAGACTGTTCATGGCGACTAAAAATAGAGAGACTCTTAATACAGAGCCCTGCAGGACTCAATCCTCCTGGATATGGATGGAACTATGGGAGGCACCAACTTGGACACAGAAAGTATGAAGCAACAGGAAATTTTTGATAAAAATCGGGAGCGGGCCTCAGAGACCCCACTCTTATAATGTGGCAAGTACATGATGTCACCAGGTGGTGTCATATGCTTTTTGTATATCAGAAAATACAGCAACTAGGTGTTGGCATCTGGAAAAGGCTGTGCAGATGGCAGACTCAAGGGACACAAGTTATCAGTGGTAGAGCGACCCTGGCGAAAGCCGCCCTGACATGGAGCCAGTAGACCATATGACTACAAGACCCAACCCAACCGCCGACACACCATACATTCTAGCAGCTTACAAAGAAAGTTGGTGAGGCTGATGGGCCGATAGCTATCCATATCAAGCGGGTTTTTACTGGGTTTGAGCACCAGAATGATGGTGCTCTCCCACTATTGTGATGGAAAGATGCCATCGTACCAGATCCTGTTGAAGATGATGAGGAGATGTTGCTTGTAGTCAGATGAGATGTGGATCCGATCTGTCCCAGGAGCTGTGTTGGGTTAATGTGCAAGGGCACTGAGGAGCTCCTACTTGTAAATGGGGTGTTATAGGTTTCACTGTAGAATGTAGTGAACAAAATTACTTTCCCTTCTAGTCCCCGTTTGAGAGTACAAAAGGCCAATGCAGAGGCTTGAGCATGGGGCTCAGCAAAGTGCTTGGCAACTGCATTTTCATTGGTAGATAACACACCATTTATGTTAACACCGGTAACACCTGTTGGGGTCTGGTACCCGCAAACACATTTGATCTTTACCCAGAATTGGGAAGGTAATGTAGCACCCAACGGTCAAGACATATCTCTCCCAACACTCCTGCTTCCGTCGTTTGATAAGATGGCAAACACCGGCACGGAGCCGTTTAAAGGCTATGAGGTTCTCCAGGTAAGAGTGCCGCTTATGCTGCTGTAGAACTTGCCAACGCTTCCTAATTGCTTCAGCGACTTCCGGCGACCACCAAGGGACTGCCTTTCGCTGGGGGCACCCTAAAAAACGAGGGATTGCGTTTAGTGCCACAGAAACGATAGTTGTAGTCACTTGCTCAACCAACATATCAATGTTGCCGTGTGGGGGAGATTCAATGGTGACAGCAGAGGTGAAAGTTTCCCAGTCCACCTTGTTTATAGTCCATCTGGGCAGGTGTACGTAGCCAGTTACAGAAAGATGAGGAAATGGTCACTACCATACAGGTCATCATGTGCTCTCCAGTGGATAGATGGGAGAAGGCCAGGTCTGCAAACTGAGAGATCAGTGGCCAAATATGTGCAATGTGCTACACTGAAATGTGTCGGGGAACCTGTACTTAAGAGGCAGAGGTCGAGTTGTGACAGTATATTTTCGACATCTGTGCTGGCCAGTAAGCATGGCGCCTCCCCCCATGAGAGGTTATGAGCATTTTTATCTCCCAGAGTAGGAAAGATTTAGGGAGTTGATCAATCAGTGCAGCTATTGCATTCAGGGGTACTGTACCATCTGGAGGAAAATGTATGTTGCAGTTATTTTCTGCATCCCCCTTATCCTGATAGCCACAGGTTCAAGAGGGGTTTGAAGAGGCACAGGTTCAGTGCATACCGAGTTCAAGACAGATGCGCAAACTCCACCAGACACTCAATTATAGTCGCTGCAGTTCCTGTAATATCCCTTATAACCACGGAGGTCAGGGGTCCGCATTGCTGGGAACCAGGTTTCCTGGAGGGCAATGCAGAAAGCAGGTGTAAACCTTAACAGTTGCCATATATCAGCCAGGCGGTGGAAAAAACCGCTGCAATTCCACTGGAGGATGATGTGATTGTGAGGCTGGGAAGGCATGGAACATTCAGTGAGGCAGTTTACGCCTCAGGGTCATCTGCTGCCACTGATTTCTTTCCTGAGCAGTCTGTATCCGTGGTGTCTGAGGATCTGGTGAGATCTAGGTCCTCAGCAGATACCAGAATCTCCACCTCATCCTCAGAATCAAAGCTTGTAGGTAGCGGTGGTGTGGGTGCCTCCACAAGTTCTTTGGTCTTGGGGGGTCTTCTTTTCAGATTTCTCTAGTTGCTCCTTGGGTTTCTCCAGCTGGGAGGGCTTGACTAATTCAGTTTCCGGGACTGAGGATGACCATGAAGCCCTACGACCTGACACTTTTCGGCTCTTCAGCCACTGGCAGGTGTCATCTTTCCCACTACCAGAAACCTGGGAAGGGAGTGACCCAAGAGACCCCTTCCTAGCGAGAGGTGCCAAAGAGGAGTTATGCTTCTCTGGCTGAGGAGTGGGGACTGGTGTTCCCAATGGTTGGAAGGGGCAGTCCTCCTGAGGTAGGTGGTGTGGGAGCAACAGGGAGGGAAGTGCCCCCCACCATCAAGGGGGCAGGTGTAGTCTTCCGGCTCGGAGAGCTGACCGGAATTTGCGGAACGGATGGGGCTACAACTGTTATTGTAGCGGTGGCGTAAGAGGTGGTCATAGCCACAGGATGTAGACCCACAAATTTCCTCTTAGCCTCAGTGTAAGTCAGTTGGTCCAGGGTCTTTTATTCCGTGATTTTCCTTTCACTCTGTAAAATCCTGTAGTCTGGTGAGCAAGGGGAATGATGCTCTCTGCAGTTGACACAGATGGGAGGCAGGGCACATGGAGTATGGGGATGTGATGTATGTCCTCAATCTTGACATGTGACGCTGGAAGTACAGCGGGAAGACATATGGTTGAACCGCCAGCACTTAAAGCACCACATAGGGTGAGGGATATATGACCTTACATCACAGCAGCAGACCATCACCTTGACCTTCTCGAGCAATGCATCACCCTCGAAGTCCAAGATGAAGGCACCAGTGGCAACCTGATTATCCCTCGGACCCTGATGGATGCACCACACAAAATGAATGCCTCACTGCTCTAAGTTGGCATGCAGCTCGTCGTCAGACTGCAAAAGAAGGTTTCTGTGAAATATAATACCCTGGACCATATTTAAGCTTTTATGGGGCATGATGGTAACAGAAACATCCCCCAGCTTGTCACAAGTGAGTAATGCCCATGCCTGGGCAGAGGATGCTGTTTTTATCAAGTCTGACCCTGACCGCATTTTGGATCAGCCCTCAACCTCCCCAAAATTGTCCTCTAAATGGTCTACAAAAAACCTGTGGCTTCATCAAAACAAAGGAGTCCCTATCTGTTCTCGTACATACGAGGTACTGGGTTGAATAAGGTTTGCTGCCATCCTTAGCCTGGCATGGTGTGGCCAGGGAGGGGAATGATTTAGGGTCATACTTCCTTGCATTGTACTGAGACTTAGAATGTTTAGTGACTGCTGGTGGTTAAGGGGCCCTCCCTGCAGGTGCCACCCAGCTGCAGAAAAGCCACCTGGCAGGATGGCCATTGCCGGGAGTCCTGATGCCCCAGGGTGACAGGCATCTACTTCTTGGCATAAATGGGGAGATAACGGTGCAGGCATCAGCAGAGTGATCCCTGTGTTGTCAGGGGGCTACAACCAAGAGGGTACATGGCAGCCCCACCACAACGGACTGGCTATCGTGCTGGATATGAGGTGCAAACAAGTCCAGGGTCATCGTTGGTGCAGGAAGCTACACTGCATAGTGCATGGTGGAAAATGCACCCAGGAAGGTGTCCTTGCCCAAGAGATGGAGGATGAGCGAGACTGCAATGCGCCAACGAGAAAGTGGGCTACAGATCTCAAGGCACAATGGACACGATGCACCATGTAATGCGCGCTTCCCCCATTGGCTCGCTCTTTGGGAAAGTTTTGAAAAATTGAGGTCAAACCCTACAGGGGACCATCTCTTAATGGCTGAAACATGCGAGTCTCCTTTTAGTCGTCTCTTACGACAGGCAGGAATACCTCTGGCCTAATCTTACCCCCGAACCCGCAGGGGGGGAAAGTTTATATCTCGGTGCTCAATATATATCATGAACTCTTAATCCCCACACAATAAACCATGCAGATAACACCTTACTCTTGGCGTTACAGAAATAACTAAGTATGTCAATGATTAGAGCTTGAAGATGAGCATCAGTGACTTTCAGTTTGTAGCATTTAAAACTGGAAGTTCTCACCACAACAAGGTAAATCGTGTATGTCGTATCTTGACAACATCTTGGTGCATCTAAATGATACAGAAGCTCTGATGGGAAAGCCAAATTGATTTTCTTTGTGGAAAAATCAATACCAACGTCCATCTCTTGACAAAGATAGTCCATAGCAAAATGTTAAGAGTTATATATTATGGGATAATTTATTATTTTATTAACTATGAGATTGAATTATGTGGCTGTGCTGTAGATATACTCTTCAACAGAATACTGCTGTTACACAAAAAATGGCAATAATATGTATACATGGAAAATGCCACACAAAATCTTGCTGTGACATGTGTGTATACACAGGATAAATTCTTAACAATGTATTATCCCAACTTTTTGAATTAATTACTCTTCTGTGATAGCAAATTGAAGCAACAAGTGTAAATGATTCCAACATACTTCTTTAAATAAAGAATAATATTAAAATTTACAGACCATAGTCATTCATCAAGGGTTTGATTTAGTTTATTGAGCTGCCGAATTCACTGGAAACACTTAAGGCAAATTATTTCTGCGAGCTCTGTCTTCCTCATGCAGTGCTGGTACTATGTGTTTGCTCTGTACCAGTCATCTATAAAAGCAAATAACCAACTCTTTACTACCTATGGTAACCCTCTTTCTTCAAGAATTCTTTGGTAATGCTCGTGACAGGCACATCATACATTCAAAACAGCATAGTTAGTTAGTTAGTTATGTGTTCCATTGATCTATTGCACCAAAAGGAAGCTCAGTGATCAACAAAAGTTTTTCAGGCAGTATTGTTTATAACAGTATCCCAGCAAAATTAACTTTACCTGGACAGGTGGCAACACTGTCATGTTTACACCACAGAAGGAGAGCAGAGGTAGTAACAGCATGCACTTCACTACACTCTTGCAAGTGCAATGGTGTCACATGACACATCTGTATGCACCACCAAGCCAAGTGCATGTTGACAACAAGAGCTGAACAGGGTGCACAGTGTATCTCACCTTGACTGCTCACAATGCTTTGCTGGCAATCTTTGTTAAATCACTGTGCCCAGTGACATCAATATCTTCCTTAGCTGTGTCTGTTAAATTATCATCAATGACAATGCCAACTTGTTGCTCAAATGTTGACTGATTTTATTACATTTTGAGTTTCTTCACCAATAAAAGTATATCTCCACTAATAGTCATCACACTTATTTCTGGAGTGATACATGGCCTTTCAGGTCTTCAAATGCCATGATAGTAAAAGCTAATGATATAACATAGTTTGTGTGGTGTAGTAGTTAATATTTTTGGCTATTAACACTGAAGTCCAGTGTGTGATTTCCAGTGACCACTTCTAATTTTTCTCTGGAAGATGACTCACTCAGCCATGTGAGACCAACTGAAAAGCTACCTGAATATAAGAGTAGTGAAGCTGACATCCAAGTTGCTGAAGTAGCATTATACTGAAAGGTTTGCACCAAGCTAGGTGACACTCAACATTTATTTATTAACAGCAAAAGCATCATCCATTTTTTTTGGGGTTACAGAGTGAGATGTTTTCGAAAATATAATGCAAGTTTACAGATAAAAAATCTACTACCCAGTGGTGACAGGATAACACAAACATAGCAAGTATTAAACTTTGCCACCTTTCAGAGCCAATGGCTCCTTCTTCTGGCAGATAGGCTGAAAGGGGAGTAAGAGGGGTAAAGAAAAAGGACTGGTAAGGTTTGGAAAAATAAGGTAGAGTTTGGATGATGGGTTAGATAGAAAGAAAAACAGACTGACTGCTGGGGCCTGCATTAAATGAGATTTGAAAACCCGAGAGCTTAAATGCATAAGACAGAGTAGCACACAGCTGTTACGTAAACATTGTTCAGCCTTTTACACTGGCATGACCACCACCAAGCAATCAGTTGGATAAGTGGGCACAGGCAGAGGCTGTACACTGGCAACAGACAATATCCTCTTGCAGAGCATGCTTTAAGACATGTTCTTGGTTCTTGCCCCCACCTGCCCTTAATTTATGTTAATTTTTTTCCATCTCAGCATTTCTTCACAGTAACTGTTCCTTTATTCACTTCCTTTTAGTTTTTCTCTCTTTCATTTTCTGATCTGTCTATTTTTTGCCAGCCCCTCCCACCTCTATGACATAAAACCCACTTAGCTTTTTAACTCATGCATGATGTTCTGGTGTTTTGGCAGTATTTTTTGTTTGTGTGTGTATTACCCCATCTTCCATCTTTAAGCTCTCTGCTTTGCAGATCTCATCAGGTGCATTCCCCAGCAATCAGTCTTTCCTTCTCATCCTGTCTGGTAAGTCTCACCTGACCCAGGGTTCTGGGCTACTTTTCCACACTCATCCCTTTGCCTAAGTCTCATCAGTTCTTTTCCTTCACCCCTGTCCCTTCTACATCAACCCTTCTGCCAGGAGGAGCCATTGGTTCCAAAATCTTGCAAACTTCAATTTCTTCTATATGTGTGTTCTTCTGCTACTGATGGTGAGTACATTTTTTACATATATCCACTGACATTATATTTTCAAAGAGTGAGCTGTTTGATGCATCGTAACTATGGATCTTATTCTTTGCAAAATTTCAGACTAGTTCTATAGGAATTAGGTCTAGTTGATATGATGGCAGTAGAAAGGGAAATCATTTTCTTTGCAAAATTTTCTCAACTGTATAAAAAGAAGATTAAAGCCCCTTAATTAATGCCAAAAATTTGCATTCCTTATTTCCATGTACTTTTAATTCTTTTTCTGTTCATTTTTACATGAAAGTCTTAAGTTTTTCTGTTATAGAGAAATGACCAAAAAATAATGTGTGCATTCACAGCAATGAAACATTGCCTGACACCATCATTTGGCAACACTGTTCACACCCTCACTTTACAGCATTTATTCACACTGCAGTGTTTTTTTTTTTCTAATGTATTGTGCTCTTATTTGCTAATATGTACTCTTGTCCACACATAATGACTCATTCATTCTGGTAGCTTTTAAAATCTGATCCCATGGGACAGTCTCTGTCACAGTTTCTTTGCTAGCCTGGAAATTCAGTTATGTGTGACAAAAGCTGCTAAGCTTTTTTGCAAAGATGGTATTTCCATGTATTATTTGTAACATCACAGAAATTGCTAATAACAATTGACTGTATCATTAATGAAATATGTACTGTGTGTATTTCACTTGTTCTGCTTTGGGGCAAACACTTGAATCCTGCTCCACTCAGCATCATGCTCCACCTTCTGCAATTAGTACACCATTCCATTGCCTTGTCTGTCAGCACTATCACACCTTTCTCATTATCATTGTCAGTAGAATTAATGACATTAACAGCACGTAATTGTGGTTTTCTGCAAACGTATTTTTCATGATGACTTTTCTTGCCTGCACTAGGAGGTAGCAACATGCCCTACTGTAAACTGGAATGTGACTGTACCTAGTCACATGAACAAGTTCTTTCCCATTATGGCCGGGTAACTACTTCAGCTTGCTGAGTTATATAGTATATGTATATTTCTTTCAAAGTAGTTGTTTTTCTCCTAATGTAAATTAACATACCTCAGGCAACCTAGAAGTAATTTCCAAATTACCAGCATAGTATTTTATCACTCATCACAAATTGTTTTAGTTTTAGTTGCAGAATTAGCCTGCAGTGGGTGCTTCTGGCTGTTATACATTAACTTGACTCACTCCACATTCCTAAAGGCTCTTCTTTATGACAGGATTTATGAAACAGCATGTGAATGAATGAAAATTGATGAATAACTATTTTTAGTAAATTTTACTTGGAGACAAATTTAACCCATTTATTTCCTTTATCTATTTTTCTTGTTCACTGAACAATTATACTCATTAGTAAAACAGTGCTTTTTTTCTTAAGAAAGCAGTCACTGTAGGATTGTGTGCTGAGCCATTTACTATATACTGTTCAGTATTTTCCTTTACAAATAAATATTGTAGCAGATGATGTACAGACCTGTTATACACTCAAGTTTACCTAGCACCATTCTTTACCTGATAATTCACTGTTTCACCTGTCCTTACACAGATTAATATTTTGAAGTTCTCTCTCTCTCTCTCTCTCTCTCTCTCTCTCTCTCTCTCTCTCTCTCTCTCTCTCTCTCTCTCTCTCTCTCTCATTTCCTTTTCTTTTATTATTTATTTTGCAATGTGTTACGTGGCACACTGTTACAATGACTCAATGCTAACGGACTGTCAGCCTCTTGCCTCAGTGACCTCAATACTTGCAATACTTGAACATTTATACTTTTTGCTTGCCTCGTTATTTAAGTATGTTCCTATAGTCACTCTGCAGCCCTAGCATATTTCAGTGCTGATTTCAACAGTGGTTTAATAAAATAAATGCCCTTAGCAGCAACTCTACCCTACGTGTGCTATGTTTTAATGTTTGCATTCAATACTTTCCAATACCTTGCACCTCTTGTGGCATCAGACTCTGAGTGACTTTTCCTTCCTCATATAAGCACTGCCATCTGTTTTACTTCCAGTTACATTAAATATTAAAATGATTAATATGGTAACAGGTACTTATGCTAATCATTTAATGCCAGGATCTTTACCTGCCACCAACAACTTATTTGCACATGAAGCTATCACATATCCGACATGAACATTAAATACATTGAATAAATATGTGTAAAAAAGTTTATATTCAGATTTTCATAAAAATTTTACTCACTAGGCAACCGAGGGCACAGCGAATGAATGTGAGCACATTACCAGCAAGTGGTGCAGAGCCAACAAGCATGAGTCGCAGACGGCCACCAACTTGCTCTTGCACCTTTCTGAACACAAGTTTGTCCCAGATGCTATTCCGCCTAATGACTCCCCTGCAAGATCAAGTTTAACATTATCAGTATTTTGAGAGATGGAAGGAAAAAAAAAAACAAAAAAAAAAAAAACAGTAAAATACAGTGGAATTTTCGAAATTTTTGTTCAGGGAGAAAACTTATCTCAAGAATAAAATACAGAACCTTACTGTTAATTTCAGTCATATATTCACTGGCAAGCAAGAAAAAATAAGGTAGGGGACTGTGAAGGAGCAATAATTACAAATTATAGTATATTTTAAAACAATGTAAGCAAACAATTCACTGTATCCCAACCCCTAATATCAAGTCAAAGAGAGCCATAAGAATATGAAACTGATACAAAATGCATGGTAAGTCACACATAAAACACTGTGTGTGTCGTTACCAAGACTGCTTTGTGTTGGGTAAAAGTTGTTACACCTGCAGTCACATTTTCGTAGCTTCCTGGCTAGTGAAAAGCAGAATCTTGTTGTCTCATATGAAGCTATGGGTGGTTAACAGAAGCCTAAGTCAAAACTTTTTTGAAAAGCTGAGAGAGACAGGAATGGGGAGGGTGCAGGGATGTGGATTGTACTGGGGGCTTATTTATAAGTTCTAACCAATTTGTTCTGTGCATGGCAATAAACAGAATTACTCCACATACTATCAAAAGATATTCATGAGTACAACACTAGACGAAAAATATTGTAAATTTTAACTTTGACATAGAAAGTGGGTGAAATATGTAGCTATAAAACACTTGACATTCTACCCATGGAAATAAAATATCTTATAGATAGCAGAAGCATTTTTGAAAGTAGATTAACCCTTCACTATGCAGCTTTGTGTTTCTGCAAAGCGGAACTAAACAAAATTTTCTCAGGTGTCTTTGCTAGTTTAACACTAAAGTCCCCTTTACACAACTGCACTGCTGCATATCTAAAACTGTGTCCAAAAATTTGCCTCTAGTCCGCACCACTGTTGACTTATATGACCTACATTCGTCATTTACACAAAAACTTCAGCTTGGCATGAAGTGCTATCTTGTAAGAGTCTGTACACATGGTGAAATATCCTGGGGCAAGACCCCCAGTATGGGCCCTCTCAATATTTTTTGTAAGTTGGCATCTCTGTATACACCATACCAATTTTTTAAATATTTCCTCACTGATAAAATTATATCAAAAACTTAGGATGAAACAAGTTTATATGCTACTCAACAAAATCCAAACAAGCCAACTGATTACACAAATTATGACATTTATAAATTTTTTGGCATATGCATCATCAGTACTTTGGCGTCACCAGCCCACAATCATGATCTACGGAATTAAACAATGGTAAATCCAGGATGGAATGTAACAATATTATGAGAAGGAAAGTTGCTACTCACCATATAGCAGAGAGGCTGAGTCACAGATAAGCACAACAAAAAGATTTTCACACTTAAAGCTTTCGGCCAATGGTCTTTGGCCGAAAGCTTTATGTATGAAAATCTTTTTGTTGTGCCTATCTGCAACTCAGCATCTCTGTTACATGGTGAGTAGCAACTTTCCTTCTCATAATATTGTCTGATCTAAGGAATGGTGTCTTAGGAGTTGAGTTGGTAAAACAGACTCTGTCACAGAAGTACTTAGAGAGATTGCATAGTACTTTGCATTTCAGTGACAATGTGAAGCGATCAAACCCCCAAAATCCTGAAAGAGAAACTATGCAAAATAAGGCCAATACTAGACTATTTGAACCAAAATGTCTTTCAGTACCCATGGGTGAACAACTTTCAATTGATGAACGGATGTGTGCTACCAAGGCAAGACGTCAGATGAAAATTTATATGATAGATAAAGCACACAAATGGGATTACAAACTCTTTATGCTTTGTGATGACTTGGGGGTTTGCTCACAAATTTGAAATTTACAGTGGACAGGAAAAGATCCTAAATTTCAGGCTGATGAGGAACTTGATACCGGAGCTAGTGGAAATGATGTTATTTGGCTGTCAAGAGAAGTGCCAAGACACCGGAATTACAAGTTGTATTTTGACAGATGATATACTTCTCTGGATTTAGAGGTGTATTTGATCAAGAAAGGAATTCTGTGCATTGGTACAATTCAATGCAATAGAATTCCTAACTGCTAGTTCAGTGACGAAAAAGAACTCAAAAAGGAATCGGATGGTTATCCAGAGGAATTCACAACAAATTTTGAGTTGGTTGACATTTCTACTATTTTGTAGAAGGACAACAGCAATGTCAGTTTCCTCTCCACTTTTGTTGGGGAACTTCCAAAATCAGAAGTGAGAAGATTTGGTAGGAAGAAAAAGGAGCACATAATGGTGCCTTGTCTAGCAGTTGTCTCCATATACAATTCTCACATGGGAAATGTTGGTTTGCATGACAGCAATATAGGAAGACACCACATCAAGATAAGATCAAAGAGATAGTATCTTAGTCCATTTTTTCCACCTGTTTGATACAATGGTAATAAATTCATGGAGACTACACCAAAGAATGCTTCTTGAAACAAGATTAACAGACATGCCCATGAACCAAAAGAGGTTTAGGAATGAGTCAGCCCAAACTCTCTGCCAGGTAGGCCAGGAGCCAAGAAAGTGTGGAAGATCAAGCAGCTTGGACCCAACAGAGAACAAGAAAATAAAAGTCAAGGGATCTTCGCTACCAGTAAACCACTGGCTGATTTGGAATGAGAAAAGATTAATGTGCAAAAATCCAGAGAAAAATGTAAAGTAAATTTGTGCTTGAATAAGACAAGTAACTGTTTCACCTCATTTCACAAAAAATGAAGTCGCTTATACATATTTTGATTACAGCGCATTTAAGTTTTTTCTCTGTTGTTGTAAGACAAATACGAAATAAATATTTGTTCGAATAAGGAAAATAACTGTTTCACCTCATTTCAAGGATGTAAAATCAGTTAGCTGCATGCAAATATACTGTAACTGAAAATAACATTTCAGTTTTTTTCACTGTTCTTGTTAATTCTATAGTTTTGAAATGTTTCAGCTGATTGCTGTTGAGTTTACTTTGTCACTTAGTTCAATTATAAATGTGCTGCTTATGTGCAAAGTGTCAAAGAATAAAATTTAGCACTTAATTCAACAATGTATGCATGGCTTTGCATCTGTGCAAAGTTTCAAGACATCAACTTTTCTCAAAACTGTAAGCAGAAGATTTTTAAAATATTTTTCCAATTTTCTGAAACCCTTCCTAAATGTGTATCAAATTATAGTTTCCAAGGCAAAACAAATCACGTAATGAAGGGTTAAACATGTTTGTTCTTAACAACTCCTCCTAAACCATAGATGGTTTCTTGAACAGAAAATTAGTAATTCTTTACAGAGGAAGCTTGTAAATGACCAGCATGTACCCATTCAAATATTTTATAAAATGTGTGTTTTATACTTCTTCAGTTGATACATTCCACATCACAAAATTTATCAAGAGTATGATATATGGAATATGTAACCAACTACCTAACAATTTCATTATTACTGTAATACATATATACAGGCTGTTTCAAAAAGGACTTTACAACTTTGAGAATTCATATAAATTAATTCATAGTACCTACAGAGGTGACTGTAGTGTCAATTTGTAGGTAAATACATCAAGTTTTGCCTCACATTGTTTGCTAGTGTCAAATCACACTGTAAGGAATGCTAGCAGCAGTTGTGTTAAAGATGGCTACTTTCACTGGATCCAAGCATGCTAGCTGTGTTTTTTGGTTTGAAGAATCGAAGTTGGCAACAACAGCTCAGCGTAATTTCCATACCAAATGCACTAAAGTGTCTCCTAGTAGGCCAACAATTTGTGAGTGACATAAATGTTTTGTAGAAACAGGGTGCTCGGTAAAACATGGGGAATCGTCAAGTCATCCAAGCACATCTGACGGTGTCATTGAGTAAGTGAGACAACGTTTAGCCCAGAGTCCTGTGAAATCAACCCAGCATGCATCTCGTGAATTGCAAATCCTACATGAATGAAATGTTTACTTCATGCAAGGTGGTGCACCACCCCACAACCTTGCTGATGTCTGGGATTTTCTCAGTGACCACTTTTCAGGTCAATGGATTGGCCATGATGTGCCAATTGCATGGGCCCATAATTACCCAGACCTGACACCACTCTATTGCTTTTTTTTATGGGGATTTATCAAGGATATCACATTTTTACTTCCTGTGCTGGCTTCTCTTCCTGAACTTAGAGCAAGAATTTACGTTGCCACTGAGCAAGTTACACCTGTAATGCTGCAGTGAGTTTGGGAAGAAATTTACTTCCAATGGGATGTGTGCAGGGTAACCAACAGAAGCCACATACAACATCTGTAGAGTAAGGTAAAAAAACTTTGAGTGTTTCCCCACAAAATAAGACTAAACCCAGCTCTATATCTTCTTTCAATAAATTTATATGAATTTCTGAAGTTGTAAAGTAACTTTCTGAAACACCCTGTGTATATCATACTTCCAAAGGAATCAGAAAGATTTATCTGTCACACAAAAATATACCATGTTTAATTCAAAGAAATATATAGCCTTAGGGACTGCACAAGACAACATAACTTCCCATAAAAGAAACAGCTGTGAACATATATGCATATAAATGTTGAGATTAGGAAAAAAATTAATGATAAACTGTGTTTGAAGCAAGGCCAATGAGGAAAACAAATATGCTGATAAAAGACTGTTGAAGATTGGCTGGATTGTTTAAATAAGGAGTGAAAATGGCCTATGGTTTTTTAGACTGGGCAACTGTTCATCAGATCCAGGTATGATAGCTGTAGAAAACCCAGAAGGATCAGTGTAAGATCGCAAAAATGCTTCCCACAGGTGAGAGTATTAAAATCCTAATGGTAAACTACTGAAGGATTCACAACAAAGTGCCTGAATTTGAAGTGCTCATGAAAAGCAGTGAAGCTCACATAACAACAGGTACTGAGAGCTGGTTGAAACTTGAAATTGATAGCAGTGAGGTTTTGGGGAAAATTCAAGAGTGTATCATAGGATAGGCAAATGTAAAATGCAGGTGGTGTATTTGTTGCAGTAGACAAAAAAGCTCAGATCCATCAAGATAGAAATTGAAGTGGCATGTGTGACTGTTTGGGCAAGACTCAGTATCAGGGATGGGCATAAAATAATAATTGGATCTTTCTATCACCCACCAGACTCATCTCCTGATGTAACCAATAACTTTAGAAAAAATCTCAATTCAGCTGTACGTAGTAAGTTCCCCAATCATATTATAATCATCGGTGGAGACTTTAATCATCTAACAATTAATTGTGAAAATTACAGTTTTGTTAGTGGTGGGCATGATAAAACATACTGTGAAACTTTGCTAAATGCCTTCTCTGAAAACTACCTAGAACAGACTCACGGTGGAAATATATTGGATTGGATGGCAACAAAAAGACCTGACCTCTTCAAGGATATCCACATCGAAACTGGTATCAGTGACCATGATGCAGTTGTGGCAACAATGATTAACAAAGTACAAAGGACAACTAAAACACACAAAGAAATATATGTTCAGTAAAATAGGTAAAAAAATCAGTAATGTCATATCTCAGTGAGGAACTTGAAACTTTCAGCACACGTCAGCAGCATGTGGAAGAACTCTGGCTCAAGTTTAAAAGATTGGTTGACCACATACTGGATAGATATGAACCCAGTAGAACAGTTCATAATGGGAGGGAACCTCCATGGTATACAGTCATTGAAAATAAACTTCTAATGAAACAAAGATTACTGTATAATAGGTGTAAAACGAAGCGTCGAGCTACAGATAGAGAAATGCTGAATTAAACATGTTTGGCTGCCAAGAGAGCAATACATGATGCACTCAATGACTAATGTAGCAGAATATTGTGAAATGACATTTCACAAAATTTAAAGAAATTCTAGTCCTCTGTAAAACCTGTCAATGACACCAAAGTCAGTGTCCAGTTCCGAATGAATGAAACATGAAAAGAAATTGAGGATAGCAAAGCAAAAAAAGAACTCCTTAACTCAGTTTTGGAATGTTCCTTTACAAAGGAAAACCCAGGAGAACTGCCCAAGTTTAATCCTTGTACCACTGAAAAGATGAATGAAATAAGTATTGATGTCAGTGGTGTTGAGAAACAGCTGAAATTGTTTAAATTGAAGAAAGCTCCATGGCCCAATGAAATCCCTGTCAGATTCTATATAGAACTTGTGGCTGAGTTAGCCCTTCTTCTCACTACAATCTATCATGGATCCCTCAAACAAAAAACCATGTCCAGCTCTTGCAAAAAGGCACAGATCACACTTGTCTGCAAGAAGGGTAGTAGAAGTGATCCACATAACTACCATTCAATATCCTTGAAATCGATTTATTGCAGAATCTTTTAAAATATTCTGAGCTCAAACATAATGAGGTACCTTGAACAGAATTACCACCTCAATACCAACCAGAATAGTTTTTAAAACATTGATGATGTTAAACCCAACTCACACTTTTCTCACATGACACACTGAAAGCTTTGGATCAAGGCAACCAGCTAAATGCAGTGTGTCTTGATTTCCGAAAATTGACTCATTACCATACCTACACTTATTGCCAAAAGTATGATCATATGGGATATCAAGTGAAATTTGTGACTGTATTGAGGACTTTTTGGTAGGGAGGACACAGCTTGTTATCTTGGATGGAGAGTCATCGTCATATGTAGAAGTAACTTCAGGTGTGCCCCACAGTGTGTGTTGGGACCCTTGCTGTTCATGTTCTATATTAATGACCTTGCAGACAATGTTAATAGCAAAATCAGGCTTTTTGAAGATGATGCAGTTATCTATAATGAAGTACTATCTGAGAGAAGATGCATGAATATTCAGTAATATCTTGACAAGTGAAATGCAGTAAGTGAAACAGGCAAAAAGGAATACAAACGTCTCAAAAATGAGATCGACAGGAAGTGCAAAATGGCTAAGCAGGGATGGCTAGAGGACAAATGTAAGGATGTAGAGGCCTATCTCACTAGGGGTAAGATAGATACCGCCTACAGGAAAATTAAAGAGACCTTTGGAGATAAGAGAACGACTGGTATGAATATCAAGAGCTCAGATGGAAACCCAGTTCTAAGCAAAGAAGGGAAAGCAGAAAGGTGGAAGGAGTATATAGAGGGTCTATACAAGGGCGATGTACTTGAGGACAATATTATGGAAATGGAAGAGGATGTAGATGAAGATGAAATGGGAGATACGATACTGCGTGAAGAGTTTGACAGAGCACTGAAAGACCTGAGTCGAAACAGGGCCCCCGGCGTAGACAACATTCCATTGGAACTACTGACGGCCTTGGGAGAGCCAGTCCTGACAAAACTCTACCATCTGGTGAGCAAGATGTATGAAACAGGCGAAATACCCTCAAACTTCAAGAAGAATATAATAATTCCAATCCCAAAGAAAGCAGGTGTTGACAGATGTGAAAATTACCGAACTATCAGCTTAATAAGTCACAGCTGCAAAATACTAACACGAATTCTTTACAGACGAATGGAAAAACTAGTAGAAGCCAACCTCGGGGAAGATCAGTTTGGATTCCGTAGAAACACTGGAACACGTGAGGCAATACTGACCTTACGACTTATCTTAGAAGAAAGATTAAGGAAAGGCAAACCTACGTTTCTAGCATTTGTAGACTTAGAGAAAGCTTTTGACAATGTTGACTGGAATACTCTCTTTCAAATTCTGAAGGTGGCAGGGGTAAAATACAGGGAGCGAAAGGCTATTTACAATTTGTACAGAAACCAGATGGCAGTTATAAGAGTCGAGGGACATGAAAGGGAAGCAGTGGTTGGGAAGGGAGTAAGACAGGGTTGTAGCCTCTCCCCGATGTTGTTCAATCTGTATATTGAGCAAGCAGTAAAGGAAACAAAAGAAAAATTCGGGGTAGGTATTAAAATTCATGGAGAAGAAATAAAAACTTTGAGGTTCGCCGATGACATTGTAATTCTGTCAGAGACAGCAAAGGACTTGGAAGAGCAGTTGAATGGAATGGACAGTGTCTTGAAAGGAGGATATAAGATGAACATCAACAAAAGCAAAACAAGGATAATGGAATGTAGTCTAATTAAGTCGGGTGATGCTGAGGGAATTAGATTAGGAAATGAGGCACTTAAAGTAGTAAAGGAGTTTTGCTATTTGGGGAGCAAAATAACTGATGATGGTCGAAGTAGAGAGGATATAAAATGTAGGCTGGCAATGGCAAGGAAAGTGTTTCTGAAGAAGAGAAATTTGTTAACATCCAGTATTGATTTAAGTGTCAGGAAGTCATTTCTGAAAGTATTCGTATGGAGTGTAGCCATGTATGGAAGTGAAACATGGACGATAAATAGTTTGGACAAGAAGAGAATAGAAGCTTTCGAAATGTGGTGCTACAGAAGAATGCTGAAGATTAGATGGGTAGATCACATAACTAATGAGGAAGTATTGAATAGGATTGGGGAGAAGAGAAGTTTGTGGCACAACTTGACCAGAAGAAGGGATCGGTTGGTAGGACATGTTCTGAGGCATCAAGGGATCACCAATTTAGTATTGGAGGGCAGCGTGGAGGGTAAAAATCGTAGAGGGAGACCAAGAGATGAATACACTAAGCAGATTCAGAAGGATGTAGGTTGCAGTAGGTACTGGGAGATGAAAAAGCTTGCACAGGATAGAGTGGCATGGAGAGCTGCATCAAACCAGTCTCAGGACTGAAGACCACAACAACAACAACATCTTGACAAGATTTCAGCATGGCACAGAGACTTCTAAATATTCAGAAATGTAAAATTTTGCACTTGAAAGAGTGAAAAAAATGTAGTATCCTATGACTATAATATCAATGATCCACTGTTGAAACTGGCCAGCTTGTACAAGCACATGGGTGGAACACTTTGTAAGGATGTGAACTGGAATCATCACATAGGTTCAGTCATGGGTAAAGTAGGTAGCAGACTTCAGTTTACTGATAGAATATTGGGGAAGTGCAATCAGTTGAATATTACTCCCAAGTGTGTGGGGCCCTTACCAGATAGGACTAACAGGGATTTTTGAACATATACAGAGAAGGGCAGCACGAATGGTCACAGGTTTGTTTAATCCATGAGAGAGTGTCACAGAGATACTGAAGGAACTGAAATGGGAGACTCTTGAAGACAGATGTGAACTGTCCCAAGAAAGTCTATTAACAAATTTCCAAGAACCAGCTTCAAATGATTGCTCTAGGGATATACTACAGCCCCTATGTATTGCTCCCACAAGGATCATGGGGATAAGATTAAAATAATTACTGCATGCACAAGAGCAACAGAACATCATGAGCAAAAAACAGCAACAACAACAACAACAACATTTTACAATTGTCTCGCTAAGTGTCAGACTATGAATACAATGATTTGAAGCTCAACATCTGGACAGTCTAATTATTCATCAAGCAGTACATCCCTTCAAGTATGTTCCTAGGTCAAAGGAAGCAGAGAGCATGCCACTTTCAATAATCTTTCCTAGTGAAGTACTGTGACATTCAAACCAAGCTTCACAGAGAGAACAGCTTTACTTTTATATGCAATATACTAATGTGACTTCGAAATGACTAGTTAGTTAGTACACTCTCTGTAAAAATGTGTCTGGAATTGTCAGTTTTTCCATAAAAAAGAATGGGAGTCTGTTTTAATGTTTTCAGTATCATAGTCACTGCTAAAACATCAACTGCAATTATTAGTTTCTTTTCGTAAATATTCCTTTTTGCTTTAACCTACACCTTATAGATTTGCAAACAGCAAAATTATTTGCAATACCAGAAATTCTGGTATACTGTTAATAGTAGCTGCACATTGACAGTTTCCTCATGACAATTTGAAATATTTCATAGCATTCAAATGATATCACTGAAAATGCATTTTAATTCTAGTGCTTCTAACTGCTTTTGATACATCAGAGGCCTGGCAGCAGCAGAGTTATGGCTAAGATTCCAAGTCTGTATCGATAGGCTTGTAGCACCAACTGACACATGGCAGATGCAGTGCGTGACCCTTTCATGCCAATCCTATCATACTCAGCTAAGATAGGGTTTAAATGCAGCTGCTCGGCACTGACTTTGTGGAAGGGCAGTGTTTGCGTGTCACCATGAAAAAGTATGGAACAGGGTTACTGACTGGCATCTGCCTGTTTTAGACAGCTGTATGTCAAACTACAGAAGCTTCCTGGTGGCTGGTCTACATCCAAGGTGATCAGCATGTGGTCGTATGAGAAAACACAAGAGGGCATCTGGCAAGTGGGGTGCTTCTTTCAGCAGGACATCAACTGCAGCTGCTGGCATTCTAGGTAAGTTATTCACACTGGCTGTGGATTAAGCCCTTGCAACAGTCACTGCATTTTCACAGTATACTGCCACAGAACCCAAGTCTGCCACCTAACACACCTACTTCTAATACTACAGTTTTGAATTTTGTGACATGCATAATTCTATATTTTTGATCATTTAAAGCAAGATGCTAATCTTTGCATAAATTTGAAATCTTATCAAGAACTGAATTAATATTTATGCAGCTTTTTCAGACTGTACTTAGTTATAAATAACTGCATAATCTGCAAAATGTTGGAGGGTACTATTAATATAAAACATCAACAATAAGGACACTAACACACTCCTCTTGAATATACTTGATATTATTGTATATTTGTTGATAATTCTCCACCTGAGAGAATATAATATGTGGGTCCTATAAAGGAATCCTCAATCCAGTAACAAATTTTGTTTGAAACAACATATGATCACACTTTCGTTAATAAATGTCTGTGTAGTATTAAGTCAAATACTTATTGAAGGCCACGAAATACTGCATCATCCTATTTTTCCTGATCCACAACTTTCAGGACATCATAGGAGAACAATAATGATGGGTATCATTATCTTTATAAGAAGTCTCCCCTCTCCACAAAAAACAGGCCCTTTAGTAAAATAACAGCATCTGGCTTAGTGGGTCCAAGTACTAATAGATAGACAGATAAAGTACTTACTGTGCCACAAATCAATATGTGCAGCATTAAGAACAAGATAGCAGAATCAGAACATTATTCTACATGTAAAAATGTGAATGTAGTTTGCAGATCAGATCACTGGCTAACTGAATCTGAAAGACACCTTTGTTGCTCAAGGATATATTTTTACCAGCATTATGTGTTGGAAACAGAGAAAAATGGTGGAGTTTTAATTCTTGTCAAATGTGCTCTGAAATTCACAAAAGTTTTTGTAAGCCAATTTTGTGCCGAATTAATAATGAGTTCAGCTGTATAAAGCTGATTGGCCAGAATAGGGTAGTTCTAAGTCTTTATAAGCCTTCAAATAAAGCTGTAGAAATGTTCTTCAGAAATTTTGAACTTCTTGTGAAAAAGTATTTGGGGGGGGGGGGGGGGGGATGAAAGGAGAAAAAAAAAATCACCATCTATGGTAACCTCAATACAGACTGTCAAATTTAAATTTATTCTGTACAAACAAAATAGCTACTCATCAAGAAGCATGCTCATACAATATTATTGTTAACTTTTGTAACAAGATTTTTTACTGTTAGTCATTCAGATGGATGTTTCTCTGACCATGAACCATTACTCATCACACTCTACAGCAGTGGTTTCCAACCTTTTCTAGAGTTGGCACAGGATATAGTGGCCAAAGCACAGTGACCAATTTTCATCCAAAGCACTAGATGAGTTCATTCATTTGTTCAGAAGGGGATGCAAAAAGTGTTTTTCCACCTATTGGCCAGTCAGTGATGACAGAATTGAGGTGCATGCCCTGCAATCTTTCTCAAACGATTTTAGAGAAACTATTCAGGAAAAAAAAAAAAAAAAAAATCAGTGTTGAGGTACTTACAGCTTTATTTGTGAGGTTCATGATGACAAGCTCATCAATTCATTAATGGTCATAGTTATTGTGAAATTTACATGGAAGTAACACATTGTACAAAATTCAAAAAGCTTGCAATAATAGGGGCCACTATGATTTTGTGTTTGGTGCATATTACATAATATGTTGCTGAATATGAAATTTGGCTAACTGTCACCAATCTTGAGACAATTGATCTGATGTAACGCATTTACATCGTGCTGTGCAGGCAATACAGCTAGGCTGAAACAGCCACAACAGTCTTCATATTTCATGAACAGTTTGAGATATCAAAATGAGATTTTGGAAAATGATATTATGCAAAGAGGAGAGTATTTGACTATGTGATTATTATGCAAAACTTCATTAACTACCATGTTATACCTCTAACTGCACACTTTTCCAATGAAAGAACAATTTTAGGGCCATTGATAGCTGGTGAAATGAGAAATGTTATGGTTTTTGGAATAACATAAGTGATGACATTACATGTTCATTCCATATCGAGGACATGCTTTTTCATAAGCTACTGACCTTACATTTCCTCAGTCTCTCACTTAATAAAGTTAATAAACCACTGTTTCAGATTACGCTCACAATTGCTTCTGTACATGTTAGACAGGTGGCACTATGTAAATTCCACTGTTTTTGACAAAAGAAGGAAATTTTAACATGACAACAAGAGAAATATGTAGGTTTTACTCAAGATTCACCACACATGACATTCTTGAAAGTTACAAATCGCTAAAAGCCAAGCAAAAATAATTTGTTGTGTTTTCAGTGGAATTATTTCTAGATACTAACTAAAGCAGAGGTGACAGATCACTCTGAATGGTCACAATGCATGTTTGGGTGTGAACAGGCTCCACTTAATATTTATGAAAAATGTGAGTATAGGCTTCAGTTTAGAACAGCATTTGCCTCACAGTGCTCAGTTTTCCCCTAGAGTGTCTGCCTGTAACCCTCGTAACTACCGCTCTCCCCATGCATGCCCTGCCAGCTGTGCATCTACTGGCCATGGTATTATGCACAAACACTACCTGGTGCCCTCTTTGCAACTCCAAATAACCTAAAGCTCCTCTAAGTTTATTTATTTTGTTTATTAATTTTAATTTCTTTTGAAAAACTTTATTTGACCATAATCTGCGATACACGCTTTAGAAAAAGAGGGTCATCAAACTTACCAGAATATAGATGGCTATGTCTTACTTAAATACCTAATAGTATGTCTCAGAACATCAATGTGATGGTTGAAATTAAACAATGGAAACTCCAGATAGGAAAATAAACAATGTACAAAAAGATAAGATTGTTAGTTACCATAAATATGACATGCAAGTTACAGACAGGCACAATTAAAATACATTTACACACAAGCTTTCAACCACAGCCTTCATCACAAAATGAGGAACACACACTATTCATTCACACAAGCAAGCACACCTCACAAACACATCCCACTGACCCTGGCAGCCTGGGCCAGATGAAGGTTGTGGCCAAAAGTGTAAGTGTCTTTTAATTGTGCCTGTCTGCAACTTAACGTGTCATCTTTATAGAAAGTAGGAATCTATCTTTTTCTAAATTGTAGATGGTTGAATTTTTTGTTCTTTATGCAGCTCCTGAATGTTTAGTTTTGAACTTGTTAAAGCACATCTAGATCACTCACCACATTCAGATGAATGCAGTGCTTTGTTTTCATGATGGCTGGTGTCAAGAATTTGACCTCTCATAGATATGTTGATGAGGATTATATGAGGACTTTTTAGGCTTCTTTTGCCACTCCTGAATAAATATAAAGGAAACTGACCCAAAATTCTTCCAACCTCATTTATTGAAAGTGTTCATTAGGACTTTAATCACATTTCAAATTAATTGCATCCTCTTTTACTTCATCAGGAAGTGCATGCATGTCAGTTGTGAAGAGTGATCTTGCTAATTTGCCTTGCCAGTATTCTGAAGACAAATGGCAAAAATAAAATTTGAACTCTTCTTGAATGAGTTTTGTGTGTTCACTGATGATAACTCTCCAGTTGTTGACACTGCACTGTTAGCTACCTAGAAGTTCATTCAATTGAGGGGAAGTTAGTGATGAGAGCATCCAGGTGTCACTTTCAGAGTTGTGTCTTTTCCAAGAAGGCCTTTATGTGATCATTGGCATCCATTATTGTTGTATTTTTACTTTGCAGTTTCAAATTCAGATTATTCTGGGTTCCAAAGAAGTCCACAAGATATTCTAGGGAAAAGTAAAGCTGTCATCACTGAATGATGAAGCTCAACGTTCCCTTGACTCAAAAGAAACAGTTCTACCTCTGGTTTCAAATCACACAGCCTGCTAAGCGTATTTCCCTTCAAAAGGTACCGGACGTCTGTATGAAATATCAAAGATTGGTGCTCAGCACTGAGATCATTACACAGGACTCAGAAAAAATGAATGTTCACACCACTTTATTTTATTGACTACACTGATAGCCACTTTCAGTGTATTGTTCAATTTCTCAGGAAAAATTTTAGAAGCTACAGCTTGTCAGTGGATCATACAGTGAGAGCCAATAAGATTATGCTTTCGTTTCTTTGGCAATAGGAGCCAGAACGTGAACCTAAAATGGTTGGTGCTCTGTCATTACAAATTCCCACAACTCTGTCCCAAGGCAAACACTTTTCAACCAAAAATTTCATTATCAGCAGAAAATACATCAGAATCTTTTGATGTTGTTTCCAAGTTTTTAGAAAAAAATAGTTCTTCCATTATTTTCTTCTCATCCACAGATCAATAGTATACTGTTAAGTAATATTGATGAGCTGTATTAGTAGAATCATCACACTGCAAGGCAAAAAATTGGGGCATATTTTGTCTTTTAACTACCCGTTCCCTTACATTCAGTGCCATTTGCACACTGTTGTTTAAAAGAGGCATATTGTCCATTTTTCACTGGATATCTTCTGCAGAAACAATTATGGTTGCTTTGAGAATGGAAGACTTGGTTAACGTCTCACCAATAGTATGAGACTTTTGTTTTGTTTTTTGCTATTAAGAGAAAAATATCATATTATAATGCTCCAATAACTTTCTCATTTTCCTGCTGAAAGATACCAGTAGAGTCCAGTTTCATGTGATTTTAATTTTTTTCCCAACAAAAAGCTACTTTAGTTTATTTTTCAACACAAGGTGAGCTATTGTTGGATGATGGTCCAGATGCACACGCTGCAGTGAATCATTACTGAGGATATTATCACACACAACTCACTGTGGCATTGGATGTTGTCTTTTTCAATAAAGTTGAATTGGTATTTAATATATTCTTCATTATACAATGTTCTTTTAGCAGACATGTTCACTCAGTGCACAAAACCAATAAAAATACTGCTGCCAGCTCTAAAAAAAAAAGCACTCGCTACTGCAATAAGAATATAAAATTCTTGACCTATCTAACAGAATGATCCTGCTTCCTTCTGAACCATCTACAGCCCCCTTGCCATATGCCAATAAATCTCTCAGCCCCCCCCTCCTCCTCCTCCTTGGGTTGGAAACCATTGCTATACAGCAAACTGTCACACACTAGTAGTACAACCCAAGAAGAAAATGCAGAGAGTTGGGCAAGAGGTTGGAAAGATGAGTTTGTGAACTTGTTTACTGATACACTAAGTTGTATGAAATGGGATTTTTCTGTATGAAACACAGACTGGACAAATTAATGTTAAAATTATGTTTGATAGATTCTTCACAAATATTATTGATATGTGGTACACTTTTTCACGTATAAGAAACACTCATTTTACAGATAAGCTTAAAACAAAATTGCCAGACTGTTATACTAAAGAACTTAAAGCACTAGGGAACAAATTTTGTTACTACAAAGTGTGTATAGAAATAGCTGTAAGATAGACACTAAATAGGCTGATATGGATTATAGGATGTACCTGAAGTACAAGTTTTTGTAAAACTAAGCTGCTGAAGCAGCAAAAAAAAGTTAGTCTTTGAAAGGTTTACAGAAACTGCTCCAAATAAGAGTAAAGTGGCTTGGCAGATTATCATGCAGGAACACTCTCCTGCTCACACAAATGAAGTGCCACTTGAACCAGAGACAAACTGAACAAGTTCTTTGTGTCCTCAGCAAAAGAAATTGGAGACAGAATCAGCGTGGCCAACACATCTGTAAATTAACTGCTTGGCAAGCAACTGGCACTGAAACAGTCTTTACAGTGGAAAATTATCAATCAACTACTCTCATAATTGCTGTAACAAAATCTCCAACTCTAAAAATATGTGTAATTATTGACTATCCAACTACATCATCAAGAGAACTTTTTATTTGATCAATGAAACTTTAGCAAACATTTTTAACTAATGTCTTCAGTTTGGAATTTTTCATGAATCATTAAAAATTTCAAAAGTCAAACAACTTAACTTTTTTTTTAAAAGGAGACAATACCCCTCCAAAATTGAGACCTGCCTCAGTAGTTCCTGTAATTTCCAAAATATTTGAAACTGTTGTATACAACCTAGTGGAGAAAAAATACCACTTCAGCATTTCTTATTATCATAAACTAGATAACCACTGCTTTTGAAAATAAAAATAAGGGCTCACTTATGTGATTTAAATGAAGTCTTCATTGCATTCCTTATGAAATATTGCTTGAGAAACTTGAATTATGTGGGGCAGTAAAACATCAATGAAAATAATTGCTTCATACTTAAGTAATAGGGAACAGTATGTCTCTGATGAAAATTATTGAGACAGGGGTACCATATAAATCAGTTATTGGACTATTCTGTTTTGTAATTGCAATCAATGATTTGCCACATCATGTTTCTCAGCTATACATATGACACAAAAATAATTGCATCTCTTCAAAATACACCAGTAATGCAACAAATGTCAATGGTATCACTAGATGCTGCAATGGAATGGTTGACCACTAACAAACTTCTGTGTAACCCTAAGAAGAACATGACTCATCATTTTCTGTTAGGGCTACCAAATAATACAAAAGGTATAACATATCAACTTATAGCATTCCATACTGACACCAAGTCACCCCGGGGAGAACACATTGGTCATATACTCAAAAGAATATCAAAGGTAACATACATAATATGGAAAGTGAGATATCTAGGTACTTCAGAATATTTAAGGTAGATGTATGAGGGTTGTCACTTTAATAGTGGCAACTATTTATTTACAGCTCTTACAAAATAGGTGTGTGTTTCAAAGTTTTATCGACCTTCAAAGTAGTCACCAGCATTGTGTATAACCCGTTGCCAGTGATTCGGAAGTCGTAGGTTACTCTTAGCAGTGCCAGTTGCATTGACAGTTCGAGCGGCACGGTCTATTGCCTGAGGAATCTGCATAGTTCTGAAGCGAATGCCGCAAAGTGTTTCCTTCGGTTTAGAAATCTAGTTGAACTCACGAGGACTTAAGTCAGGGGAGTGCAGTAGGTGGTATAGCACTTAGCAGCCCCATCAGCCAAACAAATCAGTAACAGCTTGCACTGTAGTGCTTGAGCATTGTCCTGCGAAATGATGATCAGGTCCTGCAGAAAGTGTCATCATTTCTGTCTCTCTGCTGTTCATTTTTGGAACACAACCTACGACCAGCTTAGAGACAGAAGTGATGACACTTTCTGCAGGACCTGACCATCATTTCGCAGAACAATGCTCAAGCACGTACAGTCCAAGCCGTTGCAGATTTGTTTGACTGATGGGGCTGCTGAGCGCTATACCACCTACTGCACTCCCCTCACTTAAGCCCTCATAAGTTCAACTCGATTTCTAAACTGAAGGAAACACTTCACAGCATTCGCTTCAGAGCTGCTACAGATTCGTCAGGCAATAGACCCCACCACTCGAACTGTCAACACAACTGGCATTGCTAGGAGTCACCTACAACTTCCACATCACTGGCAACAGGTTATACACACTGCTGGTGACTACTCTGAAGGTCAGTAAAACTTTGAAACACGTATCTATTTTGTATGAGGTGTAAATAAATAGTTGCCACTATTAAATTCCAGCCCTTGCATTTCTGGCTGTTACAGTCTCATATTTCTTATGGACTGCTGGAATGGGCGCACTCTGCACATATTAGTAACATACTAAAGATACAATAAAAGAAAGTCATAAGTGAAAAGTATAGGACTAGATCACTGTTGACCTGTACATCAGGACAACACTATGGGAAAAATTGCAAAGGATGTTCCAAGAGATATTCCAAGACAGAGACTGGTAAAAGCAGCTCACTTGCCCAAAGTCAGAGTCCTAAAAGTCTTTAGCAAACTAAAATTCTCAGCACAGTCCATGTCATGCAAATAATTACAAATAAAATTGTGTAAATAGTTGGTTAATATCCATACTATAATATAACATAATTTTTTGATGCACACATTGTGAACATACATTAAAACTTAAAATGTATGGCTCTGTGTTTGTAATTGTGTGTCATTATGTATATTGATGTTATGTATATGGGATGAAGACTACTCCATTTCATATATGGTCTATGGGGAATAAAGATGAAGAGAGCATGAGTTGGGTTTCACATGAGTGATCTTTCAGAATCCATGCTGACTGGTGTGAAGAAACTCATTTCATTTGAGATACCTCATCCTTCCTGAACTCAGAACGTGTTCTCCGATTCCATGAACATTCAATAAATGAGAAGGGACATTAGGTCTGCAGTTGTGTATGTGAAATGAAGATGATTATTTTATGCAATAATCTATTTCCTAATCTCATTAGTGCCCAATGATAAGGAAGTGATTTTTGTCACATATTTATTCTTTCATTCACTTATTCGTGCAGACAGTTCTGTAAATCTCATCGTGAAAGAGAACATTCAGTGATGTAGGATAAGTCAATAGGCAGGAGTAGCTATTGTAGGCTTAGTAACATAGTAAGAAAGCTACTTTCAAAAAAGAGCTTCTGCTCTTAGACTATTCATCTTCCATGTGTAATATGCTGTAGATGAATGTGTTACAAAAGAATATCAAGTTAAAAGGGTTTTTGGTAGTAGAGTATAATAGAATGCACCATATAAAATTATTTAAATATAGGACAGATGGAGTTCGTAAAATAAGAACTCAAGAACTTTAATGAATCTTTATAGTCACTGGGTTTGCTTGACAATGTATAGTTTTATGTATGTTAGCAGGTACTAGGAGACATTCAGAAATGATGATGCTTGCCATAGGACTCGCAAAGTGGAATGGTTTCCAAACTGGCACAAAGAAAAGAGAAATTTTACAGTTCTCAGTATGGGCAGAGACTATATTTTATCATCACTGAAATATGTTGTTTTCACTGTATTACTAAAACATTTAATGCAGGATAAGATAGTTAAGGTATATCTCTGTACCCAATTAGAAAAAGATGCCACAATTTTTGCTTCTTGACTCATCGCAACAGAACAAACACTGCTTAATGGAAGATTGACAATAAAGAAATCCTACATTGCAGCTGTGAAATGTTTGGCTGCAAAATGAGCCACAGGAGGGGAAAGAGGGAAAGGGGGAAAGAACTTCCCTTTGGATAACCTGAAAATGAATTTCTCTTTTGATGCAGTTAACCCTCTTTCTGGAGAAGTTTCCTTTTCATACGATAATCTTAGGCACGCGCTTTTGTGTATAAATAATATCAGCTAATAGACTGTGTAAATATGTAACACCATTACCTTTTAATTTCACTTTCCTTTGTTCTCAGTGCCATATTGAATAACAATTTCTTAATTAATGAACCACTTATTTCAGCCATCACTTTGTCATAGATGCGATTTAGTAAGCGTGGAACTGCAGGCATTACTGTTGGATGAAGTGCTTTGCAGTCATCTGACAGTCTTCGAATATCTCCAGTGTAAAAACCAACAGCACCACCAACCAGATACATGCCATTCTGTAACAAGAAAGTTTCAAGACTTTTCACCACTCATATCTTATAATTCTCAACAGAACAAAGACTTCTTTGTCCCAAACAGTAACAATATGAATATCAATATCAACATCAACATAGCTCTCTATAGTAACTGTAGAAATGGCAGAAGTAGGTAATAAGGTAACAATGAATATGAAACAGTAAATTATATTCACCTCACAGCATCGTTCTAGCATATGTGCCAAAGGTAAGAAAGATATCATGACGTCATTGCAATTTGGCCGGTGATCTCCTAACTGTAGGATTACAGCACACACTGCAGCTACAACATTTGAATGAGTCAGCATTACACCCTTGGGACTACCTGTTGTCCCAGATGTGTAGCATACTGTGCAGAGGTCAGTTGGCTTTGGTGGCTGAACAATATAAAAAACAAATTAATTTAACTGAGTTTGTATTCTGAACTATGCACTGATATGTTAACACAATAAATATTTTTCATACAAATAATGAACTACTAATGGGAGTTCCTGATGCTGGTAAATTTATTTTTCTTTGTTAGAGCAGCACCTTCTGCTTCAAATGTACTTTTGCATGTATGATACAATATTAGAATGTGCTTAATACAATGAACTAACTGTCCTTCAGAAATATACAAAAAACAAATTCTGTTTATAGTTTTACACATTTTATGTAAAGGTTCACTCACCTGCTCTCTGTTATCTTTCTGGGCTCCAAGTTTCTCAACCTCTTCAAAGCGAATTATTTCTACACCCCTGTTTTTTGCCCTCTGATTTGTAGCTGGCCGAACCTCTTTGATTACTATTAATTTCCTTAAACAACGTGGTGATCGATCCAACAGCATATTACATTTTGCGTCATCCTCACATATAACTAAATTTATTTCCGCTATAAGGAAAAAATATTTTTTAACTTAGATTTTTTTCAGTTTTATTGTACGTTTAATTATTTAGCATGAAATTTAAACAAGAATAAATTCAAAAGATTTATATATTATAGATGTACTTTAAGGGGTTTGTAGTGGAGTGCAAATAAGTAAATACCACATCTTATTTTTGTTGCAGACTTTTCTTTCTATTAAGAAATCAACAATAAAGACATACCTTGTTTGATTATATAAGCACAAGCATCAGGTCCCAAAGTATCATAAAGAGGTACTATCACCATTGAATAGCAATATGCACCCTGCTCTGTTATGATCCATTCAGGGCAGTTCTGACTGTAGATACCAACAAATGTTGTTGGTGAAGGTGTCAGTCCCAAGGCCACCAACCCTGAACCCAAATTTTTAGCTCTAAGGAGAGCTTCATTGTAATTAAGCCACTGATATGGTCTGTTGGGCCCCTCACGCCATCCAAGGCATGGTCCATTATCTGAAAATTATTAGGTGTCTTATTAAAGGACAACTTGGCCAGAAAATGAACAACAATACTTTTAGATCATTCTACTATACAACAAAATATATAGACAGCTAATAGTGTTCAGTAAATGTGTTCTTTTTTTTTTTTTTTTGACATAGTAAATAAAACAGCAGATAGGTAACTTACGTTAAGCAGCAGTGGCTGTTCTCAAAGTAGATGTTGTCTTCCATGTATGTAAATTAATCTAGAAATATTTCCTATGACCATCAATTAGAGCAGACTGGCATATAATAATAAGTATATAATAAGTTTCTTGTGCCACCTACAAAATTTCGTGCTCTAGCATGTCATCTGTGAAATGAGCGACTCGTTTACATAAAAATGGCAATTTCAGCGTCTTACCGCATCCCCAGACAACCATTGAATTAGTCATAGTTGTTTTGTTAGTATACTCTACAGGCATATCCTGCAGTGGCTGCTGCCACAATTTTATGTAAAAATTTACTTGTTCTGCATCCTGGAAGGATCCTTCATTATGAGATTTACAGAATGTGATATATGAATGAAAACCGCAACTGTTAAGAGAAACATGGTATGCAACCTATATGTACACCAAGTGATCAAAAGTATCTGGACACCTGGCTGAAAATGGTTTACAAGTTTGCGGCGCCCTACATCCATAATGCTGGAATTCAACATGGTGCTGGCCCACCCTTAGCCTTGAAGACAGCTTCCACTCTCACAGGCATATGTTCAGTCAGGTGCTGGAAGGTTTCTTGCAGAATGGCAGCCCATTCTTTATGGAGTGCTGCTCTGAGGAGAGGTATCGATGTTGGTTGAAGAGGCTTGGCAGGAAGGATTCAGGTCAGGACTCTGTGCCGGCCAGTCCATTACAGGGATGTTATTGTCATGTAACCACTCCGCCACAGGCTGTGCATTATGAACAGGTGCTCGATCGTGTTGAAAGATGCAATCGCCATCCATGAATTGCTCTTCAACAGTGGGAAGCAAGAAGGTGCTTAAAACATGAATGTAGGCCTGTGTTGTGATAGTGCCATGCAAAACAACAAGGGGTGCAAGGCCCTCCATGAAAAACACAACCACACCATAACACCACTGCCTCCGATTTTTACTGTTGGCACTACACACGCTGGTAGATGATGTTCACTGGGCATTCGCCATACCCACACCCTGCCATCAGATCGCCACATTGTGTTTCATGATTTGTCACTCCACACAACATTTTTCCACTGTTCAATTGTCCAATGTTTATGCTCCTTACACACTTGGCATTTACCAGTGTGATGTGTGGCTTATGAGCAGCCACTTGATCATGAAATCCAAGCTTTCTCACCTCCCGCCTAACTGTCATAGTACTTGCAGTGTATCCTGATGCAGTTTGGAATTCCTGTGTGATGGTCTGGATAGATGTCTGCCTATTACACATTATGACCATCTTCAACTGTCAGCGGTCTCTGTCAGTCAACAGACGAGGTCAGTCTGTACGCTTTTATGCTGTACGTGTCCCTTCATGTTTACACTTCACTATCACATCGAAAACAGTGGACGTAGGGATGTTTAGGAGAGTGGAAATCTTGCGTGCAAATGTATGACACAAGTGACACCCAATCACCTGACCACCTTTGAAGTCCGTGAGTTCCGCAGAGCACCCCATTATTCTCTCTCATGATGTCTAATGGCCTCTGAGTCGCTGGTATGGAGTACCTGGCAGTAGATGGCAGCACAATGCACCTAATATGAAAAATGTATGTTTTTTGGGGGTGTCCAGATACTTTTGATCACATAGTGTATTTTCATTGCATCTAAGACTAGAAGATGAGGAAACTAGTTACAACGTTTCTACTTTGTTTAATCCTGCACAGGGCCAGGTACTATTTTTTTGTGCAGCACTTCTCTGCTATTTTTGGCAAATGTATATCATTTGTTACTCAGAAATTGTAGTGAGATTTAAATGAAGGCACCCCAACTGATAATGTCAAAATTCTAATGAACCTTTTGAACATACAAGTTGCAAAAGAACAACTGTTTCAAAATATTGTTTCCAACTAACCTGCCCACAACAAAATAAATAAAAATGGCAAAAGACTTATTGACGTGTGTGATGCCTTTGATCTTATCTGTAACTTATTTCAAGAGATATCACATGAAAAAGAAAATTTGTACTCTTCATAAGAAGATTTTGGTGATACTGAGTTGGACCTTATTGCAGTATGTGGCCATGGTGGTCTAGTAGGTGGGGCACTGGACTCCAGTTCTAAAGGTTTCAATGGTACGAGTCAGTGCTCCCCTCCCTCCCTACCCCCCCCCCCCCCCCCCCCCCCCCCCCTCTCTCTCTCTCTCTCTCTCTCTCTCTCTCTCTCTCTCTCTCTCTCTCTCTCTCTCTCTCTCTCTCTCTCTCTCTCTCTCTCTCTCTCATATATTGTAGAATATGATATTCACATTAAATTTATTGAATCAAAATTGAAAATCTAAAAATCTAAATTAGTCACACCTGATGTGTAAAAATATGGATGAGGAGTCTGAGAATAGTTTTGAAAAATTAAATCTCTAAGGACCTGGTAGTGGTCTTTGTAGACTTTAAGAAAGCCTATGTTTCAGCTGACTGGGAAGTATTGTTTGACATATTTTAGAATTTGGAAATTATCAAGCAAACTTTGATACATTCAAAAATAAAATTCATGGGAGAAAATTCCAACATGTTCCTAATTAAAACTGATGTTCAACAGGGTGATGGATGGACCCAACTTCTGCTCAGTTATGTGTTAAAGAAGATCATCTGAGAATGGGAAAAGGAACTAGCCAGAAAATATTTAATGAACAAAATTTATATTGGATTTTTGAAGAATGGTGTTTTAAGTTAACTCTCTTGCATTCAGAAATGACTTGTCGATCTTGCAGAAACATACAGACAGTTCTGCAACAGGTAACTTAGCTGATTGGTGAAGAACAAAAATCTCTTTCAAGAAAAAGTACACAAGCAATACCTGAAGAGCACCTCATCACCCATCAGAATCTGATAAAATAGAAAAGTACATAATTTCAGTTACCTTGGTGAAAACATGCAGAAGAAAAATGGTGAAAACAAGTCCATGTCAGCAGGAGAGAGAATAGTACTGGCACTTTTCATAGGGCACATGTCCCATACAAGACAAAGACAATCTCAAGGAAAGCTGAATTCAGGCATTGTAGCACTGATCAAAAAACAAGTATCTATTGATTGGAGTAAGAGAACCCAAAAAGTGAGAGTGAAAGATGCTTCAGAAAACAATTGTTCCAAAGATAACAGACAAACAATAAGACTGTGAATAAGAGAAGAATTATATGTGGATGATGAAGTCAGTAAGGAAATTATGACTAAAATTCTACAATCCGACTAAGGAGGTGGTTGGCATTGAGAAACGGCCGGCGGTGAGAGAAAGAATGTAATGCTTTTGGGCTGCAAAATCTAATGATCCAAAATGAGAGAAGTAATGTTACTGAGCAGTTGGACCTGAAGTTGAGGAAAACAGCACAATGGGAAAGAAAAATAGGGAAGCGCATACGAGCATTGCCACAATATGAGAAGGAGATGACACAAGGATGGAAATACCAAAAGAGAGAATTTAAGACATGTCAGCCATGTGTTAAAAAGCTAGTTCTAATGTGCAATATTCTAACAAGTCCACTATAGGAAAAAAATTATTAAATGTATCATTCATTTAGTGAGCAAAGATACTATCAAGATTGAAAAAACTTGTAAGAAAACTTTGTGATCTGGGTAGTATAAGTTCTGTGTGAGTACATGACAAATAGCTCAGTAGTAACTTTGAATTACTTAATAGGATGTGTTTTGGAAGTTTCTATGGTGAGAGTCCTGTTTTTGTGTGAATTAACACTCCAAACAAAGAATTTGAGAAGAGCAGCTTGCTTTTGTTTGGGGATGGGGCTTTTCTGACAGTACTACACCACTAAGAAATTAACTGTTATTTACCTGATTACATTTGACAGACAAAAATAGTATTAGGATGAAATTAAATACCTTTACCTAACTAAGTTTGCTTAAGGAAGAGGAAGATGGCAGAAACTGGGATGCAAAAGAGTAAAATAAAAAGAAACAATGAAAATATGAGGTGGGATCAAAAAATACAGTGAATGAATTTTTGTATCAGTAACTGCTGATGCTAGAACTATGTCATGCAATTAGTCTGATAGCCTGATCTGTTTAGATGGACAGCATCATCAAGTAGGAACACATTCTGACTTGTCAGTCAGTGTCCAGAGATGCTAGAGTGAGGTGGTTTACCAAGTCTATCACACATCATGGATTTAGAACATCAAGTATTGATCCAAGTTGCAAGAAAGTGCCTAGAAACACAAAGTATTGAAATAAGTATGTAATAATAATTCTGTAACCCTTAAAACTGTTTAAAAGTGATATGAGCAGTTTAAAAGTGGAAATGAGATGGCAGAATGTGAGCAATGTTTGGGATATTCATTAACACCAAAAACAGAAGAAACATGTGAAAAGGTGCCAAACAGGCAAATAACTATTTGAAAGCTTTACTAAGAACTTAGCATCTTGTACAGGTCTGTGCAAAGCCTTTTAATGGATAATTTTTAATGGATCATTTACAAATGAGATGAGTGAGCACAAAATCCCAGACTGTTGAGTGATGAACTAGTTTGCACATAGTTGAAAGATTGTCTTCACTCAGGTCATGTCAAAAATTATAACTAGACATGACACTTGGGCCTAGGGGTACAGCCCTGAGATGAAAATTCAGAGTTCCCAATGGAAAACCAGTGAATCTCCTTGCCCTAAAAACGCATGTCAGTTAAAATTGAATATCAAAGTCATGCTCTTATGTTGTGGACGTAGTGTGACCAGAGCACATTCCAAGGGAACAACTGTAAATGCCATGTTTTACCTTGGTGTGCTGCAATGTTTGGAGAAAGAGACCAGAAAAAATGGGCCAGTGGCTTCCTTCATCATGACAATGCACTGTGCCACACCTTGCTTTTGATTTGTGAGTTTCTGGTCATGAAAATGTTCATGTCTGTCCACATTCACCTTACTCATCAAAGTCAGCACTATGTGACTTCTATCTCTTCCTAAAAATTAAAAGTGTGGCCAAAAGAAATTGTTTTAGCGTCATTCCTGACTCTGAGAGGGCAACGACATAGCAGCTGGATACTCTTCAAAAGAAAACTTTCAGAAATGCTTCTAGTGATGGATTCAATGTTGGAATACGTAAACTGCAAGGCAAGACACTACTCTGAGGGATATTACATCAAGTTCCATGTAAGCTTATTACTTTGTTTCTAATAAAATTATTCATCGCATTTTTAATCATGCCTCAGATATTCTACATGGTTAATGTTCTGAGAGGAGCATATGTTTTTTGCTATCAGGGGTTTTTTTGTGGAAAAGTGAGGAAAGTATTAGGGAATAACAGATTGGTAAAACTGAAGGATGTTTAAGAGAATAGGTTCAGCAACAGTTTTAACAAAATTCTCTCTCTTGGGTGACCATATCATATATGATAAAACTACAGGCATTGTAACTGCTACTGCAAGCAGCCTTCATCAGTTACCCTGCAACAGCAGTCAAAATTTCAGAAGTTTTTTCACATATGATATGGTCACAAACCACAAAGAATTTTATTGGATTGAAGACTATAGGTTTGCAAATCTCATACTATACAAACAGTCCCATATACCCTCCTTTCCCTGGATCCTTCTCTCTTCCTCAATAACTTTGGTATCTTTATCCACAGAAGGAACTCCTGGTTCTAAAAGACAGATATTTGATTTCTTTTCATTTGGCACCATTTGATACCAAAACCAGTTCTACACTCAGTCAATGTTTGTGAAACACTATTTATTCATTCATTCATTCATTCCATTCCTAGTGTTCTGTTGATCCAGTAAAGATGATTCTGTAATGAAGTACTGCCTCAAGAAAGCTACAATGATTTTTCTGCCAGACCTTGATAAGTTTTCAAATGGGTGCAAAGTTTGACAACTTGTTTTAAATAGTCATAAATGTAAAAATTGTGCATTTTAAATATGGAAAAACACAGCATCATATGAATGATATGACAAATTGGCAGCAGAAAAGCAAAATAAAAAATGCTGAACACAGTTTTCAAATGTTGCTTAAAGCAAATCTAGGGGCACTGCCCCAATTTAATTCTTTCAGCACTGCAAACATGAGTGAAATAGATATTAGTGCCACTGGGTATTGCGAAATAGTTGAATTCACTAAAATTGAAAGCTCCAGGGCCCGATGGCATCCCTATTAGAATCTGTACTGAATTTTCAGCTGAGTTTTGGCCATAATCGATCAAAGATCCCTCTAACAAAATCTGTGCCCAATAGTTGGAAGGAAGTGAAGATCACATCTATAAGAAGGGTAGCAGAAGTGACCCACAAAATTATCATCCAATCTCCTTGACATTGATTTATTGTAGAATCTTGGAACATATCCTGAGCTCAAAAATAACGACGTATATTGAACAGAATGACCTCCTCTATGCTAACCAGCATTGCTTCCAAAAACACCTGTCGTGTGAAACCCAACTCACACTTTTCTCACATGTTTTACTGAGGCAATCAGGTAGATGCAGTATTTCTTGATTTCTGCATTTGACTCATTATGACACCTATGCTAATTATGGTAAGTACAATTGTATGGGCTATTAAGTGGGATTTGTCACTAGACTTATTGCTTCTTGATAGGGAGGAAGCAGCATGTTTTCTTGGATGTAGACAAAAGCAAGCACTGTGACTACAGAGCAACAGCAGTGAGCAAATGAAATTGGTACTTTCCTCAACCAGCTAAGGACAAGTCTGCCACAATTAACATGTGCTTAAGCATTCAGAAGAGCATTGCAGAATGATATAAAGTACAATTAAATATTTAAATGTTGTCACAATACTGTGCCATGTGATGTAGAACCATACCCATGTTACACATTTTGAGTTGCATCATAGCCTGCTGATTAGTTTCCACAACAATCCACTTTTTATAAAGTTGCAAAAGTGCAAACTACTATAACACTGCAACTTTGGATTTAGATCCCTTTTTATGTAAAAACGTACTGTAGAGATTTTTATAGTGTTCCTCTTATTTGTCAAATTATTAAGTAAAAAATGATTTTTGTACTAAAATCTGTAAAATCTTAATAAATTAACTAGCCTTTACAAGTATGTTACAATGACAAAATTACAGCACTATGTTCACTGGGAGAAATGATGGAGCTGTACTGCATTTCAGAATAGTTATGTAACTTTACAGCAGAACAGAGACAGATCAGAGGTCGCATCCTACTCTGTTCCCTTAGAAAAATTCTTTAAGAGTTATTTAACTAATGATTTTATGGAACATACACGGCATGCAGTATTGCTCATAGAACATTTGTGAAGTAGTTAATCTTCAACAAACAAAAATACCTAAGATCTTGCAGTCAGAAAGGGTGCCACAGGCCCTTAAGGTGTTCTAATTACAGTTATTCTATTTTCTGTCTGGTGTGAAACAAAACTGACAGAATAAAAGGTCCAACACAGCAGTATATGGGAATTTATTCGATTGTCATCAGTTGCTCATGATGTATCTTGCAACACTTCAGGATGTGCAGTACTTCTCTCTGCAACCATATATGCTAAGCCTTGAATGGCATTGAAGACAACTGTCTTTTTCCATGTTTATCAGTTGAATAAGTTATTGGGCTTATTTCTGCAGATGTGAACTTTTGTGAACTGATAATTTACTGGAAGGCCTGCGTTTTAGTTTCAATGTTATTTTTTGTGTGCTATCTGTGTTATTGTAGAAAACCACGTGATACATGGTGTTGTGGCGTAGAGCGCCATAAATATCGATATTTGTTCTGTGCGTAAGTGTGCTATCTTGGAGGAGAGGGCTTTGGGCAGGATGTTGGATGCTAACGGCAGTTAGCCTCCAGACTTGTATCTGTGTAGAAGCTAAGTGTGAATAAATCTGTATCTGAGAGAATTCTAGTTGTTTACCTACAACTATTCCATATTACCTCACTGGTGACCCCGTTTTTGTGTAATACGCGTCCGAGTTACTGCCCGAAGGTTATTTACGTGCCTAACGCATCGGGTTTCTCCGCGATTGTGAGGGCCTTTGTTCAGTTCCAGACAATGGCCTTTCAGCATTCACCGACGCCCGGATTCCAGCAACATCTCTCCAGCACTCCTGCCGTCATAGTGGACATGCCGCAAGAATCTTCGGAATCCTTCAGCCAGAACATGCAGTGGAATTCATCGAGTGCTGCCAGTTTCTTCCAACCGCCAACGGTCGTGGACTCTGACTTTGTTAGCCTGGACCTTCCCACATGTTCTCCACAGAGTGTTGGTCGGAACATTCCTACTCCTGTGTCAAACACACAATTCAATACAGTTCGTGGCGTTGAGCGAAGTTTTGCTACTTTGGAAAATCCGGTAGTAAATTCAAACTCGAATCAGTTCCCGCCACGTGTGTATCCTTCCGCGCCGGCTAGTCAACAGGTGTTCAATGCTTGCCAAACAGCAAATATCACACCGAGTGTGCATCCTAGTGGACGTGTGTGGGATCCTTGTGTTGCTTCTAATCAAGTCAACAATTCTGTGCTGGACAGTAATTACTCCAACATCTACAACCAGCCCCACCACTCACGGTCAAGTGAATACTGTGTGCATAACGGACATTCACCGGCGTACTTAAGCACTTGTGGCTTCTCTCCAAGCTACCACGTCAATGAGAATGCACATTTTGACTACGATCCTCACACCGTTCGAGCGTCCGTCGCTTCTCAGATTAGATGGGTAGATCACATAACTCATGAGGTAGTATTGAATAGGATTGGGGAGAAGAGAAGTTTGTGGCACAACTTGACCAGAAGAAGGGATCGGTTGGTAGGACATGTTCTGAGGCATCAAGGGATCACCAATTTAGTATTGGAGGGCAGCGTGGAGGGCAAAAATCATAGTGGGAGACCAAGAGATGAATACACTAAGCAGATTCAGAAGGATGTAGGTTGCAGTAGGTACTGGGAGATGAAGAAGCTTGCACAGGATAGAGTGGCATGGAGAGCTGCATCAAACCAGTCTCAGGACTGAAGACCACCACCACAACAACAACAACAACAACAGAAACACCAATGCAACAGTAAAAGAAGTCCTAAATGGTCTTTCAGACCATGATGGCCAATTGCTAACTATCAATGGTATATGCCCACACAAGAAGGACAAAGTCTGTAAAAGGTCATTTAGGGTAATTAATAATGAAAATCTCATGATCTTCGACAGTTATCTTCAACTCATTGACTGGAGTCCAATTTATAGAGCACTGAAAGTCAATGACAAATTTAACCTATTTATAAATGAATATATGTGCCACTGTGAAGCTGTCGTCCCTCTCAGAACTGCAAAGAACAAGTACCAGAGCCATACCAGCAAACAGTGGCTCACAAAAGGAATAAAAACAACATATAGAACTAAAAGACTGCTTTATGTTTCTCTCAGAAATACAAATGATCCTGAAAGAAGAGCTCATTATAAAAGGTACTGCAAGATCTTAAATGAAGTTCTAATAAAGGCAAAAAGTGTGTTCATCAAATCAAAAATAGATAATTCTGGCAACAAAATAAAAACCATCTGGGATATTATTAAAAGAGAAACTGGTAGTTACTCAAACGATGCAGAAAATATTGAAGTTAGACATAATGGGAATATCATTGATAAAGGTGAAAATGTTGCAAAAATTTTCAACAAGCATTTTTTGACTGCAGTGGGTAAAATAGAGTGTAATGGTTCTATAAATGAGGCTCTGAATCTTTTACAAAGAAGTGGACTGAGTGCAACACCCCAGATTAGCATGCCCCCTGTCACTGTTGTAGAAATTAAGAAGATAATACGGACCATGAAAAACAAAAACTCAATAGGTATTGATGGTATTTCCATCAAAGTGTTGAAACACACACAAATTTTCATTTGTAAAGTCCTGTGCCACATCTTTAATGAATCGCTGAGACTTGGAATTGTGCCCAATAGACTTAAATATGCAGTGGTGAAACCATTGCACAAGAAGGGTAACCAATTATCACCCTATTTCACTCTTAACTTGTTTCTCCAAGATTCTCGAGAAACTTTTACACAGAAGGATTCTTGAACATATTAGTAAATACAATATTCTCAAGAAAAGTCAATTCAGTTTCCAGAAAAACATCTCAACAGACGATGCAATATATTCTTTCACTAATGCAATTCTTGAATCAAACAATAATAAAATGTCTCCAATTGGAATTTTTTGTGGCCTTTCTAAGGCGTTCGATTGTGTGAACCATGAGATTTTTCTGAGAAAGGCAGAATTTTATGGGTTAACTGGAGAAGCAGAGATGTGGCTTGCTTCCTATTTAAAGGACCGGAAAGAGAAAGTCATGGTAAACGACACTAATGGGGAACCAGTGTCCTCTTCTTGGGGCACAAACTGTGGAGTCCTACAGGGCTCTATTCTGGGTCCTCTACTTTTCCTTATTTTCATAAACGACCTTCCAATGTGTGTAAGGGCAAACACAAAATTTACTTTGTTTGCCGATGACACAATGATTCTGGTAGACAATTCAACTAATACTAATCTTGAGATCACTGTAAATGCAATTTTTCAGGAGACCTTTAACTGGTTTACCTCTAATGGACTATATCTAAATTTTGAAAAAACTCAATTGATTCAATTGCATGTTGTTGTTGTTGTTGTTGTTGTTGTGGTCTTCAGTCCTGAGACTGGCTTGATGCAGCTCTCCATGCTACTCTATCCTGTGCAAGCTTCTTCATCTCCCAGTACCTACTGCAACCTACATCCTTCTGAATCTGCTTAGTTTATTCATCTCTTGGTCTCCCTCTACGATTTTTACCCTCCACACTGCCCTCCAATACTAAATTGGTGATCCCTTGATGCCTCAGAACATGTCCTACCAACCGGTCCCTTCTTCTGGTCAAGTTGTGCCACAAACTTCTATTCTCCCCAATCCTTTTCAATACTTCCTCATTAGTTATGTGATCTACCCATCTAATCTTCAGCATTCTTCTGTAGCACCACATTTCGAAAGCTTCTATTCTCTTCTTGTCCAAACTATTTATCGTCCATGTTTCACTTCCATACATGGCTACACTCCATACAAATACTTTCAGAAATGACTTCCTGACACTTAAATCTATACTCGAGGTTAACAAATTTCTCTTCTTCAGAAATGCTTTCCTTGCCATTGCCAGTCTACATTTTATATCCTCTCTACTTTGACCATAATTCCCACTATATCTAACTTCAATCTATCCATTTCCCTTTTTAAATTTTCTAACCTACCTGCCCCATTAAGGGATCTGACATTCAATTCCATACAATCCAAAATATCGAAGGTGAGATTAATGTTAAACACAATGATGGGAATTTAGCAAGTGTGGAATCAACAAAGTTCCCGGGTCTACTTGTTAATAGCAATCTAAACTGGTCCTTACACATTCCTTACCTACATAAAAAAAACTAAGCTCAGCAATTTACGCTATTCGTGCGATTGCTTCCTTCAGTAACTTAAATACTTTGAAAGCTGCCTATTTTGGTTATTTTCATGCCCTGATGGCCTATGGAATTATATTCCGGGGAAACCAGCCAAAGGCAAACAAAATCCTCATAACCCAGAAAAAGAGTCATTAGGATTCTGTGTGGTGTCAATTACAAACATTCCTGCAGGAAACTCTTCCAGGAGCTGAGAATACTCACAACAGTATCTCAGTGCATTTTCTCTCTCATGTGTTTCTTGTGTAAAAACCATTCCCTTTTTGAAATGAACAGCATGTATCATAACTATGACACTAGGGTAAAAAATGATCTACATCTTGAACAAAAGAATCTAAGTATGGTGCAAAAAGGAGTACACTACTCTTTGATACAAATATTTAATGCTCTCCCTCAGGCAATAAAAATGTCAGTTATTGATCCACCTACTTTTAAAGATCAACTTAAACAGTATCTTCTAAGTAAATCCATTTACTCACTGGACGAATTTATGTATGAGAATATGTGAATTGATTTTGATCTATTGTAAGTCTGTTCAATGTAATTTGTAACTTTTTACAAAAAACAATTCTTGTAAACATTTTTTCTATGCAATATATTATTCATTGTACAACATATTATAATAAACAAATGTAAATAAATCTATGTAAATGACACGTTCTACACCCAAGCGATTATCGCTAATGGGTCTACAGAACACGAATGAAATAAATATGTGGCTAAGAATCCCACTTATCTCTTAAGCTTTTATTATCTTGCTGGAAATGCCATCAATTCCATGTGAGCTTTTATTCTTGAGAGAGTTTATCATCTTCCTAATTTCAGAAGGAGAGGTGAGTGGAATTTCGATTGTATCAAATTGTGTGGGTAAGGCCTATTCCATTAACTGCCTTGCTTCTTCTAATGAACATTTAGATCCTATTTTCTCTACAACATTTAAAATATGACTATCCAAAATGTTTTTGACTTCCAGCTTGTTGTTTGTCAAGTTTCCATTCGCTTGATGGTAATGCTGTCATCCTGTACTCTTGGTTGCCCTGTCTCCCTTGTAATAATATTCCACATTGTTTTGATTTTGTTATCAGAGATGTTAATCTCAGACACTATGCACATGCTTCTGGACTTTTTAATAACCTTTCTTACTGGAGCACAGTAGTTTTTATAATATTTGTCTGTTTCTGGGTCATTACTCTTTCTTGTTGTTAGATACAGTTCCCTTTTGTGGTTACAAAATATTTTTATTCCTTTAGTAAGCCAAGGTTTTTTGCATGGTTTCTTATAATTAGATTTAACTACTTTCTTGGGGAAACAGTTTTCAAATTCTCTTACAAGTGTGTCATGAAATTAGTTATATTTTAAATTAGAATAGGATTCATTGTACACCTCATCCCAGTCTAACTGCTGAAGATTTTCCCTGAAATTTCTAATTGTTGAGTCTTTAATTGAACGAACAACTTTGGAGGGCAGTTTTGAATTACTGAATGGAGATATGTAACTAGCTGAGCACCATGATCAGAAATGCCATTCTCAACAGGACAAGAATTTATGTTATAAAACTTATCTTGGTCTATAAAAGTGTTATCTATCAATGTGCTGCTGTCCTTTACTAAGCGAGTAGGAAAATTAATGAGAGATGTCAAATTGAAAGAACCGAGCAAGACTTCCAGGTCATTCTTCCTATTACACTCTTTCAGTGAATCAACATTGAAGTCTCCACAAATAACAATTTGCTTTCCCCCATCTGACAGATAGCGCAACAAGGCATCCAAGTTTTCCGTGAATAAATGAAAGTTTCCTGAAGGGGACCTATATACTGTTACAATTATAAAAGAGCCCTCCTTCAGTTTAGGTTGACAGGCACATGATTCTATATGTTGCTCTAGACAAAACTTTTTTTTCTATCTAAGCTTTTTACACAGTGATAACTTTTGACATATATGGCAACTCCTCCTCTCACGTTATTCTCTCTACTCATATGTGCTGCTTGTTTATAACCACTGATATTTACCTTTTCCATATCAGACACAATGTGATGCTCTGACAGGCATACTATATGTATTACATTATCAGATTCAATGTCATCTAAATAAACCAGGAGCTTATCAATAGCCTCGACAGGAACCAATCCAATGTCTAACAGAGTGGTCACCCTACGCAACTGATCCAACTCCATATTTAGCGGTTCAACTGGGGCTGATAATGCCACACAAAAGCAGGCACCAGCCCAACATTGGTAAGGGCTGTTGCAGAAGCTATTTTCACCAGGTCACACTCAATACTGTAGACCTGATCCCTATCAATACTGTTTCCCACTCCACCCACTATCATCACATGATCCTGCTTTGAGAAACCCTTGCACAAGGAACCTATATCCTCTTGACTTGCACTTGGCTTGAAAAAGTTTGTGACCTGGTATCTGTCACGTAATTTTTCCTGCAAAATCTGGCCCACACGTCTTCCATGGCTGCTACCTAGCAAGAGAACTTTCCTTTTACTTTCTACTAGTTGTAGTGACAGTTGTCCGTAGCACAGTCCAAGGTCTAGGTTTACTTGTAAGGTGACATTTTGGTTGTGGGTTGGTGAAACAGTATTGAATGTATCAATTAATCCTACTTGGCAAAATTATTACTTGTTCCATTTGTGTTCTATTAGTGTATGAGCTAACAGGAAAATGTGAGTATGCCTTGCTTTGATTTCACTTACCTTGTTTCTATGATCCTTACACAAAACATACTGACATTCACATTAAATGACTGTGGAAACAAGAACGTTTTTATATTGAAAAATTGCCTGTTAAGTCTCTAAGAGAACACTCTGGAAAGCATCTGAAAACTCCACTTTTGCCAGACATTTTATTTCTTACTTTTGGGGTGCTCAAGCACTTTTGGAAAATAATGACGCAGAGTAGTCATGATAGGCTACGTATCAATGATAAGGTTCAACATTTCATACAAATATCCAAGATGACAACCATCGAACATTGTGTCAGTGATTTTATTGGAATGGTTAAAGCTATGTTGCAAGTTCCTCCGCAAGTGACAACTTCACCATTATTAAAGCAGTGAGATTAGTTATCAAAAGTAATATAATGCGATGGTTGGCTGGGGATTAAGGGGCTAAACAGCGAGGTCACTATTCCCCTAGCCAAGAGATAGTTCATTTATAATTAGTGGCATCTACCAGAAATTTCAGTGAATTGTGAAAGTATGTGGAAATCGTAAAATCAGGCACTGAAAGCAATATTGCTGTCAGTGATTAGAAATCATTTAAGCAGAATTAAAAGTATATGCTTCAGGCTGATACGCAGATCAGGAAACAGATGAGGGTGCCCCATGACTTGTGAGTGGTGACAGAAACCCCACCTACATCCGAGACCCACCAAACTGATTAAGGGTTAAGACAATTACAGAGTAAAGAATGATTTGTAGCACGAATATTCATAATAGTAAAAGTGAAAACACTGAAAATGTAATGGCATTAGTTGGACCAACAATAATAAACTAAGGTGAGAGAAATAATTAGCTCAGTAGTTGAGTGGGGTGAGATGAGCATCACAGGTACCTGCGTGCAGTGGGGCTATTCCTCTCACAGCCATCTCACCCCTGATTCATTCTAGTCAATGTGTTAAAAATGGAATATAAAATAAAACTTTGGGCTAATTTTTTATAACTCATGTGGAGGCAACACAGGATCACATTGATGAAAATGTTGCATGTAGACTGGGCTTTTGCAGCATGTTTCACTTTATTGTGAAAGGTCATAGATGTTGCTGTCTACAAGAAGATAATGAACTGCAGAGAAGATTATTATTATTATTGCACATAAATACATGAAAAGATCAATTACTGTTCAATTACAGTATTAGCTGAAACAATAACAACCATATAATACCCAGGACTAACCATCCAATCTGATCCAAAGTAAGAAGATTAAATGAGTGAGTGTAATTCATCCGTCAAAGTAGTGCAGGGCTATATTTTGACACATGGAACATGTGCAACTGCACAAGGCAGCAAAATTTTGGGGTGGAAAAATGTTGCCATTGAAAAATTATTTTTTAAGTGTAATTTTGATGTACACTGCATCAGTCTCCTGGCATTTGTGCTGTATAACCTATATTCAGGTATGTGCTTGCACATGTTATACAAGATACACTGTAAATCATACTTAAAGTGGTACAGTATATGCTTCATAAATTACGGCCGTCACAATTAGGCTAAAAGCATTTAGCCATGAATCTGACTTGTATAAACTTAACGAAGGACAAAAGTAAGTTACCTTTTTACATAAGCGTTAAATTACATGGTCGAGTGGTGGGTTTCTTTACATAAGGATGCTAGGTCAGGTGGTAGGTTTGTTTACGTAAGAACAATGGGCCATTTATGCCAGAACACCCTTTGCTTCACTATTGACAAGCTGCCCAGCCCTTACTCTCTGAATAAGTGATTTTTCTAGGATGAGTAGATACAGTTGCACATGATTTATGTTTGTGTTTCTTTTATCCAATAGAAACTCACATTCATCCAATACATATTTTGCATCTGTTTGCACATGTACGTATTATTTTGTCCTTATTCCATGTATTTTAGCAGTGAAGATACGGGAAGGATAATATGAGCAACCTTTAACTAAGATGGTATAAAATAAGAGCTTTGCAAGCATAAATGTCATTTTTGTTATTAATCTTCAGAAATCAGTCTTTCAGCAAAGATGTGTTTCCAAAGAGGTTGAATATCTCTCAAGGTTAGATCTCTGTTTAAAAAGGAGATCCACACAAGGTAGAAAATTATATACCAATATCCCTTCTCCAATCATTTCCCAAAATTCTAGAGAAATTAATGAAAACAGACTCATAAATTACTTAGGTGCTTATTAACTTCTGAACTGCAATCAACATGGCTTTCGCTCGGGCCACAGCACAGAATCAGCTATCTGTACCTATACTGAAGAGATTGTCAAGAATCTTGAGACTAAAAAATGTGTAGTGGGAATTTACTTAGTTCTATCTAAAGCTTTCGATACAGTAAATCACCAAATTCTGTTAAACAAGATGGAGGTGTAAGGGGAGATGTGAGGCAATGGTTTGAATCTTACCTTCAAGATAGAACTCAGTTGGTAGAAATCATCACAGAACACAAAAATCAGAAAATCAAGTGGGTTTCAGATGCAAAGAAATCGGAAATAGGCGTCCCACAGGGCAGTGTTCTTGGTCCCTAATTATTCTCGCTGTTATAAATGACATAAAAAAATCCAAGTATTTCTACCAAAATAATGTTGTTCACAGATGACATGAAAATAATTATAAATGATGATAAAAAATGGTTAACCACCACAACTGATAGTCCTGAAATATATACAACAATGGTTTAATGCCAAAGAGTTAACACTTAATCTAAGTAAAACAAATTATATACAGTATGGCGAAGCAACCCAAGATATAGACCTCTAGTTAAAACTAATTGATAAGGAGATAGAGAGTATGCAATCCACAAAGTTTTTGGGCATGCTCATTGATCAAAACTTAAGCTGGAAAGACCATCTCAAGTATGTATCCCACAGGCTCAATTTGGCATTTTTTGCATTGAAGATACTATCTAGAGTATGCAGCACAGACTGTACTAGACTAGTGCATTTTGCTTACTTTCAGTCCATCATGTCTTACAGCATGGTAAAACTAAATCAATCTTAATAGATATCTTCAAATTCCATAAAAGAGCTACTGGTATACGAATCACAATACACAATTCTCCAAGAACTCATTGTAGGCCTCTTTTCAAACAACTATAAATACTCACAATACCATCACTGTATATATTTAAAAGCATTCTACGTACAAGAGCACATATGAAAAATCTACGTACAAACGAGGACTGCCATAATTAGAATGCTAGAAGTTGTACGAATTCGTTTGTAGAAAGGGTAAGGACAACACAAACCCAAAAACATGTAAGTTATTTTGGAATAAAACTTTACAATGCTCTGCCAGTGTACATAAAGGAAATAATAGACGAAGTAAAATTTAAGACTGAGCTTAAAAATTACCTTTTAAGCAAACCTTTCTATGACATAGATGAGTACTTTGATTGTGCGTAAATTTATTGCCAAAAATTTAGATTTATTTGCCTAAATTGTGCTTTTAAAAATGCCTTGAAAGTGATATTCCATTATTATGTTCATAGTACTTGTACTTTTATGATAACTTTGTTGTGGCAATTCCTACATCATGTAAGTGATTTAAAAGAAGATAGTGAAATGAAATGAACTGGATAATGGGTAGCTCGCTAACTCGCAAGTTAGCTTGTTGTCAGAGAATCAGGTTGGACGTGCCAAAGAGAATCAGACACTTCGAAGTTAAAATGCATCATGGTCCCGCAGAGAACGTATTATTTGACTAAAAAAGGTTTTACTCGTTGCTGTTGGCCAGTTTCAACCAAATGGTCATTACCATTTCGACCTACGGGAATAACTGAAAACGAATTTGCGTTATTTGTTCCATACGCCAATACATATGAGCAAAGCAACCTAATCTCTGTCAAAGTGAGATCAGTTGGGTACTCGATGAAGCCAGACATACCTCAGCATTTTATTTTTATTTATTTATTTATTTGGGTTGGGTACATGCTGTCTGCTGTTAGTTTATGCAGTGTGGTGGTGGTGATTAGTGTTCAACGCCCGTCGACAACGAGGTCATTAGAGACGGAGCGCAAGCTCGGGGTATGGAAGGATTGGGAAGGAAATCGGCCGTGCCCTTTCAAAGGAATCATCCCGGCACGTGCCTGAAACGATTTAGGGAAATCACGGAAAACCTAAATCAGGATGGCTGGGGACGGGATTGAACCGTCGTCCTCCCGAATGCGAGTCCAGTGTGCTAACCACTGCGCCACCTCGCTCGGTTTTATGCAGTGTGAATGAGAACTCTGCCAACAACATTTCAGAAGTTGTTAATGGATATTTTCTGAATAACACTGCAAATGGCGACGGTATGCACTGTGTGTCACGTTTGAAAATACACTGACGGGGAAAAAATATCGCAACACCAAGAAATAGTTGTCCAACATAAACGAAAATTGGTAGGTGTGTTTCGACATTAAAATTTCGTGCCAATACGCTAGGAACGCCTATGCGGATGCAAATCGGTTTTGCTTCAAATACACGCTGTAACGGTCGTGAACATTAGTCGCCTTTGAGATTGGACATGGTGATATGATGTGTCAAAAATGCTTTTAAGGCGACAAAGACGCCATTATGAACATCTCACTGAGTTTGAACAAGATCTGTACTAGGGCTACATGAAGCTGGGTGTTTCTTCTGCGATACTACAGAAAGACTTGGCAGCAATGTGGCCACTGTACCCGATTGCTAGCAGCGGTGGTCTCGAAAATGCAAGGTCGTAAGAAGACGTGTTTCGCAAGGCCAAATGGCACTACCGAGAGGGAAAACCATCGTGTTCGGCGTACGGCTCTGGCGCATCGTAGCTGAATGGCAGAAACAATTTGGGCAGCAGTTGGCACCACAAGGGCATAAAGAACGGTTAGAAACCGTTTACTCGAGCCAGAGCGTGCATTCCACTGACCCCAGACCACCACCATTTGCGACTGCAGTGGTGTTTAGCCAGAGCCCATACACGAAAACAGAGTGGAGGTCTATTGTTTTTTCGAATGAAAGGTGGTTCTGCCTCGGTGCCAGTGATGGCTGTGTGTTGGTTAGAAGGTGGCCAGCTAAGGGCCTGAACCCCATCTGTCTGTTGGGTGGTCACACTGGATATTCACCTGTAGCTATGGTGTGGGGTGGAATTTCACATGACAGCGGGAGCACTCTCGCGGTTATCCCATGCATCCTGACTGCAAATTTGTGCCTCAGTCTGGTGATTCGATCTGTAGTGCAGCCGTTCTTGAACAGCGTTCCAGAGGATGTTTTCAAACAGCATTACGCTCGCCCACATGCCGCTGTTGTGACACAACATGATCTTCAAAGTGTCGGCATGTTGCCTTGGCGTGCTCGATCACCGGATGTGTCTGCAATCGAGCGCATACGGGGCATCTTCGGACGACAACTCCAGCATCATCCACGAACAGCATTAACCGTCACTGTACTGACTACGTTCATCAGGTGTGGATCTCAATGCAACAAACTGATATGCGGCACATGTACAACACAATGCATGCACGTTTGCATGCTTACATTTAATATTCTGGCGGTTACACTGCTTATTAATGTACCCGCTGTTCACATTTGCAATGGCTTACCTCGAACTTACATTAATCTGTGATCTTAAATGTGTGACCTACACAAAATAATTTCCGTAATTTCTTTACCCTACATTAATTATTTTTTGAAGTGGCGATTTTATTTTCCCGTCAGTGTACTTGTGCCATTACTCATGGTGCCTGCTGTTGACAACAGCAGTAGAGTCCAATTTACTCTTTGACCTCACGACTGCATTCTGTACTCGTTGGTTGTGTCTCTTTTTGGATGAGTTAGCTGTTAACAATGGTACATAGCATTACGGATTGTTGTACTGGTGGAGTATTTACCGAAATGCACCTTACGTGTGGTCCATTAAATGTAACAGAAGAGAGTAATAACGGCGCTGAAATGTTCGTCCGTCGACGGCAACCCAATTAACACTTCTTTTGCATCTGTTTGAGAATTGTTGTATTACTCTGTGTTTTGCGTAGTATTATAGACCTTCTCACTGTTGTGAAAGTATTTTCCCACAAATAAAGGTACCTGGGGTGACAAACTGAATAAATCGTAATTACATCATTACTCTGTAACGAGCCACCAGAGACCGCGTGTCCCTTGTACCAAGATACTCAGAAAATATCGCTGAAGAACCTCCGAAATTTTCTCCATGGTGGTCTGGTTCACCCTGTATGTGGTCATATGTACATGACGCTTGATAATGACAATGTGGTCGAAACTGGCCTATATTTACGAATAAAACATTTGATTGAAATATGGCAGCTCCAGTGGAACTGTGGCATTTTTAAGTGATATCTTAAGTCTGTGGGCGAAAGTATTAAGAAAATTTAGAAGTACACATACTTGATTCCTTGGCGCCTTTTCTGAATGAGTCGTACAGGGTCCGGACGTCCTCATCTAAGAAGCTGACGAACTTGCCCTCCTTGCTCTCCTTGTAGAATTTGGACACACGTATCAGCTCAGGACCCTGTAGACAAAAGAGAGAGTGTTTGACATAATGTTCAAGAGTCACTCACGAGGAGTGCCTGTTGTACGATTTTTAAAACGTGTGAACTTTAACTAAATAATCCCATTTCTCGCTTGGCGAGTGTGTTCACACATCATATTTAACATGAAAGCTGTTTTCACACCATTCAGTGCTTCATTATGCTTTTGCTCTGGTGAGCACCAAAATGTGCTGGCTCGGCAAATCTCTGGCACGAAGGCTGTTAGGGGGATAATCTATCGTCAGAACTTGGTCAACAGGAGGAGGTAAGGGGAGAGGAGGTGATGACGTAGAGTTCCAAATCACCTAGTCTTCTCGTAGTGCGTCTTTGAGTGAAGCAAGAAGTCTTTTTCCATGAACTCGTCTGACGATTTGGTAACATCCACTGGTCGGAGCAAGGTAACAGAAAACTGTCTTCTCTAACACATCATCTAACACAGAAAAACAGAATTTTCGCGTTACTGACGCAGTTTGTTGGTAAAGGTATAATATTTTTTTCTTTTATTTATTTGTATTTCACGAGAACAGGAAGGTTCCCATAAAGAATTACCGCTCTGAAGCGGAGTGTGCCCTGATTTGGAGCTTTCTGGTAGCTTAAAAATATGTGCTGGACCGGGACGCAAGCCTGGGACTTCTGCTTTTCATGGGAAAGTACTTAACCAGCTGTCCGAGCACTCATGTGAGACAGTATTGTTAGCATCTGGAAGGGTTTCAAAGGGTCCTCATCGTGGGTCTCCATTTTGCCGTCCGGCCGAATCGTGAAATATCCAGATTAGTGGTGATCTGATGTTGGATTGCACGGGGACGTGAGGGCAGGCAAACTCGTCGCCAAGATTCCAGTTGTGCACTTCTGATCATCACAAGGGAGAATCGCCAAATCGTACAAAAAAAATAAAAAAAACAAAAAAAAAATAAAAGCATCCTAACACTTTTAAATCTGAGACTGTCATCCAAGAATTAGTAATTGACTTCCGCAACATTGTGTGTCATACCATGCCGTTGGTGGAGACTAACAGCAGGCATAATAGGGCATTACCGTCCCATGTGTAGCATGGCGTTAACACCATGACATCACAAGGGACTGCTGATGAATGGTGATTCATTGTGTTCAGCGATGAAATGCAGTCCTTCACTACCCTGGACGACCATTGTCGGCGAGTTTGGTGGCTACCCGGGACAAGATTCCAGTCCTCTAAAGTTCTGGAGAGGCACAGGGGTGTTACTAACGCCATCGTGCTGTACACCGAGAGCTTCATCAGCAACAAAATTTTGGTATTTAACGTTTACACATGCTGAACAAGGAATGCTCGCAAGAGAAGCCACCAAGCAACCAACTCCTGGGATCATGATGTGAGAGCCATTGGGCACCATTTCAGATCACAGCTGGTGGTGACGGGGGGGGGGGGGGGGGAACTCTGACGGCATAACAGTGCGTCATGGGAGATCCCCCATCCTCATGCGTTACCTCTCATGTGACAGTATCGTGGTGCTGTTTTTCAGCAGAACAATGCTCATCTATCATAGCATGCGTGACGTTGAAGTACTCCCGTGGCCAGCAGGATCCCCAGATCTGCCCCCAATAGTGCATGTGTGAGACCCACTTGTACATCATCTAGGCGCTACAGTCTGGAACCGCGCGACCGCTACGGTCGCGGGTTCGAATCCTGCCTCGGGCATGGATGTGTGTGATGTCCTTAGGTTAGTTAGGTTTAAGTAGCTCTAAGTTCTAGGGGACTGATGACCTCAGAAGTTGAGTCCCATAGTGCTCAGAGCCATTTGAACCATTTTTTTTGTACATCATCTCCGTCCCATTAGCAACTATGGGACGGAGATGACGTCAAGTACTAGTCGCAAAACTTGTGGGCCAGCTTGCCTGGAGAGAGGATAGAACGGCTTCATGTCACTCATCACAAACGAATCAGTGCATCGATGCAGGCCAGAAAGGGTATAACGCCATACTGCATACTCTCTCAACCAGTGAAGCTACTCTCCTCCCCTTCTGGGTGTTCAACTTTTTTTATGTGGCAGTGTATTATTCTAGAACTTTGTTTCCCTATTTGGGTAGTACTCTGTATAATCCTATTGTCATCTGTGGATAGCGTGGTACGATGTTCTCAAGTCAAAGTAGACAGTTTATTCCGGTTCGTTTATGCCATCTATTTGTAGCATACTATTTGTATCATGGGGATCTGTATGTATCATGCTGACATAAGAAATTTAAATACTACGAGGAGTTCTACATAATTTGAAGCTTCTGGACGCTGACTAGCAGGACTCGAGTGGATACAACATAATCCCGTAGAATAAACTGAGCGTGTATCAGAATGAGGAGAAGTAATTTCCGAAGAAGTTTTGCCAGGAGGTATTGAAATTACGAGATATTAACCAAGCGAGTTATTTGAGAAACATAAACAGTGGAACCTCACACAGCGAGCATAATTCGTTCCTGGTTCAAATGGCTCTGAGCACTATGGGACTTAACTTCTGAGGTCATCAGTCCCCTAGAACTTAAAACTACTTAAAACTACTTAAACCTAACTAACCTAAGGAAATCACACACATCAATGCCCGAGGCAGGATTTGAACCTGCGACCGTAGCGGTCGCGCGGCTCCAGACTGAAGCACCTAGAACCGCTCGTACACCCCGGCTGGCAATTCGTTCCTGAATCTTACTTTTAGTGTGAAACATTCGTTAAGCGAATCCATTTATCCCATATAAGTTCATGTAACATACGATAATGTGTTCCAAGCAGAGAAACTACTAAATGTTTTGCCTTATTTATGCCATTTATTCAAAGAAAATTATACATGAATTATTATGTGCTTTATTATTCGCGATACATAACTAATTCTTTTTTACTAGGAAGCTATCTGTAGTCATTTGTTTCTGCCAACACTTCAACACTTGGATAAAATGCGACACAGCAATATCGTCAAATAAATTTGCAGCGCGCGTAACCACTGCTTTATTGGGATGGTGATTTTCAATGTACAATGCAAAGAATTCCCGGGCTTTAAGCATTTCTCTTATTGCGCCAGAAGATAGGTGCTTTGCTGTTACCGCCTCCTCTGAAGAACTCTTCCACACTTCCTGCTGTGAAGCACACTACAACTCCATAAGCTCTTTGGTGGTCATTTCTTAGCTGTAATTTTCCACAAGCTCATCGATATCATTGTTATCCACTTCTGGTTCCCTGCTCTTGGCCAAAAACACAACCCCGTTGACTATAGGCTCCACAGGTACTGTCTCAAATGCCTCAGAATCACATCCGACAACGGACTCCGGCCAAAGCTGCTTCCACGCAGAAGTGAGAGTTCTCTTGGTTACGCCTATTCGACCACCTTGACGCAGACAACGATGTTGAAGTGATATTTCTAAACCTCTCTCAGAGTGAGATTGGTAGCTTCAGTCAACTCAAAGCAATGCTCAAAGAGTGCTTTAGTGTAGAGCTTATAAAACACTAATACGACCTATTCTTGAGTATTGTTCGAGCGTTTGGGATCCGTATCAGGTCGGATTGAGGGATTACATAGAAGCAATTCAGAGGCGGGCTGCTAGATTTGTTACTGGTAGGATTGATCATCACCCGAGTGTTACGGAAATGCTTCAGGAACTCGGGTGGGAGTCTCTAGAGGAAAGGAGGCGTTCTTTTCGTGAATCGCTACTGAGGAAATTTAGAGAACCAGCATTTGAGGCTGACTGCAGTACAATTTTACTGCCGCCAACTTATATTTCGCGGAAAGACCACAAAGATAAGATGAGAGAGATTAGGACTCGTACAGAGGCATATAGGCAGTCATTTTTCCCTCGTTCTGTTTGGGAGGGGAACAGGGAGAGAAGATGCTAGTTGTGGTACGAGGTACCCTCCGCCACGCGCCGTATGGTGGATTGCGGAGTATGTATGTAGATTTAGATGTAGAAATAATCTGCTGATTCACAGGCAGGAGTAACAGTGATGTTGGGAGGCAGAAATTGCATCTTGATGAACTGAAATTCTTCAAGGAGAAATCGCCGCTCGCATTGGCGCAGAATAGCAAGCAGTGTGAGACGGTCTTTCATTGGCTTGTGACCGGGCAATGCATTCTCCTCTGCTGTTACAAAGCCACGCTTCGGCATCTTTTTCCAGAACAGACCCGTCTCGTCACAATTAAAAACTAGTTACAGATGAAGTTCTCTGCTTTTGTGTCGAAGCTGGCTGCTTCACCATGCCTCATAACGCAGTGGATGCTGGTTTCTCTCTTAAACTTCTCGAACCACCTATGGCTTCCCTTAAACACTTCTTTGGACGATGATCCTTGCGCCTTCTTAACGTTGTTGTTGTGGTCTTCAGTCCTGAGACTGGTTTGATGCAGCTCTCCATGCTAATCTATCCTGTGCAAGCTCCTTCATCTCCCAGTACCTACTGCAACCTACATCCTTCTGAATCTGCTTAGTTTATTCATCTCTTGGTCTCCCTCTACGATTTTTACCCTCCAATGCTAAATTTGTGATCCCTTGATGCCTCAGGACATGTCCTACCAACCGATCCCTTCTTCTAGTCAAGTTGTGCCACAAACTTCTCTTCTCCCCAATCCTATTCAATACCTCCTCATTATTTACATGATCTACCCACCTAATCTTCAACATTCTTCTGTAGCACCACATTTCGAAAGCTTCTATTCTCTTCTTGTCCAAACTATTTATTGTCCATGTTTCACATCCATACATGGCTACACTCCATACAAATACTTTCAGAAACGACTTCCTGACACTTAAATCTATACTCGAGGTTAACAAATTTCTCTTCTTCAGAAACGCTTCATTGCCATTGCCAGTCTACATTTTATATCCTCTCTACTTCAACCATCATCAGTTATTTTGCTCCCCAAATAGCAAAACTCCTTTACTACTTCAAGTGTCTCATTTCCTAATCTAATACCCTCAACATCACCCGACTTAATTCGACTACATTCCATTATCCTCGTTTCGCTTTTGTTGATGTTCATCTTATATCCTCCTTTCAAGACACTGTCTATTCCGTTCAACTGCTCTTCCAGGTCCTTTGCTGTCTCTGACAGAATAACAATGTCATCGGCGAACCTCAAAGTTTTTATTTCTTCTCCATGGATTTTAATACCTACTCCAAATTTTTCTTTGTTTCCTTTACTGCTTGCTCAATATAGAGATTGAATAACATCGGGGAGAGGGTACAACCCTGTCTCACTCCCTTTCCAACCACTGCTTCCCTTTCATGTCCCTCGACTCTTATAACTGTCATCTGGTTTCTGTACAAATTGTAAATAGCCTTTCGCTCCCTGTATTTTACCCCTGCCACCTTTAGAATTTGAAAGAGAGTATTCCAGTCAACATTGTCAAAAGCTTTCTCTAAGTCTACAAACGCTAGAAACGTAGGTTTGCCTTTTCTTAATCTTTCTTCTAAGATAAGTCGTCAGGTTAGTATTGCCTCACGTGTTCCAACATTTCTACGGAATCCAAACTGATCTTCCCCGAGGTCGGCTTCTGCTAGTTTTTCCATTCGTCTGCAAATAATTCGCGTTAGTATTTTGCAGCCGTGACTTATTAAACTGATAGTTCGGTAATTTTCGCATCTGTCAACACCTGCTTTCTTTGCGATTGGAATTATTATATTCTTCTTGAAGTCTGAGGGTACGAGATTGGCTAAAATCGTTCTGTCCTTCTCACAAATGATGTTCTCCTTCATAGTGTTGCCTTGCAATTGCTTTTCATTTATCCACAAAGAGCAACCTTTCGACATCGTCCAGAATACTAAACCGTTATTTAGATACTTTGAAGCATCTATCTCCTTAATCTTGACCTTGTTCTTGAGGATAGTGCAAACAGTTTATGTAAACCGACAGTATGTGTATTCTAAATCAGCAACGCTCACATCACGTTCGCGTTTTTCAGTGACTTAACGTTTCATTTCTAAGATCATTTTCTTTCTCTTATGGTCGTTTTCTTGCAGCTCTCTCTTCGCGGACATTTCTACGAAGGTTATTACAATTTGCACACAAAAAAACACTGTGTGATCACAAGCTTCACTAAGATGGTAGCAGAAAGAGCGCTAAGCCCAGATTGCAGTACGTACTAAAGACATTGTTCATCTGCCGCTGCCGCCGATGAAACATGTTCATATTGTTGAAGGTTTCCCCCTCCGCTACTGACGGCTTACGACGTCATGTTACATCGTCGTCACTCGTTATGCGAAACATCACTGGTTAAGCGAGTCATTTGTTTTTGGTTCGCTATGCAAATTGGGCGTTGTGGGATGTCCTAGTTAAGCGAGGTTCCACTGTACTGCAGTTGGGTTCTTTCCTCTCTCCTCTATTAACAGTTACAATTCCTCTGAGTAGAGAAAATATATATATATATATATATATATATATATATATATATATATATATATATATAATAAAGCAAGTGCATCAGATGCCTTAACTGCATGGAAGTGGCGAAATGGCGTCACTGACAGAAACTAGTCGCCACTATATTGAAAAATGGTGAGTTAATTGTCTGATAGTGTGGTAGAAAACGTCAAACCTCTGCCGGTAAAAAAAGTGAGGAAATGTATCGAATTTCTTGCAGATGTAGAATTGTTGTCAACATTTCTTTTGTCCGTATTCCGAAGGAGCTTGAAATTTTAAATCTGGTCGTGTTCAAGGATCTGGTTTGTGGTTGAGGAATTAAACAGCGAGGTCATCAGTCTCTCGGTGACTAGGTAGATTGGTCTGCGTCATAGGGCTGCAAACCAGGTAACCTGCCGGCGAAGCACCAACGCAAACCAGCAGTAATGGAAGAGCTGTATTTTGTTAAGAAGCGCACAGAAATTTCGAAATGGATACACGTGTTGAGATTAATTAAGGGTACCTTCTCTCTGACAAGCAGCTTTGGACACTATCCAGAAGTCAGGATCTTTAAATGCCTCGTGAAATAAACGGCTGCAATCCCTCATTTTCACAAATAAATAACACTGTAACAGAATTTATGAGAGCGAGTGTCTTGGAAAGAAACTTGTGGAAAACCATTAGGAACTGAAACAAAACGCTTGTTCAAAGCGGTACGAATGACTGTAGAACTGATTTGAGATTTTAGTTTATTTTGCACTACATTTATGGGTTCTAGTTTCATTAACTTTCAGGCATGTCCCAACACTTGAAGCTTGCTGCAGCAACAGGGAGAGCCCTACGGGGAACCACTTACTCTGAGGTAAAGAATGTCACAGAATATGTCCTAATGTCGTGTCTGACCGTTTGCCCCATGTAGTGCAGCAACTCGGCGTGAAATGGACTCAACAAATGGTTCAAATGGCTCTGAGCACTATGGGACTTAACTTCTGAGGTCATCAGTCCCCTAGAACTTAGAACTACTTAAATCTAACTAACCTAAGGACATCACACACATCCATGCCCGAGGAAGGATTCGAACTGCGACCGTAGCGGTCGCGCGGTTCCAGACTGTAGCGCCTAGAACCGCTCGGCCAACCGGCCGGCTGGACTCAACAAGTCGTTGGAAGTCCCCTGCAGAAGTATTGAGCTATGTTGCCTCAATAGCCGTCCATAATTGCGAAAGTGTTGCGAGTGAACGATTCTGTGCACGAACTGACTTCTCGATTATGTCCCCACAAATGTTCGATGGGATTCATGTCGGGCGGTCTAGGTGACCACATCATTCGATCGAACAGTCCATAATGTCCTTCCAACTAATCATGAACAACTGTGGGCCAATGTCTTGGCACATTGTCATCGATACAAATTCCATCATAGTTTGAGAACATGAAATCCAAGAATGGCTGAAATGGTCTGCAAGTAGTTGAAAATAACCATTTCCAGTCAATGGTCGGTTCAGCTGGACCAGAAGACCCAGTGCATATCACGTAGACACAGCCCACACCATTATGCACATCTTGCACAGTGCGTTGGTGATAACTGGTGTCTATGGCTTCGTGAATACACACCACTCTTGAACATCAGCTCTTACCAACTGAAGTTTGGACTCATCTGACCAGGCCACGTTTTCCAAGTCGTCTAGGGCCCAGTCGACATGGTCACGAACTCAGGAGAGGTGTTCCAGGCGATGTCGTGCTGTCAGCAAAGCCACTCGCGTCGGTCGTCTGCTGCCGTAGCACATTAACGTCAGATTTCACCGCACGGTATTAACGGGTACGTTCGTCGTGCGTGGCATATTGATTTATGCGGTTATTTCACGCAGTGTTGCGTGTTTGTTTGCACTGACAATTCTACGCAAACGGCACTGCTCTCGGTCGTTAAGGGATGGCCGTAGACCACTGCGTTGTCCGTGGTGAGAGGTAATGCCTGATATTTGGTATTCCCGGCACACACTTGACACTGTAGATCTCGGTATACTGAATTCCCTAGCTATTTCCGAAATGGTATGTCCCGTGCGTCTAGCTCCAACTACCGTTCCGCGTTCCAAGTCTTAATTCCCGTCGTGCGGCCAGAATCCCGTTGGACAATTTTTCACATGAATCATCTGAGTACAAATGAAGCTCCGCCAATGAACTGCCATTTTATACCTTGTGCATGCGATACTGCCGTCATATGAATATGTGCATATCGCTATCGAATGACTTTTGTCATCTCAGTGCATAACGCCAACTTACAACTGATGCCAAGGTAATCTTCCAGTTCCGTAACTTAACTTAAAATTTACAACAAGTTTTTGTCTTCCTTCATGCAGAAGACATACTCTTTTGCAAGAGGAATAATCTTTTAGAAACACACTGTATATCGGTTGACCATCCTAGTGGCGTACGCTCTAGGGTTTTTAACAGTGGACCAGGATGTGACGCACAACTCCTTTTGTAATGTCAGCCACAGGAGTTGGTTGCCCATCTCTCCTCGGCTTTCGCACTTTGCAACTTCCTTGGTAAGAGTCCAAGACTAATGAACAATACTCAAACCTTAGTTTGGTTATTTTCATGTCTTAATTCTACTTTAAATCGCTACGTACGTGTACTCACTGCTGCCAGTGGTTGTGCGGCAGCCACGTTTGTGAAAGACAAGTCATTATAAATTTGGCCTTTAATACGTTTAACTACTAACAATACAATGACCTGACTTCCACATTTCAGTTCTAGGAAGAGATGGCGACGTTCAGTGTTTACAAAGTTCTGAACGTTGCCGTCTCTTCATACAACCGAAATGTGAAAGTTAAACATGCCACTATTTTCACAAAACGTCCACTGCGAAACGGCTTTTACTTGAAGTGAGGAAAGTGATCCAGTCGCGCGGCTGTGTAGGCGATCAGATTCGCCAGCGAGGAATGAGCCGATGTAGGAATCTACAGTATAACAGCGTGACATTCACATATGTCGCCGCCTGTTTCGTTGTGATCAGTGGATCGAACTACACTATAGTTAACTTCCAGCAACGGCTCTGTGAGAATACTGAAGACGCAAAAATTGAAAGAATTGTTGCCCACTTTCATGTTTCTACGACTGTGGAGGAAAGGAGGGGATGCAGGATAGCACAGGACACAATGAAATTAAACGCGCACACGCGCGCGCACACGCGCGCGCACACGCACACGCACACACAAAGCTATTTTCTTCGTTAAAAAATAGCGTTGCCAGTCACGATTTTTCCTTTATTTTCTGCAGAATCGATTTCGGGAAATAATTCTCATTATCAATTCCGTACGTATTATGACATTTAAGCGTTATGTTGGCGATGTCTGAGCTGCTGCGTTGTATAAACGCGCATAATTTTTTACATTAATTATGCATCTTTAAAATAGCCGTTGTTGTCTTCAGTCCTGAGTCTACGTCCTTTTGAACCCGCTAAATATATTCATTCCTTAGTGTCATTCTACGATTTTTAACCCCCCCCCCTCTCTCTCCCCCACCCCCTCCATCCTCCCGCCCTCATATGATACCTTGATGTATCAGGATGTATCTTATCAACCGAACCCTTCTTTTAAACGATTTGTGATTTCATTTCTCCCCTCGATTCAGTACCGTCTCATTAGTTACATGATCTACCCATCTAATATTCAGGATTCTTCCGAAGCAACACATTTCAAAAGCTTTTGTTCCATTACTGTCGTATTTGCTTACTGTCCATGTTTTCAGTTTCGTACAAGGCTGCACTACAAGCAAAGACCTCCAGAAAAGATGTTAAAAAAATGTTTTTCGAGCTATAGCCACTCTGCACTTTATATCCTTCCTACTCCGACAATCATCATTTATTTTGCAGCCCAATTACAGTAAATCGTCTACTACTAATCGTGTCTCATTTTCTGATCTAATTCCTTCAGCATTATCTGATTTACTTCGACTGCATTCCATCACCCTTGTTTTACTGTTGCTGACATTTATCTTAAACCTCTTTTCAAGTTCTATCCATTCCATTAATCTGCTCTTCCAAGTCCCATGCCGCCTCTCTTCTTCCTGAACTTTAAACCTTTCCAAGTTTCTCTTTTGATTCCTTTAATGCTTGCTCAATGCGTTGATTGAATAACATTGAGGATAGGCTACAACTGACTCACTCCCTTCATGACCACTGCATTTCTTTCACGTTGCTCAATTCTTTTAATGGCAACCTGGTTTCTGTACAAGCTGTACATAACATTCTGCTTTCTGTATTTTATTCCTACTACCTTCAGAATTTGAAAGAGTAGTGAAGTCCAGTCAAGACTGTCAGAAGCTTTCTCTGAGCCTACAAATGCCAACTGAGTGGCATGCTTAATGTACGTGATGCAGCGATATTTATTACGCTCCCCAACCATGATTCTCAGTCACTGATACTGCAGGAGCTGCGAAGAAAGTTATCTACATTGGTCTTGCACAGTAGTACGAATGCAGTGAGCTTGTTTCATTACGCACTAACAGGCGGCTCTTAACACCCTCTGCTTATTTGATCAGCGTCTCCAGATGCTCGCTCTGTTTGTTTCCGTGATATGCTCAATGGGGCCACACGGCTTTCCTGCGCTGCAGGCTCCATCGTTCTTATACTAGCAAACATCTGAAGTCGTTTGGGTGGCAACTGAAGCGTGGGCAAAGAGATACTGATGTACGTCGTTCAGTCACAAGAAAGCGGAGAATCCACGTTTTGTGATTTCTGCTGTTTTCTGAGAGTGATAGATGGTACATTTAGGGGTCTAGAGGTGAGACGACATTTTCATGCATTGGAATGACGGATAGTCCAACAATTGCAATATTCTGACAATTGCAATATTCTGGACGAGAATGGAACAGCCAATCCAACTCGACGCACGAAGACATGCCATCAATTCAGAATTATGACGTAACAATAACTTAATTTTTCTAGTCAACTGGAAGTACAAAACTTTGCATTGGGCACCAGCACCGTACATATATTGAATGAAGGCTGCATTTTTCGTTTTAAATAACATACGAAAAATAAACGAGACTAGTGGAAGTCTCTTTTGCGCTGCATCTCATTAACAACAGTCATACGCTCCGAATCATTAGCTGTAAGATCCAAATATTTTATCATCCAAAGAAAGGGAAGGTCTCCGAGCTGATAGTCCATGCTGCTGCAAACGTCATAGAACTGTTCTTGCAGATGGTTGTTGTCTTGCAAACGCCCCCATCTGTTGACTCAGGGATCGAGACGTGGCTGCACGATCCGTTACAGCCATGCGGATAAGATGTCTGTCACCTCGACTGCTAATGATACGAGGCTGTTGGGATCCAGCACGGCGTTCCGTATTAGCCTCCTGAATCCACCGATTCCATATTCTGCCAACAGTCATTGGATCTCGACCAACGCGAGCAGCAATGTCGCGATACGATAAACCGCATTCGCGATAGGCTACAATACGATCTTTATCAAAGTGGGAAACGTGATGGTGCACATTTCTCCTCCTTACACGAGGCATCATCACAACAACGTTTCACCGGGCAACGCCGGTCAACTGCTGTTTGTGTATGAGAAATGGGTTGGAAACTTTCCTCATGTCAGCACGTTGTCGGTGTCACCACCGGCGGCAACCTTGTGTAAATGCTCTGAAAAGCTAATCATTTGCATATCACAGCATCTTCTTCCTGTCGGTTAAATTTCGCGTCTGTAGCACGTCATATTCGTGGTGTAGCAATTTTAATGGCCAGTAGTGTAGTTAATTTGAACTAGTGCAGTAAGAAGAACTAATTCAAAAGGAACAATTCCGTAAAAAGTACTAATTTGCCCATCTCTAGTTGTTAACAATAGAGCCTTCAATGTTCTGGCGACGCCAAGAGGTTGTCTGGAACTTTTCAACATGATGTAAACTGCTATAGCCTGGATCAAAATATCGTTCGTTGTGAGAAGCTTCTTACACTCCAGCGGTGCGGTAATTCTCGGCGTGTGCCAGTATTACATAACGCTGCGGTCGTATGTGGGTGTGTGGAGCTATCTCTGGGGGAAGCTGCCAGCTGGCAGGGACGCAGCAACCCAGAGACAACTGCAGCCACAGCCTGTCCACCCCCTAGTGTACAGCAAAATTCTGCTGTGTTGCTTAACGCCAATACAGAGCCACAGATGATGCCATTGGCACTATAATTCGGAAAAGAAAGTGCACCAAATCTGGAACTTTTGATGTAAGTGGCGTGAACTGCAAGCAAACTTTTATACAGCTAACTAACTGTATATTCAGGGTGAACATTCGCTGATGACACTGCTATCCTCAGTGAAAGTCAGGAAAAACTACGGAATCTATTGAATCGAATGAACATTCCAATCGATCGAGAGTAAACAAAAGAAAGACCAAAGTAATCAGGATTAGCAGAAATGAGATTAACGAATCAAAATTGAGATAACGAAGTAGCAACGCATGACGGACGAAGCAGTGACACAAAAAGTAAAGTAGCACATAGATGAGATTTCTGACTAGTCTTAATTTGAGGAACAAATTTCTGAAGATGCACAGCATTGTATGTTAAAAAAAATGTGTGTGAAATCTTATGGGACTTAACTGCTAAGGTCATCAGTCCCTAAGCTTACACACTACTTAACCTAAATTATCCTAAGGACAAACACACACACACACACACGCCCGAGGGAGGACTCGAACCTCCGCCGGGACCAGCCGCACAGTCCATGACTGCAGCGCCTGAGACCGCTTGGCTAATCCCGCGCGGCTCTAGCATTGTATGAACGTGAATCACATGCTGTGGAAAACCGGAAAAGAAGAGAGTCTAAGCGTTTGAGATGAGGTGCTACACAAGAATGATGAAAAATTAGATGGACTCTTAACATAAGAAATGCCGAAGTTCTCCACAGAACAGGCGAGGAGGGGAAGAACTGGAAAAAAAGCTGAAAAGGAGAAGCTACAGGGTGGTAGGACACGTATTAAGAAATCAAGAATTGACTTCCATGATACACGAGGAAGCTGTAGAGGGTAGAAACTGTGGGGAAGACAGAGATTAGAATACATCTAACAAATAATTGAGGATATGGGTGCCAGCACTACTTTGGGATTGAAAGTTGTCTGTTATTACTGTCCTTTTGCCAACTTTCATGAATTCAGTTTATTCCGTATCAAGTGTCTGTGAGCAACTTTTGCTCTTGCCTCTGAAGCCCCCGATACATTTTCGCTGTGATGTCTGCTGAACTACTATGAGGCATGAGCGACTAAGCAAATGTGGGTGCGAGGGCGAGCGGATACTAACCACGCGACGATGAGTTTCCAAGACGAACTTTCTCACGATGTGAAATGGTGTGTTATTGAAAGTGACATGAGGGAGGGAGGGGGAGGGAGGGGGGAGGGAGGGGGAGAGAGAGAGAGAGAGAGAGAGAGAGAGAGAGAGAGGAGGGAGGAAGAGAGAGAATAAGGAGAAGAGGGGGGGGGGGGGGAGGGAAATATAACTGAGAATAGACTGCATTTTGTTAATTTGGACCACATTTTTTAAAGTAATGCTAATCTTTGAATGGGATTTAGTGACCATGAGTTATTGGGGTTGAGGTAAGTAATATCTATTCAATATACAGACACCCAAACAACATGAAGAGGTTCACACTGGAGAGCAGTTCGCAGCTGGCTGTATCAAACTAGTCAGAAAACTGGTGACACAATAAATAAATAAATAAATAAAATTGCCCTCGTTCTTGGTGGCCAATGAAAGTGAGTGTGTGTGCGCGCGCGTGTGCGTGTGTGTGTGCGTGTGCGTGTGCGTGTGTCTGGGGTCTTTGCAACTAAGATCTTTAAAGATTCCTTTAAAAATTTATGTTACAATTAACTTTTTAAATATACAGTACTTTCGGCTACGAAATCTCACTCTGAATGAAATCAGCTTCAGAACCGTATGATACAATTAAATGTCTTTTGGATACTACAGTTTTTTACTTGCTGATTTACGTGCGTTTAATAGGCAACCAGTCGCTTTTTTCCAGTTTTCGTATGATTAATTTTTTGCACCGGTAAATAGTTTTCGAGCCATGTAACTAGTTTTCGAGGCACTACAGGCTCATCATCAGATAAAGGCATATTAAAGAACAGTGAATTTGCGTTATTCAAGTTAACAAAAATTATGTATCCTATACACGAAAAAGTGAATATCAAGCAACGTTGTTAACAAGTATTGAAAAAGCAGATATAAATTGATTTTGATGTGCTAATTGGATTGAGGTAGACATATCTGTGATACGTGATTTTTCTACTAAAATTTAGCTTGTTACAGGACCAGACACCTGCCTTATAATACCGGTTTTCATATCAATGTGTAATTAGCTGTTATTGAGAAAATTTTTTTAATGCATTTGTGAACAAACTGCTATTCTTTGTGTGAATTTTTGTCCTAAATTGTCCTCTCTCATATCGTGAAATTTCACTTATCTTTGAGGGAGAGAATTCTAGTCAAAGTATGTTTTGTAAAACTGAATGCTATATACAGACAATTTTTAAAGCCTATTACTGAACGCTGTGCAAACATAATACCACTAGGAAACATAGGTGTAATAGAAAGAACGGATGTAAAATATCTTAACACAATCACATTGTTACATTTGTCCAGTGGCAATATGCAAACGAATTGTGTCAGTAGCAGTTGAGAACTAAAATAATATTTTATGTATGATGTATTGTTATGAACTTCGTGATAATACCTCATGGAGGTGATGATGTATGTAGAAACCTCAAGCGAATAAAATAAGTTTCGTTTCCTTGTATAAACTATAACCTCTTAACACACAGTACGAGATTCGGTAGCAGTTAAAAACACACCTCCTAATCTGAAGCTGAACTTTGACATAATGAAGCTAAAATATTCAAAAATAAAGAAGCAAATTCACTGAAAATACATTTAATTTGTAGTTCATTTCATAGTAATGACGCTGAGAGCGTTCGTATGTACTCAGGTGGCAATTACTGTCTAACATCTTCGGTTATTTATGAGTCAATCGGTGGGATATTAAGTTACAACCTAACTACCATCAACTTGCAGGTTGTTTGTGAATTTACAGAATATAACATAAATGTAGTTATGTCCTTAGCCTGCAGCGCATTTGCAACGGAAGAAGCAAACACAAAATCTTTTCAGAGATTTTCTGTACAGCTCGTCGTACAACATGCTATTCACAAGGCAAGCACCCCAGTTATAACGAACAAAACGAATTTAAAGTGATTTTCGTGTAATAATTACACCGTTGCACTGTATGATGAGCCAACACTTGAAAATGACATTAGAAGCCGAAATCGCGAACATAGTGTGTAGTATCATTGCCACAGAGACAAATACAACGCCGCGCCAACATAAGGTTGGCACCCCGTCGTCTGCCGAGCACAGCGCACTCTAGTGGGCTGTGCAGCTCGACGGAACTGGAGTGTGCCTCGTTCACTTCTTAGCTGGATTTCAACCTAGGCAGACGCACTTTCATAGTTGGCCCTCAGCCAGTTCTGTTTGCATTGATTCTCTGAGGAGGGCCCATCAGGCTTAGTCCCTGAGGATATGCTGTATTAGTTCATGGCATTCCATGTTTCGAGATTGTTAGTTCATAGGCGCAGCTGCAGTCCTCCAAATTACTGAAGATAAGTAATTTTCATTGTACTATGTGTTTCTTGAATAATAATCCTCCTCTCTAACAGTGTGCCGTACCGCATATTATTGCAACCTGGACTCCGTCAGCTCCTATCAACTCGGCCTCCTACTTATTTGCATTTAGTAACGAGCTGAAAACACCCACGTGTTTTGTGCCTCTAAACAGTGAGACACAATATAGTGGATAGGCAAATTCTGTCCTTTCTTAATATTTCAGGAGTGTGGACACAAATACAAAAAGAGTAAAATGTCGAATCAAATTTCCTGTTATTTTATCTCTGGCAACCAGTTTTAGCGCAACATTGCGCCATCTTCAGGCCACCTGACCGACTTGTAGGAAGAATCCCACATCTAGTCCACCCAAAAAATGGCCAGCATTCACTGACATATCCGTAGATACATGTTCCCTTCGATCATCACTTTCCGGCGGTTGAACAAAAAAATGGTTCAAATGGCTCTGAGCACTATGGGACTTAACATCTGTGGTCATCAGTCCCCTAGAACTTAGAACTACTTAAACCTAACTAACCTAAGGACATCACACACATCCATGCCCGAGGCAGGATTCGAACCTGCGACCGTAGCAGTCACGCGGTTCCGGACTGAGCGCCTTAACCGCGAGACCACCGCGGCCTTCGCGGTTGAACAGAGTAACTGGAATATCATGCGATTGATGCTTGTGGGAACCGTGCAGAAACCCACGTTTGAGATGTTTCGTCTCCACGAAAGTCTTCATACGCCAGCCACATATGTTCTATAATTATAGAACATGTTTACGTCAATAACATAGGTCTATAGTTCAGCGTATCAACGAATAGCACGAAAGTGCAGGATGTAAGCCGCTTTTCATTCATCCCTAAATTACTGTCTGAAACCAGGCGAAGAACGATTCATCGGACCAAATTATTCTTCTCCATTTCCCGTTCGTCCCTGCTCAATGATCTTAGCGCTGCTTACGAGAATGAACCTAGTACTTTTCGTTGATCAGACTTTACGTGTGTTAAGAACAGAGTCAGCGCTGGACTGCAATTACAGATTCAGTATGAACGAGTTAATAATTGAGTTATAACTTCAGTTTCGCCATACAAAGTCTAAAGTTCTTTTAAAGGATCACCTTCGATGCACGACTATTGGTTTCCATTCGGTATAAAAAAGGTGGTGTCAGATGAACATCGATAGATAGAGTAATGGTATCTAATCGAATTAAATCAGGTGATGCTGAAAGAATTAGATCAGGAAATGAGACATTAGAAGTACCCTGTGAGTTTTGATATTTGAGGAGTAAAATAACCGGCGATGGTGAAAGCAGAGATCATACAAAATGCAAACTGGCAGCAGTAAGAAAAGCGTTTATGTTTAAAGAAAAATATTTTAACACGTAATTTTTTGTGTTAGAAAGTCCTTTCCCAAAGTATTTGTCTGGAGTGTAGGTTTATGCGAAAGTCAAACGTGGACAATAAACAGAAAAAAACAGGAAGATGACAGAAGCTTTTGAATGTTTTTTATGTGCAGCCACAGTACAACTGTATCACAGTATTGGTGTGGAGATTACGACGCATCAGTAGACCAACTCTGCGATTTAATAATTTAAAAATATAATATATTGCTGGAAGACCCTTATCAAGTTCTTAACAGTGTTACTTCATTAGGCACAGTCAAGAACAAGTAAGCAGCAAACGTGCATTATCGAACAGCGTAAGGCTCAACGTTTTACATATCATTGTATAACATTCGTAACCAAACGCCGCAAGTAATTACGAACCTTGTACCATTACATACAAAATGCATGTTTCCTACTTGCTTATTTTTGACTATGCCTAATGGTATAATAATTTTAAGAACCTGATAATGGATCATTCATTCCAGGAAAGGTTATGTACCGGTATTTAATTACGAGGGGCGTTCTAATAGTAATGCAACACATTTTTTTCTCGGTCAATTTCGGTTGAAAAAATGTGAAATTTGTTGTGGAACGTCGTGGAATAATCCCACTTCCGCGTTATGGTTTCATGAAGTTCCGATAGGTGGCGGCGCTACATGCAACCTTCAAAATGACGTTTGTACAGAGCCGCAGTGGCGGATACAGACAAACCTCAAATAGGGGGCGCTAAAGATGTCCTGAGCTACCTTTACTTTTACCGTAATAAAAATAATCAAATCACTTGCATAGTATAAGAGTTTTATTTCAACTGATTACACACATATACAAGACAATACCAATTTATGATATAAAAAAGTAACAATTGTGGTTCTCTTCCTTAAACGATGAATTCCATGCGTCTATTCCTCCTGGCAAATTGGTTAATTACATTGACAATAGGACAATCAAAGTCAGGGTGAGTGTTCAACAGAGCTAAGCCATTGAGTCGATCCTACTCCATAACGTATCGAGAGCACTAGAATGGCCGCGACTTTTCTCTTAGGTATGTGTTAGCTACCTATGTGCCAGACAGGAACGTATTTGTATATACGATGACGCAGACATGCGTGCTACGTAGGAAAGTACAACTACTCGATAACTCGATTCAGTCGAGTCGACTGACGAAAGAAACGGACGAATAGCGTGCGGGCTGACTGCGGGGGCGGCGCGGGTGGCAATGCGGGCGGCCCCGAAAGGGCGGGGGGGGGGGGGGGGCGCCCCCCCGAAAGGGCGGGGGGGGGGGGCGCCCCCCGCACGTCCCCTATATGTATTCGCCACTTACAGAGGTGCGGTCCAAGTAGTGAGTTGTCATTGAGTTTCTTTTTATGGGAAAGCAGAGTGCCACAGATATTCATAGGCGCTTGCATGATGTTTGCGGAGACCTGGCAGTGAACAAAAGCACAGTGAGTCCTTGGGCAGGGCGTCTGCCATCATCGCAACTAAGTCACGCAAACCTGTCCGATCTCCATCTTGTGAGCCCGGACACGTTCATTCGAGGTGTGAGACTGATCACAAACACCTCGCTGCTCCGCTGGACGTCTTTGTTGGTGGCACCGACATACTCGTCACCTGTTGGAGTACTCAAAGGTGTGTGCCCGCGGGGTTCCTTGCCGCTTAACAAAAGACAAAGAACAACGAAGGACCATTTGCGCGGAATAGCTTGCGCATTGCGAGACTGATCGTGACTACTTTTTTTGTCACCGGCAATGAAACATGGGTTCATTACTTAGAATCGGAAACAAAACGACAATCCTTGCAGTGGTGGCATATCACCACTTTTCCAAAGAAAAAGTTCAAAGCTGCGACCTGAGCTGTTAAACTCATGGCGACTATCTTCTGGGATTCTGAAGGGTATTCTGTCTGACGTCCTCCTCCATGGTGGAACGATCCACTCTGAAGTGTATTGTGCTACCCTGAGGAAATTGAAGAAACGACTTCAGCGTGTTCGTCGACATAAAAATACAAACGAACTACTTTTCTTCATGACAATGCAAGACCGCACCCAAGTCTGCGCATCCGAGAACAGCTCACGAAACTCCATTTGGACTGTCCTTCCTCACTCTGCAGTCCGGATGTCGCAACTTTCGACTGCCATCTGTTTGGCCCGATGGAGGACGCACTCCCCTAGAAGTGGCGTAATGCCGTCGCACTGAACGGAGATTATGTTGAAAAACAGTTTCGTGGCCGGAGGAGAGGGGAATAATATGATGTATTGGAATCCTGAATAAAAGGATGTGTTGCATTATTTATTGAATGACCCTCGTAAATTACAGATTTCGACAACTGCTGCTTCATAGTCGCTCCACTTCTGAAATGGAGTGTAAAAAAAAAAAAAAGTGCTGAAGATTATATGGGTACATCGTATATCTAGAGAAGAGGTATTGAATCGAAATGGGAGAAATATCTGACAGCTTGATTGCAAGTAGATACTTCGCGAGGCACCCTGGAATTTTCAGTTTGGAAATGGAGGGAAGTGTGGTGGTGAAAATTGTAGACAGACGGGCACCAAGGGTTGACTACAGTAAGCAATTTCAAGTGGATGTACGTTTGCCGCCGCCGCCGCCGCCGCCGCCGCCGCCGCCGCCGCCGCCACCGCCACCGGGTCTGGGCGAGGCTGTCGATGGCGCAAGAAACGAACCTTCAACTTAGTCAGGCTTGGAACCCTGCACTCAGCCTGGAGAGAAAGATGCGATCCCAGAGATCGGGGACCGCCCCCGACGGCGGCAGCAGGGAGACTGTAGACCGCAGTTCAGACCCAGGCGCCGCTTCCCCCACCACCTCCAGTAGCCGCCGCGCCGGCCGCACCGAAGACACCAGGAGAGGAACGGTGGAGGGGGTAACGGCTAGTATATATAGGGCGCCGAGAGGAACAGCACAACATTCGTCAGGAACCATCTGGAGATGGCAGCGTGTACGTCTGCCGAAATATTGTGGAGAAATTACGACGCTACCCGGTCGGATATCCGAGAACTGTTCAAACTGGAAATACGCCGGGAAAACTTCAGATCGCATATTGGATATTTTTGCTCCAACTGACAACCTTTCAACAGTCAGCTCTCTTTAAGAGGCTGTAATGTTTTTTTCTTCTTTTTTTTGACACGTAATCTAAATAATAGCACTATTAAAAATAATTCTTCATGTTTTAATCTGAGGTCCTCGCAGAAGAACTTCACAAACTATATCCCTAATCAGTAGGGCATACACGACTGCGAAGCTATAGAACAACTAGGACTACACGTTATTTTTGTAGCGGACAACATAAGTAGCCAGGGCCTGTTCGAGATCATTTTTCCACACAAGTGACTTGTTATTTGGTGCCTCCCTTCGTCCCCTTTTCCCTCTTACACTTTCACCCGTAACAGTTTTCGCTACTAACTGTGATATGCACTGTACACAAATCTTGCACCTGGGCACCCATGATGCCCCTTTAATCTTGGCGCCCCAAGTGGCCGTTACTAAATGTGCTACAACCTGTGTACAAATCTTTAGAGCTGTGGCGCTTCTCGTGCCCTTCTCAGCTTGACGCCCCAAGCAGCGCCATGTGTCGCTTGTGCCTTAAACCGGCCGTGTAAGTGATCGGTGGTTATAATTAAAGTGCAGATACTCGCAGATCTCCAGTGTGGGCTGTAATTACCATATGGCAGCGGAAATTGGTAGATTTTCTAATGATCTAATGATAAATCGATTTACGCTGAAAAAATTAGTTGCAAATTTGGCCATCAGGTGCAAATCTGGCTTTGTGAATGCAAGAAAGACGAATATTTTCGTACGTTATGGATTTCGAACGGGGCTTGGGCAGGGAAGATCCAACAAGTGAGAAAGGCATAATGCCGATTTTATTATTAACCACTGATTACACAATTTGTTCAATACGAGCACCGGAGGCGTCTACGAGATGCCGAACAGTGCGAGATTTGCACCTGGTGGCCGAAACTGGAACTAATTTTTTCATCGTAAATCGGTTCGCATTAACGCGTTAACATATCTATCAAGTTTCGCTGCCACACGATAATTACAGCCCACACTGGACCTCTGTATCTGCATCTTCATTACAAGCACCCAGCAATGTATGGTCAAATATCTAACAGGCGTTTTCAACAGGTACGTTAGTCAGAAGAAGAATGGTGTACTCAAAACATCAATAACGAGTAGTTGCTATATCTTCTCAAAGAAAATGAAATTACGTTGTTTGATTGTTTGTGTACAATTACATTTGTTCAATACTTGTACATATCACGCCACAGTACCGTAACACACCGGTAGAGGAGCCTGAACAAATTGGCGTCGCCCACTGATAAAGTGGTGTATCGTTCGGAAATTCGTTTTCTGCATTTGAAGGGAAACAATGTTGAGTTGCTGTCAGTGTTTACGGCAACAATAGACAATCATACGGCACAGTGGTTAGGTGTCACAGAAGCTTGTAGTACGGTCCAACAAGTCCCCATCGCTCTTTGTGAAGAATCTGGAATCGCAAGAGAAAGAGACTTTGCTGATCTAAGGCCGATGTATCAAAACCGAGGCGATACCAGAAAAGTGAAATTGAGTCATGGATCAGCTGTAGTCATGTTGCACAGCATTTGGAATACCATAAAGGTCGATGTCCACCGAATTCCGCGACTGCTCACACCTACTGAAAAACACTGTGCAACATAGGCATCAGCAGAATTCTTGCAGCTGGATCAGGTCTTTAGCCGCCTAGTTACTATGGGGAAGTGTTGCAAACCAAGCAGTAGAAACACGAGTACACTACCGGCGAAAAAGGCGAAGACTCAACCATCATTAGGCAAGGTAAAGCTTCATGTTTTTCCAGTACCACCGTGGTGTGGTGCTAACAGATTGTTCTCGTAAGCGGCAAACCGCCGCAGAATTATCCTACTGAAATCTCCTGACGAGGCTACGGAAGCCTGTCAAGACGAAGCTTAGCGACGAGGAGCAGCGCAAGGGGATATTTTTGCTCCATGACAACTCGTCAGCTCATTTTGCAAAGGGCACAGTCATGCAAACGTTTTCTTTGTGTCCTCGGACTATCAGATTTCGGATCAACCCGCCGGCCCCTCCCTCCCTCCCCCCCTTCCCCACCGTCTGTTGGTCCTTGGATGGAGAAACTACCGCGCGCCAGGCACTCCCACAGTTGCAACGTCTCCTTAACGACCAACATACAGACTTAACAGAAGCAAAGTCCGCGCCATACCATCCACCGTTGGGGAAAAAAGTAGCGCTGTAAAGAGTGAATAAGTAGAGAAGGACTAACGCCATCACAATGTTTCATGGTCGTAGCTTGATTATTTTGAGTGTATAATTAAAACTTCGACACTCCCTCGTACGTTCCTATTCAGTGGGGCATACGAGACCACGAGGCTGCAGAAAGTCTAGCGTACGATATGGCCCATTTTTTCTACGGGACTTCAAATAAGTAACCTATAGTCAAATATCTAAAAGGAGCGTGCAAGCTTTTCACATTCCTGTTCGTAGAGGAATAAAAGAGCATTTCGAAATGCGCAGATCTCATGCACTGACGGACAGAGACCGTCAAGCATTGCTGAGGGTGATTATAAGAAACCGAATGAAATCAGCGAAAGGAATCACATGTGAGTTCCTAAATGTTACCAACCGTCCACCTAGCAAAATGGCTATGTGTAGGGAGTTAAAGGAAACAGGGCACGGCGGTCGGGCTGCTTCTTCTAAGCCACACATTTGTGTAGTCAGTGCTAAGCGACACTAAGTGATGTAGAAACGGACACCACGGGACAGTCCACGGCTGGAAATGATTGATTTGGAGTGATGAATCAGGCAATACCCTGTGGCAATCCGATGGAAGGATCTGGGTTTGGCGAATACCTAGAGAATGGTTGCTGCCATCATGTGTGATGCCAGCAGTGGAGTATGGAATAGGTAGTGTTACAGTAGGTGGTGTTTTTAGTGATTAGGGAAAAACGCCTTTATTTTAACTATTGCCACACCAAAGAATATGAACACATTCTACATCGTTGTGGACTCCGTACAGTATAGGTACTATTTAGAGATGGTGATTGGTTGTACCAATATGGCAGTGCACCCTGTCATGATGATGATGATGATTTTGTGGGGCGCTCAACTGAGCGGTCATCAGCGCCCGTACAAAGTCCCAATTTTTATGTACTCCAATATTTTTACACAGTCCAATCTAGTCACAGTCACAAATAATGATGATGATGAAGGAATGAGGACAACAAACACACCCAGTTTCCGTGCAGAGAAAATCCCCAACCCGGCCGTGAATCTAACCCGAGGCCCCGTGGTCCACTAGATCACGAGCTGCGGACACACCCTGTCATAAAGCAGCATTTCAGGCAACGATTTGTGGACAGTAAAATTCCTGAAGTTGCCTGGTTTGGCCACAGTTCAGACCTGGAGCCAACGGAAGTCCTTCGGCTTCACTCCAGACTTCGGTGTCCAACGCCACGACTTTCTCTGGTTTCTTCTCTTGAGAAAGAATGGGCTGTCATTCCCCCACAGACATTCACATACATCACAATGTTTTCCAAGCAGAATTCAAGCAGTCAAAGGCGAAGGGTGGACACACCACATACTGATGTCCACTGATAGGTGTCCGGATACTATGTACCAGATAGCGTGGGTCCGCACTGTCGCCTGGCGAGCAATACGCATGCTTAGGAATTATTAGACCAGATCTGTAACGGGATCCAGGACTTTGTAAGCGTACCACTCATCTTAGCCAGGCGGAATGACCCTTCCCTCCACCACCTGTTCTCTTTGAACTGCAGCACGACTAGTACGAGCGATAACCGCCGTTTTGAGTCAACAGAGTGGAATTGGCGGCCAGAATGCATAAGTGAGGCGAGGGTCGCGCTAGAAATATTAAAGTGGTTATTATGTGATTAGTTAACTGAGGAGAAACGAAACGGTAGGACGGTTGTAATTAAAGTGCAGCTACCGACGGAGTTCTAGTGTGGGTTGTAATTACCGTATGGCAGAAAAATGTGGTAGACATGCTAATGCTTCTGCGGAACCAATTTACGCCCAAAAAAATTATTTAAAATTTTGGCTACCAGGTGCAAAACTGACGCTGTTTGAACTAATTTCTTTTCAGCGTACATCGGTTCCGCATTAACGCATTAGCATACCTGCCAAGTTCTGCTGCCATACGATAATTACAGCCCACATTGGACCTCTGTGAGTAGTTGCACTTTAATTACAGCCATCCGGTACATCTGCAACTAAGAACCTGGAAGCTGTGTTCTTCGAACCACCTTCAGACTATTACTCAGCCGTTCCACTCTTGAACAGCGGGCGGTTAAAATGAATACTTAAACCTTTCCTTGTGAGTTCTGATTTATTTTGTTATGATAATCATTTATCGCAATTTAGGCTGGCGACAGTAAAATATTTCCACATTCAGAAGAGAAAGTTTAATATTGATAGAAGAGATAGAGAAGATCCAACGGCGAGCAGCGCGCTTCGTTACAGGATCATTTAATAATCGCTAAAGCGTTACGGAGATGATAGATAAACTCCAGTGGAAGACTCTGCATGAGAGACGCTCAGTGGCTCGGTACGGGCTTTTGTTGAAGTTTCGAGAACATACCTTCACCGAAGAGTCAAGCAGTATATTGCTCCCTCCCACGTATATCTCGCGAAGAGACCATGAGGATAAAATCAGAGAGATTAGAGCCCACACAGAGGCATACGGACAATCTTTCTTTCCATGAACAATACGAGATTGGAACAGAAGGGAGAACCGATAGAGGTACTCAAGGTACCCTCCGCCACACACCGTCAGGTGGCTTGCGGAGTATGGATGTAGATGTAGAAATTTCGTGAATAGCTCTCGGCAAGAGAAAAAATTCTTTTATTGTAACGATTGGCGCCCCGGATAACTTATCACGCCCGTGGCACTCTCTCCACTATTTCGCGAGAATGCAAATCGAACTGTCTTTATTTGGAATTTTCCGATATCCTCCGTGAATTGGGTCTAATAAAGACCCCAGAACTACTATAGGAGAGGACGAACAAACGTAATGTAGGCAGTGTCTTCAATAGACCTCTTTGAGCTTCTGATAGTTCTATCAATAAAATTTAGTTTTTCGTTTCCCTTTCCAACGTCATCTATGCGATCGTTCCAATTTTATTTTTTTTTAATTGAAATTCCTAGGTATTTCGTTGAATCGACAGCTTTGAATTTTGCGTTGTTTATCGTGTTACAGAAATTTAACGAAGTTCTTTTCGATGTCATGAGGATGACATTGCATTTTTCCTTATTCGAAGACAATTGCCACTTTTCGCACCATCGATATTTCTATCTACGTCATTTTGAAATTGGTTTTGAACTTCTGATGACTTTACCAGACGGTAAACGACAGCATCACCTGCAAACTATCTAAAGGCTGCTTAGATTGTCTCCTAAATCATTTATATAGATTAGGAACAGCAAAGAGCCTGTAACAATTATTGGGGTACGCCAGATATCACTTCTGTTTTACTCGATGACTTTACTACGTCAGTTGCTACGAACTGTATCGTTTCTGACAGGAAATCACGAATCCAGTCGCATAACAGACGATATTCGATAAGCATGCAATTTGATTACAAGCCGCTTGTGAGATATGGTGTCACAAGCTTTCCTGAAATCTGAAAATATTGAATCAGTTTGACAGCCACAGTCGCTAGCACTCTTTATTTCGTGCGAATAAAGGGCTTTTGTGTTTCACTAGGACGGTATTTTTTGGTAAATGTATGAAGTCAGAATTGTGATTTCAGTACGGTGACTGTAAAGGTTAGGAATCATATTGATATGTGGTAAATTCCAAATGTATCATGATAACTCAATTGTTCTAATAATAATGAGCGTATGGCATAGGTGGCCGGGAGACCCCTCGCGGGGCGGTTCGGCTGCCGCTCCACAAGTTCTTTAACGCCACTACGGTGACTTGCGAATCAATGAGGATGAAATGAAGATGAGAGACACACGACACCCAGTCATCTCGAGGCAGAGAAAATCCCTGACTCCGCCGGGAATCGAACTAGGGACCCCGTGCACGGGATGCGAGAACGCTACCGCAAGACCACGAGCCGCGGACACTCAACTGTTATCATTAAGTAGTTTCCACAGTGTATATTCATAATAGGGACATACCGTTAATTCTAAAAGCGAATACGATCAACGGTTGTGACATATGCTAACAATTAAACAATTCAGTTGAAGGAAATCAATTACTTGTGATAATTTACTAGCAGAGTGTTTGCAACTTCCTAGGCAAAAGAACTCACCTCGTAGATCCTGATGAGGTGATACTATCAGACGTAGAAGTAACTTTGGGAGTCTCACGGGGGACTGTGATGGGGACAATACTGTTTACGATAAGCAAACGAAATTGTGTGCAAAATACTCGTTCTACCGATAGATTAGTACAGCTCGTCAGTGCGGGACCCTTGCCATCCAGGCAAAATAGAGAAGATAGAGAACACCCAACGAAGCGTGGTGATTTCCTCAATAGTTCATTTGGTAAGCGCCAGAGTGTCGTCGATACGCGCAGCCAACAGAGTTGTTAGGGTTTTGAGACTGGACGTGGTGAGCTGATATTAGTCAAGAATGCCTTTAAGGCGACAAAGACATCATTATAAACACCTCACTGAGTCTGAATGAGGTCGTCTAATAGGGCTCCGAGAAGCTGGATGTTCCTTTTACTTTGTTGCAGAAAGACGTGTCAGGAATTTAGCCACTGACCACGACTGCTGGCAGCGGTGATCGCGAGAGTGTACAGTCGCGAGAACACCGGACTCCTGGAAGCCACGTGGCACTTCTGAGGGGGAAGACTATTGTGTTCTATGTATAGCTCGGGAGCATCGTTACTGCATCTGCATCAGCAATTTGAGCAGCATTTGTCACCACAGTGACAACGAACTGCTACCAATCGGTTACTTCGAGGACAGCTCTGACCCAGACGCCCTGTAGCATGAATTTCACCGACCCCAAACCACCACCATTTGCAGCTTCAGTGGTGTCAAGCGAGAGCTTATTGGAAGGCAGGGTGGAGGTCTGTTGCGTTTTCTGATGAGCGCTGATGACCTCGACGTTGAGCGCTCATAAGCCTCAAGCGTTTTCTGATGAAAGCTGGTTCTGCCGTAGCACCAGTGATGACCTTGTGTTGGTTAGAAGGAGACCAGTTGAGGGTCTGCAACTAACCTGTCTGAGAACTATACACGTTGTACCTGCACATGGAATTATGGTAGGCGTGCGATATCGTACGACAGCAGGACCACTCTCGTGGTTGTCTCATGCACCCTGACTGCAAATTTTTACGTCAGTCTGATGATTCGACCCGTCATGCTGCTGTTCATGAATAGCATTCCTGAGGGTGTATTCCAACAGGATAACGCCAGCCCACATAGTGCTGTTGTAACCTAGCATCCTCCACAAATTGTCGGCATATCTGTCGCCAATCGAGCACATCGGACAACAACTCTAGCGTCCTCTGCAAACAGCATTATCTGTCCCTTTATTGCCCGACCAAGTGCAACAGGCATGAAACTCCATTCCACGAACTGACATGGATCACCTGCACAACACAATGCATGCACGTTTCTGTGCTCGCATTCAGCATTCTGGCGGTTACACCGGTTATTCATGAACTAACATTGCAAATTTGTAATAGTTTATCTTGCACTTACGTTAACCTGTGATCTTGCAATGTTACCTAGACAAATGTATTTTTAAAATTTCATTATTCTACATTAATTATGTTTGGATGTTGCGATTTTTTCCCGTTAATGTAGTATTCCTGTCAATTATTTCGCGAAAGGGCCATGAGGAGGAAAAAAAAAAAAAAAAGAGAGAGTATTGCCCACACGTAGTTTTGTCGACAGTCCTTCTCAAGCACCATATCCCCAACGTAACAGGAAAACTTGCCAAGTGATGGTTGTAAACAGAGGTTTCCTCAGTATGGTGGCTAGCATGGATAAACTTTTCATCGCTAACAGTTACGTTCGAGTCCATTGTATTGACTTCAGATGTTTTCTTTGTAAGACTTAACATCTGCATCTACGTGACTTCTCTATAATTCACAGTTAAGTGTTTGGCAGAGAGTTCATAGAATCACTTTCAATGTATTTCTCGATCTTTCCATCCTCGAATACTAAGTGGCAATAACTAATACCCAAATCTTTCCACACGAGTCTGATTTACTTTATTACGGTGGTCATTTCTCCCTAAGTAGGTAGACGTCCACACACTATTTTCACAATCCGGAGGGTATAGCTGGTCATTTAAATTCCGTGAAAAGATCTCGGCTCAAGGAAAAACGCCTTTGTTTTAATGTTTGCCACCCCAACTTATTACGTCCGTCACAATCTCCCCTATTTCGCGATAGCCTAAAATGAGTTGCTCCTCTTTGACTTTTGTCGATGTCTTTTGTCAATTCTATTTAGTAAGGAACCCATAGCGCGCAGCAATTTTCCATACGAGGACGGACAAGATTTGCGTAGACAGTCTTCTTATTGGATTTGTTGCATCTTCTAACTGTTCTGCCAATAAAACACAGTACCTGGTTCACCTACTCCGCAGCGTCTTCTATGTGACAATTCCAATTTAAGTTGTTCGTAAGTGTAATACCTACATATTTAAATGAACCTACCACCTTTATATGGGTGATTTACCGTGTATCGAAATGTAATGGATTTATTTTCGTACTCATGTGGGGGATCCTACGCTTTTTATTTTTTAGAGTCAATCACACACATATATTCTGTCTATATCGTTTTACAATTCGGTTTTATCTTGTGATGTCTTTACTAGACGGTGAACGATTACATCATCTGCAAACAATGTAAGAGGGCTGCTCCGATTGCCTCGTTCATATAGAATAAGAATATAAGAGAACCTATAACACTTCCTCGCGGAACCCCAGACACCATTAATGTTTTATTAGATGACTCCCCGCAATTACTACGGCACACAATTTGATAAGAAGCTGCTTCCTGAGGAACTGTGTCAAAAGCCTTCTGGATGCCGATAAATACATATGGACGTAACATCAATTACACCCCATCAAGTACCATGCAGTATGCTGTGTCGCAGATGTAGTAATGTCCCGGCCATAACACTACGTAAATCACTATTTAGACACAGTGCGAGAAAGCTTAATGAGATGGCCAGAAGGATTTTGGACGCCACTCCTCTCCGATTAGAGTGGCTTTATACCTTTTCCCTCGCCGTGACACATAACCTAAACACTTGGCGCTTTTTACTGAGACGCCGGGGCAGCCGTTACTGGCAGGCGGTTTAGGTAAGCTTTATGAAATGCAGTCTAGGTGAGCCCCAGAAATATCTCCAGGGAGAACGCGGATGTGCAACTAAGTGATGAAACCAGAAAACAAACTGGAGACAATCAAAATATTATTTTTAGTTGTTTTCCAAAGCGCTGGCCACATCGCCGCCCAATAATATATATTTATCGCCCTGCTTCTGGTCCAAAGATACACGGCGGCCGCGGTGGCCAACACAAATAACGGACGCCTCAGCGCAATATATGCTTCGGAGAGCGGAGCATTCGCGGCGGCAGGCCTCATCTTCTCTCATCACATCACAGCACATCACAGCACATCTCGGCCAGCTAAATTTCTCGCTGCCACATCTGCACTGCAGCCAGCACATAAGCGTACCGCAGACTGCAGCGTTGACACACGTCTCTGACGCGAACCTCTCTTGGCAGGAAATACAATTTATAGACATTCCAAACTCTAATGCCTTCGACAACTGCCTGAGAATAACACCTGTTTAGCGTCTTTTACACGAACCACCTCCGTTGGCAGGAAATACAGCTTGCAGACGTTCCAAACTCGAGTGCCTTCGACATTTGTCTGAGAATGACGCACTTTTAGTGCCTTGTGCAGCTAAAAACAGACACACTTAACTTCTGGTGATACATTCCGTCTTATGTTGAGTGGACGGATCGTTACTAAGTACCTACACTCACATTTTAACTTATTTGGCCTAAGGAAATAGTGAACTTTAACTAGGGAACCAAAATTGTTGTCGAATGTACCACAAAGAGAACTGCAGATAAAAAATAATACAATCGTATTTGTGGAGAAAGTGAGAAGATAGAGATGTATGGAAACACCGCGACAAATGTATGCTTGAATAAAAATGCAGATGCTTGCCCAGCCTGCAGGTTGCGCTGTTGCATTTCACCACGAACACCAACTTGCGATGTCCTTAATACGGTGCAAGTGTCAGTCGTGGTCGGAACATTATTCCGTGTAGTTGTGAGTGCAGGCTGTCTGAGCTGAGTGAAGTCGAAACGTGTGCAATTTGTTGGTGCTCGTATGGTGACTGCTTCCGTAACCAAGGTAGTCAAAGTGTTTCGTGTTTCAAGAGGCACCTTATCGAAGATGTATACCGCATACAGGGAGAGCGGAAAAACACAACATCCGCTAAGACAACACGGACGAAAAGTGTGTGTGCTGAGTGACAGTCATAAACTCAGTCTCACATTATCACTGCTACTCACCCACCTCTTCTTTCTACTTGTCTTTATTCCTCCCTCACTGGCACTAACTCCTTCACTCTTTTCCTAGCACTGTTCTGATTCTGTCAACTATGTTCCACTGCATCTGTGTCCTTCTCTTCCCTCACACTGCCATTGTCTCCCTTGTTCTTTCTGTACCACAACGACTGTCTACTATCTTCCAGTATTTATTACTTTTCCCCACCGGCACCGTCTTCTCCTCTCTCAACATAAAATAGTGCGAATGTCTAGGCATGACAAAATTTTTGGAATTTTTTTGAATGTGCTGAGGATGGTAGAATGAGACAGCTAGGTCCCCACTTCTCAGTCACAGTCTTTTAAATGAGAGCATATTCGCCTTTTTTGTACTCCAATAGGAACATTTTTTCGCTGGTTTTCTTCTTTTCCCGTCTACAGCAGGGTATGTCATTCGTACGAAATAACTTGATGCCGCAATAGAATTTTGATAGTTTCCTTATGTGAACCTGAAATAACGGAAAACTAATTTCACACCCCAGACCAGATAATACGTGCACAAAAATTTATGCAAGTGTTTCGGTGCAACAACATGCAGTTCCCAAAACCCTTCCGATGATAAGGGAAGCACTTTACAGCATATTTCTCCGTACTAAGTCACTTCATAAACCACGTTTTTGCCACACACGGATGTTAACGTGCTTATTTTACCTGTACAAGTTGGATAGCTTGTAGCCTCTGTCTTTCGGAAACGGATAAAGATATCACGAAAACTTTCAAGGCTGTTCGAGATCACGAGCTTAGGAATACATCGTAAGAGTTTTAGCAATTTGCTGGGCATAGCCGTTTTGGAATCTGCGGCTCGGTTTTGGTGCGCAGAAACCATGTTTTTGGGGTGTTTCTCGATAACTAATAAAGATTTTTGGAAACAGGAAGACAGGACTCCTAGATAAATGCCTAGAGAATATGCTATTAAAGTTTGGGCAATTTGGTGCTATTACTGAATTACATATTCCCTCCTGACGGCGGAAAAATTGTGAAAAACGCTTTTATCGAGTTCTCAGGAACAGCCAATGAACAAATCGTGCCTCCGCAAGCCCCTAAATGCGCACCGTAGACCACATCTCACGAAAAAGAACCAACCGATTTGCTCTATTTGCCTAAGCTGGAGGATGTGTGTAATAGTGAAACTTTCACACTGTGCTATAGGACAGTTACAGTAAGACGATCGTTCTGTTGGGTGTGCAAATGGTCCCTAGCCCAAAGATTATCTAAAACGTTTGACCCTATCTGTTTACCACCAACAGAATCCGAGGTATGACCTCCGCAAAAATCTTGTTTTTATGTGCGCCATTTTGGGACATATTGGTAGCGCAAACAGCCGCATGCGTACCTAAACCTGAACAGCTGAACACATCTTCTGTACCATGAAACCAGTCTGCTCTACTGCAATGTCTTAGCTTGACATATTTTGAGAGATGGTGGCATGGACGAAAACAAGAAAAACGGGTACAGTAAACATGGGCTCTAAAGTGGATACCGTAAAAGCTATTAGCACTTTTTCATCTTCGCTACTGTGAAACATCCCTTCTACTGAAGTAGTCCTCATAGCTCTTAACATATGCATTTTAGGGCCCATGTTACGAAACTTTTCTGCTTCTTATGATCGTTCCTGTCGTGTCTCTGAATAATGACCATTCCTGCTGGGACACCTTGTATAGGAGAAATAAATGGAGGGAGAGGGAGACTTTCTTTCATTTCTTTATAGAGGTTCAAAAGAGTCAGTGAGAGCCACTGTTGCTTTGAACGGTATTTAAAATCTCGGTTCCCAAAGAAAACATTTTACAGTCAGAAGTGGCACTGCCTTTTATGTCTTTTGAAGCAGTTCTAGAAAGGCCGCCCTGGGATGTTAAGTTATCAGGCACTGACACGTCTGCTAACGGTGAACTTAACCTGATACGTCTGTCCCTGTGGGCGGTAGCGTTCAGATTTCTACACCTCAAAAACTCTTTCGTTTTGAACTTCTGTTCCTCAAAACTGAAGGGAAATTCTATTAGACGGACTAAGTAGGATAAGCAGACCAGAACAATGGCAAGACGTATTAAACTAAACAAACAATCATAATGCAAAAGCTATGAACAAAAGTAACTTTCTCGTCATGTGTCACTGCCAAGTTCGAATTTCACCGTACATAGAAAGAACTGCTACAGTTATAGTACAGAAAGCAACTGAAAGAAATATGCAATGAGACAAATAGAAATGATACTTTTATTCAAAGACAATAATTACACTGAAGCCACCGCGATTCATGATGCCCTCCTACATAATACACACGGCAAGACATGGCTCTTTATACCTTCGTCAATAACTAACTTACGACAAATATATATCGGTTCTGCCTGCCTTTTAAACGACTGATGACAGGGTCGACCCAGTCAGGTTTAACACAAACTAATGTAGAGTGTTTTTTCTATTAATATTTCAAAGCATTTATTTCAAAGCAATAGTAATCAGGATACCCATAAAGACTTTGAAAGTGTTTCTAATTTAGAAACAAAAGATACAGACAACAGTTGTTAAATGAACGAAGCGATTTCCGTCGCAAAGATTTTTTCCAAGTATTTTCTGCTTTTTTATGGAGTCTTTTCTCCTTGTTTTGTGGTTTTATTTGCTGAGATTCCTTTTTCTGTCGGCTCGCAGTTGTCTAACAGTGAGATGTTGTAACGGGTGTTTTATTCTGGCTATTTGCTGTGCCTTGCGACAGCCAACACTATTCTGCTATTCGCGTATGGCGTCTGCAGGCAGACATAATCTATCCCGATAGTAGTGCACATAAAGATTACCCGCGCTAGTAATTTTTCACGAGTTTTCACTTTGAGAAGGTTTACTCTCACAGTATGTTTTATACTGTGAATATTTTATCTTAAACTGCGATTTAAGAATGACGAAATTAATGCTATAAATTTACTTTACTTCACGTCTCAAATTTTTATGTCGTCAGACTACCGGTTTCGGTCTATAATGACCATCACCATCTTCAGATCTGTTTTATAAAATCATGTTTTGAACAGTAGTGCTACTGACAAGATGACGCTTGTGCATACCATTATGTACATATGTCTGACGATACTGGCGCTTATTTTATCTTTAGCTTTTCACGATGCTATTATGGCTCCAGTATATTGGGACTTTTTTTACAAAACAGATCTGAAGATGGTCATTATAGACCGAAAACGATAGTCTGATGACATAAAAACGTGTGTCCATAGATGTGAAGTAAAGGAATTTATTGTATTTTCGGGTCACTGTTCAATTCGCGACCATGTTGCAGCTTATGAAACTTCATGCTGTTTCGTAGTTAAGCGCAGGGCTCAGTTCCAACAATCACAGCACAGATGCGTAGACATCGTGACCGCTCTCCGGGCCTGATCGGTCGGAGAGTTACTGTGTGACGCATACAAATATGTACAGATGTAAATAGAAGTTAGCTCATTTTGTAATTTAGTCTCCTAGTACTTTACTACCCACTTGTTTCTTTCTTTTTAAACTGACTTCGTAGTAAGTCAAAACTGCTAATGGTACCATTTACAGTTTGCGTAAACGAAGTTGACAGTCGCTCCCATTAGCTACCGAGCCGTGGGTCAACTTCGTTTGCGCGAGTAATATGTGACCTGAGGCTGAAATATAAAACAAAAAAATTACAAGAGTCTCTCTGTGCTTCCCTACGACAGTGTTCCTAGTAGTAATAACTTTGAACCCGTTGTTTGATAAGTAAATATATAATTACATATTTCAGTACTGTCTTCCACAGTTTGACTGCGTATTATTTCGCGATGAAACCTACGTATGTCCACAGTAGCAAATCATCCGAGCCTCGACTTGGATATGAGTCAACGCATCGTCGTCCTCCGGTACTCTGGATGTGTTTGTGGAGCAGAGAGAGACACGTCCTCGTGTCGAGTCAAGCGCTCCCTGATGAATGGCGCGCTTCACTGCACGAGATGATGGAGCACGAAACACGAGAACTCAACCAAAACAGTGTCCGAACCGCGTCCTCTATTTCGAGCTTCACTTAAGCGTGCTATGTTAATCCAACGAGCAGGAATGTAAGCGAACATGCACCCGACTGAGTGCGTTTTCAGTCTTCCTGGCTGGGACCCGGACACGGTGCTCTTTCCTTCTCCCCGAGTTTGCATCGCACTAGCCAGTCGCAGTATACGTCTTTGGGGCAGGGTAATTGTACACACCTGGATGTTGCGCCGCATCGTGCACCATAATGAAAGCACACACCAAACAATTTTCTCATTAGAAGCTTACGTGTTATTTCTATCATGTTCATGAAATGGTCTGGGAACAGTCTTGGTGCATTTGTTAACAACGTTACATTATACGGGGCGTGGCTATAAAATAATGGGGCTATTGCTGTACAATATTTTATTTAAAAAAACACACATTTAGTTATTGTCACCCTCAATATACTCCTCTTCTCTATCCCTACAACGCGAATTTTCCATTTATGGAAAGAGTGCTGGTAGTCTTCCTCTGTGAGCTCCTTGTCGCGTGCCGCTTTTTCTTTTACTGCTTCAGCGGACTGAAGTCTTGTCACTTTTAATGCAGATTTGACCTTGGGAAATAGACAAAAGTCATATGGTGTTAGGTCAGGCGTATAAGTTGGGCAGTCTAACAACGGGAAGCTGTACTTCGCTTCAAACCTCTTAGCAGACAACGTGATATGAGCCGGAGCGTTGTTTTGATGCAGAACTCTTGACTTGTTCTTCCACAGCTCGGGTCGTTTTTTCTTATTTTCTCGCGGAGTTGAGAAAATACCTCAAGTAGTATCGTTGATTAATAGTTTGACTTTCAGGAACTCAGTGAAGACACACAATTCCCTGAATATCGAAAAAAAAGACAACCATCATTGCTTTGTATCTTGATTTGCTCATTCGAGCTTTATTCGCTATCGGTGAAGCTGCGTCCTTCCAATGTGTGGATTGACGCTAAGTTTTTGAATCATAAGCGAAAACCCAAGATTCGTGACACGTTAACGTTTTTGCCAAAAAATTAGGATCATCTTCAACGGTATTTAAATTGTCAGTACAAACATATTCTCGAGCTGCTTTCTGTTCGATCGTGAGAATTGTCGGCACCAGTTTCGTACACAGTTTCTCATGTTAAATTGGCTATGTAAAATTTGCCTTACGCATTCTTTGTCAATTCGTACAGTTTTAGCAATCGATCGAATATTCAACCGATAGTCAGATCGAATCAGATTACCAATTTTTTCGATATTTTCATCTGTTTTCTGATGTTGAAAGACGTCCCGCGTGCGAGTTATCTCAAACTCTTCTCGGCCATCTTGGAAACTTGTGTACGTGATAATCAGTATTCGCCATACACTTCTGTTAGCAAAGGACTAGTTTCAACAGCAATTTTTCCAAGCTTAATGTGAAATTGTTTCGAATGAGAAATAGCCTTGAGCTGAATTAAATTAAGTTTATTTTAAATCTTGACCATGGTTTCTGCTTTAATAATATAGCCTCCTTCAGAAGTCCTGGTTTCATAAGGAATGAAGGCAGCTTATAGGTATATGGACACGTCTTTAAACATTATGAAAACAGAACTTCCGAAGAAGGCTATATTATTATAGCCGAAACACTGGCCAAGGTTTAAAATAAACATAGTTTAGTGCAACTGTGGGCTGTTTTTTTTTGTTTTTTTTTAGTCAATTTGTAATGGTTGCTGTTGTCGCTGCCATGATGAAAATAATGACTGAATGTGAAACTTCACAATTCGTTGCTCTATTATTACTCTTATCATTTTTCCGGCAAAACAAAATAACAGCTTTTACAGAAACGAAGGCCATGCCCATTCTGATTTGTCTACAGACATCAGAGATGCCGCATTCGACCGAGAAGGGTTCAAGCTATTGGTCGTTCGTTTTTGACGCTTGCGTACTTACTCTTATAACGAATGTCCTGTTATTTTAGTCACAACTCGTGTACTTGCTGTCCCAGGATGGAATGTCATTCCGATGACGAACACAGTTGCGATTTCAAGCTGAGAGTTTTGTACGCCAAAGTATTTCTCAGACACACCCCACTGCACACACGCAAATTTCTTGTGTACAGGTCCTGCTATTTTCAATGACACTACAATTCATTTTTAACAAAATTAACATTTGTTTTATGCTAATGGACGCGCGCGCCCTTTTTATACATATTCTTCGTTGTGGGTACCACGGTCACAAATGTGTTAAATGAATGCGGCATTTTTTCACTTAGAGTGTTAGTTAAAATTTTCCTTCCTTTCGCACTTAGTTCTGAATTTTTAAGCCATTATCCAGTGTTTATCTTTAATGTAGTGCTTTTTACTACAGCTGAACACTGGATAATGGCTTAAAACAGCCGAAACAAAGTGTGAAAAGAAGAAAATGTTTAAATAAATAGTAAAGTTCAGTAGATCATTAGTAAGGAAAAAATGGTTCAAATGGCTCTGAGCACTATGGGACTCAACTGCTGAGGTCATTAGTCCCCTAGAACTTAGAACTAGTTAAACCTAACTAACCTAAGGACATCACAAACATCCATGCCCGAGGCAGGATTCGAACCTGCGACCGTAGCGGTCTTGCGGTTCCAGACTGCAGCGCCTTTAACCGCACGGCCTCTTCGACCGGCATTGGTAAGGAGATATTCGAAAATGTAGAACATGTCACGACAAAAAGTATTATACAGAAACACGAAGAGGAGAAGAAGCTAATCTTCCTTCAGTATTTTCTGAGCGAAATAGTCCTCACGGATGTGGAATGTCAAAAAAAAAATAAATAAATAAATAAATAAATAAATTGAAACACTTATTTAAAACATTATTTAAATATGGTACATATATCTAAATGTATAATAGACTAAGTTGCATATGATATTTTTTAGGCTGTTGTAAGCCATGCATCATCAAACAGAGAGTACTTTAAGACATTTGTTTACACTGATCACATTACTGCACTGACGATATGCATGTGGCAGAGTTTACGTAACGGTCACGTTATTTGATATTATCAAAAGTATATACACCAATTGTTTGTGCTAAGAGCTTTGTCAAAGAAGTTGCAGTTGGCAATCAACATGTCTTTTTGACTCCTTTTCAACTGAACTTTATTAGCAGCTAAACTTTTTGAAGTTGCTGGCAAGTTACTGAAAATGTGTATTCCTAAGTAAAAGACACCTTTTTGGACCAAAACCCAAAACGTGTGGCTTTAAATTTTTTATGTAAATTATTTTGTTAGTAGTATGGATCCCACAAACTGAACTGAACAGGTCGAAAAATGGATTATTATTTATGGCAAATACAACTAAGGACTAAATATTACTTTGGTGTACAAGTTTGTAACGTTTTCTCAGAAGTTTAATAAACACAACAGATACAAATAACAGAGACTTGAGTCATCAGTAATATATTCTCCTTTACTATTTCCATCAGTCTGCCGAGGCTGGGGTAACTTATCGATTTCGCGACAGTGAAAATTCTGTGGTTTTGAGGCGAAGAACTCGTCGTGCCAGGTACTGAGAGCACTTTCGTCCGGAAAGGAAGCTCCTCGAAGGTTGTTCGGTAGAGAGCGGAAAAGGTGAAAATCTGTGCGCGCAAGATCAGTTGAGTAAGGTGGGTGCAGAACGATCCACGTATAGCGTTTTTTGACAGTCTAGCAGAACGATGGCGGGCGTTATCGTGGAGTAGCATCACTTCACACAATCTTACTGGTCGTTGTTCTTGGACTGGATCTGCAAGACGTCTCAGTTGTTGACAGCAGTGACGGTTACACCTCGGGGAAGCAATTCGCAGTACTCCACACCGTCGCTGTTCCACCAGACGCGTAACATTATCTTTTGTGGATGCTCATAGGTCTTCGTACGAGCTGTTGCTGCTTTGTTTGGACTCAAACATTTCTTTTTTCCTTAGTTTAGTATAAAGACACGATTTCTCGTCATCAGTCCGATACAGGATAGAAACAGTCAGTGTTGTTCACTAGCCAATTGATGAAGAGCAAGCAGTGATGCTCATGTGGCTCAAAATGGTTCAAATGGCTCTAACAAGGGAACCTCCCCATCGCACCCCCCTCAGATTTAGTTATAAGTTGGCACAGTGGATAGGCCTTGAAAAACTGAACACAGATCAATCGAGAAAACAGGAAGAAGTTGTGTGGAACTATGAAAAAAATAAACAAAATATACAAAGTGAGTAGTCCATGCGTAAGATAGGCAACATCAAGGTTAGTGTGAGCGCAGGAGCGCCGTGGTCCCGTGGTTAGCGTGAGCAGCTGCGGAACGAGAGGTCCTTGGTTCAAGTCTTCCCTCGAGTGAGAATTTTACTTTCTTTATTTTCGCAAAGTTATGATCTGTCCGTTCGTTCATTGACGTCTCTGTTCACTGTAATAAGTTTAGTGTCTGTTTTGCGACCGCATCGCAAAACCGTGCGATTAGTAGACGAAAGGACGTGCCTCTCCAATGGGAACCGAAAACATTTGATCGCAAGGTCATAGGTCAACCGATTCCTCCACATGAAAACACGTCTGATATATTCTATACGACACTGGTGATGGCATGTGCGTCACACGATAAGAATATGTTGTCGACCCAGCTAACTTGTACACTTGGCGAATGGGTAAAAAGATTCTTCTACCTTGCCCGATTTAGGTTTTCTTTTGGATGTGATAATCACTCCCAACAAAGTGATGAAAACATAAGAGTTTGTCACATTAACTGCAACAAATGAATGCAACAGTTTAACAGTCGCACAGTTTTCCCTGTGCCCTGTCAAAAAATATGTTTTTAACGTTTTCAAATTTTTCCGTGTGTAGACCGTCAAATCCTGCACATGTCCAAGCAAATCTGAACATTTCCTAGAATTTTTGAGAGCGAAGTTGATTGTGTGTGAGTGCCTGAACTTTGATAATTGTCTGAAAATAAAGAAAATAAACTTTTCACTCGAGGGAAGACTTGAACCAAGGACCTCTCGCTCCGCAGCTGCTCACGCTAACCACGGGACCACGGCGCTCCTCAGCTCTCACTCTCCTTGATGTTGCCCATCTTGCGCATGGATTACTGAGTTTGTATATTTTGCTTATTTTTTCATAGTTCCACACAACTTCTTCCTGTTTTCTCGATTGATCTTTGTTCAGTTTTTCAAGGCCTATCCACTGTTCAACTTATAACTAAATCCGAAGGGCGTGCGATGGGGAGGTTCCCTTGTAAGCACTATAGGACTTAATATCTTAGGTCATCAGTCCTCTAGAACTTAGAGCTATTTAAACCTAACTAACCTAAGGACAAAACACACATTCATGCTCAAGGCAAGATTCGAAACTGCGACCGTAGCAGCAGCGCGGTTCTGGACGAAGCGCCTAGAACCGCTCGGCCACAGCGGCCGGCTGCACATGTGGCCACTCGCTGATTTTTGTAATTTGGCTTAGAGCATGCGATTCCCATACATTTCTGAACCTTCCTCATTGCATGAAAACGTCGCACGATGGTAAACGACCACAGTTCATCACATTTGCCATTTCTCGAGTGCACTGCCGTGGATTAATGCGTTTAAACGATTTGCATCAAACACCAAAGATCTTCCTGAACGTGGAGAGTCACTAAAGTCAAAGCGATCCTCGTTAAAACGAGAAAACCATTTTCTTGCCACCCTCTGTCCACTGGCATTATCCCCACACAGGGCGCAAACATCTCTGGCTGCCTCGGCCTGAACTCTGACAGAAGAATGTCGGAAACGTTCCAATTTCATCACCTGCCACTCCACTTTCTAGTGTCCACAGCTCCACTCACTGTCGCCAAATAACAGGATGTAAATCCAAACAGCAACAGTTCACAACAAATAAAAAATTACAATCGATAAATAAACCAATAGCAAGCGGAATACTAAGCAAAATCGCTTCGAACTTGTGCACCAGCCTAGTATATGGAGTATCAGCAGTTCCTATCTCCAGTTCCCTGAACGGGTCTCTAAACAAAGGTCCTGAGATCACGTCACAATCATTCGAATTATCCGCCTTTGTAATGGGAATTTTAGCACAAGTTAACCCATTCCGACGTTATGCAATGAAAGAACGTAAAGTATGATAGCTTTTCTTATTTTTGTATGACCTGTATCTGACACCATTTGCATTGCAAATAAAGACTTTTTTACCTGGTCCAGCAGTTATGCAGTATTCTCCTCGCCGTTGAATTTGTTATTACGTTTTAATCTCAGGAATTTAACGCAGTCAAGTTCTTCTCTCTACTTGTAATATTTTAGAAAAATACTGCGGTAAACCTCTTACATATTCTGAATTGAATGGAGTGTGTCCTTCGAAGTTTAGTGACAAAGATTTGGCTGGGAACCATCAAGGACTTTGCTACCCTCTAAGAGGACATACAGGCACACTAAGACAAACAATGAAACGTTTTCTACCAAGAGTATTAAATAGAATATAGTATCAGCATTATTTTATACATTAATGCAAATAATTTCGTAATGAAAATAATTTCTTAATAATATTTCAGTAAATGGAATTAAACGAATCAACATGGACACTTCGAGCACTCCACTCAGATTACAGGTGCCAGTGCTGCCTATATGAGCCGCTGCAAACTTACTTTGAGGATGTCTGACTGGCTACTGAGGTCGATGGGAATCTTCATGGGCTCCTGGAATGCGCAGCAGCCACCGGCAGGCGCCATCTTTCCTATAATTAATGGTGGTCAGTCTTAACAACACATTCACGGTGTGGAGCGGTTCTGCCAATATCTGTCCCCCTCCGTTTCGCAGGCGGCCGAGAAATTTGCTCTTATAACACGATATATTCCACTATTCACCGTTTACAAGAACTCATGTGATCATCGGTATGTGTTAAGTAAGATTCACATAAGCAACTGCTTTCTGCTGCTGAAGTTCCGAATAAGATAAAATATCTTTAACTGCTACACTTCGCCATTGGAACTATATCAGCTTCGATGACAGAACTACCTGACATATACTGTATACATATCAAATCGTTGCACATGGAATTATGTAGCGAAACTTCACAAAACTTTAAGTCAGTTTAAATGAATCTTTACTAACAACGAAAATTTTCGCCGATGGAAGTGTAGTGATATGGAAAATGAAACAGCATTCGGGAGTCGCGTTTCTTTTTCTTTCCACAGTGACTCAACCATTCTAACATTCAATTACACCAATACCAGTTACACATAATTCACTTCATACTTTCGATTGTCAAGCAGTGTGTACCCGTACTGTCTCTAATGATTATTATTTTCGTTTATGATGCGTAAGATTAGATTTGATCCACGTACATATCTGAATGAAACTAACAGATCTTCAATGAAGATTTTTCGTAAGTTTGTGTTACGTCAGTTCTTAAATAATTTTACTCTTTTTGCTACGTTGAAGATCATTATTAGAAACAATAAAAGCTTCCAGCTACCTTTCATTTTCTAGTAGTCTATGTTAACATTAAAGAAGATTACAAAATTACACGGCAGTTTAGGAACGTCGTATTCGCCGTCGAGCATTGTCAGCCGTTTTTTATCCTTTATTTTTTAATATTTTTGTACACTTGAGTTAACATGATACCGGGGCAGGAGTTCCGTATTACGTAAACGTGGAGTGAACAGTAAGAATCAATATCGCGATTACCGAGACTAACAACAGGTAATAAATAAGCATTACAGTATGCAGAAAAAAGACGTGGGATATGTAATGTTAATTATTGCTGTAATTATTGATTAATAACTTTGATATTAAATATGTTTGGACACTGCATTTTACGCACTCTGCAAGTTCATAATTTAACATCGAAGTTTAGAGGCAGATTATTATCGATCATTGACGTTTGAACGTCGAAAGAGAGATGAAATTATCGTTACCAACGTCTACCATCCCTAATTGACAAATGTTGAACGTGTGCAGGCTCTTTTGGTCCACTGTGGCCTCGTAATCTTTATGTATTAATACTGGCTGAGGTAATTAGTTTAGCAGGCACGTGAGGGAGTTCTTCCGGTGATGTAACAAAGCGAAGTGCTTTAAGTTAGCCAGTCTGAAAACCGGCCAATGGTTACGAAACAAAAAAACTTATGGAATCGAAGACGCTCAACTGTGGAACGTTGTTCGGAATGGCCGTCAGAGCTCGAAACAATAAACACTCGCCTCGAGAGTGCGCCATTCTACAGTAGCACACCTCAGCACCCCTGAAACACCGACCAAGCTCACTGGCACGATCCCATTTGGAACGGTGCTCGTGCCACTCAAGCGCCAAGGTGGAGAAGCTTCTGAGTAAAGAGGGGGGGGGGGGGAGGAGGGGGGAGGGGGAAAGGTGGCAGGTGTGCGGCGTCTGTGTCACACTTGCGCCAGCGCCAAGCTGCGGACCAAGGTTAACAATGGGGGGCTCTGCAAATACCAGACTGCCGCCGACGACCACCAGGCGGTGCCGGACGCACTTGCCAATTTATAAAGAAGACATCAGGGGTGGTAGTCGGACGGGGGGGAGTCTACCATGATGTGTGTGACAAGAGGAGGTGACGACGTTCGGATCACGGTTTTAGTTCAGACTTCATGCACTTTCAGTAGCCAATTAGGAAAACCTAATGTGCAAGTAGTAAGGCGTGCCACTTAGGCGATTACGAGAAAATGGCAAGAAAAGTTGTACGTATCGGTGATGTACTGGTGCACGCGATGGCCGCGGTCATGTGGTTAGCGTTCAAGTTCAGTTATAGATGGATCTTTTTTTCTTTAAATTTGTATTTTTTGCAACACTAGTCATATTATTTCATTCATATCACACTTGAAAGGTAATATGATGAAGACACGTGCATTTCCATTACCTTTTCTGAATTTCCAAACTTTTTAGATCGCTTGCTAATATTTATTATCACAACAAATACTGAATTTACAATGATCGACTAGTAAACGATCAAATGGATAAAGTTTTCCTGAAAATGCATGCCTGTCAGATTTCTGAAATCCCTTATGCCTGCAGTTGGGTTAGGTACCGAGAACAGCTTTCCACCTACACGCTACGATCTGCACGCACGGGTTTCAAGGATGAGGGGCTGGCCTGGAAAGCCGAAGTCGAACATCGACAAGTAAAGGTGTAAATAACTTTATTCAATAATAAAATGAGTTACAACATGCCAGAATGTGATGGTCATTTACGATTAATCGTCGGATGTGCTTTCGATGTTACAAGTTGCAGGCTGGAATGTTTCATATAGACATGGGAAACATAAATTAAAACGGTATCTACTATATCGAATGAATGCAATTTTCCCCGCACGCACAAGGAATCTTCACAGCTAAGGAAAACCAAAGCTCGCTGACATTTAGAAATATTTGTCTTTCTTCCGATAATAGGGATGCAAACCAAGCGTAACGCAACATTTTCGTAAATATCGGTGACAAAAACTGGCGATGTAGGATTAAATGTATGTTAATAGAATCTTCACGAGGAGTAATTTCTCGTTCGTAGTCAATCAAAAATGAATAGTTTTGAAGGCGTTGATTAAAGTTTCTAACTTGCCTGTAGAAATAAAAGTCGCATAATATTTATTGTAATAACAAAAATTAGTAAACAGTGAAATAACACTGTAAATTCAATAAATGTTCACGCAAATACATGTGTCTTCTCATCATATTACGTTTCGGATCCGATATACATGAAATAATATGACTAATCTTGACGAAATATAAGTTAAAAAAAAAAAAGCCAACATGAGCAGGGCTTGGTCCAGCGATCCACTGAATATGGAGCTAGAACGCTAACCACCTCCACCACCACCTCGTGCTCAGAATCGCAACGCGCCGGTATACATAACTGACACGTAAGACTTGTCTTGCGATTTTCTCGAGATCGCGTAAGATCTGTGATCCGATCATCGGGGCCTCCTCTTGCGAGGACATCCTTGGGACGTATCCCAGATACTTAGCCGTCTCTTACTACCAAAAAAGTATGACTTGGCAATAGGTGAAAGAACTGCTAGGTGGTAGCCTTTAAATCGGCCGCGGTCCGTTAGTATACGTCGGACCCGAGTGTTGCCACTGTCGGTGATTGCAGACCGAGAGCCACCACACGGCAGGTCTAGAGAGACTTACTAGCACTCGCCCCAGTTGTACAGCTGACGTTCATACAGGGTGTTTCAAAAATGACCGCTATATTTGAAACGGCAATAAAAACTAAACGAGCAGCGACAGAAATACACCGTTTGTTGCAATATGCTTGGGACAACATTACATTTTCAGGCAGACAAACTTTCGAAATTACAGTAGTTACAATTTTCAACAACAGATGGCGCTGCGGTCTGGGAAACTCTATAGTACGATATTTTCCACATATCCACCATGCGTAGCAATAATATGGCATAGTCTCTGAATGAAATTACCCGAAACCTTTGACAACGTGTCTGGCGGAATGGCTTCACATGCAGATGAGATGTACTGCTTCAGCTGTTCAATTGTTTCTGGATTCTGGCGGTACACCTGGTCTTTCAAGTGTCCCCACAGAAAGAAATCACAGGGGTTCATGTCTGGCGAATAGGGAGGCCAATCCACGCCGCCTCCTGTATGTTTCGGATAGCCCAAAGCAATCACACGATCATCGAAATATTCATTCAGGAAATTAAAGACGTCGGCCGTGCGATGTGGCCGGGCACCATCTTGCATAAACCACGAGGTGTTCGCAGTGTCGTCTAAGGCAGTTTGTACCGCCACAAATTCACGAAGAATGTCCAGATAGCGTGATGCAGTAATCGTTTCGGATCTGAAAAATGGGCCAATGATTCCTTTGGAAGAAATGGCGGCCCAGACCAGTACTTTTTGAGGATGCAGGGACGATGGGACTGCAACATGGGGCTTTTCGGTTCCCCATATGCGCCAGTTCTGTTTATTGACGAAGCTGTCCAGGTAAAAATAAGCTTCGTCAGTAAACCAAATGCTGCCCACATGCATATCGCCGTCATCAATCCTGTGCACTATATCGTTAGCGAATGTCTCTCGTGCAGCAATGGTAGCGGCGCTGAGGGGTTGCCGCGTTTGAATTTTGTATGGATAGAGGTGTGAACTCTGGCGCATGAGACGATACGTGGACGTTGGCGTCATTTGGACCGCAGCTGCAACACGGCGAACGGAAACCCGAGGCCGTTGTTGGATCACCTGCTGCACTAGCTCCGCGTTGCCCTCTGTGGTTGCCGTACGCGGTCGCCCTACCTTTCCAGCACGTTCATCCGTCACATTCCCAGTCCGTTGAAATTTTTCAAACAGATCCTTTATTGTATCGCTTTTCGGTCCTTTGGTTACATTAAACCTCCGTTGAAAACTTCGTCTTGTTGCAACAACACTGTGTTCTAGGCGGTGGAATTCCAACACCAGAAAAATCCTCTGTTCTAAGGAATAAACCATGTTGTCTACAGCACACTTGCACGTTGTGAACAGCACACGCTTACAGCAGAAAGACGACGTACAGAATGGCGCACCCACAGACTGCGTTGTCTTCTATATCTTTCACATCACTTGCAGCGCCATCTGTTGTTGAAAATTGTAACTACTGTAATTTCGAAAGTTTGTCCGCCTGAAAATGTACTGTTGCCCCAAGCATATTGCAACAAACGGTGTATTTCTATCGCTGCTCGTTTAGTTTTTATTGCCGTTTCAAATATACCGGTCATTTTTGAAACACCCTGTAGCAATGGTTCACTGACAAATACGCTCTCATTTGCCGAGACGATAGTTAGCATAGCCTTCAGCTACGTCATTTGCTACGACCTAGCAAGGCGCCATTACCAGTGTATATTGAAATGGAAAGTATGTACAGTCAAGAGAGATGTGCACCGATTGTGGATTAAAGTTAAGTATTCTACCAGTACCTCCTGTTTTGCTAGTCTTATTTCTCTGACCTGTTCCAGACCTCACGCCAGTCTGCGTGTAAATAAACGGGTGCATTTCGGCCTCCTCTAGCAACACGGTGTTGGCTCTTCTGCCAACACTTCAAGAACAACATTAGAACAGCAGACAATACGCAGCTGAAGCGCTGAGGAATGTGCACTCCGCAAAGAACCCGGAATACGTTTGGTAAATATAAGTTAACCGTGTCAAGCATTTCCACACATCAGGGACTCTTGTCTCTCGCAGTCGGGGCATGTTTGAGTTTCTGACTGGGCGCAGTATCTGACCACAACATAACAGCGACGACAGAGAGGCAAATGCAATTCTGAAACGGTATGTCCTACGATTCCAAATGCCACAATGTCGAAGATACGAGACTTGCCTTTCAAGTTTTTAAAGAACTACTGAGTGTAGCATTGCTATCGATTTAAGGGTTTTCATTTTTTTTATTGTTAAAACAACGGTAGCTCAGAAATTGGCCGAGTAATTTATTTACAGCAAAGCTTAGAGAAGCGGTTTTATGAAAAAGATTTGAATTTAGCGTAAAGTCTTTCGCTGGCTTGTTTTTTTAGATTCTCGTCGAAGCCTAACTCAATAATGGCACGAATCGCTTCGTTCATCTTTTGGTGACCACATTCAGAAAAGACTACAATCGTTGCCAAGTGTTGACTCTCGTGGATTTTCTTTTATTATTATTATTATTATTATTATTATTATTATTGTTATTGCTCATTTCATTCTCCACTTCTAGAAGTAGAGCGGGCTGTTCGAGATCCGGATCATTTAAGAGTCATGGTTCTATTCAGCCAATTATCAGGCAAGCTGATAATGGGCAATGGGTGATCCCAACGGGGAATAAATGGGAGGGGCTTCCCAGTTCCGGCATACGCCTTACAATCATGGAAACATCCCGTAAATCTTGGTCGGAACCAGGTGATTGGAACCACATTGCTTTATTACTGGGACAACGTCCTTCGATGAGAACACTGAACCAGCAAAACAAAATTAAGATGATGTGTGAGGTGTCGTTGACGTGTGTGTGTGTGTGTGTGTGTGTGTGTGTGTGTGTGTGTGTGTGTGTAAGTGTTTCCCTTGCGCTGCTGCCACACCCTTTCAACCCTCCGATGGCCGGCTCTCAAGCTGTGCTTGGCTGTGCTTAGCTGTGAGCTACCGTGTTGATATCCGTTCGCTTCTTTTATGATGCTATCACAGAAACCATTTGTTCGCTTAATAGCATATGTTTCTTCTAACGCAATTTTGTGTCCGTTTTCCAGAACATGTCCTGTTACAGCTGATTCTCAGGATGCGGTAGGTGGCAAACCCCTTCACATTCCACACGGCGCTTTTCACTAGCACGCAGTTTGTCCGACATAAAACTGTCCTCACCCACACGGCATTTAATTATTTTACGTGTCCTTTGACTTTTGTGGGCTATATCGTCTCTCTCTCAGGCCTCAAGAGCTGGGGCCCTGAAGACAAATAGATTTTCTGACTCTTTAGGAACCGGCTAATCTTTCCTGGTACGGGCCTACAGAAGGGCAAAAATGCAAGCTTTTACGTATCGTCCTCGGAATCCTCCCGCCAGCCGCGGTGGCCGAGCGGTTCTAGGCGCTTCAGTCCGGAACCGCGCGACTGCTACGGTCACAGGTTCGAATCCTGCCTCGGGCGTGGATGTGTGTGATGTCCTTAGGTTAGTTAAGTTTAAGTAGTTCTAAGTTCTAGGGGACTGATGACCTCAGATGTTAAGTCCCATAGTGCTCAGAGCCATTTGGAATGCTTCTGCCCACGTGTCATCGGAGAGATGGCTTGCGCAATTTGTCGATTTGTTTTCCTTGAATACTTTTCGCAAGTGGCTCTGTTCCTTCGACAGGTTTTCAGAGCTTGGAACTGTTTCAGCTCGATGCACCAAGGTACTCATACCAGATCGTCTTTGGGATGGGTGCGGGTAGCGGGTAGCGTGCAGATACCGGTCCCTGTGGGTGTGTTTCCAGTAAACACTGTGGCTGAGACTCACTTACTTTTCGCGAACTTTGTGTCGTAGATGCTGCTGATGCGGCCCAAGAACTTTCTCAGCTTTCTATGCCCGTGAGGCGAGGCGCCGAATGTGTTACAATTGGTTTGCAGGATTTCGTCGTGGACACCTTTCCGTCAGAGGTGAATTCCGTGCAGGTCAACCAAAAACGATTTGTCGTCTAAAAATACTTCAAAGCTGTGCACAACATAACTGAATATCGGCATATAGTTTACCGTGAGACGGAGGTTTTCCTTTGGCATATCGAAGATTGCAGTACATTAGTTTTTGTACGAACATTTAGCTGAGAATAAAAAAATCTGATACTTTCGGATTCTGCACAATTTGACTGAAGCCCAAAAAACAGCCTCGTGTCAAACGTTGTAAGAAAATGCTCAAATAATTCGACATAGAAAATGCAAATTCCATCTACGACACTATAACAGGAGACGAAACTTAGATGTATTCGTACAAACCAGAGACTAAGCAACAACAGACGCCGTGTATTTTAAGACGAACAAGAACCGACAGAAGCATCTCGTTCGCGAAACACTTCCAAGAAAACGCTCCTTCTTTCTGGGTTTAAAATGAAAATCTCGCCGCAATTGCTTTAACCGGCTCGCGATTGGATTTACTCCTGCAAGAGGATGAAATTTGTGGGAGAAAGACCGAGATGCACGGCTTGTCCTCCGCCTGGAATGCATTTTCGGGCATTTCTGCCGACGCTCGTCTCGCCCCGGGTTTGCAGCTCATGACGCAGACCAGAGAAACGTCGCGTTTTTCCAGTTTGACTTGTGTATAATGCAGGCGATGTACGATACAGAAATGCCTACGTGATCAGTCAACAAAAGCGATTTTGGTCAAATTCTTAAAAAATCCTTGCTACTAGTGTTTGTGAATATTAACACTTAACACAATGAATTTCAAACACTCGAATGACCTGACTGTGGTTATAAAATCGCCACGTTACTCCTAATTGCTTATCAGCTGGAACTGCCTATCACAGTGCCGTATTTTGTTTTTCTGTTCTTTCTCCTATTAACATCAGTAAACATTTCCTATGCGTTATGGACGTAACTCCGCCATAGGCAGTCCCAAGCCCGGTTGAGAAAGCAGGAGGGGGAGGAGTAACACCTCGTTATAAAAACTTGGTTCACCTGGCCCGGGTGATAGTGCCTCGTGAGGGCCCCTTGTCAGGGATACGGTGAAGACCTCAACGGCAGCGAAGGTGGAGAAGATGGACTTCGGTAAGGCGGATCTGGCGGAAGAGGCACCTTTTTTCTTTGGGTACAAAAAGAGTTCAAGTAGCGACTGACCCCCAGAGGGGTGGCTACAGACGGCGTCTGACTCATGGTGAGCGGCTGACTTTAGGCTGGGCATCCTACTGCCTACGTGCTAAGCAACGGGAAACTACCACATTACATTCCCAAACAGCACATGGTATGTCTCTCCATGTGAAAGATTCCGGTGTTAAAACTTCCCCTCATTCGTATCTTCGGGAGGGAAACACATTGAGAGTAGACGTATTTGAAAGGAAGAAAGGGGCAGTGAAGGGAGGAAAGATAAGGATTGGAACATGGAATGTGAGGACACTACTGCAAGCAGGGAAGGTTGAGAATGCAAAACAGGAGATGAAAAGGAACAGATTAGATGTCCTCGGTTTGTGTGAAATGAAATGGGAAGAGAATGGGGAGATAGAAAGTGGAGATTATAAGCTCTTTTACTCAGGGGAAATCAAGGGTGGTGAAAACGGAGTAGGAATATTGATAGGGCAAAAAAATATGGTTCAAATGGCTCTGAGCACTATGCGACTTAACTTCTGAGGTTATCAGTCGCCTAGAACTTAGAACTAATTAAACGTAACCAACCTAAGGACATCACACACATCCATGCCCGAGGCAGGATTGGAACCTGCGACCGTAGCGGTCGCCCGGTTCCAGACTGTAGCACCTAGAATCGCACGGCCACTAGTGCAAAAGTCGAAAAAATAAGGTAATGAAACTACAATATATTGATGGAAGACTGATGATGATACGACTGAAGGGTAGTTCAAATATTTGGTATTAATACAGGTATGTATGCCAACCAGCCAGCATAGAGATGAGGAAGTGGAAGAATACTATGAGAAAATACAAGAACTCATCGAGAAAAAAAAATAGAAATGCCTGTGTTATCATCATGGTGGACTGGAATGCAGTGGTGGGTGAAGGAAGAGATGAAGATACAGTAGGAAAATTGGGTTAGGAATAAGATATGAGAGAGGTGAACGACTAATTCGTTTCTGTAAAGAAAATTATTAGCAGTGGGTAACACATTATTTGAACACCACAAAAGGAGACGTTACACATGGATATCAAATTTGAATAGGAAAAGATATCAGTTGGGCTACATCCTGATACAAAAAAGGTTTAGGAACTGTTTGAAGAATGCTAAAGCTTATCCAGGAGCAGATATAAATTCATACCACAACCTAGTAATGGGAGAAATACAAGTGAAGTTGAAAAAAGTCTGGAGAGGTAAAGCAAAGGAAAGACTAAACACAGAAAGACTCAAAGAGATAGGGAAGGCATCAGATTTAGAGAACAGATTTATGGAAAAATGGCAAAGAGGTAGTGTTGATGAAATTGTTAATGACAAATGGATAAAAATGAGGGAAGGACTCATGGAATCTGCCAAAGAAGTACTAGGAATTATAGTATCCCAAAGCACCAGGAAAGATTGGATAACAGGAAACATGATGGAAAAGATGGAAGAACGGAGAAAGTGGAAAAGTGTAGAAACTGAAGAAGGCAAAAAGAGGCACAGGAAACCGAATAATGAATTGAGAAGAAACTGAAGAAGCAAGAGAAAAATGGATGAAACAGAAATGCGACGAAATAGAGAAAATGGAGAAAGAGGGAAAGTATGAAATTATGTATAGACTGGCTAGTGAGATAGTTTTTGAAAGTAAAAGAAAGAGTAATAACATGGAAATAGAAAGAGCGGATGGTACTCTAGCAGAAGAACCACATGAGATTTTGAACAGATGGCAAGAATATATTGGATATCTGTATAAGGGGGATGAAATGCAAAGCGAAATTAAGATTGAAGAGTAGCAATATATGCCGGAAGATGGAAAGGGATTTGCCATCTTGGAAGTAGAAGTAGAAAAGGCGCTGAAGGAGATGAAGAATAGGAAGGCATGTGGAATTGATGATTTGCCAGAAGAACTGTTGAAGAGTCTGGGAAACAAGTGCTCTAAGGAGACGAGATACTGGCAGAAGTAGAGCTGTGAGGACCGGGCGTGAGTCGTGCTTTGGTAGCTCAGTTGGTAGAGCACTTGCCCGCGAAAGGCAAAGGTCCCGAGTTCGAGTCTCGGTCGGGCACACAGTTTTAATCTGCCAGGAAGTTTCGTATCAGCGCACACTCCGCTGCAGAGTGAAAATCTCATTCTGGAAACATCCCCCAGGCTGTGGCTAAGCCATGTCTCCGCAATATCCTTTCTTTCAGGAGTGCTAGTTCCGCATGGTTTCGCAGGAGAGCTTCTGTAAAGTTTGGAAGGTAGGAGACGAGATACTGGCAGAAGTAGAGCTGTGAGGACCGGGCGTGAGTCGTGCTTGGGTAGCTCAGTTGGTAGAGCACTTGCCCGCGAAAGGCAAAGGTCCCGAGTTCGAGTCTCGGTCGGGCACACAGTTTTAATCTGCCAGGAAGTTTCATATCAGCGCACACCCCGCTGCAGAGTGAAAATCTCATTCAGGAGATGAGTAGATTGGAAAGAAAGACGACTGATACAGAATCTATATTTACACCAGAAAGTAAAGATAAGGATTGGAAATGAAATGTCAGAATGAAGCAACATTGGACGAGGTGTTAGACAAAGTTGTTGCCTTTTCCCGCTGTTGTTTAACGTATACCTTGAAGACATTATTGCGAAAAACTTAGATGGGAAAAGCGGAATACGTATTGTTGGAAAGAGCACAGAATGTATAAGATTTGCTTATGACACGGTATTAGTTGCAGAAAGTGAGCGGACAGTGAATAACATGCTGAAAGATCTGAATGAAGCTTGTGTGGAATACTGGATGCAAATGAACACAGCAAAAAGAGTATGGTCTTCAATACAAGACGCAGACTGTCGAATATTAAAATAGGACAATCTGCCATTAGCCAAGTAAGGGCATTTAAATATCTTGGAAGCACAATAACTGAAGACTTGAGATGTCACCAGGAGGTGAAAACTCGAATTGCCATAGCGAAGGAGGCATTCAACAGAAAGAGACTTATGTGGCAAATTAGATAAAGGACTAAGGAAAAGACTTGGCAAATGTTTTGTCTGGAGAGTGGCACTATATGGGGCAGAAACATGGACGCTGAGACGAGAGGATGAAAAAAGGTTAGAAGCATTTGAGATGGGGATGTGGAGGAGAATGGGGAGAATAAGCTGGATGGAAAGAGTGAGTAATGAAAGAGTATTGGAAAGGCTTGGTGAGAGATGTCTGCTGAAGGTTGTAAGAGAAAGGAAAAAGAACTGGTTGGGACATTCATTGAGAAGGGAGTGCTTGCTAGCAGATGCTTTGGAAGGATTGGTTTGTGGGAGAAGACAGAGGAAGGAGGAGATCAAAGATGATAGACGACATAAAAGGAAGAGGAAATTATGCAGACCTGAAGAAGATGGCAGAAGACCGGACAGCCTGGAGAACTACCATGTGAAAACCTTCCTTTTGGCAGAACACTAATGATGACGATGCTGATGATGATGACGATGCTGATGATGATGATGATGTGAACGTAATATAATACTGCAACTGTTGAAACTGAAGGATCTTTAAACGAATTAGCTGCAACAAGTTGGCTTTTATAAGGCGTTTACTTTTCCATTGTGACTTTCAAGATCGCATCTTCAGATGTTTGCATTTATTCACGTGTCGTGAGCATTGTTTCTTTCCTAACGGCGTTGCAGAGTTTTGCGAAGGAAATTTTTAAGACGGCTGCTGTGAAATGTCGTACGTAAAGAAACAATGTTCATGAAGCGGAAATAAGTGTAAATATCTGAAGATGAGGTGGAAAATGTGTGTTTTGAGCATAATTTGTTAGCGTGGCATGTCGGGAAAAGGGTGTCTTCGTATCGGTGCCTTACCCTGGCCTAAAACATAAACGTCACGGGCGCTATAGTTTTACGTCTATCCGCTAGAAGCGCTTCTGTCTCGTCATGTGACGAAGCTTCCCGCGAGCTTTAGATGCGCAGGTCACGAAATACTGCCCATGTCTGCTTTGGGGAAATAACAATTAATTCTAAATGGTACATATAAATGTTTGCCACAAGCAATCGAGAAACTCAGGAAACAACTGAAAATTTTATTCTTCATCACAGTGCCAACTGTCACACACTATGGTAGACAGTTGATTATTCGAAGTAGTATACAGCGAATCATTGTTTCATTGCCCGTGATCTCTCATGTTTTCTCTGCGTGATGGATTAACGGTGTGCTTCCTGGTACTCTGTCGATCTCCATTTTATGCTCTATCATGCACAAGGAGGTCGGTCCCTTCTAAAAGTAGTCAGGCGCATTTTCTCTGGTGGTTCGACAGATATTTGCAATTTCGTTCTTGCAATGTGTCGGCTCAAACAAAAACTGTTCACCATATCTTTCAAGGACGCTCAGTGTCGACGGAAAGCGTCGGTTTGTTTCCTGTTACAAACTAAATGATTTTTAAGGCGGAATTTTACATGCCCTTCGATAGCGTGGTCCCAGGTGTGACATTAGATTTATCGGTATGTACTTACATGGACTTTAAAAAGCGAAGAATAATTAGTACCGCAGCAACGATTGAGCAGTATTGCTGCATGGCGATAGTAATCAACACAGGCCAGGCAGTGCTGTCGTTGCTTGGGTACTGATTATTCTTCATATTTTACTGTCCCTATTACCTGAATACCGCACTATAGTAATCTGCACCGTTTTATCGAATGATCACGTAAAACACTGGTTTTAAAACAATTTTGTTTTGAACGGGAAACAATCCAACCCTTTCCGTCGGCACTGGGCGTTGCATGAAAAGACGTGATGAGCAGTACCTGGCTGGGCTAAACACTAACTAGACATTGCAAAGCGGAATTGGAAATATCTGCCGAAACACGAGAGAAAACTATTACTAGAGCGTCATATGTGCATAAAATGGAAGCAACAACTCGGCGAACACACTGTGGTACACCGTTAATTCTCGTTGACGTATTCACCTGACTCGTTGACTTGTGACTTCTGTTTGTTCCTGTATGCCACACAAAAAATGCTTGGACAGAGGTTTCCACCAGTTCAAGGAGCTGCTGATTTGTTCCAAAACCATATTTTTGAGATGCAGAGATCAGAGTGAAAAGAAATGAATCAGGAATTGGTACGAAGGCATACATATATTTTAAAGGAGAAATTTTTAAGATACAATAAAAGAATTTGCTTCAAACAGGTTTTTCTTTCATTGTTTATACACCTAGGAGATGTCTGTCATATACCTAGCCATATGTTATTACGTGAAGAAGGTGACCTCGAAAGACCTAAAATAATAACAGTGCCATTTGAGAAAAATTGAGTTGAAGTGCTAAGTAGCGGATGTTTAGAAAACGGACCGGGTTATGGAACTCTTTCAGACTTCAGGTAGTTTCAATCCCCGACTTGAAATCAGTTGTTTAGAAATAAAAATATTACTTGTAACAGGTTTTGGTAGATTCCACCATGCTTTTCAAATAGTGTCTTAGAAAGCTTCTAGTCCTAATTTGTTTATCTTGTGTAACATGTACTGCTGTGTTAGATGGGTAGATCTAGCAAGTAATGAAGATGCACCCTACTGAATCGAATTTCCAAGAAAAGAGGTTCATGGTATAAATTGACTAAATCAAGGGATAGATTGATAAGGAATGGTTGGGGATAAAAATAGCAGAGGGAGAGCAAAGGATGAAAACAATGAGCAAATTCAACTGGATACATTTTGCACAGAACAGAGCAGCGAGGAGAGTTGCATCAAACTAGTCATCGGATTGAAGGCCACAATACCACCACCACCACCACCACCAATCTTTTTTTTAATGTATATAACTTCGTGCACCCTTACATTTTCCATCACGGGAATATACTGTCGCGGTAATACGGGCAAACGCTGGATATTAACCGGCAGAGCAGTGTCGTATTAAATTTGTTTTTCATATTCCACCATAAACGGCTGTTAAATAATATTTTATCCCACTGCGACTTTGTCGACATAGGGCCGTCATCGGGCAGACTTATCTCATAGCGGTAAAATCATGAGCCAATGATTACATATGCAGAGGCTGGACAAAAATGTGAATATTCCAAAAACACAACATAATATCATAGCTGCCAGTTATCTCGGAATGGATAAATGCAGGTCCTTTATGATTTTCAAGGAAGTCTTCAACCAGTCTTTCTGCAAAATACTCGCTACTTCAGAAAACGATGATAGAGTTGGATGGCAACCACGCACCCTTCTCTCCAAAGTAGACCACAAAGGATCAGTAAAGTTGACCTCGCAAAACCAGTCCTGGAGACCGCGAGCTGCGTGAGCAAGGGGCCTGTCTTCTTGGAATACGGCATCACTACTGGGGAAAGAACATTGTACTATGGAATGGATCTGATCAACCAAAATGGTCACATAATCCTTGGCAGCAATGTGCCTTTGCAGAATAACCACGGTGCCCACGGAATACCACATAATGGATGCCCAAATCATCACGGAACTCTTGCCTTCTTTCACTCCTGTGCTGTGAATTCGGCCAGAATTTGGAATCAGTGTGAAAGAAGGCTCAGTCGTCCAGAACAGATTCTTCCCTTGCTCGTAGTCCATGGTTTTATGGCTCCGGCACCACGTTTTCCTGTCACGGGCATTTACATCAGTGATGAGTGGTTTTGGAATTCCAGCTCGCCGTGCAGTTCCCTGCTTATGGATCCTCCCTTGTACTGTTATGATCTGACAGGGTTAGCGAGTGCGACATTCAATTCTGCAGCGACTTTCGCAGCTGCAGTAATCGTATTTTTCGTCAGAATCCTCGTCAGTGACTATCTGTCACGATCACTCAACAAATGCTTTCGAATACATAGTGACTTAGCGACTGTTTTTCGGCTTCCACTGTGATGATGATGATGATGATGATGATGATGATGATGATGATGATGATGATGATTGGTATGTGAGGCGCTCAACTGCGTGGTCATCAGCGTCCGACAAAGTCCAAATTTTTACGCAGTTCAATTTTTTTCACAGTCAAATCTAGCCACTGTCACAAGTGATGATCAACTGACGAGGAAAATACAAACACCCAGTCCCCGGACAGAGAAAATCCCCAAGCCGGCCGGGAATCGAACCCGGGACTCCATGATCCAGGGGCAGCAACGCTAGCCCCCCCCCCCCCCCCCCCATTTTTTAAATTTTGTTTGGTATTGTTCGTTGCGTTTGGTCTGGACGGACAAGACATCCGTTCACGTTGATCGTTGACTCCTTTACACAGTTTTTTTTATTACAGAGGGCGAGCAGCCCTCCGACCGAACACGCTGAGCCACCGTGCCGGCGTCCACTATATGAGGTGTAAAAGTTCGATACGGAGCCTCTTGAAACAACAGACATTTCGGATACCTAGGTTACGGAAGCACCCACCATGCGAGCCACGCTATAATGCACTTACCCTTGACATAATGCGTTAACAACTACAGAGAACACTGTTCTGACCCCAGTTGATACTTGCAACTTATTTTGGATACCGTACAGGTACCGTTCGTGATCAAATACGACCGGGGAACCCGCAGACTCTCCTAGCACCTGCATTAATCTTTACTAATGTTCAAGCAAGCATTTGTCGCAGTGTTTCCATATTTTAATCCAACCCCTGTACCTCAAACTTTTATTCAACACTACGGTACATTTTTATCATTCGTAGCGTCTGCCCTACGATAGCGTTATGTCGACATTAGTCGCTAAAAGATAAAGTTTTAATACTAGCTTCTGATGGTTCGAAAACATGTCTTTGTTATAACACATCGAAGCACTGGAGCACAATTCGAAGATTCAACGATGCTCCCATATATGACGGTTACAGACACTTATCTGATGAGAAAGACCATGGGCGATTTCAGATCTCGAAAAGCTGAAGTAGAATTAACTTCCCTTAGTGAATACTTTTTCCACAACGCGTGCAATGTAGGTGGATTGATGAATCAGTTCCGAAGGCGTTTGTTGGCGGGTATAAATGTTTAGACCTCTCTTCCTGTAGAATTTCCACTCTATTAAAAACTATCGAAAGCACTTCATGGCGCAGACGAAATTGGACAGTGATTTCCAGACAACATTCGCGTACAACAACTGATGTTCGGAAACCCGATATTTGATCGGACTACCAAATCTCATACCGCAATTACTAACATGTAAACGCGACAGCAAAAAATCTTTTCCGAAATATGGGACTTTCTTCCGCAAGTTGGGTGGCATATAAACGTTGAGACTGTTCTATGGCGATCAAGCAGAAGTTACCGTGGAATAACAATAATATCGTTGCCAGCGAAACCTCTCTGGCACAGCGTATGTATTCCTTGATTTTATTGAAATAAACTGTTTTCTTTTATTATGTGAAATATTCGTTGTTGTTCTCACAAATTGTGTGTTCCGAAACACGGGAGCAAATAAAGGAGTTAAGAACACGAGAACATCGAACAGGATGACACGCTGAGGGAGAGGCTTCGAGTGACTTTAATGTCTTAGTACCGCCACGCCGAACGCCGAAGCGGTAAGTTGCCGCAACGCTTCGGTTGCTTCTTGAGATTGTGAGAGTACAAAAGAGAGAGCATTTTGTAGTTTTGTATCCCATGCAAAAATTCTGTAGTTACGAAATAGCAGAGTACGACATTCTGTTGAGTACGTGCTATGTGCTGTACGGGAAGGAAAGCTGGGAACGCTAAGCAAAGTCTATAGAAGCACTTCTTCCGGGTAATGTACGGCTAGTTTCAAATCGTCCTGTATGGATCACCTCTTGCAGAAAGTATATGAATTACCTGTGATTTGTGGTGATATTATTTCATATAGAAATGCAATAATTTTAATGTGCAGAGAGAGTTTATTAAAGAGTGCACAACGTACGGTATTTGTATACCATGAAGCAACAGTGGCTTAAGGAAACGTTAGCGACAGCCCCGGACATTTGCACAAGCCCCGCCCATTTACCCCCCTCCACATCTACCCCCCGCCACACCAACCAAGAGCGCATCAATATGATCTTTGGTAGTCCTCGTCGCTGTCGTGTTTTTGTTCGTCGTTTTTTGTTTTACCGCGGTTGTTCATACTAGCACTGTTGTGCTGTTAGTACTTCTTAGCAGTTTGTGTAATACCGTCAAAATGAAACATAGATATGCACTCTCAATAAAGTTATCATACAGAAGGTACCTAATCTTGACTGTTGTGGCCAACTGCTGTCAAAACTGATATCTAACAGACATTAAAGTACGATAAGATGTGTTGGAATGACATTGACGAAATTATGTACATATGTTTAACAATAGTCAGCTCTAAATCTCTCAAACACTGAAGAAGAACTCAAAGTAATCTCGTGTTAGCTATAAGCAAGCAGTCATAAGAGTTCACGAGTAAAAATTCACCCATTACACAGGCAAATATTAATGAAGAATGTCACTGTATAAATATCTGACTGCTTGCATTTAGTCTTAATGAGGTAATCAGAAACAAACCAAGACATCGACTTTGCCTTGTTTATGCACAACATTGACTTTAGACAATCGAGATAATGGACAGCATCCCTGGCGATCTACCAATTAATGTTTCCCAACAGAATTTCTTACACTACGCGAGGTGACGGAAATTTGCGCTCACTGCAGTTAACAAATATCGGATTTTTTGATATAGTGAAGATGAAAGCTCATGAAATAAAAAAGACAGTGTGGATACCATTTTTATTTTTCTTTCTTATTGATGATTTTTCAACTCGCATATTCAATGAACATATTTCTAATTCTTTTCACAATGGTACTGGAAAAACTGTATTTCGTACTAACTACTGATTTTCTCCCTTGTTATGACTGGCATATCTGTGATACGAACAACTTTGACGTTGGAACATGCGGCACACCATGCGCGGAGCTTAGGATATGGATTGGTGTGGAGGGGGGTGATTGGGCGGGACTTGTGCACCGTCCGGGGCTGTCGCTAACGTTACGTCAGTGGCTACCGGCCTCTTAGCAGCAGCAGCAGCAGCAGCAGGCCTGGGGGACGCGAATGCTAGTGTAACATTCATCTCGTCACAAGTACCAATCCAGATTATGCACGTACCGGGAGCCCAGCTGCTGACCAACGGGTTGCAACCATTTTACGCCAATACTGATGTTTGCCCCAGATTTTAGAAACATTTCATCACGTACGTGGCTAGCAATCCAGCGGTGTCAACGAAAAATAAACATGTATATCTGCAAGTTTATTTAGACGGGGAACCTAAGAACTAGGTTAATAACATTACGGCGAGTACACAGTGTAAAAAAAAAAAAATACACTACATTCTCATTTTTAATTTATGGAAATACGAACAGGATTACGCAAAGCCATTTTAGATTGTCTTTTCATGAGTTAAATGCACTCCCTAGACGCAAAAACACTGTATGCTGAATGTTGAAAACAATCACTACAAACGTCTTACCATCCTAATGTCATTCCTAACACATATCATGAGTGACTTATTACGGATTCATCATTAAGCAACTTCTAGCTGGTCATCTACAGAAGTCATTAATAATTTAGAATTTCTTAAGTTGTATATTTAGTTTTATATTTGCGTATTATGACGCTCTCAAGTGACGAAAATCTTAATAGAATCAACAATTATTTCAAGAACAGCGATCTTATAAAACCTACCTACCTGTCTATGAGACCCATAGGGCCGACAGGGGCGTGGATCATGGCGTGTACTTTGGTGTCGTATTAATTGACTTCTGGGGGGCATTTGATCATGTTTCTGATTGTTACACAGTGGAGGGGAAAAAAAAACCGAGGTTACCGGAATATAGCCGAAGCTTTGTAAAGTTTTGTTTAGGATTACCTAGAAGGCTAAATATGACGTTTATAACGGGGTACAGTGGTCAAATGTTAAAATAATTGATCCTGTGGATTACGTAGGAAGCACCCCTCAGGCAGTTCTAGGATAATGTGGTTGTAACGCCACGAAACTGTAGCGCAAAGCAGGAAGACGTGCGGAGGACTGATGCTTGGCACAGAGGCTAGCATTTGATCCTGAACAAAAGTACACAGGCATTGAACAAATGTGGGAAACTTCTGTTCGATGGGCCCGCAGTGAAATTACGTCTTTTACTAACATGATTATTTTCATAATAGCCAGTTAGACTGCTATGTAAATTGTTTATATTTTATGTCATTCGCGATGAGCCCATTTCGGTATATTGCAGTCATCACGTGCTGCGTAAATACGTAAGTAATCGATCGTCTTAATAGAATGGTCTGTAACTACGATCTAAAAAGCTATAATACATCGTTAGGTGTTTTTATCTTACATGTAACATCGTTGCTCTCATGTCTTGTCGGTTTTTTAATTATTACTTTCTCCTAGGTGTACATGGAGATGCGTATCGGATTGTAGTTGGTTTCCATGTATGCTACTTTTCTGACAGCTTAGATGACAGTGGATCAGCGATATTACACGTTTACACAGTTAGCAATATAAATAAGTGGTGTGAAATTCGTTTTTTAATTATTTTTGTACGTTTGGTTCTATTTATGTTTTTCCTAGAATTTTAGTTTTATTTTAAATTTTTATTTAACATTTTTAATTTTTTCGTAATAGTTTTGTTATTGTCTATGATTTATGTTGGTGTTATGTTCTGTTCTATACTCTTCATGTTGTATACTATGGATGTGTTATTTAGCGTATCTGATTTATGACTTTACCCGTTCTATTGATTTATAATGTGAATAAAGTTTTCTATGTACTTTTTGTGCTTTGGGTCGGTTTGTTCGTTCTGTAAATTTGTAGGGTTGCTGTATGCATGTGAATCTATTTCTACCTTCACGAGGATGTTAATGAATGTTCCCTTTTGCGTAATATAGAGGGTTTCTAGTTCTTCGTTTATAGGTTTTACGTCGTGCTTTTCTGCTTGTAGATACTGAAAAAAATGTGGATTGTTTGTTTTCGCTTTCCCTGGTGTGCTCTTTATATCTGATTTTGAAGTGTCTAGAGCTTTGTCCTATGTAGAAATGTGGCATGTATTACACGAAATTTTGTAAATGGCGGGGTGGTTGTGCATGGAAATTTTCGAGCTGCATTTGTGAATTGTATGTTTTATACGCAAATGCGAAGTCAGTTTTGTTGAATAATTTATTATTTATGTTCGAGATATTTCGTAGGTAAGTTGTGGTTGCTTTTTTTTTCTTTTTCGTTGTGTGATTGTTTAATGTTATTTCTTTATGTAAATTACGCTTTTCTGGTTGTGTTTTAATATGGTGTAATTGTGTTACAATTTTGGGACCATAATAGGGGGAAACCACAGACACAACAGATTATCAAAATCGTTGGCATTCAAAACAAATTCCAGTCGTTTTAGGATGGATGATTGAATGAATGCAGACACTGTATGGCTGTCAGTCGAACATTATACCATTTTCCTGCAAAATAGTGACAAGTTCAGGTCACAACACCGGAGGTGAATAGCGGTCACCCACATTTCTCACGGAAGTAGACCACAAAGAGTCAATAATATTGAGATCTGGTGGCTCTGGTGGCCAGGAGAGATGCGACAGTTCATCCTCGTGCTCACAAAACCAGTCCTGGACGATGCGGGCTGTCTGAACAAGGATACTGCCGTCTTTGAACACAGCGTCACCACTGGGGAGCCGGCCGGAGTGGCCGAGCGGTTCTGGGCGCTTCAGTCTGAAACCGCGCGACCGCCACGGTCCATTGAACCATTTTGAACCACTGGGGAAGTACGAGTGTACCATGGGATGGACCTGATCAGCCATAATGCTCAAATAATCCTTGGCAGTAATTCGACTTTGCTGAGTACCAATGAAGCCCATGCAATACCACGACGTTTATGAGGTAGCCCGAATCATTATCACAGAACCACCGTCTTGTTTCGCTCTTGGGATGTAAACTCAACCAGAAGTTGGAGACAGTTCGCAGCAAGACTCAACCGACCAAGTGACATTCTTCCATTTCTCCACAGAGCTTCATCATCACGTTTTCCTCTTACGGACATTTGCATCACTGATGAGTGGTTTTGAAGTTCCAGTTCGCCCTGCAATTCCCTGCTTATGGAGCTCCCTTCCTGGTATTTTCGTGCTAACAGGCTTCGCGAGTGCGTCATTCACTTCTGCAGAGCCTTTTGCAACTGCCGTCCTCTTAATTTTCATCACAATCCTCATCAGTGACCGTCTGTCACTATCACTCAACAAACACCATCTTCCGCATTGTGAATTTTTTCACTTTTCCTGTATGCGATTCAAATATTTGATCGGTGCCTCTTGAGGCACCAAAAACAACTCCCTTGGTTACGGAGGTACCCACCATTCGAGCCACCAGCAATTTGCACAAGTTCAAATTCACTTAGCTCCGACATGATGCACTCACAACTACACCTAACACTGTTGACCTAGAGTGACATTTGCAACGTATTGAGGGTATTTCACAAATGCTGTTCGTGGTCAAATACAATAGCCTAACCTGCAGGCTTGGCAAGCATCTGTATTAATTTTATGTTCACGCATACATTTCTCGCGGCGTTCCCATATTTTGTCCAACCCCTGTATGGAACCGACGTAAATAGATGGAAAGACCCACTACGTTCGATTACACCGCAGCACTTTGTCCCATCATCGGAAGAAAAAATCGTAACTTTATATTCCGTTGAGGTCGAGGTGTCAGAGACGAAGCCCAAACAACCAAAAGGGGAACAACCAATCAAAACGAGTCTTACAGAAGTAGATGACAGACCGAGATTGACTGGAAGAATCTAAAGAAAGTTTAATAGATCAACAACTGTAGCAACCTGCTAAAGTTTCGTTCAACTGATTCTTTAACACTGTTCATCACAATGGGATTATTACACAATTAGTAGAAGAAAGAGAAGACACAAAAACAGCGGCACGCTTCATAAATGAGTCATTTATTAAGCTCGAGAGCGTCACGGAGATTCTCAACGAACTCGAATGGCCATCGATATGAAAGACATGATGTACATCACAGTGAAGAATGCTGCTGATATTTCGAGATCGTACGTACCAACAACAGACATATTACTTCCACATACTGTCGCAATATGTCTGCGACGGCGAAACACAGAAATCAGGTCTCGTATGGAAGCTGAACAACATCTGTCATCGCCATGCATTATTTACAATTTGAACAAGAGAACAAAAGGGGATGATAGTCGTATCAGACGAACCCAAAAGTTGCTTGCGGAATATAGATATAGACGCGGTGATTTTCGTAGAATATCGATAAAAGATATGATGTTGTAGTGCCTGTGTTTAGAAGTACGACGCAATGTTCCTTCAGATGTGCATACATGTCCGATGGAACAGGCACTGCGGCGACTACAGCCGTTATGAAATACGTGAAATGTACTCGCAGTTACGAGTAAGGACAACCATCAGCTATGTAATGAAATGACAATGAAAATTTGTGCCGGACCGGGACTCAAACCCGGATTTCCCGCTTATCACGAGCAAAAGCGGGAAATCCAGGCTCGAGTCGCGATCCGGCGTGAATTATTGTCATTACACCATACAGCTAATGGTTGTCCGCATTGGCAACTGCAAATACAGTTCATGTATCTATAAGAGAAATACCAGGTTGATTAGGCACCTCAGTATGATGTAACTTACTCGTTGAGAACACTGCAGTTGGAAGTTGAGTAGTCAAGTTTTCACTCTAGCACTTTGCCCCTTGTCAGAAGGAAAATCATAACTTAATATCCGTTGACTAAGCGCTAGCTCTATTTGCCGTTGGCTTCTCGAATGGACCTCGCTTGTATAACCCTGAACTGCATAACGCAAACCACGAGATATTTGAATCCGCATAGTCATACAGACATTTGAAGTCGTCTCTCCCCAGATATGAATCGTGAGTGTTGATCCACTGCGGCGCAACGCCCGGTGCAACAGTACACATTGTTACGGGTGCATTATGGGCGGGGGAGGTCATTAAGAGCTCAGATATCGAATACCAAGGTCTACAGGGACTCGGATTCAGCAAGATTAAATTGGGAAGACGACGCGGCGGAAGTATGCATGCCAACGAGATTATAGCAGATTTCCTGCCGCTGCAAAGGTGGTGGCTCGTCGGTTCCCGAAATATGCTCCTCTGGGCAAATAGAAGAGCTGACGTCCTCCCTCTCCTACCCAAACTAAATCCGAACTTAGAAAAGACGTAACTGCAGCAGCACAGGTGGCCCGTCTCTATACGGATAGCAGGTCCCAACAGACAGTAAGTAAATTTACAACATGGGCACAATAACACAGGCTTGGAAAATGTCTTGCTCCTTAATATAGACAACTCAGCTTGTATCATCCATCTAAAGTGCATATGATGTGAGCTGGATTGTCTACGTTTTCGGGCCGGTCTTATTTTATCTACCCTTTACTCTGAAGTTCACCATAAGGTGGGTGGCGGGCGTACTTTATGTTCTTGTCACTTCTTTTTTTGTTCCAGTCGTGACCGGTCCTCAAGAAGATCGACTAGTGGTAATGCTCCATGTTAATTCGAAACTGATTTGACTTTCATGGCCTTTTCTTGAGATGTATTAGGAAGCAGCACTATTTTGGTTGACTTCTAGGAAAGTACGCCGTCTGAATTTCAGCAATAAACGACACCGTGATTCACATACGTCTCTTGTCATGTCTGCTATGAGAATTCGATGAGCAGCTCCATGATTCTTTCACAATTACTAAATGAACCTGTCACAAAATGCGCTGCTATTCTTTGCATCTCCTCTATTCATGTACCAGTCCTAGCTGGTATGGGTTCCAGATTAAAGAGCAGTAGATAAATGCTTGTCGAACGAGGGAATTCTAAGCTACCTCCTTCGTGAGTGTACTACACTTCCTGAGGGTTCTTTCAACGGATCTTTCTTTGGCTTTTGGCTTTCCCACGTTTGGTTTTAGGTGATCGTCCAATTTTAAACTGCTCCGTAAGCATAGTACTACATATTTAATGGATGTTACTGCTTTCAGAGATTGTTCGGCTATCATGAAATTATACAGCAGCGGGTGTTTCTTCTCATTTTCATGCAACAAGTTACGGTGTTTATGTTGCGCTAAGCGTCTATTCTCCGTAGGTCTTTGTACTTTTCGCTGCAACTCTCTGGTCTTGCGAACTTTGTTTGACTAACAACGGCATCATCGATGAACACCCTCAAGGAGCCTACAATATTATTCACTACTTCATTTATATATTGAATGAACAAATACCGTCTGGGTCATTAAATCTTTTACTAATGATTACGTGTTTCGATCTGCCCAGCAGACCATCTTCAGATCTGGCGCCTTAAAGAGCAAAATGCAACTGTTGTATGAAATAAACCTACCCTGAAATCACACACGTAAAAATACTTCCTTTAATTTTATATCAGCGACACCACTGTTCACAAACTGTATCTTGCGGCGCCAGATCTGCAGATGATCTGCTGGGCAGATCGAAACCCGTATTCATTAAAAACAGAAATAGTTATCTAGACGGTGTTCGTTCATTCATTACAACTGAGATCGCAGTTCCTGAGCCAAGGTCTCAATTATATCATTTATAGATATTGTGAACAGCTATGGGTCTTATAACTCTCCCTACTTTCATGTCTAAATATTTCTCTCCGTTACAAGTGACATCCCGTGTTTTGTTTCCTACGGTCTTCTCAATCCAACGATACAAGTGGTCTGATATTCCGTACGCGCGTGTTTTGTTCGCTAAAGCGACCGTGAAGAACGGTATCGAAGACCTTCCGGAAGTCGAAGAACACAGCATCAATCTGAGATCCAGTAACTATGCATTCTGAATTTCGTGGACAACTAGATCTAGCTGGGTTTCACACTATCGTTGTAAGGGATCCATGTTGATTCCTACAGAAGGAATTTCTCCGGACAGGTCATATCCGAGCATAATACGTGTTCCAAAATTCTACAACGGACTGATAGCTATTTACGCCTACAGTTTCGCCCATCTATTCGACACACATTTTTGAAAAGAAGAATGGCCTGTGAATTTCTCCGTTCACATGGAACTCTCCATTGAGTACCGTGATGGTTTTCACAACTCCTAATATAGTGGCTCGAGCATGAGCTGCAAGAAGCACGTTAGAATAACACAGATGTTTCTAAGTTCATGTTTGCCAACAGAGGAACAAAGAGCACGCAATTTAACTAAGTATAATTTAGTCAAAGCTCTGTTAATATTGCTGTAGCTAAATCTTAAGGCTGCGTCATAATATGTGGGATCTCGTCATATCTGCGAGTCTAGTGATAGGAATTTCTCAGGTATAGGGCACCTTTAAGCAAAGACTCATTCCATTCGTTATCGGAAGTGAATATAAGCCGGAAGCCGACTTCTAATGCAATAAACCGTAGTGGAAAATTAACTTCACCGCTACTTATTCTCTAGCGACTCTATTAAAAATCTACGCGAATGTAATTCTCATTCAGACTTTGTTGAAGACAAGACTCGAATTTGTTTCATATAATTGATACACTTATCCGAAATTTGTTACCAGCTCCCTCATTCCTGTCGACGCCCAACTGACAACTGAGCAAGCTCTGTCGCGGATTCAATGTGAATCTCAAGAAGGGTCATGTTCTGAACTGCTCCTGAATTATCTAAAAAGACTTCGAAGCTTTATTTTAGTTGCGGAGAGCGCCAGTGGATACTGTCAAGTTGTGTGGCGAATAAGTTTTGAACTATAGTAAGTTAATGACCCGTTGTTGTTGTTGTGGTCTTCAGTCCTGAGACTGGTTTGATGCAGCTCTCCATGCTACTCTATCCTGTGCAAGCTTTTTCATCTCCCAGTACCTACTGCAACCTACATCCTTCTGAATCTGCTTAGTGTATTCATCTTTTGGTCTCCCTCTACGATTTTTACCCTCCACGCTGCCCTCCAATACTAAATTGGTGATCCCTTGATGCCTCAGAACATGTCCTACCAACCGATCCCTTCTTCTGGTCAAGTTGTGCCACAAACTTCTCTCCTCCCCAATCATATTCAATACCTCCTCATTAGTTATGTGATCTACCCATCTAATCTTCAGCATTCTTCTGTAGCACCACATTTCGAAAGCTTCTATTCTCTTCTTGTCCAAACTATTTATCGTCCATGTTTCACTTCCATACATGGCTACACTCCATACGAATACTTTCAGAAATGACTTCCTGACACTTAAATCAATACTGGATGTTAACAAATTTCTCTTCTTCAGAAACGCTTTCCTTGCCATTGCCAGCCTACATTTTATATCCTCTCTACTTCGACCATCATCAGTTATTTTGCTCCCCAAATAGCAAAACTCCTTTACTACTTTAAGTGCCTCATTTCCTAATCTAATTCCCTCAGCATCACCCGACTTAATTCGACTACATTCCATTATCCTTGTTTTGCTTATGTTGATGTTCATCTTATATCCTCCTTTCAAGACACTGTCCATTCCATTCAACTGCTCTTCGAAGTCCTTTGCTGTCTCTGACAGAATTACAATGTCATCGGCGAACCTCAAAGTTTTTATTTCTTCTCCATGAATTTTAGTACCTACCCCGAATTTTTCTTTTGTTTCCTTTACTGCTTGCTCAATATACAGGTTGAACAACATCGGGGAGAGGCTACAACCCTGTGTTACTCCCTTCCCAACCACTGCTTCCCTTTCATGTCCCTCGACTCTTATAACTGCCATCTGGTTTCTGTACAAATTGTAAATAGCCTTCGCTCCGTGTATTTTACCCCTGCCACCTTTAGAATTTGAAAGAGAGTATTCCAGTTACTGATCTTATAAGAAACGCAAAGCGTTTCTGCATGTACATTCAGTAAAGATTAGAAATGAATCAGTAGTAAAGATATCGTCAACCGTCAGAAGAGCCGACGGAATCAATACGTGTGATTTACAGGATGTTTTGCAAAGTTCTGACGACTTCAAATTTTAACAAAGCGCAAACTAACCGCGAAACAAAGTTGAATATTTTACACAGGGTACAACATTTATTCAAGTTTACTTACGAAATACTACATCGGACAAATGACAACCGTTCGCAGCCACAAAATACTCGAGGCGTTTCGCCCAGTTTTTGAACATATCTTTGGTAACTGCTGGAGGAATCTGGAAATTTATCGTGAGTTCGATCTTTTGACTGTTGCAGTCTTCGCGGCCAGTCGGGGTACACCCTCGCCTTCAAATAACCACAGAAGTAAAAGTCTGTCACTGTTAAGTCAGGCGAGCGAAACGGCCATTCGACACAAGAGCGTTTGGAAATTACACAGTTACCAAACGCTTCACGGAGAGCTTGCGACGTCTTGCTGGAACCAAGTTTTCGTAACGAACGACGTGGTCTTGCCTGTAAACCGCTACGCACATCTTAGATGTTCTTGGGAGTTCGGACGATTTACCGAGGGCCGGTTGATTTTCAGTTTATGTACTAGCAGCTCAACAGAAGTTTCTTACCTAGTTAAATATTGCTCCACGAGCAGGAATTGGTATCGCGCTGAATCCTGAAACGCTTACGATTGGCACGTTGCACGCGCATGACAGATTCGCCGTAGCGAAAATAATACTCCACTCGAACGTCCGATGCTGCTTGGACCACTACGAGATGATTTTTGACCTGTATAAGGGATGAAACTTCTCATTCCGCACTACCAATACACGGCGCCACCGTCGCTGTATCTTGGTTTTAGCACGCGTTATTCAAATCTGAAATCGTTAAAACACTGTGAAACACTATGCAATAAAACTGATTTTCAGTGAGAAAAAGGCGAACAAGAAACATATATAGCCTTGGGAGAGCCGGTCAATACAAAACTCTTCCATCTGCTGTGTAAGATGTATGAGATAGCCAAAATACCCTCAGACTTCAAGAACAATGTAATAATGCCAATTCCAAAGAAAGCAGGTGTTGACGGATGTGAAAGCCAACGAACTATCAATTTACTAAGTCATGGTTGCAAAACAGAAATATGAATTCTTTACAGAAGAATGGAAAAACTGATAGAAGCCGACCTCGGGGGAGATCGGTTTGGATTCCGGAGAAATATAGGAACACGCAAGGCAAAGTTGACCGTATGACTCGATTTATAAGATAGGTCAAGGAAAGACAAACCTATACTTATAGCATTTGTACACTTAGAGAAAGCTTTTGACAGTGCTGACTGGAATACTCTCTTTGAAATTCTGAAGATAGCAGGGGTAAAATACAGGGAGCGAAAGGCTGTTTACAACTTCTACAGAAACCCGTCGGCAGTTACACGAGTCGAGGGCATGAAAGGGAAGCAATGGTCGAGAAGGGAGTAAGACAGAGTTGTAGCCTCTCCCCGATGTTATTCGGCCTGTATATTGAGCAATCAGTAAAGGAAACAAAAGAAAAATTCGGAGTCGGTATTAAAATCCATGGAGAAGAAATAAAAACTTTGAGGTTCACCGATGACATTGTAATTCTGTCAGAGACAGCAAAGGACGATAAAAATATTAGACAAAAAGAGAATATAATAAGCTATCTGAATGTGGTGCTACAGAAGAACGTTGAAGATTACTTGGGTAGATCACTTAACTAATGAGAAGGTACTGAACAGAATTGAGGATACAAGAAATTTGTGGCACATCTGGACCAAACGAAGGGATCTGTTGATAAGACACCTCTGAGACATCAAGGGATCATCAACTTAGTACTGGAGGGAAGTGTAGGAGGTAAAAATCAGAGATACCAAGGGATGAATGCAGTAAGTAGATTCAGAAGTATGTAGAATGCAGTAGTTACTCGGAGATGAAGACGCTCGCAAAGGATATAGTAGCATGGAAGCTGCATCAAACCAGTCTTCGGACTGAAGACCACCACCACCACCACCACCACCACCACCACCACCACCACCACCACCACCACCACCAACAACAACAATAAAAACAACATCAACCTAGCATGTCACAATGAGTTAAGTTATATGCAGTTAAATCAGAGAACCTTTCTGTATTAGCTTGTTATTTACAGGTAATGACGTAAACATCATAGAACTCGCAGGAATCCATCTACAGAAATTGAAATGAAGCACATTTACTACTGAAGAAGTTCTTTCAACTTGTGGCTACAATATTCTCGAGCTTGGATTTTGCATATCTTCTTTAACTAGTTATATATGTCGCAGTACCGAAGCAAAAGTCACTGTGGTAATGGCAATGAATTTCATAAATGAAGGCTAAACGAAAAGATAATACAGAAACTTGCATTTCGAATATACTGAGACAGCCATATTGGAGAGCACACGACGTGCCGCGAGTGAAACATGAAAATAGACCATTACACCACCAGACGAAAAATAATACCCGAACATAAAGTCTGAATTACATTGAACAGATGTTTGCCATAGTAAAAGGAAGGAGTACAGACCGGAACGATGCCTAGCAACAATTCAGCACACAGTGATGTCTCATTGGCCTAAGAGATGGATGCACAATTCTTGCAAAACTGCCTTTAGCCCAGGATTGCGGGCAACAATACGCCCCTCTCCCCCCTCCCCACCCCCAGGAACAGCATAGGATGTTGGGATCTGTAAGATTCTAGCCGGGAGACCGGCCTGCAAATGGTTGCAACAAACGCCGCAGTGAGTTGCTCACTATTTAAATAATCCGTCTACGTAATCTATTGTAGTCAACTTGTAGGATAAAATCAAGATTTGCTCCTACACAACGACGTACATATACATAACCGAAGTCATTTCTTCAGCTCTGCCCATTCATTCATAGTGGCATATGGAAAGAAGTTTAGGTCCTTATGTTCAACTCAAGCAAATTGCGTCATCCGACGGCACCCTACTCCGAGATGTTCCTCGCTCTTTATCCTAGCGTTTCCCCGCTTTAGTAGGGCCCGCTACTTCTCGACTTGTCGAGTCTTTCTGGGTAGTGAGCGACGCTGATGTCTGTATTAGTGGCGTCCTGTCAGGTGTTTTTGGGTGGCCCACGTGTGTAGGTGGTCCACGTGGTCTCCTGCAATTTGCGTGTATCGGTATGACACAAAGATTCTACAAAAGTAAGTGAAACATCTGCTTTAAGATTCACGGCGAAACCACTTTAATCGTTAGTAATAGTCCACTTCTCCTAGTACTAGTAAACTAGCATTGTATGCTGGAGAAGCCCTGGCATGCTACAGAGGGCTACTAGCAGACTGAAGCTTTGATCCCAGCCATAAGGCGTGGTCGGAGCGTTCGAAAGGCAGAGATGCACGCTTGGGCAGTGGGCCAGCGTACAGTATTACTTTGTCACACAGCTTCGTTATAGCTCAAACTGTGATCTCTCTATTTCGTCGACTTTTAGCTCATTTTAATTGCGCAAGTGTCAGGAAAGTCTGCAATAACTATACCCCCCCTTCTCTTGCTAGCTTTCCACTCATACATAAGAAACACACTTCAAAAGTGGTAACTGACGTAAAATACATTTTGGCGCTTGCTGAAAGCAACAGCAGAAAATACTCTGAAGGTAATTCCACTAGTCAACGAAGAAGTTATTAGTTGATAACTAATGTTATAGTTTTCTTCTCTAGCACGTACAGTTGTCATGACATCAAAATAAACTAAAAAATGAACAAAACAAATGTAATTGGAATGGAACGTAATTTAAGATGGAGCTTAACGTATGAACAAAAGTTTTATTGAAGTGTAAACATGAAAAACCTTACGTAAGTGTGTGTTTATTAGCTTATATTTCATTTCTCTCGTTTCTGTGAAGAATCTAATATAGCTTATTCCTGTGACGAAGTGATGAACAGCAGTGTCGCATTGGTACGCAAGCGGCCCAAATAACCGCCTTTTCATCACTCTGACGTCTCGATAAAAGAGCTCACCTTGTTCATCACCGAAACCAACCAAATTTTCAGGGGAAAAAATCAAACTGGCTGAGGCTCATCAGACGACCTCAACTTCATGAATGGTTAGAGAATATCGCGCTGCGACACGAATATAATGTGGGTTTTCATTGGCATCTAAGACGTTAGTGACAACTCCTTCGAAAGATTACCAAGTATCCCCCTCACTCAATCATTTTTGATTCAAAGATGGAACTGAAACTAATTTCTCAAATGTCAGGTCCAACAGACACGCATTCTTTTAGTTTCACTCTTGGTATACGTAGAAACTTCTCGCAGAGATACTTGATACACTTTTGTCTTGGGCTTTGACTAACTGTTTCGTAAGGTCGAACAGAATTACATAATTTTTTTCGGATGCACGAGTTTCTTGCGTAAAATTTTGCTCTCTCCAAGCTTCAAAAGTTTGCATCAGGTCAGTTCATACTGGATCAAAAGTTGAGCTCTTGCCATATTAACGTATTCACACAGTATTCACTGAAGCAGCAGGAGAAATTGAAAGGGGTATAATGAGGCACACTTGTATGTGGCACCAGAATAAGATAAAAATAATATATTGAAATGAAACTAGTATACCATAAACGAGGAATGTTTTTGATAGGCTTTATATGACAGACACAGAGATACTGCTAGTGTTGGAGTCAGAGAGCGCTTGGCGCACAGTTGTAGGTAGCTGTCTATGGGGGAAAGACGATGAAGTAGTCAGTTTTTGTTGTGTGCTGTGTGAAACCACAAAGTGTTAGATTATTTTATGTATGTCAGTATTGTTGAACATGGAAGCAGAAGTCTTCATGTAAGCAAGGTAAAGATGTTCAGTAATTATAACTTTTGTTTTTGCCAGCGCGTTAGTATAGATGAGTTGGCTGATAATTTGTATTGTTGAGTAACCCCAGAATGTACGTAAACTGGTTTTGATAAAGAGGCTAGTTAGATATTTCATTTTTGTAATGCTTTTAAGATTTGTTAACAGTGCTCTCTGTAATTTGATGATTTGCATTTATGTTGAATTAATGAAGTTAGACAAAATTTGCTGTTTGAATCTCATTGTTTGTGAATCAATTGAGAGTAATGTAACTTCAGTTGTCAGATGTTTTTGAAAAGCCGAACTAAACTTGCAATATAATTTTGCTAAAGAATTGAGTATTAGTAATTTACCGTAATCAGTACCGCCTCCCAGTCCAGGTCATATATTTTTCAAAGAAGTTGGATTTTCATAATTTCATGTGCATTTGAAGTATTATGGCCCACATTGCGCAATACTGAGCCTGTAGCTAGCATATTTATATTTTTTTGTTAGAGACCAGAATACATCGCGTTACTCCGATGCTCCGTTAGAAGAAAGACAATTTAATTTACCAGGTGATCAAAAAGTCAGTATAAATTTGAAAACTTAATAAACCACGGAATAATGTAGATAGAGAGGTAAACATTGACACACATGCTCGGAATGGCATGGGGTTTTATTAGAACCACGCGCTCCACCCCATATTGCTAGACGCGTGAAAGATCTCTTGCGCGCGTTTGGTGATGATCGTGTGCTCAGCCGCCACTTTCGTCATGCTTGGCCTCCCAGGTCCCCAGACCTCAGTCCGTGCGATTATTGGCTTTGGGATTACCTGAAGTCGCAAGTGTATCATGATCGACCGACATCTCTAGGGATGCTGAAAGACAACATCCGACGCCAATGCCTCACCATAACTCCGGACATGCTTTACAGTGCTGTTCACAACATTATTCCTCGACTACGGCTATTGTTGAGGAATGATGGTGGACATAAGAACATAATCTTTGCTTTGTCTTAGTTTGTTATGCTAATTATTGCTATTCTGATCAGATGAATCGCCAACTGTTGGACATTTTTTGAACTTTTGTATTTTTTTGGTTCTAATAAAACCCCATGTCATTCCAAGAATGTGTGTCAATTTGTACCTGTCTTTCTACATTATTCCGTGATTTATTCAGTTTTCAAATTTATACTGACTTTTTGATCACCCGGTATTTTCTATGTGCACAGGGACCAAAGTTAGCAGCTTTGAACGGGGCCAAATGATTCAGTGCCTAAGGGGCTGAATCTATTTTGCAGTGACTGTATTTCTTTATTGGTATTGGGAGTTGCATTGCCCATTCAGTTCGTGTAAATTTTTGCTAACAATAACAAAGAGTATGGACACCTCTGACAATTCGAGTTTTGTTTCCATTCCACAGTTCAGACATTCATTCAACGTAATTGTAAAGTTCTCATTATTTATTAAAAAACGTTGCAAAATAACTATAATTAAAAGCAAAAAATTAGCCAACCTGACTAAAAACATCAGTTCATCGTTGGCATGTGTAACTTCTTTCTCCACCAGGAAGAACGTGATAGCTGTGGTGAAGTGATTCACTCTGCCGCTTGGTCAATGCAGCAGCAGTCTATAGTGGTAAACTGTCTGGAGTTGTCGCAAGAACCCGACACACGCCTGCAGGCGGTGGGTGGGCAACGCCAACTGTGTACCACTAAGCGGCTTCTATACGGACCACGAATTTCGCCAATGGGCCAGCAGCCACAGTTACGTTGCCAAACTGCGGCTTACTGAGTTTGGCGTGCGGCCCACGCACCGGATTTCATCCTTTCGGTTTCCAATTACTTGTGCGCGAGGGACTACGTGGCTTATGGCAGCAACTGAGAGTGAGCGCTGTTAGTCGTAGGATGTGTCGATTCCAACGTTGTATCTCAGAATGCTGTGAACTGTTGCGAGAAGTGTCGACTGAGTGTCTCGGAGGGGAAAACGAATAAGCACAACTTCAGATTTACGTCATGTATCTGCTTTTGAGCGAAATGTGTGCGACAGCTTAAGATTTTTGAAATCGAGCATGTCTGGTAGGTGAAAACAATGTTATTGGTCACTGTCACCGTGCCTTCTTGTTATGCGAGTTCACAGTGTGCAGCTTTTCTGTTGATTAATGTAGATGAAATAGGAGATCTGATACTGCGTTAAGAGTTGGACAGAGCGCTGAAAGACCTAAGTCGAAACAAGGCCCTGGGAGTAGACAACATTTCATTACAACTACTGATAGCCTTGGGAGAGCCAGCCCTGACAAAACTCTACCATCTGGTGAACAAGGTGTATGAGACAGGTGAAATACCCTAAGGCTTCAAGAAGAATATAATAATTCCAATCCCAAAGAAAGCAGGCGTTGACAGATGTGAAAATTATCGAACTAACAGTTTAATAAGCCACGCCTGCAAAATACTAACACGAATTCCTTACAGACGAATGGAAAAACTGGTAGAAGCCGACCTCGGGGAAGATCAGTTTGGATTCCGTAGAAATTTTGGAACACGTGAGGCAATACTGACCATACGACTTATCTTAGAAGATAGGTTTTCTAGACTTAGAGAAAGCTTTTGACAGTGTTGACTGGAATACTCTCTTTCAAATTCTGAAGGTGGCAGGGGTAAATTACAGGGAACGAAAGGCTATTTACAATCTGTACAGAAACCAGAAGGCAGTTATAAGAATCGAAGGGCATGAAAGGGAAGCAGTGGTTGGGAAGAGAGTGAGACAGGGTTGTAACCTATCCCCGATGTTATTCAACCTGTATATTGAGCAAGCAGTAAAGGAAACAAAAGAAAAATTCGGAGTAGGAATTAAAATCCATGGAGAAGAAATAAAAACTTTGAGGTTCACCGATGTCCTTCTAATTCTGTCAGACACAGCTAAGGACTTGGAAAAGCAGTTGAACGCAATGAAAAGTGTCTTGAAAGGAGGATATAAGATGAACATCGACAAAAGGAAAACGAGGATAATGGAATGTAGTCGAATTAAATCGGGTGATGCTGAGGGAATTAGATTAGGAAATGAGACGCTTAAAGTAGTGACGGAGTTTTGCTATTTAGGGAGCAAAATAACTGATGGTGGTCAAAGTAGAGAGGATATAAAATGTAGACTGGCAATGGCAAGGAAGGCGTTTCTGAAGAAGAGAAATTTGTTAACATCGAGTTTAGATTTAAATGTCAGGAAGTCGTTTCTGAAAGTATTGGTATGGAGTGTAGCGATGTACGGAAGTGAAACATGGACGATAACTAGTTTGGACAAGAAGAGAATGGAAGCTTTCGAAATGTGGTGCTACAGAAGAATGCTGAAGATTAGATGGGCAGATCACATAACTAATGAGGAGGTATTGAATAGAATTGGAGAGAAGAGAAATTTGTGGCACAACTTGACTAGAAGAAGGGATCGGTTGGTAGGACATGTTCTGAGGCATCAAGGGATCACCAGTTTGGTATTTGAGGGCAGCGTGGAGGGTAAAAATCGTAGAGGGAGACAAAGAGATGAATACACAAAACAGATTCAGAAGGATGTAGGTTGCAGTAGGTACTGGGCATGGAGAGCTGCATAAAACCAGTCTCTGGACTGAAGATCACAACAACAACAACAACAACAACAACAACAACAACAACAAGAAAGGGTATTCAGGAGAACTATGAAGTCTGGAAGGTAGGAAATGAGGTATTGGCAGAAGTATAGCTATGAGGGCGGGTCGTGGGTCGTGCTTGGAGAGCTCGGTCTGTAGAGCAGTTGCTCGCGAAAGGCAAAGGTTCCAAGTTCGAGTCCCACTCCACAACACTGTGTTAACTCGCCAGAATGTTTCAGTTTTTGGGTTTCTTAATTTTGTAGCAATTCATTTTAATTTATAATCATTTTAATATGATGGTGACCGTACCACGTATGTCTTTGTATGGTGAAAGACGCCATGAGTGTTGGGATACCTCCCCTCGGAGGGAGTTGGCTGTTACCGCCAGGTCAGGTAACGGCAACCTAACAGATCAGTAGAGTTAGTACAGCGATGGTGATTTACGTGAACAGAAAATGAACTGCTGACGCTCTGTCTGGAACTCCATGTCGAAATGCTGCCGCCTAAACGCTAGTTCGCACTCCGTCATGTTCTACTATTGTCCCTCATTGCTCACAGTTCCCTCCCCACCCCCACCCCTTTTCCATCTCCCCTCCCAAAAAAAAACCCTATCACCTTCCCCCGTCCCCAACTCATACTCCCCTTCCCAACATCGCAACCTCAATACACATCCTTTTCCGCACACTGACATCCACTAGGTCATACACTGTCCACTCACATTAATGTGAGCAACCTTCAAAAGGCTTTTGCAGAGCGGACTGCTGCGAGACGTGCAGGAAGAGTATCAGTACATTCTGGAAGGTACTGAAAGGGATGTGGAGCCATTCTGACTCCAGATGCTTACTTGAGGGTCCATGGTACGAATGGCCCGATCAAGGTGGATCCATAGATTCTCTATTGGGTTTTAAATCGGAGAGTTTGGTTTCTAGAGGAGTAAGGTAAACTAATCTTCATGCTCTTCGAACCAAGCGTGTACACTGCGACCTGTGTGGCATGTTGCACTGTCCTGCTCATAGATGCCTTCGAGCCGACAAAAAACAAATTGCATGTACTGGTAGATATAGTCCCCCAAGGACATATGCGATCTTGTGTTGATCAATTTCGCCATCCAGAAAGACGAGATAATCCAGGAAATGCCATGAAAACGTTCTCCAGGCCATAGCAATCCCCTATTGTTTGCTTTTAGATTTCTCATGTTGTACACGCCAAAGGCCATCTGTCCAGTGGGGCATAAAGCGTGATTCATTTGAAATAGGCCACCTGTCTGCACTCACTGAACGCACAGTTGCCGTATTGGCGAGCAAATTCAGGCCTTCGTCACAGATGAACAGCAGTCAGCATGGGTGCATGAGCCACGCGCCTTCTGTGGACGCCAATCAGCAGCAACGTTCGCTGAACGGTCGTTGAGAAAACACTGTTGGTAGCCCATAGGTTCATCTGGGTGGTCAGTTGCTCAACCGTTGCACGTCCATTCGCCCGTACGCACCTTCGCAGCCGTCGTTCAGCCCTGTCATCTATGGTCTGATGCACAACAGTTGCCTCGGCCCCGGTTTCGGATAGCGCCATTTTGCCATGCACGGTATATTTTAACCGCGGCGGCATGCGAACACTTACGCCGTTTTGGAAACGCTTCCACCCTTGCCCCAATAGCCAATGATTATGATCTCTTGTGCATCGGATAAATTGCTCCGTTTCCGCATTACGACAGCGACTGCACCGTCTTTCCGCGTCCCCTCCCGCCACTACCACCCACCCCCACCCCGAAACTCGTTATATACTATCCACTGTTAGAACTGCCATCTGCCGTCCGTGAGTGGTTATTGCACGTTGATATCGAACATGAGAGTGGTGGTCACATTAATGTGACTGGACCGTGTATACGTAAACAGTAACGACCCTTTCATACGCCCTTGCTTAGTTCACGTTTTAGCTTTGCACATGTCACTTTCCCCCTGCATGGATGGATGCAATGAAATGCAGTAAGGAAGGAAGTGACGCAGCAGGTCGCGAGGAAAATATGTGAGTGGGCACAGTGCACCGCCTCTTACTCAGAGCTCTGGAGACCACTTGCACGTGACTAAGAATTACGGCGAGGCACGTGCCTCCGCCCACATAATGGCAACACTCAGGACGGTTAGCAGCTGTTTATGTAGGGCTCCTGTTATAAAGGCGTCTTTTGTTCCACCGCCTATCCAGAGGCCGGCCGAGAATGTTCCGGAACACAAATAGAGCCGCACAAAGATGTTTACTTCACGCGGCGTAACTCTGCACTTTAGTCTACCAACTTCTCTGCCACTGGTATGAAGGTCGCCTTGCGCCATATACCACATTCTGCAGCATGCTGTATTTGAAGATGCTTTTTAACAGACGCTGTTTTATTTGCTGCAGATGTAACCTACTGAAAATATCTGGAGGTCCAACACCCCCCGCCTCCACCTGGTAGCTACACGTTTGCTTGATATGGTTTTTATTTCGCTTTTGGATGAAAAGTTATTTGGTGTGTTCAAGAGATATGGAACACACACACACACACACACACACACACACACACACACACACACACACACACACACATTCACTCGCTCACTCCAAACCCATTATACAGTGCATTGTCGAGGGCATCTTTTACTGCAGTCCATGGCTCCTTTTCCTATTCCACTCGCAAATGTTGCGAGACAGAATTTTGTGTGTGTGTGTGTGTTTGTGTGTGTGTGCGCGCGCGCGCGCGCGCGCCTCTGGACGAGCCCTATAGTGAAGACAACAGCGTCATCTATGAACAATCTCGGATTGCCGTCCAGTCCACCTGACACATCATTTATGTCTGTGTGTCCATCTTTACTGAAATGGTAGCCGGACTCGGTTGTTCAGTACAGGAAGTCAAATCAAAGACCTTTCAGCCGTCTAATTTCCAAACTTATTTTACTTGGCTACCAGTTTCAGCGATTAACTACTCCATCTTCAGGCCCCCATACCGATGTGTAGGAAGATTCTAAATAGGGGGCCAGCATTCAAAGACTGGTATCTAGATCTCTGCTTGATACAGCAGACATCCTGATCATTTATGTATGTGGAGAGTAAGTCGCACTACCTTGGGGCCCCTTCTGACATTAGCTTTCTCCTGCTAACAATCGTCGCCCAAAACAATGGATTGGCCTATTAAGAGCTGAAATCCGCCAAGAGATAAACACTGTGATTAAGACTGTCAAGCAAACTTCGTATGTATTTGCGTATAAGAGATTATCTATTTACACAGTACTCGAGTGCGAATGGAAGCAACATAGCTCTGGAGGCTCTCCTCTCACTTCCCCTCGTCTTCTCCCCCCCCCCCCCCCCCCTTACTTCTCACCGCAATGCTCAAGTCGTGTCGCCATCTTGCGATTCTCGGCATGTCACATGGATCATGACTAACGTGACCATACGCCCGCTTTCAGCGGGACAGCCCCGCTTTCAGGCTGCCTGCCCGGTTACCACCAGACAGAGCAGAACTATCCTTTTGCAAACAGACCAAATTGATTAGACGTACCTTCCTTCTGCCTGTGTTCTTTGCATTCGAAATGCGCGGGTGGCGGCTGCAGCGCAGGCTGCGTGGAGAAGAGCGAGTAACATGCGAGAGCGAGACAGATGGTGCTGCTAAATTCAGCCAAAAATCACATTGCGCGAATGCGAACTTGACATGCGGCAACACGTTTTTCTTTATGTTGGAATGTTTGGGCGCCCGCGCACACTGAAAACTCGTGCAACGTTCTTTTCGTTTGTTATATTAGAAAAAAGCCTAAACGCAAGTGTACCTGTAATATCACTTTTGCAAAATAAGTTTCGATTTATAAAACAAAGGAGTGGTGCATCAGATGTCAGCAGCGCGGTGTGACCGCGCGGTTAGAGGCGCCATGTCACGGATTGCGCGTCCGCTCCCGCCGGAGGTTCGAGTCCTCCCTTGGGCGTGGGTGAGCGTGTAGTTCTTAGCATAAGTTAGTTTAAGTTGTGTGTAAGTCTAGGAACCGGTGACCTCCGCAGTTTTGTCCCTTAGAAATTCTCACACATTTGAACATTTTGACATTAGATGTTACGTGTGAAAAATGTCTTACTGATTTTGGTGTTGGTCATGGTGGCATCAGTGATATTGAGAAGCACTTAAAATTAGAAAAACACAAGCTTTCCGACCAAACTGCTGCTTCCAACTTGTCAATGCTCGCTTTTCTCAAAAGAACCAATTTGCCAACTTCGAAGGATTTGGATGTCTCTGCAGAGGAAGATGTATGGGCGTATCACACGGTTCAAGAAAACTACAGCTTTCGCTCAAATGACTGTGCCTCTAATTAATTCAAACATGTTTTGAGAAAAAATTTAGATGCGCTCGTACAAAGTCCCAGGCTATTGTTGATGTGCTGGCACCTGTGGTGATGGTTCATATGGCTCTGAGCACTACGGGACTTAACTTCTGAGATCATCAGTCCCGTAGACTTAGAACTACTGAAACCTAACTAACCTAAGGACATCACACACATCAATGCCCGAGGCAGGATTCGAACCTGCGACCGTAGCGGTCGCGCGATTCCAGACTGAAGCGCCTAGAACCGCTCGGCCACACCGGCCGGCCCTGTGGTGATGGGTGGATTGAAAGAGAATCTGTGTAAAGCCCACTGATGCCTCAAATCATGGGTCATTAAAATTATTCGCCGTTTTGAATCGATACTTTTTACCTAACGAAGATGAGAAAGTCAAGCTTTTAGAGTTTAGAGAGCAGCATGGTGAAATATCGGATAGTGTTATTGCTTATTTGACGGAGGTGTTATCGTACGGCCGGCCGGTGTGGCCGAGCGGTTCTAGGCGCGTCAGTCTGGAACCGCGAGACTGCTACGGTCGCAGGGTCGAATCCTGCCTCGGGCATGGATGTGTGTGATGTCCTTAGGTTAGTTAGGTTTAAGTAGTTCTAAGTTCTAGGGGACTGATGACCTCAGATGTTAAGTCCCATAGTGCTCAGAGCCATTTTTTTGCTATCGTGCGATGATTTAAATAAGAAAATTGTGGCATTTTGGGGAGATAATACTAACTGCAATTTTGGTGGAAAGAATAGAAAAGGGAGTAGCAACGTTTACGCAAAATTGAACCTATCACTCGGAAGGCAACTCATTGCGATTGGATGCTGAGTCCATGTAGTTCAGAACGCGATCAAAACAACTTTAGATTGTCTCCCCGTGGACTTCGAATCAATCATTGTGAAAATTTACTCTTTTTTTACGTATTTAGCGTTCGAATGGAAACTCTCAAAGAGTTCTGTGATTCCAGTGACAGTATCAGAAACTGCTGGGATACAGCAAAACCAGGTGTCTCGCGTTAATGGCAGAGCTTGAAAGAATTTTAAAAATATTTCAGCCTTTAAAATCTATTTTTGAGCATCGATAAATGCCCTAATATTTTTAAAAATTTTTCGAAAATCTCATCTCTGAATTATGGTTATACATTTTGTATGCACAGGCAACGACTTCCTATCAAACGGTGTTAAAAACTGAAGCACAATGCGTGTTTGCTGCAGAACCTTCAAAGGAAATTAAGCGGCCCCGAGATAACTTGGTACGTAAAGAGAGTTCTCTTTTTCTTCCTCACGCCGTTCGTAATCTAATAACAAAATTACGAGAAAGTCACGCTGTTGTTCAGGGTGTAGAAACAGCGGCAGCTGAATGTCATAAGACTAGCAAAGAATACTTCGATCAGTTGTGTCAGTTCAATGCAGACTTGGAAATGTCTGAATGGGCGACTTTGAAGAAGTACCTACGTGGCAAGAAATACAGAATGTGATGGATTTGCTGATTACATAAAAATTTCTTAGTGACGACCAAGATACGAACGTATTCGGTGAGTTCTCACTTTATTTCAAACTACATCACAGATGAAAAAATATCAAGCTCGAACGCTAAAAATGTTGCTACTGAAGACCGTTGGGTGGAGTTAACCCATTTCCGTGACGACAATATGAACTGTGCGAAATTTCGCACAATTGTTGAATAACTTTTATGTTTGCCTGGAAGTAACGCACCTGTCGAAAGAGATTTTTCTCTAATGAATAAGATATGGACAACTCAAAACACAGCTAAGTATCGCAGTTTCGAAAGCCATTTTGAATACCAAGACTAACATCAACAAATCATGTGATAAGGTCCATTCCTACTTGAAAACTAGACCAGGCATTTTGAAACTCCATTTCCTCTGCCGACAAATATAAAAGAAATGCATTTGGTTGGTTGGTTGGTTGGTTGGTTTTTGGGATTAAAGGGACCAGACTGCTACGGTCATCGGTCCCAGAAATGCGTTTGCAACTGCAATCTAATGTTGATTAATTCAAATTATACATAATTAATACATCGGTCACATGTCTGTTTTTGAATAAATTATAAATAGTAAAATAAGTTTTTTCCTAAATTCTGCAAGCATCCCTCTCTGAAAAAAAAAAAGACGTTAGGCATGACTATAGCCGTAATGGCAGAAGGCCGCAAAACCACCGCTCCATACTTACTGCAGTGACTTACTTTATAAGACACCTTCGTTACTGATCTGTCACGTACAAGGCAATGACACCAGCGTCTTTCCTACTCTCAGTTCAGAAACACCCCTCCCGTGAATTCCTGTCATTAACAACTGTATTCGCAGTGCGGATTTTCGATAAACGCACACAGAACATAATCGTGACACTCTTTCTCAAGTGGCATATTCTTGTGGTTTTTAGCGTGCTGCATCTTCCTATGATCACAAAAAGTCGTATCACACATTTCCTACAATCAATATTTACGAAATATGTTTTTTTCAGTGACTTAATTGTGTGTATCTAAATATTATTAAAATTGATATAATATGAAGCTGAAATGTCGGTGGCAGTGGCTACGCTGGCTAGTATGTATCATAACTATTAAGGCTAGCCCTCTGACTCTTCATTTTGCGTAATAACTTAGAGGATCTGAAGAAAATTCGTTACTACCTTTATACGCCAATTTGGACTAAATGAGAGTCTGTGGAAACCTTACCCAAAGATGAGGAAGGTTTCAAGTGTCTCTAAGGAAAGTTTCTTCGTCTGTTGGAAGTGAAGTTGGGAGGAGGCGTGTTTTTAGGACATAACATCCAAAACATGACGTTCAAATTTGAACCGAAAATGACTGAGTAAGGGGATGCTTGTATGTCTTTCATGGAGGTTGTTATGATCTCTTCTGCAACAAACAGTACCTACATTTTATTTCGTTGTTCCAAACATGCTAGAAAGTTCAAGATGTGAGGTTGTTTTATGAGCGACGAGATAAAAACTGTTTTGAACAGTTACAGTGCTTTTATCCCTGAAAATTTCGGGTGATGTCCGTCAGCAACAACGTGAGCGCTTTCAACAAGACATCGAAGTAATGGAAGAGATGTTATCAGGGACGCCGAACTATCAGTAAGTGTGTCGGGGAGGCTACTGTTGGGCACTTCACCGCGACGTACAACAGGCAATTGCAGAAAAATGATATATTAAATGTTTTAAGTAGATCAGAGGCAGGAAATGTGAGGAGTCAACCTCTCCATGAAGCACAACGGTTCTTCTGCAGCGTCTGCAGTATATTTAGATGGAATTTTCTGCGACGCCCTCGCTTTTGGTAATGAAACCTGCGACGAAACACGCTGCGCTTATTTGGTTGTTCTGTATCTCTTCAATAAATCCTACATGATACCATTCCGTGCCCAGTACATTATTTGGCGTGAACTCTCACCTCCATTGTATTTGGCTTAGTCTTACAGTATTTGCTGTCAGCCTGTTGATCAATATTACTGTGCATAGTTTTACATCGTAGTATCTTCTCCCTCTACGTGCCAAGTTCGAAAGACAATACTCCGTGCACTTGCAGAATTCTAATCAGCTACCTACGGGTCTGGTGACATCGCATTACTGGGATTAATTCAGCTCGATACCGCAGAATATGGTAACTACATGATGAGTAGAAAGTGTACGCCACCATCGTTTGTACTATTTCTTGTAAATTATCAGTGAACAAACCCCTCTTAACTTCCATGACTAGCAGCGTTTGAAGGACAGCCACATTTGGTGAGTTAGTAAGCACCACACGTGAAACGTGTAACGCATTTATGGATATCGGACAGGAGAAATTGAATTAGGAGTAGAAGTAAGAAATTAAAGGCGCGATGCTGGAAGAAAAGGTAAGAAGCTTGGAATCCAACGTAATTGAAGAGGCACTGAAACAATCAATGGAATTAGTCTGCTGTCCTCGTTCGCTGTACAAATAACCGCATGCGGTGCGTGAAATGGATTCCACAAATTTCTGTCGAGGCTGTCAGATAGCGTTTCAGGAGGGAGAGGGAGAGAGAGAGAGAGAGAGAGAGAGAGAGAGAGAGAGAGAGAGAGGGAATCGTGTGTGCTCGATGGACGCATGCACAGGAGCTACCATTGGAGCACAGGTTTAGCACGCTGTTCGGCGACAACCTCCAACACCTGCCAACTATGAAGCTACAGTGTTTTGCGCAGTGGCTAAATGCAACGTGGCGGCCGGGTTAATTCTGACCCGCCAAGTCTTCCCGAAGCTATGGTGGTCACGTCCGCAACATGCGCGATGAATAATAGAAACTTTTGCTTCTCTTTCGTCGACCGAGAATAACAATCCACACAGCACGGACATCATGGTGTATCTTTTATCACATATCCGTATGTTTACAGGTTTATGCTTTCTCGTTATTCAAAAACATGTCCTAGAGACTTTTTGAATGAATGGAGAAAAGAAAAAGACGATTCTGTGTGAGACAAAGACTCATCGCCCTTATTTCCCAGTTATGACCTCATTTCTGAACAGAATTGTATGCATACACATAATATATTAATTTTTGCTTGATAGTCTTAAACAGCATTAGAATATGTCCGCCGGCCAGTGTGGCCGAGCGGTTCTAGGCGCTACAGTCTGGAACCGTGCGACCGCTACGGTCGGAGGTTCGAATCCTGCCTCGGGCAAGGATGTGTGTGATGTCCCTAGGTTAGTTAGGTTTAAGTAATTCTAAATTCTAGGGGACTGATGACCTCAGCAGTTAAGTCCCATAGTGCTCAGAGCCATTTGAACCATTTTTTGAGAATATGTCCATTAACTATGCAAGCTCTAAGTGGTTGTGACGAAAGTTGATGTGTTTATGAGACATAAAAATCCAAATAATACTTATTACAAGCAACATTAATCTAACTGTATTAAAAGTCAAACTAGACGCACGCTTTTCTTTACCGGTAATGACATTAACACGGAGGTATATTTCTTACGCAAATTTCATACTGTACTAATAGTAACATTGTTTGTGTCAGTAAATCGTATCCCTTTCTGTTCTTTTTCTGTGGACGAAGGAGTGCGACAGGAAACCAGTGTGGTTTAAATGCATAGCAACTTTATGCAGTCCTAATACGGCATTTTTTCATCGGTGTGCTACCGCTGTGTACAAATCTTGTGCACCTCAGTCTTCATCCGAATATTAAGTAGATACCGAAAGTAGAATTAACTACGCAGATGCACAGATAGTGGTGGAAAACACATCACCTATTACTGGAAGAAAAAAAGACCAGTCTCTAATCTTGTGCACCTCAGTCTTCATCCGAATATTAAGTAGATACCGAAAGTAGAATTAACTACGCAGATGCACAGACAGTGGTGGAAAACACATCACCTATTACTGGAAGAAAAAAAGACCAGTCTCTAATTCGATTCCAGTAAACCTCACCTTTGTGAAGGATAGGAATGTCAGGAACGGGGTCAGTTCTATCGCATGAAAAGTTGCTTGGATGAATTTAAGCAGCGAAATTGACACGCAAAGTGTCGAAACGTCAATTTGTTATGCTTCTATGCAAAACGAAGAGTAAAATAGCAGTGAATTGTTCAGTTTGCTCACAGTGCGTCAATAGTTTTGTTTCTCTTGCCCGCAGTTTTATTCACTATCCAAGCTGGAGTAACGCCATAGTTTATCGGGCAAAAATATGCCTGAACGGTAGAATTCCAGAAAAGTTAATGCTCAATTCTGCATCATCGAAATTGTCTTAGGTAAACATTACGTGAGGTGTTAAGTTGTTCTAATTCACGACTGCTCGCCTAGTTTAGCTGAGACAGAACAGATATTTGGTGCGTGACAGCATTGAAGTAAAGCTATGGAACGTACACCTCAGCGTGAGACTAGCAAAAATTTAGACTGGGGAACTGCGCTTCTATCTGTTCATATAACTTATCACTGCAAATGACGCCTACTCGTTTAATTTAATAAAAGTGCTGTATATTGTAGTCTATTCATTCTCAGGACCGAGCTACATGACCTCCGCCTACAAACAGGGGTTGGTCAAGAATGTCGAAATATCGCAAGAAATGCATGGCTAAACATAAATTGAGATGCTAGCAAGCTAGCAGGTTGCGATGTTATATCTGACCGCCAGCGGCACCTGTGCTCTGTCATCAATACGTTGAGTGTCAGTCGTAGTCAAAATACCGGCCTGTGTAATCGTGAGTGCAGTATGTCGGAGCTAAGCGAATTCGAGCGTGGGCAAATTGTTGGTGTTCGTATGGTGAGTGCTTCCACAACAAAGGAAGTTGTGGTGTTTCAAGAGGCACCTATGAAAGGTTTATAACGCATACAGGGAAAGCGGGAAAACATCACAATGCGGACGAAAGAGCACGTTGAATGAGCGTGACAAGCAGTCATTGAAGAGAATACGTTACTCTTATCAAATAACTTACATTACGATGGAAGAAACAATCAATTTCGGTAGACACAGAGGGGATGGTTTACTATTATCGTTAAATTCTACTAGCGTGAATGAACTTTCTGTTACATTGACGATGTAAGTAGTAGTTAGCCTTTGTGGCCTTTACTGGGAAAAGTTAGCGTTCGATGAATTCGCTGAGCCCGAATCTATGTTCACGTCTCTCACCAAACATTGCCTGTACAGATTACCTTTTTTTCCCTTTCCTTCGAAGCGGATTCCGTGGTGGAACTGGCAGTTTCAATATAGCGCATATCAGTTCTTTCCTCTTCGCCTCACATCGACCCTGAGCAGACAATACTGCCATCTCTGGTCTTTCTCCTCGCTTATATCCGCTATCTTCAGGGCATAGTCATCTTAATTTTTGGATTTAATATAAATGGTAGGTGACGAATGCCTTTCCTATCACAGTTTTTCTGTTCCATAGTAGGTTTAAAAGCAGGAAGTAACAAGACGTAACAGCTTTGCGCATTGTCGAATATGCGCTTACATCACTTAATAACGCATAGAAGTAAGGACAAATGTTAGCTTCTTATCGAGTGCGTATTAAACTTTGTACAATAATAAATGATTCCCGTCATTTGTGAGTTTAGGTGAACGCTAAGCTTTTTAATGGTGTTATGCACGTTCGAATGGGCATCACTCAATCTACTGTGGTGTACGAGTATGTCTCATTTTAACTGTGTTATTTTGGAAGAGAAAATGCATTTCAAAAGTCAGGATTCACCGTGATTGGAAACAGCGGAAATTTGGTACAGAGCAATAAAGTCAATAAATGACATGTGTCTATAACTAATGTGCCTTCATACAGTGAGGATGTGACCCACTTGATATTGCATCGCGTTGAACAAAGATGTGTTGCTGAAACTGGTGAAATTTACTAAGCTGTATTAACATGCTATGAAAACAAGCGACTTGTCAAGACAAGGAATGAAATTTTAAATCAAGATAGTGACTGTTTGTAGATAGAACAGAAGAAATGGAATAGCTTTTCATGGAATACGAAAAAGTGCTGTACAGAAAGTTCTGAGACGTTAGGCAATGTAACTATACTAAAGGTGACCAGAAGATTTCAGGCGTTATTTTGAAATCTTAGTACAGGAAATATAGAATTTTTCCCCTTTCTGGAATCAACGAAAAGAGTGTTTGCTGCAAAATTCGCTATGGAGCGCACCAAGAAGGCTAGTGAGAATGTCGCGTCGATCACCCCCACTTATCACCCAGAAAGGAATTAATACAAACTGGTGTACATTTCGAGACTTTAGGAAGCGAGTGTCACTTCAAGTGGAAAGACAAAGATTTTGATATTTCTCGACAAAGCGAATCGTCGGCCCATCAACAAATGTTGTCACATGACATTGTACAGCCATTGTTCCAGTGGAAAATATTGTGTGTTGTTAAATACCTCGGTCAGAACAAGATAAACTACTGCGAGAAATGCCATCTCGATCTGCGAGAACTTGCAGTTAACATCTTGAAATTTGCAGATGATGAAAAGGAGAGAAAGGAGCGACAGTGCTGACGGGAAAGGTGCAGAATGTGAAAGTGAAATGATGAAGTTGAGAAAGTCGATGGTGTGCTTGAGGGACACGATGCTGGGTGAAGTGGGATCCAGGTATCAGCCCCAAATAAAAACGAAGTACATCCAAATGCCTCATTGCCGATCTGGATAAATGTCCAGTAGCAATTTATGAGACACCTATCGTATTATAGATTAAAATCCCTCCGCCGCGTTTTTCTGATTGTATGTGAAAGCTAATATCAAACTATGGCAGGGATTTTGGTACGGTTTTCATAGAGAGACAGATTCAGAAGTTCACCAGGAAGGTTTGTGTATATCAATTATAAATATTTCGTGCAAACTGACTGACCTATCACGATCATTGTCAATTAAGTAGTGTTCCCGAGAAATTTGCTTTGATCATTGAATTTATTCTAGAAAGTGGAGGTAACTTTCATTTATCTAACGTTGTTCTGCGAGTATTAATTGTAACTGTGCGCAGGTGCCTGCAAACAAAGTTACCGCTACGCCAGACAAGATCTTAGTGCTACCTGTGCGAAAGTGGAGCGATTCACAAGTTAAGATTAATACGCACTTAGCAGCTTTTTATCGAACAGAAGTGGATTGCAATGCTAGCAAGTAAACTCGTCAAACGATTTTTCTCTCTCTGAGATTTGTTTTGGCACCTTACAATCATTTACGAACGAGACGACAGTTTCAAAAAGGCGTTCCTTATCTTGGATTTATTACGTAAAAATGAAGCTTGAGAATTAAAACGGACAGTTGCATAAGACAAAAGGGGGATTCATACACGTTACATTGTGAATAAATGTTAGCAAAGTGACTGTGTACGAGGCATATTGTCAAAAAAAAGGGCCAGTCAATGTTTAATTATTGTGCTGTACAGTGCATTTTCTTATAGACGTACATCGTGTAACAGCGCTCTCTGCCTCTCTTCCCTGTTTTTCGGGTATAAACGCAATGGTGCTGCCACCCTGGGGGCAGGCCTTCAGTTCGATTTGCCAGGTAGTACAAGGACTTTTCCACAAAAACAAGAAGGAAGATCTGTGTTCAAGTCGGCCTGGTTTTTTCCCCGTTGAAAGTAAATATGTAATGAATAGTGACAGCAGGCGAGATGCCGCACAGACGTCTCATACAAATCAAACCAACAAACAAATGGGTGTGAACTATGTTACAACAAAGGAATTCAAGAGCCAAAATACCAAAACTGAAGGCAAGAGTCATAACATGAGGTACTTGTGTAGAACAAATACAGAACAAGTACAGTCGGTACGTCTACTATCTATCAGGTGGGATATGCCGTCATTGGATCAAAATAGACGTTACGCCACGACACAGAAATTTGAATGTAGTGAACAGACACCTCAGTGACCGGACAGACAGTTCATAACTTAATGATTGGAGGAAAAAAAAATGGGGCACCAGGGAGATTTGAATACAGATCTTCCCCTTCGCAGTCTATCACTGTGACCAGATAATCACAACGCCGTGGCTATTCAAATTTGCTCTATATTGAATATCTTGAGCTTTGCACTGTTTCTATTTTGCTTTTTTTTCGCAGTTCAGTGCATGTTCTTCCTGTTTCCAGGCTTGACCTATGTTCAGTTTTTGACGGGCTTTCTACTGAGCTATCTTACCACTAAATCTGTGTGGGGTTGCGATGGGAAGTTTCCGTTGTCAGTAGTAAATGTTACTTTCCACAATGGATGTCGTATTCAGTATTATTCAGGATTCTACTTACACTTTCGCACTTCCTTAAAATGCACGTTTTTTAATATAAGTGAACAACAATTACAAATTTTTAATAATAGTTTTTCAGGGTACGCCATTCCTCCTTGGTCACCCCGTACACATAGATGTATCACGCAATGCGGAGGGTGATTACCTGTACGGGAAATCTAGCAGCACCTATCACATTCGAACGTGCACACTATCCACATGTAAGGAAATGGTCCACTGCATCTGCAAGAGTACACATGAGGCACGGGCAGCCTTTTATGATCCGCAGACCTGATTCACGTTCTTACTTCACCTCGCGGACCGCATCGTCACGTGACACTAGAACAGCGCGCGTAGCGCATGAAGTCAAAACTAATGTCCATGACTATGTTTATGAGGTAATGCACCGATATGAATGGCAGCCTTTTCGAGACACGCTACGGCAACAAATTATGCCTCAAAGCACCTTTTTTTTTAGTAAATTCATTTTATTTTCACCCCATCTTCAGATGTGTACACTTATTTACGCGTCGTGAACATTTTTCTTTCCTTACGACGTTTTGCAATAAATGCTTTAAAAATTTTCGTTGCAAAATTTTGTAAAACCGTTGGTAAAGAAACAGTGTTCACATCTGAAGACAGGATATATAAAAATAAACAACTATAAAAGCTACTGGCTGCAAGTAACTCATTGTAAATTACCTTCAGTTTCAGCAGCTGTAGACGTCAACAGCTGACAAGAATCCATACGTCCATGGATAATATAAAAATGAATGTATGCATTTACAATATGTATGTACCACATATTATCCTAAACCACTGGACCGATTTCAGCCAAATTGGTACACAGATCACTTACTGTCTGGAGAGAATCGCTGTGGGGGTGAGAACCATCCGATCTACCAAAGGGGTGGGGGTGAAAAAGCAATGTAACCCACGACATATGAATTCCCATACTTTATTCATTTACTTGAGAATGAGAGCTCTTAGTGAACTACAACAAACTTTGTAGATAATTTCAAACCTTTACGAAATTTTTTCTTGTTAACAACCCACAAAAAATGAAAAAGAAAGTTTATCGCTTACTAGGTTCTCACTGTTCATGCAGTAAAACTGATACCTGAAGCATGGCGTTTTAATTATTTCTTTACTTGCACCTGTATTCACAACACATTTTGTAGGCAGCATTCACGTGTACCAATGAACATACCACGAAAATTATATCAGTTCAGGCGATATGACGTCATAAGCACTGGCATACGTGAAAAACTGCCGCATCATACAAAACGTTTAAATTTATCATTTCGTTGTTACCAACTATATTCATAATACATTTCGCGGAGAGCTGCCCCCGCGTATCACTGGATGTGCCTGCAAAAATATATCACTGTACAGCAAATAGTTCAGGGATACGACGTCATAAACATTGCGCTGCGTGAAAAAAACTGCAGAGCAAGCCTCGCTATAGATGCAGGTGACATATGTGTACAAATACGTGTGAAATATGTTAAATGTATGTGAAGCACAACTGACACGTGCATACGTGGGCAAAGCCATGGGTACAAAGCTAATCCTAGACTGGTGGAAACATATCAGTGAAACTTGGAATATACATTAGTTATCATCTGGAAAAGAATACTGTTCGAGCAAGAACCACAAGCCTCAGAGAGAGAGAGAGAGAGAGAGAGAGAGAGAGAGAGAGAGAGAGAGAGAAGGAACAGATGAATGGATGAGGAGGGGGAGAGAGGGTGAAGGAAGGGATGAGCAGAGAGAGATGAGTGAAGGGGGAATGGACAGAAAAGGGGGGGATGAAGTTTCGCTGGAATAAATACAGTCTCTGACAGTGCTAGGCACTCAGCTAGTTTTCTTTTTAATAATGTTAACACGAGGAAAAAATACAGAAGAAAATATGGTAACGAAACAGGCAAACCCAGTCGTGAAAACAATTAGGAGTAACTTTGTGATTTTTGGCCTCAGGCAGGTCATTCGAGGATTTGAAATTTAGTGTGTTAATTTCCACAAACACTAACAGCAAAAATTTCTTATATATTCCTTCAAAAGTACTTTTAACGACTGATCGCTTGGGCGAGGACTGTTGCTGTTAACACTAAGAAAATTAACATTCACTGGTCTGCGTTATGGGCTGCAGTCTCGAGGCGAGTCGAGGGCCGGCGGAAAAAAAAACCAAAAAAGTGTCCAGGGTGGAGTACAATGCGGATGCCTCGCTCTCCCAGGAGTTTCTTCCCACGCCGGATTGAAACCAATCGCGGACGGCGCCGGTTTTCGACCCAAGATATACATGAAGACAGTAGTAGTGCTCGAAAATTTATTTACGCTTTGTCTAAACCGTCCCAAGTGTCCGGGAGGTACTTCCATAACACTGTAAATAGCTGTAGACATATATAGACTACTGACGACTTGGAACTGTATGTCAGACGGGTCATAGATTATACGTTATCTTCACCACATGGTGGCACTGGTCGACACTGATTTAACTTCTTTCCCTTGCTCAGAGCTGTTCTCGAGCTCTCGACCGTTTGGCTGACGTCTAGTCGTCTTAGCTAGTACGGCTGATCAAGACGGCTAATCAAGATAAAACTGATCATTCTCAGCTCATCTCGTCTGACTATGCCCACAGCTTCCTCCGACCTCAATTTTCGAGAATGGAATGTGATTACCACTCTCTCCGTTCTAGTATTTGCTTCACCACACTGATTACGAACTTTATCAAGAGAATAAAAAATAAGTAAACTTTTAATACGCTCGCGTTAATGAGCGAGTTAAGGTCTCAGTTCCAGTAGTCAGCGGTGTTGCCGAAAGCCGAACGTATTTCCTACAAAGTGCGTTGCGTCAGCCATTGAACTCATTTGGTCGCGAAATATATACACGAGATCTGTTAATATTAACTAGTTCCGAAACCGTTGATATCCACACCTGACACGTTCCACATCATTACGAAGTGTCGTATTCATGATCTATGGAGCAAGTACTAATCTAATCTGATCTAATCAATAAGCAAAAGTAAGGAAGGGGTCAGTTAATTTAATAAAGTAGTATTAACATGTTTAAAGATTTTTGCATGTTTCCGGGACTCTCGAATAATGTTAGAATGATCATAGTTCCATTAAAAACCTATAATAGGGTTTATACATGGGCAAATGTTAGACACATTGCCCATATGCAAAGTACTAACGTCTTTTGTATGCACACATACGAACAGGGAATATCCCTTTTACGTCCTGAACATTTCAAAATATTTACACGAGGTTTGCAACATCACTTACAATTTATGTAGAGTGGGTTGCATAGCACGTAAAATTATTTAACTAACTGTTTAGTATAGCGAAAAGGGTTCGACTTCTGATATTACGGAAAGGGGGCACATAATGTTATATGATTTCTATTCTTAACTTATCGACCGCGTTACTGAAGGTTCCATAAATTGAACACTCTACTTTTTTATGGTATTAGGAAGATCATCGTGACAGATTATTGTGAACTAACGGTGGTTAATGTTGTCGTTGAAATGTTTCGCAAACGTATCCAAGAAACGAGTGGGATGGCGGCCTGTATCCCTCACTCCAGTTTAATTAGCGCCAAGCGAGACACTCAGACGTCATTATATGCAGCGGACACTAAAACACGAGGACATACACCTAGCCGGCCGCGGTGGTCTAGCGGTTCAGGCGCTCAGTCCGGAACCGCGCGACTGCTACGGTCGCAGGTTTGAATCCTGCCTCGGGCATGGATGTGTGTGATGTCCTTAGGTTAGTTAGGTTTAAGTAGTTCTAAGTTCTAGGGGACTGATGACCACAGATGTTAAGTCCCATAGTGCTCAGAGCCTTTTGAACCATTTGAACATACACCTATTTGAAATGTGTTTCCCTAATTTCCCTCGGATACGCTAAATGTTAACGCACAGTTTTAATCGACCCTGCATTTTGACCTATAAAGTACGACAAGTAGATTTAACTTTGTTCTCAGAAGTCCCAGACCATGTTCTTGTTGCCTGCAAGAGCCTGTCACGAAAACCCCACTTGGCTGTGTTTATACCACAAAGTAGATTCCAGCCACCTCGCCTCTCGTTTGTAGCACGTCTCAGATAAATTTTTGGTAAAATGTTTAGTGCCAAAACTTAAAAGCGTTGTAGAACTATATTCATCTTTTCAAGAGCTTTCGAAAACCGTTAAATCAGCTATATTAACGAATTAAAAATTGCGCACTTGCTCCAATATCTCAGCTGATTCGCTAATTAATGGTAATACCCGTACAACAACATTACCTTATCCTGTGCTTACTGTAATTTGCCGAAAACCTTATTTCGATATCTTGAACCGTTCAGAAAATAGAAGGGGTCAAACGTTTCACTGTATATTCAGCTTGTCCAATTTGTTCTGGCCATCATAAATAACACTGTCCAGAAGCACAATACGGGAACATCAACCAGCACGATCGCCCTTCTTGTAATTTTGTTCATCACGAAGATATGGACAGCAGTAAGTAGCTTCCTATAGCACTATTTATTTGGTAATCCACTTACTCTCGAAGTCCTGTTCAGAAAGTGATCACAGTGTACTACTCGCGTAACACTTAATTGGATGATACTCAGGGTAACGTAACTCTTCCACCTGCTGAAGGCGACAGTAAAAAATGAAAATTCGCACTGGTCATTCAGCAAACCTTCTTCGGTTGAATCTTTGTTGAACACTACGTACAACAACGAACTGATGCAGTTTTCAATCCAGGACTGTTTCACTATACAGAACGTATCGTTTAAAAGTACTACAGTACTGTACGATATGTACCTGTATTGTCAATAAAAATCATTAATGCAATTACTGTTTTGCTATCTTATATTCTCAATAAATGAGTAGCACTTCCACCGCCTCCTTGTTGGTGCACGTTGTACTATCACAAATCTTCAACTGATGGCTGTTGACTGAATGAGTGGTGTGCATTTTCCCTGTGTTTCCATTTGTTTACTGTCACGTAGTGGACGAGTTACGTCATTCCGGCTCCCTGCACAGCGTCATAGTACAGGAGAATGAAAAGTTAGTTTCGTGTTACGTTTTTAATAACGTAATTTTTACATGAGGGGCACACTATGATAAGTTTTTGAGCAGGTGTTGAGGAAACTAGATTACGAGATAAATAATTAGGATGCTATTTGAGAAAGACGTACTGTTGTTCATAGCGTCGTTAACGACCAAAGTTACAACAACTACAACCGTGCTGGTTGACGTCCACCTAGTAGCTACACGTCTGCTTGATATGGTTTTTATTTCGCTTCTGGATGAAAAATTAACTATGTATACAAGTCGAAATAATGCTCCTGATATAGTATAGCACCAAACACTAAACTCTGCACTATTGTCACAGTCTACGAAGCCTCAATAGCAGATTCCCTCCAGAAACACGTCAATAACAGCGAACTGTCGCGGAAGCCTTTGCCACCAACCCTCAAACACACATCCCGATTGTCCTCGGCCACCTGCTGAAACGACGGAGGACAGATACTGGCGTACCGAGAAGAAGAAGAAAGCTGGCAATGTCTGCTGGTACCTGAGCGCGGTCAGAAGATCGGGGGCGGGCGTCGGCACACCAACTAAAGTAACCGGTCAGGCACGGCAGAGCGCGCGTCTCATGGCTACGCCTCGGCGCCGCGGACAACACTGGCCTAGGCGGCTGCGTCCACCCCGCCGCGGGCACAATCGCGCACTCTCCACCACCGGGGCACGCTGCCAGGGGCCCAAGGACGTCCCGCCGCCGAACTCACCTATATCTGGCCGGCCGCCTCGCCGTGTCCGTGACTCACTCGTCACTTGTCTCCGCACTACCAGCAGTTCGATTACCGGCCGGAATCATCCTGTTGTAGGTCTTTCACTGTTTCCATAAACTGAGACGAACATCCTTTTTCCAGGCGCAGTGAAGCATCTACATCTACATGATTTCTCTGCAATTCACATTTAAGTGCTTGGCAGAGGGTTAATCGAACCACAATCATACTATCTCTCTACCATTCCACTCCCGAACAGCGCGCGGGAAAAACGAACACCCACACCTTTCTGTTCGAGCTCTGATTTCTCTTATTTTATTTTGATGATCATTCTTACCTATGTAGTTGGGCTCAACGTAATATTTTCGCATTCGGAAGAGAAAGTTGGTGACTGACATTTCGTAAATAGATCTCGCCGCGACGAAAAAGTCTTTGCTTTAATGACTTCCATCCCAACTCGCGTATCATATCTGCCACACTCTCTCCCTTATTACGTGATAATACAAAACGAGCTGCCCTTTTTTGCACCATTTCGATGTCCTCCGTCAATCCCACCTGGTAAGGATCCCACACCGCGCAGCAATATTCTGACAGAGGACGAACGAGTGTAGTGTAAGCTGTCTCTTTAGTGGACTTGTTGCATCTTCTAAGTGTCCTGCCAATGAAACGAAACCTTTGGCAAGCCTTCCCCACAATAATATCTATGTGGTCTTTCCAACTGAAGTTGTTCGTAATTTTAACACCCAGGACTTAGTTGAATTGACAGCCTTGAGAATTGTACTATTTATCGAGTAATCGAATTCCAACAGATTTCTTCTGGAACTGACGTGGATCACCTCACACTTTTCGTTATTTAGCGTCAAATGCCACCTGCCACACCATACAGCAATCTTTTCTAAATCGCTTTGTAACTGATACTGGTCTCCGGATGACCTTACTAGACGGTAAATTACAGTATCATCTGCGAACAACCTAAGAGAACTGCTCAGATTGCCACCCACGTCATTTATATAGATCAGGAACAGCAAAGGTCCCAGGACGCTTCCCTGGGGAACACCCGATATCACTTCAGTTGTATTCGATGATTTGCCGTCTATTACTACGAACTGCGACCTTCCTGACAGGAAATCACGAATCCAGTCGCACAACTGAGACGATACCCCATAGGCCCGTAGCTTGATTAGAAGTCTCTTGTGAGGAACGGTGTCAAAAGCCTTCCGGGAATCTAGAAATACGGGATCAACTTGACATCCCCTGTCGATAGCGGCCATTACTTCGTGCGAATAAAGAGCTAGCTGCGTTGCACAAGAACGATGTTTTCTGAAACCATGCTGATTACGTATAAATAGATCGTTCCCTTCGAGGTGATTCATAATGTTTGAATACAGTATATGCTCCAAAACCCTACTGCAAACCGACGTCAATGATATAGGTCTGTAGTTCGATGGATTACTCCTACTACCCTTCTTAAACACTGGTGCGACCTGCGCAATTTTCCAATCTGCAGGTACAGATCTATCGGTGAGCGGCGAGCGGTTGTATATGATTGCTAAGTAGGGAGCCATTGTATCAGCGTAATCTGAAAGGAACCTAATCGGTATACAATCTGGATCTGAAGACTTGCCCGTATCAAGCGATTTGAGTTGCCTCGCAACTCCTAAGGTTACTTCTAAGAAACTCGTGCTAGCAGCTGTTCGTGTTTCAAATTCTGGAATATTCCATTCGTCATCCCTGGTGAAGGAATTTCGGAAAACTGCGTTCAACAAATCCGCTTCAGCGGCACAGTCGTCTGTAACAGTACCATCGGCACTGCGCAGCGAAGGCATTGACTGCGTCTTGCCGCTTGTGTACTTTACATACGACCATAATTTCTTCGTATTTTCTACCAAATTTCAAGACAATGTTTCGTTGTGGAACCTATTAAAGGCATCTCGCATTGAAGTCCGTGCCAAATTTAGCGCATCTGTAAAATTTAGCCAATCTTCGGGATTTCGCGTTCTTCTGAACTTCGCATGCTTTTTCCGTTGCCTCTGTAACAGCGTTCGGACCTGTTTTGTGTACCATGGGGGATTAGTTCCATCTCTTACCAATTTATGAGGTATGACTCTCTCAATTGCTGTTGCTACTATATCTTTGAATTTGAGCCACATCTCGTCTACATTTGCATAGTCAGTTCGGAAGGAATGGAGATTGTCTCTTAGGAAGGCTTCTAGTGACACTTTATCCGCTTTTTTAAATAAAATTATTTTGCGTTTGTTTCTGGTGGATTTGGAACAAACGGTATTGAGCCTAGCTACAACGACCTTGTGATCACTAATCCCTGTATATGTCATGATGCTCTCTATTAGCTCTGGATTTTTTGTGGCTAAGAGGTCAAGTGTGTTTTCGCAACCATTTACAATTCGCGTGGGTTCGTGGACCAACTGCTCGAAATAATTTTCGGAGAAAGCATTTAGGATAATCTCGGAAGATGTTTTGTGCCTACCACCGGTTTTGAACAAGTATTTTTGCCAACATATCCAGGGCAACTAGATGTGACGTTGGCTCAACAAGTCGTTTAGAGGTCCTCTGCACAAATATCGAGCCATGCTGCCTCTACAGCCGTCAGGTTCGCGTTCACCTTGACCTCAGCTCGCTGCCAAAGGAGGTTACCCCAACTTCGGTATACCGCTGGCGGTTTGTCGAACTTCGTTCGAAGTTCATTAATACGATCTTCATTTATGCAGATGGCTCTAAGACCAATGACGGTGTCGGGTGTTCTTTTATTGTCGGAGCACACAGTTTCAAATACCGGCTCCATGGCCATTGTTCGGTCTTCACAGCTGAGCTATTTGCCCTCTATCCGCCGCCACCGACATTCTGCTTATGTCATCTGCTCTGATTCCCTGAGCGCCATCCAGAGCCTCAGTGATCCGTATCCGGTTCACCCTTTCGTGCACCTGATCCAACGCTCTCTTCAGCAGCTGGCGGACGACGGTTCTCCGGTTACCTTTATGTGGGTTCCTGGTCATGTCGGTATCCCTGGGAACCAAGCTGCCGATGCCGCGGCCAAGGCTGCGGTCCTCCAGCCTCGGACAGGTTCTTGTTGTGTGCCTTCATCTGATTTTAGCAGGGTCATTTTATCGCTGTGGCATTTCGATTGGTCTACACTTACTGAAAACAAGCTTTGGGCCTTGAAACCTCTCCCCACGGCTTGGACGACCTCTTCGCGCCCTTCTCGGCGGGAGGAGGTAGTTTTGTCCCGGTTACGGATTGGACACTGCCGGTTCAGCCACCGCCATCTGCCGACGCCTGCGCCGGCACCGTTCTGCTCATGTGGGCAATTGCTGACGGTACGCCACATTTTAACGTCCTGTCCGAATTTTAATACACTGCGCATTGATCTTGGCCTACCATGTACTCTGGATGAAATTTTAGCGGATGACCCAGGAGGAGCTGCTCCCGTTCTTCGTTTTATCCACTTGACAAACTTGTCTAAGGACATTTGATTATGTTGTTTTCTTTTAATCCCTTGCTGTTTTAACATTGTGCCTCGCAGTGCATTCATAATTTAGTCTGGGCGCTAATGACCACTGTAGTTGTGCGCCCTAGAACCACAAAAAAAAGAAAAATCTACGGCCGTCCTAATTCCGGAAGCGTTGTCCGTGCAGGATTTTGTGCACGAACTGACGTCTCAATTATGTCCCGTAATTGTTCGATGGGATACATGTCCTGCGATCTGGATGGCTAAATCATTCCCTCGAATTGTCCAGAACGTTTTTTAAACCAACCGCGAACCCAGTGACATGGTGCATCGTCATACATAAATATTTCGTCGTTGTTTGGGAACATGAAGTCCATGAATGGCTGCAAGTCACCAGGTAGCTGAACATAAAATATCCAGTCAATGATCGATTCAGTTGGACTAGAGGACCCACTCCATTGCTTATAGACGCAGCCCGCACCATTATGGAACCGCTACCAGATTGCATAGTGCCCTGTTGACAACTTGGGTCTATGACTTCATGGGGTCTGCACCACACTCGATACCTGCCATCTGCTTTTACCAACTGAAACTGGGACTCATCTGATAAGGTCACGATTTCACAGTCGTCTAGAGCCCAACCGATATAGTCACGCGCCCAGGAGAGGCGCTGCACACGATGTAGTGTTGCTATCAAAGGCAGCCGCGTCGGTCGTCTGCTGCCACGGCTCATTAAAGCCAAATTTTACTGCACTGTCCTAACGGATAAGTTTGTCTCGTGTCCCACATTGATTTCCATGGTTACTTTAAGCAGTGTTGCTTGTCTGTTAGCACTGGCAACGCTATACAAACGCAGCTGCCCTCGGTCGTTAAGTGAAGGCTGCCAGCCACTGCGTTGTCGTGGTGAAAGATAATACCTGAAATTTAGTATTCTAGGCACGCTCTTGACACTGTGGCTCTCGGAATACTGAATTCCTTAATGATTTCCGAAATGGAATATCCCATACGTTTAGCTCCAACTACCATTCCGCGTTGAAAGTATGTTAATTCTTGTCGTGCGGCTATACGTCGAAAACCTTTTCACATGAATCACCTGAGTACAAATGACAGCTCTGCCAATGCCCTGCGCTTTTATATCTGATGTACGCTATACAACCGCCGCATGTATAAGGGCGTATCACTATCCCATGACTTTATTGCCACCTTAGCGTGCTTACCTATAAAACGTAGAGGGCGTGTTTTCGAAGAAGTGCCCCGCAACACAGACGTATTACTCCATCTCAGCACCTCGCGAAATGGTCACGAAGAGGAAATCAGACAAACGCGAGTATAAACCGACGTAAATCGAAACAAGTCTCCTGGAGTAGGCGAAATTCCTTGAGATTCTTCGGTGAGTCATCTACTATATAACTATTCCACGTGTTGTGCAAAATACAGGTATGTGAGACAGGCGAAATATCCTCAGACTTCAAGGAGAATGTAATTCATCCCAGTTCCAAAAGTCATGGGAACCATAATTTTGCAAGTCATGGTTGCCCGCTCGGTTAGCCGTGCGGTATAACGCAGTGCTTTCCGGACGGGAAGGTGTGCCGGTCCCTGGCACGAATCCGCCCGGCGGGTTAGTGTCGAGGTCCGGTGTGCCATCTGCTTCGGCGAAAGCGGGCTGGTTCCCCTTATTCCGCCTCAGTTACACCATGTCGACGATTGCTGCACAAACACTTTCTCTACGTGCGCGTACACCATCATTACTCTTCCACACAAGCGTTGGGGTTACACTCGTCTGGTGTGAGACGTTCCCGGGGGTCCACTGGAGGCCGAACCGCTCAATAACCCTGTGTTCTGAGGGCTACGGCGCTTAATTAAGTGTTTAAGGTACGGCCTAAGACTTAAGCGTTCACCTTGAGTGAGGTTGTGGAAAGCATTTTACGAATTTTTGCGAACCCGTGTCGGGGCCCCTTGAGCCCGAGCGGGCCCCGTATCATTGGCGTTTTGGCAGAGTGAGGTGACAATACTGGTTGCCGGATCGCCTTCCTGACACCATTTTTTCCCCCGGGCTTGGAATTTGTGTACCTCATCTGTCTGCGATCTGGAGTAAAGGTGCAAGTATGTGACGTTTCCGAAATGTTTGCGTCAGCTGTGATTGTTGTAAATGGGGTTGGTTTGTTTGGGGGAGGAAACCAAATAGCGGGGTCATCGGCCTCATCGGATTAGGGAAGCACGGGTATCTTGCCAAGGGCATGAAAATGTGTGATGTCCTTAGGTTAGTTAGGTTTAAGTAGTTCTAAGTCTAGGGGGCTGATGACCTCAGATATTAAGTCCCATAGTGCTTAGAGCCATTTGAACCATTTGTGAAGGACGGGAAAGTCGGCCCTGCCCTTTCAATGGAACCACCCCGGAATTTGCCTGGAGAGATTTAGGGAAATCACGGAAAACCTAAATCAGGATGGTCGGAAGCAGGGTCGAACCGTCGTCCTCCCGAATGCGAGTCCAGTGTGCTAGCCACTGCGCCACCTCGCTCGGTGTTGTAAATGCAGTTATATGCTTCTCATAAGGGGTATGGGAAAACTAGGTTTATGTGAATAACTTGTGTGAAAACAAATAAACAATCGAAGTGCTTGATACAATTGCGGTGTTTACACCGCGATAGTCGATTCCGGACACCTTGTCTTTCACTTTTACCGCATTTCTCGGATATTTTTTCGAAAAGATTTAGAACCAACATTAACAGATGCTACGTCACTGTGTTTGTTGTCAAGAGCTTTCCAATGCTTCAAAATATACATCGCTCCACTTAAAAGAAAACATATGTACTTGCTTGAAAAACTCGTCGATACTACAATTAAACATGGAACAGAATTACGTGCTCCTCATGTCCGCCCCCCCCCCATCCACCCCCGGCGCCCGCCTCCTCTTCCGCCTCCGTAGCTGTGTCAGCGCCGCTGACTCCCATGCAGTGGACCTGGGTTCGATTTTTGGTACTGCCAGCGATTTTCCCTTGGTGAGAGGACTGATATGGGGTGTACCCAGCCTCATGAAGCCAACTGGGGAGCTGTTCGACCGATTAGTATTGGTTTTTGCAAACAAACATCACCAGACAGCCTATGCCTCCAGAAGTTATTTTATTTACACGACCAGCTTCGACATCTCGTTAACGCCATCTTCAGGCCCCTGTGCACGCTGTGTATAATCAGATTCATCGACGCATGTATAACCACAGCCACCACAGCCATCAATACCTACATTCCCCGAATTTTTTGTGGAGTGTGTACAATTGCAGTTGTTGTCAAGTCGTCGAAGTACAACGGAATCCAAGTATTGATGGCTCCGGTTATACTTGCATCGATGTAGCTGATTCTCAATAGATGGAGTGCTCAGGGACCTGAAGACGGCATCAATGAGATGCTGAAAGTGGCTGTGAAAATAAAATAACTTCTGAAAACATACGTCTGATGGTGATTTTTCTTTAGTAAATATCTGATCGTCGCTGCCCCGTATCCACAATGGATCAACAGAGATTAGAACTGGTTCCAAAGTCATGGAACCCGACAACGATGGGGAAAGAGGTGTGCTGACTAGATGCCCCTCCATAACACATCAAGGACGCTATTGGCAGAGGATGACACGGCGGTAGTTCGGATCCTATTGACCCATCTAGAGCCAGAAAGCAGAATTTTCCCTTTACCCCCACCCTTTTCCCCGCGCCTCCGGCCACTTTCATTTGCAGAAAAATTTGTTTAGATACATCGAACCATTGACCCTGTATAGGTAATACTGGTTAAGTTGCCAAGTCATTATGGTTTGAATTTGCTCCTAATGTTTTGTTAAAAACGGTGCTTATGTGATAGAAGCACAACATCGAAGTTAAAACAGGACTTCCTACAGTAATTCGACATTATTTAACCTTTCATTTAAATCGTCCAGTGGTGTAATGTGGAGTCTAGTAACTTGATGAGGACAGGGAAAGTTATAACGTCCAGAAATTACTCCTGCGACGCCTCTCTTTTGAGTCGAACGGAGGCAGTTTCTCTGAACAGTGATATATTTCAGTGTGCGCCAGTCGCCGCCAGCAGATAATTTTGTCCCAAGTTGCGACACGATTAAGATGTCGTCATCTACGCCATTGATAGCTGCTTATGACAAGACGTCACCTAAACTGACTTCCATGGCGTCTCAGATCTGCTGACAAAATGAACGCAGCAGCGACATGAAAAAAAAGAACGCTGTGACAAATGCATATCACCAGTGACATCTGGAAAAAACACTGTCACGTATATACGGAAAAACGTCATTATGTCTGATCGCGTCTTATATCACTGCTTTATTAGGTCGCTGAAATCAACAGATCACTTATCAGTAAAAATTTACATTCGCTGACGCGTTTTAGGCGTAGCTCATCATTAGAACATCTGCCAGAATGAGACAAAATTTTCATGGAAGCACAAACATTACACATACATGGCAATAACGGTAGAAACACAAACATTTACATTTGAACCCACGTAGCATATAAAACGCCCTCATACATAGTACTGTATCACACAACAGTGTGAAATGTATTCACAATTGTGAATACGGACAACCATCAGCTGTATAATGGAATGACAACAATGAAGACTTGTTCCTGTCTCTATGTATCTCCTCCATGTCCGAACAACATCGCTTTGGTTCACTCCGAGATGCCTGGACACTTCCCTTGTTGAGAGCCTTTCCTGCCACAAAGTAACAATGCAGACGCGATCGAACCGCGGTATTGTTTGTCTAGGTATGGTTGAACTAAAGACAACATGAGCCGTGTACCTCCTTCCTGGTGGAATAACTGGAAATGATCGGCTGTGGACCCCTACGTCTAATAGGCGCTGCTCATGCATGGTTGTCTACATCTTTGGGCGGGTTTAGTGACATCTCTGAATAGTCAAAGGGACTGTGTCTGTGATACAATATCCAGAGTTAACGTCTATCCTCAGGAGTTCTGGGAACCGGGGTGATGCAAAACTTTTTTTGATGTTTGTACATTTAAATATCTTTGCAATAATCACTGATGTTCTTTACATCTAAATTATGAAAATACAGTGAAGACTTGATCAGACCGTGAAGCCATTAGTTGTCTCACCAGCTTGTTCAGTGAAGTTAAGAAGCCTGTATTTTACGATCTACCCAGATCAAAATGCCTTACAACTAGAGGGAACTTCTTGCCGTTTTTCTGGTTGAAAGCACCTGCTGCAGCAGAGAAGAAGCTGCTTGATTTAGTTGGATCTTTCAAGACATCAATGAAGTCCTGAGTTCTTTTTGGAGCCGAAACCTTTTCCACAACTGCTTCTGCCTTACTTCGAGCACATGTCATCTTCTTAGCCAATTTAGAATGATAAAAAACAATCTTAGATAATTTATTTCGACAATCCGTACTTCTGCAGCTGATATTTTGTTTGAATGTATGAAAAACTATTGCTAGCTCACCTGCAACATTTTCATGTCGTTATTGCCATTACCAAAATGTGTTGTTGTTGTGGTCTTCAGTCCAGAGACTGGTTTGATGCAGCTCTCCATGCTACTCTATCCTGTGCAAGCATCTTCATCTCCCAGAACCTACTGCAACCTACATCCTTCAGCATCTGCTTAGGGTATTCATCTCTTGGTCTCCCTCTACGATTTCTACTCTCCACGCTGCCCTCCAGTACTAAATTGGTATCCCTTGATGCCTCAGAACGTGTCCTACCAACCGATCCCTTCTTCTAGTCAAGGTGTGCCACAAATTTCTCTTCTCCCTAATTCTGTTCAATACGTCCTCATTAGTTATTTGATCTACCCATCTAATCTTAAGCATTCTTCTGTAGCGCCACATTTCGAAAGCTTCTATTCTCTTCTTGTCTAAATTATTTATCGTCCACGTTTTACTTCCATACATGGCTATACTCCATACAAATACTTTGAGAAACGTCTTCCTGACACTTAAATCTATACTCGATGTTAACAAATTTCCCTTCTTCAGAAACGCTTTCCTTGCCATTGCCAGTCTACATTTTATATCCTCTCTACTTCGACCATTATCAGTTATTTTGCTCCCCAAATAGCAAAACTCATTTACTACTTAAACGTCTCATTTCCTAATCTAATTCCCTCAGCATCACCCGGATTAATTCGACTACATTCCATTATCCTCGTTTTGCTTTTGTTGATGTTCATATTATATCCTAGTTTCAAGACACTGTCCATTCCGTTCAGCTGCTCTTCCAGGTCCTTTGCTGTGTCTGACAGAATTACAATGTCATCGGCGAACCTCAAAGTTTTTATTTCTCTTCTCCATGGATTTTAATTCCTACGCCGAATTTTTCTTTTGTTTCCTTTACTGCTGGCTCAATATACAGATTTAATAACATCGGGGATAGGCTGCAACCCTGTCTCACTCCCTTCTCAACCACTGCTTCCCTTTCATGCCCCTCGACTTTTATAACTGCCATCTGGTTTCTGTGTAAATAGCCTTTCGCTCCATGTATTTTACCCCTGCCACCTTCAGAATTTGAAAGAGAGTATTCCAGTCAACATTGTCAAAAGCTTTCTCTAAGTCTACATATGCTAGAAACGTAGGTCCGTACTGCGTCACGTGTTCCAACATTTCTACGGAATCCAAACTGATCTTCCCCGAGGTCGGCTTCTACCAATTTTCCATTCGTCTGTAAAGAATTCGTGTTATTATTTTGCAGCCGTGACTTATTAAACTGATAGCTCGGTAATTTTCAAATCTGTCAACACCTGCTTTCTTTGGGATTGGAATTATTCTATTCTTCTTGAAGTCTGAGGGTATTTCGCCTGTCTCATACATCTTGCTCACCAGATGATAGAGTTTTGTGAGGGTTGGCTCTCCCAAGCCTATCAGTAGTTCTAATGGAATGTTGTCTACTTCCGGGGCCTTGTTTCGGCTTAGGCCTTCCAGTGCTCTGACAAACTCTCACGCAGTATCATATTTCCCATTTCATCTTCATCTACATCCTCTTCCATTTCCATAATATTGTCCTCAAGTACATCACCTTTGTACTGACCCTCTATATAATCCTTCCACCTTTCTGCTTTCTCTTCTTTGCTTCAAAAATGTCTGAGCGAATTTGAGGACCCCTTCACTTCCTTTTCCGTTCCGATTATGAACCACCACAAATGACTGTTGGCTGAAGCCGGCATTACCATTCTGAAGTCACGATTACATAACGCACAATAGCATTGCGTGAGTCAATTGAGGATTAAATATTGTAACGTTAAACATGAATGTCTGTATAATTCGTTTCAACGTGTCCTTGTTACTTCCGTGTCTTATTTGTACCATACCTGCCGATCGGTACGAGGCGAGCGCATCCGTTGAATGCCAGTACTGACTGAGAAAACAAGTAAACATCCCCCCTCTCACGATCCCTCTAGACGCGTAGGCTATGGCATTCTTTTACTCTCCCGACATTGGCTTGAGCCAAGGCTTTTTCTTTCCGCCGAAGCCTTAACAGAAAAAACCCTATATGCCGACAATAGTATCGATTAATATAGTAAAATGATTCGAGATTGGTCTGCCAGGTATTTTAAACTATCTATACTTATTATTATTTATTTAGCATATGGCTAATACAGACATATCATGAAATTAAATTACCTATACATATGTACATATTGACACACAAGAAACTTAAGTTTGTCTTTACAACTGAATATCCAGTCCTTCAATCCAGCGCACTGCATCTGGAGTTGCTAGCAGGAAGTCCTCTTTGGCGCCGTGATAGGCTCGAATCCCGCATTCACTTATAATGTGGTGAACAGTCTGGTATGGAGCCCCGCAGTCGCAAGCTGGATCAGGCAGCTTCTTCCACTTAAAGAGAGCGTCCCTGCATCGCCCATGGCCGGTACGGATTCTGTTGAGAGTAGACCAGGTCTTGCGTGGTAAGGCGAATCCACTTGGAAGTTTAGCACCTGAGAAGATGTGATGCAGGTGCACATCTGTCACTGTTTCCCACCGACCGTTCCATTCTTCAATAAGTTTGAAATTCTTAGCAATCATGTCAGCAGCATCGCACAGAGTTGGATGGCGTGATTTCAGTCTCTTGCGATTTAAAAGTGGCAGGTCGCTATGCACGTGTAGGTTAGAATTCCTGGAGATCTTGTGGAATTCTCTCATAAGGGCAGTACATCTGCCTAGATCAGGAGGCATTATACCGGCTAACAGTGGAAGCCAATAAACTGGCGTAGATCTGATTGCACCAGATATTATGCCCATTGTCGTATTCAGCTGGGTATCAACAAGCCTTGTATGACGGCTGTTCATCCAAACAGGTGCACAACACTCAGCACTTGGGTACACCAAGCCCAGAGCTGAAGATCGCAGGGTGGTTGCTGAAGATCCCCAGGTAGTTCCACATAGCTTATGGAGGATGTTGTTTCGAGTCCTCAGCTTTTGAGCTAAGTTAAGAAGGTGTTGTTTGAAGCATAGTGTACAATCCAGGATGACACCAAGATATTTTGGGTTCCAATTATGACGAAGAATCCTGCCTCTGAAACTTACTTACAGTTTTACGTTCGCCAACTGGTTATTTAGATGGAAGCAACACACTTCTGTTTTACTCTCACTGGGTTGAGTCTCCAGATTTTGAAGTAATTATCTAATGCAGGCAGGTCATTGGCTAGAATCTCTTCTGTTGTCTTCATTTCCCGGTGTTTTACGGCTAGAGCCAGGTCATCGGCATAGCACTATTTTCTGGACGAAGTGTCAGGTAGATCAGATAGATATAGGTTGAACAGTAAGGGTGAGAGAACTATCTATACTACTTTGCAGGATTAAAATTTATAACAGTAATTACTGACTAAATATACAGGAGAAAGAGGCGGTCAATAAGGGAGCCGGGAGGATTAAAGAAAAATTGCTGTAGTACGGGAGATCCCAGGAAAAACGAGAGAGTTGGTCGGCCTAGGCCCCGGCAGAGCAGCGAGACGAAAGCAGCGGCCGGCGCGGACTCGAGCCTCGGGGCAGACCTGGCGGCTGGTCCGGTGCGCTGGCTCAGCACATGACGCGGAGCACGTGAGCGCGTGATGCCACGTGCTGTTTTGACGCCCGCCACAGAAATACCCTCGCCGCTTCACTTCACCTCTCTCCTGGCAGCCGTTGTCCCTCCACAGCAGTGCTCTGCTCTTTCTACGCGATCGCTCCGTGTCTCTCACCTAGGGACTACGAGGAAACTCAAAAGGTTAATCTCTGTCCACGTAACGTATTTCGAATACATATGACCCTTTACTACATGATTAAACGATTGCAAAACGATCACTGGGAGCAATTACTTCCATAAAATATACAGGGTGGTCCATTGATAGTGACCGGGCCAAATATCTCACGAAATAAGCATCAAACGAAAAAACTACAAGGAATGAAACTCGTCTAGCATGAAGGGGGAAACCAAATGGCGTTATGGTTGGCCCGCTAGATGGCGCTGCCTTAGGTCAAACGGATAACAACTGCGTTTTTTAAAATAGGAACCCCCATTTTTTATTACATATTCGTGTAGCAAGTAAAGAAATATGAATATTTTAGTTGGACCACTTTTTTCGCTTTGTGATGGATGGCGCTGTAACAGTCACAAACGTATAACTACGAGGTATCACGCAACATTCCGACAGTGCGGAATGTGTTAAAATGGACCGTTTACTAATAGGTCGATATCGTGTTGATGTATGGCTATTGTGATCAAAATGCCCAACGGGCGTGTGCTATGTATGCTGTTCGGTATCCAGGACGACATCATCCAAGAGTCCGGACCGTTCGCCGGATAGTTACATTATTTAAGGAAACAGGAAGTGTTCAGCTACATGTGAAACGTCAACCACGACCTGCAACAAATGATGATGCCCAAGAAGGTGTTTTAGCTGCTGTCGCGGCTAATCCGCAGATCAGTAGCAGACAAATTGCGCGAGAATCGGGAATCTCAAAAACGTCGGTGTTGAGAATGCTACATCAACATCGATTGCGCCCGTACCATATTTCTGGGCACCAGGAATTGTATGGCGACGACTTTGAATGTCGTGTACAGTTCTGCCACTGGGCACAAGAGAAATTACGGCACGATGATAGATTTTTTGCACGCGTTCTATTTAGCGACGAAGCGTCATTAGCCAACAGCGGTAACGTAAACCGGCATAATATGCACTACTGGGCAACAGAAAATCCACGATGGCTGCGACAAGTGGAACATCAGCGACCTTGGCGGGTTAATGTATGGTGCGGCATTGTGGGAGGAAGGATAATTGGCCCCCATTTTATCGATGGCAATCCAAATGGTGCAATGTATGCTGATCTCCTACGTAATGTTCTACTGACGTTACTACAAGATGTTTCACTGCATGACAGAATGGCGATGTACTCCAACATGATGGATGTCCGGCACATAGCTCGCGTGCGGTTGAAGCGGTATTGAATAGCATATTTCATGACAGGTGGATTGGTCGTCGAAGCACCATACCATGGCCCGCACGTTCACCGGATCTGACGTCCCCGGATTTCTTTCTGCGTGGAAAGTTGAGGGATATTTGCTGTCGTGATCCACCGACAACGCCTGACAACATGCGTCAGCGCGTTGTCAATGCATGTGCGAACATTACGGAAGGTGAACTGTTGAGAGGAATGTCGTTACACGTATTGACAAATGCATTGAGGTTGACGGACATCATTTTGAGCATTAATTGCATTAATGTGGTATTGGCAGGTAATCACGCTGTAACAGCATGCGTTTTCAGAAATGAAGTTCACAAAGGTACATGTATCACGTTGGAACAACCGAAAAAAAAGTTCAAACGTACCTACGTTCTGTATTTTAATCTAAAAAACCTACCCGTTAGCAACTGTTCGTCTAAAATTGTGAGCCGTATGTTTGTGACTACTACAGCGCCATCTATCAAAAAGCGAAAAAAGTGGTCCAACTAAAACATTCATATTTCTTTACGTACTACACGAATATGTAATAAAAATGGGGGTTCCTATTTACAAAGCGCAGTTGATATCTGTTTGACCTATGGCAGCGCCATCTAGCGGACCAACCATAGCGCCATCTGGTTTCCCCCTTCAAGCTAGACAAGTTTCGTTCTTTGTAGTTTTTTCGTTTGACGCTTATTTCGTGAGATATTTGGCCCGGTCACGATCAATGGACCACCCTGTATAGGAGTATGCATATGGAACGATTTGAAGTGGAATGGCCACATAAAACTAATCACAGGTAAGGCAGATGCTAGACTACGATTCATTGGAAGAATTCTCAGGAAATGTAGTCCATCAACGAGGAAAGCAGCTTGCAAAACACTCGCTCGACTAATATTTGAATACCACTCGTCCCTCTGGGGTCGGTACCAGATAGGATTGATATAGGAAATAGAGAAAATCCAAAGAAAAGCAGCACTTTTCGTTACGGGTTTAGTAAGCACGAAAGTGTCACGGAGGTGTTCAGTCAGATCCAGTGACAGACGCCGCAAGAGAGCCGCTCTGCATCACGGAATGCTTTGAATTGCGAGAGTTTAGTTCCCTAAAAAAAGGTTCAAATGGCTCTAAGCACTACGGGACTTAACATCTGAGGTCAGCAGTCCCCTAGACTCAGAACTCCTTAAACATAACTAACATAAGGACATCACACACATTCATGCCTGAGGCAGGATTCGAACCTGCGACCGTAGCAGCCGTGTGGTTCCGGACTGAAGCGCCTAGAACCGCTCGACCACAACGACCGGCTGTAGTTCCCTAGAAGAGCCATCCAGTATATTGCTTCTTCCTATGCATATCTCGCGAAAAGACCATGAAAAAACAAAACTTAGAGAGGTTCGAGCCCACGCGAAGGCTTAGGAGCAATACTTCTTCCCGCAAACCATACATGACTGGAATAGGAAATGGGGAAGTGCCACTGGTATATGAAGTACTCTCCACCACGTACAGTGAGGTGGCTTGTGCGGTATAGATGTAGATGTCTGTACTACCGTCAACGAGAGATGATCCCTGGCATCTGGGAGTACTGTTCCCAGAATTCAGATCTGAAGTGCAAACGGTTGCAGGCGATAACAATTGCTGTCTACAGAGCAGCAGCAACACTAGGCGGTAGAAATCGGATGAGGCAACCGCACGAAACAGTCGTCCCAAGCCCACAGCACTTCTCTCGCCGACGTTACTATGGACGAAATTATGCACATTCGACGCGGAATAGTAGCTAGGGGGAAAGTAACTGTCAAATATGCAGGCCAAGGAGTAGGTTTGTTCAAGCTTCTATCAAAGTCAAATGGCTCAAATGGCTCTGAGCACTATGGGACTTAACATCTGTGGTCATCAGCCCCCTAGAACTTAGAACTACTTAAACATAACTAACCTAAGGACATCACACACATCCATGCCCGAGGCAGGATTCGAACCTGCGACCGTAGCAGCCGTGTGGTTCCGGACTGAAGCGCCTAGAACCGCTCGACCACAACGACCGGCTGTAGTTCCCTAGAAGAGCCATCCAGTATATTACTTCTTCCTATGCATATCTCGCGAAAAGACCATGAAAAAACAAAACTTAGAGAGGTTCGAGCCCACGCGAAGGCTTAGGAGCAATACTTCTTCCCGCAAACCATACATGACTGGAATAGGAAATGGGGAAGTGCCACTGGTATATGAAGTACTCTCCACCACGTACAGTGAGGTGGCTTGTGCGGTATAGATGTAGATGTCTGTACTACCGTCAACGAGAGATGATCCCTGGCATCTGGGAGTACTGTTCCCAGAATTCAGATCTGAAGTGCAAACGGTTGCAGGCGATAACAATTGCTGTCTACAGAGCAGCAGCAACACTAGGCGGTAGAAATCGGATGAGGCAACCGCACGAAACAGTCGTCCCAAGCCCACAGCACTTCTCTCGCCGACGTTACTATGGACGAAATTATGCACATTCGACGCGGAATAGTAGCTAGGGGGAAAGTAACTGTCAAATATGCAGGCCAAGGAGTAGGTTTGTTCAAGCTTCTATCAAAGTCAAATGGCTCAAATGGCTCTGAGCACTATGGGACTTAACATCTGTGGTCATCAGTCCCCTAAAACTTAGAACTACTTAAACCTAACTAACCTAAGGACATCACACACATCCATGCCCGAGGCAGGATTCGAACCAGCGACCGTAGCAGTCGTGCGGTTCCGGACTGAGCGCCTTAACCGGGAGACCACCGCGGCCGGCTATCAAAGTCAATTCCTGAAAAGGTCAGAAAAGCTCAGATGAGGATTGTTGGCTGCAGTCACCACATAAACGTTTTTAAGTGCTTGTACATACGTTAATGAAAATTAACGGAGCACTTCGGAGAAGCTACTTGCAATCTGTCTATGTGAAGAGCAGATCCCACTGTCTCCGTCAATGGACATAGGCAGTGGCATTTTGACCACGTGTTTCGAGGGAAAGATGATGACAAAATAAAACAAGCTAGTATCTGTTATCCAATAAACGACGAAATGAGTCAATTTCATTTTTCACTGTCCATTTCCGTCAATTTCAGACCATCCATACGTCATCGATAACAAAAGAGAACAAACTACACATCTCGCATAAGGACCGGAAAGACAAAATAAGAGAAATTAGGATCCATACGGAAGCATAAAAGCAGTTGTTTTTCGCTGCCGCCATGGTGGCCTGAGCAACACACACACACACACACACACACACACACACACACACACATACACATACAGAGATATGTAAATAGGCAGAATACGGCGATGCGGTCGGCAAGGCTTATATGACAAGTGTCTGACGCAGTTGTTAGACCGATTACTGTTTCTACAATGGCAGGTTATCAAGATTTAAGTGAGTTTGAAAGTGGTGTTGTAGTTGGCGTACAAGCCATGTGACACAGTACCTCCGCCGGCCGGTGCGGCCGAGCGGTTCTAGGCGTTTCAGTCCGGAACCGCGCTGCTGCTGCGGTCGCAGGTTCGAATCCCGCATCGGGCTTGGATGTGTGTGATGTCCTTAGGTTGGCTAGATTTAAGTAATTCTCAGTTCTAGGGGACTGAAGACGTCAGATGTTAAGTGCCATAGTGCTCAGAGCCCTTTGAAACATTTTTGAACACAGTACCTCCGAGGTAGCGATGAAGTAGGGATTTTCCCGTACGACCATCTCACAAGTGTACCGTGAATATCAGGAATCCAGTAAAATATCAAATCTCCGACATCGCTGCGGCGAGAAAAATATCCCGCAACAACGGTACCAACGACAAGAGATTCGTTCAACAAGACAGAAGTGCAATCCTTCCGCAAACTGCTACAGATTTCATTACTAGGCCATTACCAAGTGTCAGCGTGCGAACCATTCAACGAAACATCATCGATATGAGCTTGCGTAGCCGAAGGCCCACTCGTGTGCCCTTGAAGGCTGCATGACACAAAGCTTTACGCCTCTCCTGGGCCCATCAACACCGACGTTGGACTGTTGATGACTGGAAACATGTTGCCTTTTCGAACGTCTCGTCTCAAATTGTATCGAGCGAATGGACGTGTACGGGTGTGGAGACAACCTCATGAATCCATGGACTCTGCATGTCAGCAGGGGACTGTTCAAGAATGGTGGAGGTTCTGTAATGGTGTGGGGTGTGCGTATCTGGAGTGATATGGGCCCCTGATACGTCTAGATACCACTCTGGCAGGCGACACGTACGTAAGCATCCTGTCTGATCACCTGCATCCATTCATGTCCATTGTGCATTCCGACGTACTTGGGCAATTCCAGCAGAACAGTGCGACACCCCACACGTCCAGAATTGCTACAGAGTGGCTCCAGGAACACTCTTCTGAGTTTAAACACTTCCGCTGGCCACCAAACTCCCCACACACGAACGTTATTGAACATACCTGGGATTCCTTGCAGCGTCCTGCTCAGATGAGATCTCCACCCCCTCCTACTCTTACGGATTTATGGACAGCCCTGCAGGATTCATTGTGTCAGTTCGCTCCAGCTCTACTTCAGACATTAGTCGCGTCCGTGCCTCTTCGTGTAGCGGCACTTCTGTGTGCTCGCGGGGGTCCAACACGGTATTAGGCAGGTCTACAGGTCTACCAGTTTCTATGGCTCTTCAGTATATATATATATATTTTTTGTGGGAGCCGTAGCACTGACTAATATATATTTGAGCATACTGACATAGGTTGAATTAACACCTTGTTTCTCAAGGGCTGTTAGTACAAGTTTTTTTGAAACTATACTTGTCTCAGAATCTATGAGTCCCAGGCAAATTGCTGATTACACTTATTGCTCTTTTCTGTAATTTCGTTCAGGAGTAGCAAATGGCCCATTGTGCTATATCCACTTCTGAATCAAAGTTTTTCCTACGCCTGATTAAAACGTGGTGTGCAGTTTGTGAGCTGGCCGCGTTGGCCGAGCGGTTCTCGGCGCTTCAGTCTGAAACCGTGCGACCGCTACGGTCGCAGGTTCGAATCCTTCCTCGGGCATGGATGTGTGTGATGTCCTTAGGTTAGTTAGGTTTAAGTAGTTGTAAGTTCTAGGGGACTGATGACCTCAGAGCCGGCCGCGGTGGTCTCGCGGTTAAGGCGCTCAGTCCGGAACCACGCGACTGCTACGGTCGCAGGTTCGAATCCTGCCTCGGGCATGGATGTGTGTGATGTCCTTAGGTTAGTTAGGTTTAAGTAGTTCTAAGTTCTAGGGGACTGATGACCACAGAAGTTAAGTCCCATAGTGCTCAGAGCCATTTGAACCATTTTGATGACCTCAGAAGTTAAGTCCCATAGTGCTCAGAGCGATTTGACCCATTTTTTGCAGTTTGTGAATTTCTTGTACATTAGAGAGGGAGCAGAAAGGTCTGTACCTTTTTATGTCTTTTCTTTTGATAGTAGAGCAAAATGTCTTTTCTGTAACGGTTCGTAGCAATTTCGTCTCGTTGCGTAATCGACCGGAGATAATAGTGTTTACAAACGTACTGTGTCATGAGGTTGACTGTGGACACTTTTAGCCAGATCGCATCAGCAAGATCTGTCCTATAAATACGAGTATGTGGATGAGAGCGGCTGATTGCTACTTCCCGTGTCCCAAGACGACCACGTATCGACGCGCGATGTACTCTGCACTCAAAGCAATGGGCAGACGTCGCCCAGCTATTCCTGGGGGTCCGTTTATTTTCGGTTCAAGGGCTAAATGAGCTACATTCAAATATAAATTGTGGAAACTATTATGGCACGCGTGCAGGAGGTGGCCGGCGTATAAATAGAGCTCTCTCCAGTTGCCCGCGTAGCTTCATTCACTGCCGAGCACGACGCCGTCTCTGTGTTCGCGAACGCGCGTTTGTTTTGCCAGGAAACATTTACACGAGGAACGGGCAAGGAATGCTGCGTTGCGAAACTGGGCCGACTTTTTTTATCACAGATTAGCCGCGCGTAACAACTTTTATGTTCACTTCGCGAGTTCACAGACATGAGGCGTAAAAATCGCGGGTCGCCCACTTTACTCCCGGTGTGACAAATATGTTTGTTTTTTGACATTATATACCGGGTCGACTGTAAAACATGAAGTCTCCATTACTGTGTTTAGCGGAACGACGTGGAAAATGTTTTAACTAGCATTTCCATGTCGAAAATTGTGCCAACGGATACAGAAGATAAGTTGTCTCCTCTATAATTTCGCGGTTGTCGTTACAGAAAGCACGACCCTCACACCGATTTTTAATTTCGGAAGTAGGAGTACGTGTAATGTTCCTAATTTTACCTGTACACAGGAATTGCAGTGTATGAAAAACTGGCGCGCACTGCACCTCAGGAATGACTGTCGAAACATTCCGTTACCTTCATAGAGTGAAGGAGAAGAAAAGATCATCATGTCGGCAATGAACTATACAGACACTGCAAAATACAGTCATTGCACTAACGTACAGGGTGTTTATAAATGAATATCGGGGTTTTAACGCTTTGTAATATTTATTATATTAAACTCACAGTTATAAACGATATGTCAAATGAAAGAGCAACTCAAACAGCTTTACCAAGAACCTTGTAAATGTTCAATGTGAGCACCAGTTGTCACACGGCACACATCAAGCGCTGGATAGGCCGCAAGGGGCCCAATGACAGGGCTTGCTTTGCATGGCCTCCACGTTCACCCGACCTAACGCCATGCGATTTTTTCCTTTGGGGTTTCATCAAGGATCGTGTGTACGTGCCTCCGCTATCAGTAGACCTGCCTGAATTAAGAAACCGGATTGAAACAGCTGTTGCTACAATCACTGAAGACACACTTATCAACGTTTGGGAAGAACTCGGCTATAGACTTCATGTGTGCCGTGTGACAAATGATGCTCACATTGAACAACTGTTTGAGTTGCTCTTTCATTTGACATGTCATTTATAACTGCAAGTTTAATTTAATTAATATTATAAAGCGTTAAAACCCCGATATTCATTTATAAACACCCTGTATTCATGCCAAAGTCAAGACAACCTGACGAGAAAAATAAATAACTATCTCCCTATGCAGTTATCACAAAATTTTGCGAGCATTATGCGAAGCAGACTGGGACATATGGAGATTTGTATGACATTGCAGTGCCTGTGTTATTCTGAAAAAGATGCAGAGTTCCTTCGGACATCCATGCATGGCCGTGGAATGTGCTCGGGTAGCCTTATGGCAAGGAGACGGCTCGCGACAAGCGGGAAATCCAGGTTCGAGCCTCGGTCCGGCAACAGTGTTCACGAAGTCCACAGCTCATGATAACTTCGATTACTACTACAGATCCCATGTCCATGAGAATGCTACCTCGGTGCAGCGTACCTTTTGAGAAGCAGCTTGCCTGGATGTCGGAACATCCGGACATTACCTGGTGTAACCAGAAACATGATTAATTTGTCCAGATGACAATTTGTTCATTGGACATTTCATCCAAAAGCCAAGGAAACCTGACGGCAAAAATAAATAGGTTTCTCCCTTTAAGGGAATCACATAATTGTGCGACTACTGTGGGAAGCAAAGGCTGGGACATGAGGCTCAAATGGCTCTGAGCACTATGAGACTTAACTGCTGAGGTCATCAGTCCCCTAGAACTTAGAACTACTTAAACCTAACTAACCTAAGGACATCACACACATCCATGCCCGAGGCAGGATTTGAACCTGCGACCGTAGCGGTAGCGCGGCTCCAGACTGCAGCGCCTAGAACCGCTCGGCCACTTCGGCCGGCTGGGACATATGGATATTTGGGTTAGACCAGGAAGCGTGCTCACATAACCGACATTGCTAAGGCGAGAACTTGTGACATGCGGAAAATCCAGGTTCGAACCCCAGTCGGGCACAAGTTTTTATGTGTTTCCACTGAACTGCACAGTTGTTGTGGTACCACATTCGCTGCTTGCTAATACATTTCATGATCTCTTCGTTGGTGTACACTGTACGCTCATAAACCTTTAACCGAAAACGGATGACTAAACGAACGGGTGCATTTTCCTTCTATTTCTATTTGTTTAGTGTCAACTCCAGCAAGACGACGAGTTTATTACCATGGGTATCTTCATTGTGTGCTGGTGCAAATTAGTTTTATGTTACGTTTTTATTAACGTCACGTTGACGTGAATGGTACACTGCGATATATTTTTGAAAAGGACTTGAGGAGAGGATTTATATTACTCAATAAAAAATACAGGGTGTTGTGTGAAAAACGTATAGGCCGGCTGTTGTTCACATCTGCTTAACGAAAAAAGATACAAGAGAGGCAATCATGATGATTGATGTCCCCTAGTAGTTGTTTGATATTTTTTTAATTTTGTTTCTGGACGAAAAGTGATTTGCGATGGTTAAGATAAATGAGACATCCTACATATTCTGGATGATCAATTGAGGAGTAAAAGATTATCTTTCGAAGGGGAAAAATGATTTCAGATTACTATTCTGTCGACAACTAGGTCATCAGTGCATATAACTGACGGAAAATAGCCGGCCGGAGTGGCCAAACGGTTCTAGGCGCTACAGTTTGGAACCGCGCGACCGCTACGGTCACAGGTTCGAATTCTGCCTCGGGCATGGATGTGTGTGATGTCCTTAGGTTAGTTAGGTTTAAGTAGTTCTAAGTTCTAGGGGACTGATGACCTCAGAAATTAAGTCTCATAGTGCTCAGAGCCATTTGAACCATTTTTTTGACGGAAAATAATACAGGCCTGTCAGCCTCATAGGTAACGTACAAGACATTCACTAGATGTACCACCAGCTGCATAGAAAAGAGACATTGGGCTTTTATCAGGCAGAGGAACAAGCAGACATCAGAAGTGGATGAAGCACTGTGGGCCATTTCAAGACGTGAACGAAGATATAGAACACAGTAATGAGGATTAATTTGTGTTTTGTCTAGCACTCTTATATACTAAGTAAGTTTACGACTCAGTTTCGAAAAATCTGTTTTGTCAATTCTGGAATTTTAAGAGTTTCTGTTAATACATTCTTAAACTGATATGTATATTGTGACATAGTTGTCAGCCGGCCGAAGTGGCCGCGCGGTTCTGGCGCTGCAGTCTGGAACCGCGAGACCGCTACGGTCGCAGGTTCGAATCCTGCCTCGGGCATGGATGTGTGTGATGTCCTTAGGTTAGTTAGATTTAACTAGTTCTAAGTTCTAGGGGACTAATGACCTCAGCAGTTGAGTCCCATAGTGCTCAGAGCCATTTGAACCAACTTAGTTGTCAAAATACCAAGTTTCTGACGATGTTTATGCGGAATTTTCTACAATTGACACTAGACTCTCATAAAACGCTTCTGTATTCTGAAAATACTACCCCTGTAAGTTGAATTTTACAAATAAATGACTGCACAAATTATTATGATCTACGTGTAGTTTGAAAAACGTAAGACTTCCTACTTCTTGTATTTCATTGTTAGAGAAACATATTTTCATCGCTTATGTCAGTCTATGAGAGATCCCGAGAAATAATGAAGATTTTCGGGATTCAATGATAATCAAATTGCCTTGAACCATCCAGAACAAAATGTGCATTGTCTGAAATTGCAAGTGGAAGGTCATATCCGTATATCAGAGCCAACAGAGGACCCAAAGTATATTTCAACAGGATAGTGAGAGGAAGTTTTCGGGATGTCAAAATGGAAAATGTAAGTAGTAATACCTGTCAGTGAGTTGTATCTGCACTACCTTCGTTTTGTGGATGTCACTATACTTTTTGTATTTAGGGCTGAACACCTTTTACAACAAATTGAAAATCTTAGAGTTGACAATGGGCCCGAAGATCAAGTATAATAAGTTTAAAATAATATGGGACGGAAAGCGCATAAAAAACACAATGTGGCGAGACTGAACGGTACAACAGAAAATCAATTACAAACTAATAAAAGAGAAATGTAAGGCAACCGAAAAATAGGAGGCTTCAGCGAAGACACAACGGTCAGTGAACGGCCTACGTCATGAAGAAGAGAATAATATTGAACATCCAAAATATCGAAAACGGTGTTGTACAAATGAAAAATTATGTGAGATATCCAACTGACACGTTTTTGCATGTAGGACAGCTGAAGAGCACGATTGGATGGAGGACACAAATAAACAGAGATTAAAAGTTGCATGCAGTGCTTTCGGTGTACGAAATAGAGTTTTCTAAGCAATGCTTGCCGTAAGCAATTGAAGGAAGCATAAAGTCAGAGCCTATTTCCAATTTTGACTTAGGGGAGTTAGCCATGAACTTTCGTAGGAAAGCCTTTAGAAAAAAAAGGGGTGCTCATCGAGCCGTGTCGATAATCACTTTGGGGAATAGTACGGAGGACAGGAAAACAAATGTCTGAGAGAGCAGATTATACAGGCTGTACAGAAAATGCAATAGAGATTAGCGAGGATGTTCTTTCAAATGGTTCAAATGACTCCAAGCACTATGGGACTTAACATCTGAGGTCATCAGTCCCCTACACTTAGAACTAATTAGCCGGCCGGGGTGGCCGAGCGGTTCTAGGCGCTACAGTCTGGAACCGAGCTGCCGCTACGGTCGCAGGTTCGAATCCTGCCTCGGGCATGGATGTGTGTGATGTCCTTAGGTTGGTTAGGTTTAATTAGTTCTAAGTTCTAGGCGACTGATGACCTCAGAAGTTAAGTCGCATAGTGCTCAGAGCCATTTGAACCATTTGAACCAACGTAAGTAATGTCTAAATATTTTAATGCATATAATTTACTATCGAAACGAATTTCGTATCGACAAAAATCATCGTTCTGATTATGAGGTTATAGTTAACTACTTATGGAATCATTTAATTACGTAACAGAAAAGGGTTTTGGTGAATGGGCACTCTTTTACGTCTTGATGTCATGGTTTCGCTCACATTGAGAAACAGAAGAAACCGTATGTGAAGTTCCGAAAGATTTAGTCAGCGCATCACTGAATCTACGCACACTGCACCGTTCACAGGGACTATTACGCAAGAAAGAGATTTTTATGCTCCTAATTCAGCTTTTGAAAAAATATGAATTTCACCAACATTCACATTTCGAAAACACAGTGAATCAGTCTGATTCCTGAACGGCTAGGGTACTGCATGTTCGGTCAACACTCAGTGTAATTGAAGAGTTCAAGGAACATTACATCTTGAAGAGGAACGTGAAGCCTTCTGATGTTCAAGAGGTGAAGCTGAAAACACTACACTGTGAACTTAGGTCGTCTAAAGAAAAGATACGGGATTTAGAAGTGGAGAATAATTGGCTTTACGAGAAACTTGTGATGATTAATGCAAGGTCGAGCAGATGGCATTTTAAAACCCATAGCAGTTACACGCGTGGAGACGTCAGGTGTAGGGGTTTATCAAGCAGTGGGTGTAGAATGGGTAGTGATAGTGATAATTATTAAACTTCCTGACAGATTAAAACTGTGTGCCGGACCGAGACTCGAACTCGGGTTCGAGTTCGAGTCTCGGTCCGGCACACAGTTTTAATCTGTCAGGTAGTCTCATATCAGCGCACACTCCGCTGCAGAGTGAAAATATCATTCTGGAAACATCTCCCAGGCTGTGGCTAAGCCATGTCTCCGCAATATCCTTTCTTTCAGGAGTGCTAGTTCTGCAAGGTTCGCAGGAGAGCTTCTGTAAAGTTTGGAAGGTAGGAGACGAGGTACTGGCAGAAGTAAAGCTGTGAGGACGGGGCGTGAGTCGTGCTTGGGTATCTCAGTTGGTTTGCCGGCACGGTAGCTCAGCGTGTTCGGTCAGAGAGATGGTTGGCCTCTGTAATAAAAAACCTGAGCTGAAGGATCACCAAACGAACTTGAACGGATGTCATGTGACGTCCGCAACGACCAAAAACACAACGATCAACAAAGAACACTATGGAAAAAAAAAGAAAGTTGGTAGAGCACTTGCCCGCGAAAGGCAAGGTCCCGAGTTCGAGTCTCGGTCCGGCACACAGTTTTAATCTGTCAGGAAGTTTCATATCAGCGCACACTCCGCTGCAAAGTGAAAATATCATTCTGGTGATAATTATTGTTTTAGGGAACGATATCTGTTTTCGTGCTTCTATACGGCATAATAGGGGTGAGCAGTTTAGACACTGAATTTTCCACACCGCGTTTATTCTTGTAGTATATACGAATGCGATTTATATTACACCTGCCGAAAAGCGTTACGTGCAGAAGAGGGGAGTCCTTTGTGCAACCTCTGGCAGGGACACCGCAGCCCAGACAATGAACGCTGGGGATGCCTCGCGAGGTTCGGTAGCAGACAATCTGTCGCAGGAACGCTGCCAGTCAACACTGGTAAATCTGTTCCTCTGACATTTGCGCTGAAACGGAGCCACTACCTGCGTTCCGCCAACGCGTGTACAAGAGTGGTCGCAGATCATAATCGAATAATTGTCCGCGAAGCACTCGAAATTGGTACAAACGCTCACACAGAAATTTAGAAACGACCAGGGCCCTGCAGTTAGACGCTTAATCTAACCACAATGAGCAACACATTTAACTGATCACTTTTTCCAAGAACGAGGGCAATTTTATTTATTTATTTATTGTGTCACCACTTTTCTGACTAGTTTGATACAGCCAGCTACGAACTACTCTCCAGTGTGAACCTCTTAATGTTGTTTGGGTGTCTGTATAGTGAATAGATATTACTTACCTCAACGGCAACACCTCATGGTCACTAAATCCCATTCAAAGATTAGCATTACTTAAAAAAATGAGGCCCAAATTAACTGCAGTCTGTCTATTCTGAGTTATATTTCCCTCCCTCCCTCCCTCCCCCCCCCTCTCTCTCTCTCTCCCTCCCTCCCTCCCTCCCTCCCTCCTTCCCTCATGTCACTTTCAATAACACACCATTTCACATCGTGAGAAAGTTCGTCTTCGAAACTCATCGTCGCGTGGTTAGTATCCGCTCGCCCTCGCACCCACATTTGCTTAGTCGCTCATGCCTCAAAGTAGTTCAGCAGACATCACAGCGAAAATGTATCGGGGGCTTCAGAGGCAAGAGCAAAAGTTGCTTACAAACACTTGATACGGGATAAACTGAATTCATGAAAGTTGACAAAAGTACAATAATAACAGACAACTTTCAATCTCAAAGTAGTGCTGGCACCCATGACCTCAATTATTTGTTAGATGTATTCTAATCTCTGTCTTCCCCACAGTTTCTATCCTCTACACCTTCCTCGTGTAACATGCAAGTTATTTCTTGATTTCTTAATACGTGTCCTACCACCCTGTAGCTTCTTATTTTCAGCGTTTTCCAGTTGTTCCTTTCCTCGTCTGTTCTGTGGAGAACTTCGGCATTTCTTATGTTAAGAGTCCATCGAATTTTTCATCATTCTTGTATAGCACCTCATCTCAAACGCTTCGATTCTCTTCATTTCCGGTTTTCCCACAGCATATGATTCACGTTCATACAATGCTGTAGTCGCGCGGGATTAGCCGAGCGGTCTTAGGCGCTGCGGTCATGGACTGTGCGGCTAGTCCCGGCGGAGGTTCGAGTCCTCCCTCGGGCATTGGTGTGTGTGTTTGTCCTTAGGATAATTTAGGTTAAGTAGTGTGTAAGCTTAGGGACTGATGACCTTAGCAGTTAAGTCCCAGAAGATTTCACACACATTCGAACATTTTTTTTGAAATTTCGCTCAAAGGCACCTACAACCTTCCTCTGTAACGATGGTACCCTGAGACATCATCCTCGGGCTCGAAGACAATTCAAACAGCAAAATGTCGACACATACGAGAAAAAAGCCAGAGCTTAGAAGTTCACTCCGCGATATGTGTGGGAATCAATGCCCAATGGTGGTTTCACTGACGCCCTTTGTGTCACAACCTGAGTCCTTTTCGTGACGATTCTGAGCGGCAGCGAGCCTGAAATGTTTTCCTCGGCCATTCATAAGAAAACCGCGTTATTTCAACGCTGGGTTCTGACCTCCAACGCAGAGACGTCAAAAGAAGGGATGAAATGCGGGTAAGATTGGATTGGATTGTTTTTGGGAAGGAGACCAGACAGCGAGGTCATCGGTCTCATTGGATTAGGGAAGGACGGGGAAGGAAGTCGGCCGTGCCCTTTCAAAGGAACCATCCCGGCATTTGCCTGAAGCGATTTAGGGAAATCACAGAAAACCTAAATCAGTATGGCCGGACGCGGGATTGAACCGTCGTCCTACCGAATGCGAGTCCAGTGTGCTAGCCACTGCGCCACCTCGCTCGGTTGCGGGTAAGAGGGGCTGTTCAAATGGTTCAAATGGAAATGGCTCTGAGCACTATGGGACTTAACTTCTGAGGTCATCAGTCCCCTAGAACTTAGAACTACTTAAACCTAACCAACCCAAGGACATCACACACATCCATGCCCGAGGCAGGATTCGAACCTGCGACCGTAGCGGTCGCGCGGTTTCAGACTGCAGCGCCTAGTACCGCTTGGCCACCCCGGCCGGCAAGAGGGGCTGTGAAGACCTTCCCATCGTGTGACAGGTCCGCAGTGGCGCTGGGCAGAATTGTGGGGAAATTTGGTGCCAATTAAATCACCTTACACGTTATATGAACTTCTAAGCTGAGGCCTTTTTTTCACATGTGGCGACACCTTGAAGTTTGATGCGTCGTTCAGCCTGAGGGTAACGTGACAGGGCGCCACCCTCTTGCACTGTTACAGAGGAAGGTTGTAGGCACATGTGAGTGAAATTACAAACTTATGCGTCTCAATGGGACATAATTACGGCGCTTTGAAGAAATGAGGTTTTAATTATATTGCGCAGTGTAGATACTATTGTATTTGTGTGGCATCGTAGTAGCAGCTCTTTATGAATCAGCAGGCGCATTGATGTAACAGCGTCCATCCAGTCCGTCTGGTGTACCCTCCTTCTGCGACCTCGTACATCAGCCGTGGAAAATTTCTGTTTCACTGAGCTGTGCCCAATAAATTATTTTGCTATGCAGCAGTATTGCTCGGCTCTGTTTATGCAGAACACGTAGTGCACATGGCTTACCGCTTGGACACCACTATAATTTCGGCGTACTGCTTAGTAGGTTAGTAATTTTTTTAAAACTATGCCATGTCTGAATTTTCGGAATATGGATTTTGTATAAATAATCTCAAGCAATAACCAAGCTAGATGGCTCAGGAATTGGCGGTCTGTCCATTTCTCCCTTCAGCTTGTGCAGATCAACTACTACAGTTAGGCTCTCAAACTTCCAGTTTGTCTCCCTGATAGCTTCCTCCCGAGGAAGCACGGAACCTCCACCAGCTCCTTCCCCCCCCCCCCCCCCCCCCTCCTCTCCACATCTCAGAAGACCTTTGGCAAGATGAGGATGACTCCTCCTACTAGAAGACACTCGACGCCTTACCATTTCATTGTTGTTCAGAATCTGAGCACTGCTGTGACTAGAGCGTGAACTTTTAGGGCACGATACCCTGGTGGTGCACGGAGATGTTATGTGATGTTATTTCACGGCACCAATCTAAACGCAGCCTTTTTGTTGTGGTGTCACCGGCAACCTACATTTGGGACCGTAAGTCCCTACATAAGCTGCTTCTATTCTCTGAAGAATTGTGCAAGAGTACTTTACTTGTTGTCGGGTGGCAACTGCAGATGTGTAGGGGTTACGATGTGATTGGTACGCAACACGGTCATCCTCCCTTGAGGTGATTAGACGTACTCGACCGGAACCTTTACGACGAGAACGCCTGCTGTCACTTTTCCATGCAGTCCTACATCGCGCCTTTGTCACATCAATGAGGCCCTCAGATCTGAATACTGCACGATTCGATGAGCCAGCCAAATGGAGACCCATAATGAGGTCCCTTTCAAACTCTGCGCGGTAGTGATAACGCTGTCTCATATGAGTAAATGGCATCTCCAAATCCTTCACAGAAACCAGTCAATAACTGACGCTGTTCGAGCCTCTGGCCTGCTAACAAAATAAACATAAACCACATCCTTGCACTCTAGTGGCTGTTCCACCTTTCACAGAAAGCTGCATCTCAGATCATTGATGTACTCAGCAATGGTGTGTACTTGTACCAAGTTACATTGATATCGGATTGGATAGGTCCTGAAAAGAGGTTGTAAGATGAACATCAACAACAATAAAGCAAGGATAATGGAATGTAGTCGAACTGAATCAGGTGATGGTGAGGGAGTTTCATTATGAAATGAGATACGAAAAGAAGTAGATGAATTTTGCTATTTGGGCAGAACAGTAACTGACTATGGTCAAAGTAGATAGGATATGAAACGACGACTTGCAATAAAATGACAGGTACTTCTCGAAAAGAGTCTTCCGTTACAAGTAATACAAAGGGCTGCTCAAAAAGAAGGACCATTTATTGCTTCCAAACTACAAAAAATACAAGAATTTCTCTAAGTACGTCGGACGTTACCAGAATGACACCATTGCAGAATGTTTTAATGGAAGAGGAAAAGCAGAAGATGAGCTTCATCGCCGGTGGCCTCCCAGGTCTCCAGACCTCACACCTTGTGTGACTTTTGTCTGTTGGATTACGTAAAAGACCGAGTTTTTATCCGCCCGCCTCCCCCCCCCCCCCCCCCCCCCCCCCACCCTCTTATACGTGACACTCTTGAACGTCTGCCACATCGCACTGTTGAAGCTGTTAATTCAATAACGAGAGACCAGCTGCTTCGTGTGTGGCAAGAAATGAGCCACCGTTTTGATATTTGTCTTGTAACACATAGTGACCACGTTGAATACATAAAAATTTGAACTTCTCTCTTTCCAGGAACGTTGGAATTTTGTTTGTATCTTTTATAGTTTGGAAGCAATAAATGTAAGAAATCTGTTCCTTCTTTTTGAATACCCCTTATATTTAAGGGTTGGGAAGTCTTTTGTGTTGGTATTTGTCTGAGGTGTAGCCTTGTACGGAAGTGAAACGTGGAAGATAAGGAAAATCTTTTGAAGTGTGGTGTTACAGAAGAATGCTGAAGGTTAGATGGGAGAAACTGAGTCGAACTACGGAAAAAAGAAATCTGTAGCACAACTTGACTAAGAGTTCGGTTGATAAGAAACAACATTTGGTAATGCAGAGAAGTATGGAGGGCAGAAATTGTGGAGGGCGACCAAGGATTGAATACAGTGAGTGGGGTCAAATGGAAGTAGGTTGCAGTAGTTATTTGGAGATAGAGTGGCTTGCACGGAGTAGAGTGACGTGCAGAGCTGCATCAAACCAGTCTTCCGACTGAAGACCACAGCAACAAAAAGTTGTTGCACTGTGGCCGGAGCTAACATTTATTACGTCCTTTTGCTGGTGGGACTTTAATCTAAATCCACGTGCCAACATAATCCGCTACTTGTTTCAATAACTTTTGGAGCAGTAACTGACAGCCTGTAACCCACTGTGGCGGTATTCTTCAGGATACTACACGTAGGTCAAATAAGTGAATTGTAATTATTTTACTTTTAGCAAAAATATCTATTTAGCGGCGTTAACCAGGTGAGTGTGGAAGTTGCCTGTTCATTCAGCACTTCCGTTTCTTCCCATTATAATTTGCTTTTAATACACTGAGTGAGGTGGAGTTGCACACTAGGATCGCATTGGGGAGAACGGAAGTTCGAACCTGCGCCTGGTCATCCCGATTTAGGTTTTCCGTGGTTTCCCTAACTCGCTTCAGGTATGTGCCGGGATGGTTGCTTTGAAGGGGCACGGCCAACAATTTCCCCGAGCTTGTGCTCCATCTCTAATGACTTCGCTGTCGACGGAACGTTGAACGCTAATCTCCTCTTCCTCTTGCTTTTAACATCGACACTGTTATCTTTGCAATACTTCACGCAATCCACTATGATCAGTTTCGATTAATCGATATAAGCACCGTGAGCAACTTTTTTGCGTAGTCGTGGTAACGATTCACATCTTTGAGTGTCAGTTTGTCTTTCGAACAAGTGGAAACGTTTGCAGGTTGTAAGCTACGAAGCTAGTATTGATTGCAAGACTATTCACCACTCTATTCTATTCTGTGTTCTGTTGTGGGGAAGTCTATTCGGTTGGAGATAGGTCTGCTTTTCTCTGGTGAAGATCTGTGTTGGTATGGAGATTCTACAATGAATAAGGAACTGTGTAACGCCATTTTAATTACCTGACATGGTGAAGTTAGTGGTTAGGTTATATGCACACTTATATTGGCATCATTTGTTCGCGATTAGGAACTAAGCAATGTGCTTGTGCGTGGGAAAATGGAAACTTGTATTTTTTGGTACTCATGTGGGACTGTAAATCACTTACTTGTGTTTGATTATCGATCTGGTTCTTTAGGTTTCGATACAGACCTCATCGTTTTTGTTATTAATGCATAAGGTCGTGTCATGCGGTACGGCAGCCATATTGTTGTATGTTACGGGTTCGCCTCACGCCTCATGAATATGCTGGTGGTTCGGAAATAATGTACTGAGTTGCAGTGACAATACATTAGTAATAAGTAGTTCTTTGTGTGCTGTCAGGTTAGACGTGCTGATAAGTTAGGTCGACAATTGCTTATATGTGTGTTGAGAGGTGGACATTGTCTTTGGCAGTGGCAACTCTCACTTATATTTCTCATAATGTAACAATATTTAATGCAATTGATCCTCATGTTCTTCTGAGAACACGAGTTTGATCGTAATAATATCATTTTTTGATCGTAATAATATCATTTAATTTACTTAGCACAGACTTACTGTCGGTGTCTGCAAACCAACACCAAGTCATAAAAGAATGACCAAAGGAATCGAACTATTTTTATTGATTGAATAAGTTAAGAGTGCTCACTATTTCCTGTATTTTCTTATCCTATTGAGTTCACAGCAGGAGGGAGAAAGAGATGAATGTATGAAAATAACTGCATGAAGAATGTTTGGGGAGAAAATAAGGATCGAACGATATTTAGCGATTGTGGGTGCACGACAGGGAACAACTAGTCGATAGGTAGCGAATATAGAAGCTCTGAAACTTCAGTCTTTGGCTGTAGCGAGGTGTAGGAAGGTTGGATAATCTGCAAAACTTACCTTTCAGTCTTTGGGAGGAAAAGCGCGGGATCTTTCTCATTGTGTAGATGGGGGGTTTGACCGGAAACTTTAAACTGGGGAAATTCTGAGCTGATGACTGTTTGGGAGCCGCCCCCACCATGAGCGGTCAGGCGAGCAGAATGATAGCGTGTGGTCCGAGTGGAGGACTGCTGCTTAAGACTTGGACGAGAGAGGACGCTTTTCTGAGATGGGTCGAGCCATGCTCGATTTAAGTGTGGGAAATGTGCTATATTTATGATTAATAGTTTCACATTAAGTGAAAAATCTTTTTTTGCAGCTAGACGTAGTGTAATATTATAATTTTGGGGGAACGAAATTTACTTAGGTAGGTAATGTGCAGTAGTAGGTGATGTGAAATTGTTACTTTCCTTTTTGATAGTAATTTGCAAATTTGGGGTTTTATAACAATTTAGCGGTGAATAATTTAACCTAATTTGTTTGAGCAAGCAAGTTCATTAGGAAAAATGAAATATTTAAGTGCGGGTGGCAATTTATTTAGTTTTACACCTGGCACTCACCACATGGGGCTGATCAAGAATTTTATAACTAGTGGATGCACGAGTGCTAGGGACCTATCGCATGTAAGTAGGAAGTGTGCTATTACATGAAGTATGCGTGTGAAATTAAGAACTGTTATAAATTTTCAATTTTCTTACATATCTGCAATCTTGAAAGATTTAGTAACGTGGATCCTTTGTTAAGGACACGTAGTATCTCGTGTGAAAGCGTGTGTCGAATTATAGCAAACCAAGTGAAGATAATGCTTGCTTATTCATGTTCATTGGAATGCAGAGTCACGTGGGGAGATCTCCTGAATAATTAAAATTGCAAAGCGGGGAAAGAGCTTAGTAAACGGATAACGTAGCCATGAATTTTGGCTGCAACAAAGTAAGTAGTTCATCTTGAGTGTGTGTATTTTGTATGTGTAATGTTGGAAGGGTTTTCATATTTCAATGGGTGAATTTGTGTCGGGAGTAGGCAGCAGTACAATAGTGGCTATTAAAGTGAATGATCAAGTAGGCACGGAAGTTACATGTAATAATTTTGGTTTTCGGTACAATAATTTTGAGTAGAGATAGTTACTGTATGGTGAATATCGGAACTGCTAACGGCTCGATCCTACGTTTCTCCTGTGCATATGTTGGTGCAGTAATTGTGGGTAGCATGTTGATTAACGGATACAGTAGTGGAATATCCTTTTCTTCCGATCCAAAAGTGGGCACTTGTGGTAATAAGAGATAGCAGTCCGTAGGAGATCATAGTTTTAGTAAAACGTCAGATGCGTTAACGATAAATAAAGATACAAAGACAGATGCTTTAAATTTTACATTATTAATAGGAAAGTCAGATGCGTTTAAATTACATTGCGGAATCTGATGCAAATTTCATGCTGTGTAAAGATCAGCCGCTTTTTTGTTCTCATAATAATCTGCAATGCTTAATGAATAAACCAATTTATTCTATAAAAATTCAAATTTGAGTCGAAAAATTCTTTCTATAAAAATAGATGAACCTTTCATTATTTTGTTTTATTATCAGTAAAAAAAAAGAAATTTTATTTAATAATTTTACTAAATGTATAAATTTCAATCATTGGGCCAAGCAGAATTGACATAGCTGTCAAGCTAGGGCATTTATGCAAAGGTCCTGCAAATAAATCCGTTGCGCATAGTGTAAAACTGAAACAGTGGTGGGTACCTTGGAGTGTGTCTATTCAAATGGCTAAATTATTCTTTGTATGTAAAGGCAATGATTATAAAACTGAGGAGACATCATCGCTGCATATTTGGACTCTACAACCAGAAAGCGAAGAGTTGTTGGATTTGGTTCAATGCCTCTACGAATCATTACTCACTGTGTAATATTCAAATGTTAAGAATGTATGCCAATTTCCTAGTTGCGCGGGATTGTGAAAGTGCGCGTTTGTGTGACTATTTCCATTAAACTTTACGAGTCACACAGGCTTCCCAAATTGTTTTCAGGCTTATAAGAATTGTACTTATTTTATACTTACATTCTATATAGCGCGGATGTTTCAGCGCTTAAGTATCATTATTTATGGGAGAAGTCAATGCTTTATATAACAACTTTCAACTGTTCTCATATAATATCAACTTTTGCGGCGCTTGTCCCCTCTCTGCGCTATCGTCGTCGTTATATTTAAATGCTAGACGACGAGGCTGACGGTGCTTGAAGTCAAGAAGAGTAAGCGGAAGCTGGCGTCGGCGATATGTGACGGGGCAACAGTCGTATAGAGCCGAAGGCTTACTATATGTTTCTGTACACTTGATTTGTGAAACGGTGGCATCCAAGCAACTTTTCTACCTCTGTGTCACGGATAGGCTTTATAGAAAGCTGAGAAATGATGTCCACAGAGGCGAAGATATTTCTGTTCACACTGCAAGATTTCCGCTGCAGCTGTTTCGGTGTAGACTTCAAGTGCTCTGGCAACTGCCAGTGTCACAGGGTTTTATTTAAGCCCCAACCCCAACGTTCATCTGTTCCTGGCCGTAAACCAATAGCAGAATATTAGCCGTGAAATTTCCTTTCCTCCAACAGTTCCAATGGCTTCATCAGTACAGTTTAGTCCTTAGTTGACTTTAGACGAAATTCCACGTCTGAAGTATATCAAATGATGAATGAGTTAACACTTCAACCAACAACTACGTGATATCTATTATTTAAGTAGTTTTATTGTCTCCATTGCTGATTTAGAGCACCAGGCAGCCTCGTCAAGTGACAAAATTTGTAGTGTTGAACTTACGGAGACTCACGTTACTTGTTTCACGTAACTCGATAACAATTGTTTAAGCTTATTTTATGCTCTGCATTCTATGACCGGGAGGCCTATTCGGGCAGTTTGGTCTCATCCTGTCGCTTTGGCACTGCTTTGGCACTTTCATACTCTGTCGCTGAATACTGTTGTCCAACTTGGATAAACGGTGCTGACTGTAGCAAGATAGAGTGTGCAACTCAACCAGACAATGCGACTTATCACAGGCTGCATACGTAGCACTCAAACTGCATGGCTACCAGTTTTAAGTAACATCCAACCTCCAGCTCTACGAAGATCAGATGCCCCCCTGAAGATCTGGAGAAACATTCAGAAGAACCCCCTTGGCGAACCGCACAATATCTTGAAGCTCCCGACTTTAACATCAACGAAGTATGGAGAAGTCAGTGGGAAGAATCGTCAGTGATCAACGGTCATTTGGTTGGAAAGCCTTCCATACGAGTTCCAGGTTTCACACACCACAGACGCCAGTGGAGAACCATCAACTGCATCCGAAAAGGACAAGGGAACTGCGGATATCTAAAGCACAAATGGGGCTGGGCAACATCTCCAGATTTTGACTGTGGAGCTGGCCTGCAAACAATAAATCACATTGTTGGTGAATGCCTGAAATGAGCCTTTGGGGGATCAATAAATGACATCCATCATGCATCACCTGAAGGGCTCAACTGGATCAACAGATTGGACTTAGAAATCTAAGAACTTGTGTTATGTGCACATAATTTAGCATAATACTTTGGACATTTCATTCTGTTCCTGTATTTTGCTTGTCATTTCTTGCACTGTATACTCTTAAAATTATGTATTTGATCCAAGGGCGGTATCATGATACGAAAAATAAATAAATAAGCTTATTTTATCTACGCTGGATATTGCTGAACTATACAGCCGTTAAGGATTGTTAATGGAGAAGGCTACCAGTCACAAATAATTTTGAAAAAGCTTTACGAATTTCGAGCTATCATTCCTATCTTCACATTCCTAACTTTTCCAATTTCAGTCATAAATTCGTCACCAACATGCTGTCTAGTCCTGCAATATATTACAATGGACGGCTTTCGTCTTGATTTGGGATTCTATGTTTTCAGGGCGATGCACAGTGTTATGGTTCTTATTCTGGTAAGGGTCTCCAATAGATTCTTTTCCTCACCTATTCTTTTTAGTACTTCCTTATTTCGTACTTCCAACAGCACTGCTCTCCCTTCAGCGCACACGTATCGCTTGTTCGGTTGATCACGAATAGATTAATGATGTCGCAGTGCATTATTAGTCGTGGTTCCCACTGATACGACACGTTGCTGTAAAAGTCACTCGACGCAAGACTTAACCGTGCGATTATAGAGTTCCCACTGGAGTGATACAAGCAACAAGACATGTCAAGTGGAAATAGTCTCGCAGATGGCTTGCCATCCAGAGACGTACTGCTCTGGTGTGAGTGTGCCGCGGATGACAACCAAACAAGTCTTGCTATGTAAAGAAACGGCACCCCAGACCACTACTAGTGGCTGTAGGCCGGTATGGCGGGCGCGAGTCAGGTAGGTATCCCACCGCTCTCTGGGGCGTCTCCAGACACGTCTTCCGCCTTGAATCTCATTGACTGGAGTGGAATTGTCTTCAGTGATGAGTCCCACTTCGAACTGAGCCCTGATAACCAGCGACGCTCTATCAGGATACGCTCCGGACAGGGGTGGGCCGGCCGCTATGGACGAGCGGTTCTATGCGCTTCAGTCCGGAACCACGCGGCTGCTACGGTCGCAGGTTCGAATCCTGCCCCGGGCATGGATATGTGTGTGATGTCCTTAGGTTAGTTAGGTTTAAGTAGTTCTAAGTCTAGGGGACTGATGACCAAAAACATGTTCAAATGTGTGTGAAATCTTATGGGACTTAACTGCTAAGGTCATCAGTCCCTACGCTTACACACTACTTAACCTAAATTATCATAAGGACAATCACACACACCCATGCCCGAGGGAGGACTCGAACCTCCGCCGGGACCAGCCGCACCGTCCGTGACTGCAGCGCCTCAGACCGCTCCGCTAATCCAGCACGGCGACTGATGACCTCCGATGTTAAGTCCCATAGTGCTTAGAGCCATTTGAACCATTTTTTGACAGCGGTGTATGCTATTTCTTTTCGTAGCAGGAACCCTCTGATTGTCATGCGCTGCACAGTTACAGCATAGCGGTTCGTCGTCGATATTCTACATCCAGTTTTGTTGCCCTACATGCCAAGCCATCCTGGACTTACATTTCAGCAAGATAATGCCCCACCACACACGGCGACAGTTTCTACTGCTTGTCTTCGTGCTTGCCAAACTCTCCCTTGGCCAGCAAGGTAGCCAGATCTGTCCCCGCCGGCCGGTGTGGCCGAGCGGTTCTAGGCTCTTCAGTCTGGCACCGCGCGACGGTTACGGACGCAGGTTCGAATCCTGCCTCGGGCATGATGTGTGTGATGTCCTTAGGTTAGTCAGGTTTAAGTAGTTCTAAGTTCTAGGGGACTGATGACCTCCGATGTTAAGTCCCATAGTGCTCAGAGCCATTTGAACCATTTGATCTATACGCAGTTGAGAACGTTTAGAGCATTATAGGTTTGGACACTCCAACCAATTCGGGATTTTGACGATCTAAAGCACCAGCTGGACAGAATTTGTCACGATTTCCATCAGGATGACACCCAGCAACTCTACCAATCAATGCCAAGCCGAAAAACTTCTTGAATAAGGGCTAGGGGTGGACCAACACGCTGTAGATTTGCTCAGTTTGTGAAGATCTTCCTGTTGAATAAATCATCCAGTTTTTTGAAACTCTAATCGATTGTTTGACTGTATAAGTACATCACATCTACCGATTTCCGTCTCATTCCGATAATTCGTTCGTGGTGCTTGGCTTTTTCGCCTTAGAGTGTAAGTACAGAGTGATTGCAACTAAACTTCTAGTTTCAAAACGCTGTATATATCAAATTTCAGCGGAATATTGTAGAAGAAGGAGAAAACGTAACGGAAACAAAAAAGTAACGAAAATTTTACGAATAACGGTTTTTCCTCAGTTTGCGCCTGAAATGCTCGGCAAGACTGTCTCAATTAAGGATCACGCGCTGCTGGTAGTGACTGCGCGTCATTAGCTCTGCAGAGAACCAGACACTGATGGATATGAAAAAAATTATTTAAAAAATCGTAAAGACAGGTTCGTTTGAAGCACAGTGTGGCAGAGGGAGGGAAACAACTGATCCGACGTCAGCAGACCATGTGGCCAAAGCATAGCAGGCGGGATCGAGCGGTGGTGTGTAAACATGCAGTGCACGGGTAATTGTCCGAACTTTGGACATGCCGGTGTGCACAGTGCATAAAAGTTCAAAAATGGTTCAAATGGCTCTAAGCACTATGGGACTCAACATCTGACGTTATCAGTCCCCTAGACTTTGAACTGCTTAAACCTAACCAACCTAAGGACATCACACACATCCATGCCCGAGGCAGGATTCGAACCTGCGACCGTAGCAGCAGCGCGGGTCCGGACTGAAGCGCCTAGAACCGCTCGGTCACAGCGTCCGGCTGCACAGAAGTGTACGAAACATCCTGCACTGCTGTCCGTACAAAATTACACATGTTCAGGAGTTGCTTCATGCTGTTCTGTCAGTAAGACAAACGTTTACTCTAGAATTTCTGGCTCGCATGAAAGTGGACAATGATTGGTCACGGAACGTTCTGTGGACGGACGAAACTCATTTCCATTTCCATACTTAACTTTGGATTTACTACGAGTTGCGGCAAGCGATGGGCGACATGCAGACAATCAGTGTCCTTCACTATATACAATGTCCATGTAAGTATTCACACTCGCTCGTGAGTCACTGCTGTCGTTAATATCACTGCTCATCTAGGCCTCTCCGCTAGTGTCCGACTTCTACTGTCCGACCGATGCTGGCAGGAGCGGCGCTTATATTCACTTCTTGTAGAGGCCGCTCCTCTCGTGGTGTGGTCCTAGTCAGCGGGCTATTGGCTGACGTCTATCAGCCTTCTCTGCTCTTGCGTTCTTTAACTTCGTGCCGGCGCTTCTCGTTAGGCCGGAACAACGTCAATACACAGAATTGCAGAATATGGGCACCGGAAAATCCACTCGGTCATCAAATGGTATATCTTCATTCCACGTAACTGTATGGTGCATTTGACGGCATCGTTTACGGTAGGGCCATATGTTTTTAAGGCGATGGGTGCTGTGGGTCCTAGTGCCTGTACCATCGCTGGTAAAGGCTATGGGAGTTTTTTGCACACCAACGTCATTCCACCTGTTCAACAGCGTGGATGGGTGGATAGGATCATTTTTATACAAGATGGCACTCCTCCGCACATTGCACAGCCAGTGAAGCAGCTTCGGTAGGAGCATTTAGGAAATATCAGAATCATCAGCCGTAATTTCCCTACAGCCTGGCCGTCTAGATCACCTAATCTTAATCATTCTGAATTCTGTCTGTGGGATTATCTGAAAGATTACAGGGCTGGGTGAAATTAAGGCATGCATTGCGCAGCGAATTCTGAACGTGATCCCTGAGACACTCCGATCTGTTGTGGAACATGCTGCTTCTTGACCCAAATTGTGGCAGTAAACAGTGGACAGCATATCGAACATGTCTCACGCCAGTCTCACTTCTGTTAAAAAGCGATTTCATTCATTAATTTTTAGGCGATTTTTGGCCTTGCCGTGGTGGATGGTCTTACCCACTGGGCTTACCTAACAGCACCAAAACTGTTGAATGCCAAACTTGTGTAGTCGCGCACATTGCACACTACATTTGGTTTAGTGTGCAGCTACCGTCATACGGCTCTCATTGCGCTCCATCTGTCAATTGTAGCCAAACACATTTACATTATGATGCTTACAGCGCCGTCTAGTGAGAAAATATTCGTCAAATTTTTTTCTTTCGTTCACATTTGCCACTCCTTTTGTACTATTCATTTCAAATTTGTCTCATTCCAAGTAGTGTTTCTTGTTTTTCAGTGTTTTGAAACTGAACATTAATTGATATCTCCCGTTTAATCGAAACTGCAAAGAGATATGACTGCAGAGACTGCAAAAAAGTATGACTCCACTTCTGGTAGTAAAAAAAACTCGATGCGTTAGTTACATTTTGTACACAGCAATGTATGACCCAAAATGCACAAAACGTAAACTGGTCTACGACTACGTTTTTTACTAACTTTTCAAAGCACGTGCCGTGTTTTGCTTAATTCAAAGTATCATAATAAGTGTTGCCAAACGGAGAGAGGTGGCACAGTGGTTAGCATATTGTATTCGAATTTGGGATGATGGTGTTTCAACTTCCAGTCCAACCATCCAGACTTACGTTTCCTGTGATTTCCGTAAATCGTTTACAGTGTTTGTCGCGATGGTTCCTTTGAAAGGGCATGGTCAATTTCCCTCCTAATCTGAGCTTTCGATTCGTGTACAATGACCTTGCTGCTGATAGGACATTAAATACTAATCTTCCTTCCTTGCTTTTAACTATGGGCAACAGCAAAAAAAAAAAAAAAACCAATTCATTATCAAACTGTGATGTGAGACTAAGATGCGAAAAAGAATCAGCTTTTTTCAGAAAATTTTCCTTAGAATCGAATGAGAAAGACCTGCACACTGAAGAAGACGTGCGAGGTTCAAATACCACGGTTTACAATTTTTTATGCAAAAAGTAAGTTTTACTGAGAAACTGAGCAGGAAGATGGATGTAGCCTTGCCTCGTTTACATAAAACAAATCTGTCCAAGGCTACATCAGACGACTCGAAATTTGGTTCACTCCTCCCTTCACCGGTATCGTACGACGCAGTTGTGTGCAGCAACCAACACTCCGTATTGCGCCGGACGGTACGACAGAGATGCGGTTCGGTGCTGCATCACTCTCGTCCCAGAATGAACCAGTTCAGTCGCTTCAACTATGTTTCTATGCACTCTGCAAATGTGGGTTGCTTCTTCATCGTATCGAGAGTCGAATCTCACTTTTTATCACATACTGTATCGCCTCAGTCGCGTTACCCTCGTTTGGTATTTCGGGAGAACAATAATATGCTCGCACAGTTATACGATTGCAAATCTCCACCTAAAAATTCCACAATTTTGTTATTTCTCTGCTGCAAAGAACTTTTATTTGTGGCCATTACGAGGTGCATTCAAGTTCTAAGGGCTCCGATTTTTTTTCTAATTAACTACTCACCCGAAATCGATGAAACTGGCGTTACTTCTCGACGTAATCGCCCTGCAGACGTACACATTTTTCACAACGCTGACGCCATGATTCCATGGCAGCGGCGAAGGCTTCTTTAGGAGTCTGTTTTGACCACTGTAAAATCGCTGAGGCAATAGCAGCACGGCTGGTGAATGTGCGGCCACGGAGAGTGTCTTTCATTGTTGGAAAAAAGCCAAAAGTCACTAGGAGCCAGGTCAGGTGAGTAGGGAGCATGAGGAATCACTTCAAAGTTGTTATCACGAAGAAACTGTTGCGTAACGTTAGCTCGATGTGCGGGTGCGTTGTCTTGGTGAAACAGCACACGCGCAGCCCTTCCCGGACGTTTTTGTTGCAGTTCAGGATGGAATTTGTTCTTCAAAACATTTTCGTAGGATGCACCTGTTACCGTAGTGCCCCTTGTAACGCAGTGGGTAAGGATTACGCCCTCGCTGTCCCAGAACATGGACACCATCATTTTTTCAGCACTGGCGGTTACCCGAAATTTTTTTGGTGGTGGTGAATCTGTGTGCTTCCATTGAGCTGACTGGCGCTTTGTTTCTGGATTGAAAAATGGCATCCACATCTCATCCATTGTCACAACCGACGAAAAGAAAGTCTCATTCATACTGTCGTTGCGCGTCAACATTGCTTGGCAACATGCCACACGGGCAGCCATGTGGTCGTCCGTCAGCATTCGTGGCACCCACCTGGATGACACTTTTCGCATTTTCAGGTCGTCATGCAGGACTGCGTGCACAGAACTCACAGAAATGCCAACTCTGGAGGCGATGTGTTAAACAGTCATTTGGTGATCCCCCAAAACAATTCTCTCCACTTTCTCGATCATGTCGTCAGATCGGCTTGTGCGAGCCCGAGGTTGTTTCGGTTTGTTGTCACACGATGTTCTGGCTTCATTAAACTGTCGCACCCACGAACGCACTTTCGACACATCCATAACTCCATCACCACATGTCTCCTTCAACTGTCGATGAATTTCAATTGGTTTCACACCACGCAAATTCAGAAAACGAATGATTGCACGCTGTTCAAGAAATGAAAACGTCGCCATTTTAAGTATTTAAAACAGTTCTCATTCTCGCCGCTGGCGGTAAAATTCCATCTGCCGTACGGTGCTGCCATCTCTGGGACGTATTGACAATGAACGCGGCCTCATTTTAAAACAATGCGCATGTTTCTATCTCTTTCCAGTCCGGAGAAAAAAAATCGGAGGCCTTAGAACTTGCACCTCGTAGATCCGCGACCAAAACGCTTTCTCTAGGCAGGAGATCTACAGGCAGGACTCCAACTGTGTGGCGAGGGCCAGACGTCCACAGGGGACGTGGCGTTGGCAGGGTCGTAAGGTTGGCAGAGCTGGCAGCTGGCGCAACTCACGAGGGCCGCTGCGGCGGGGACTCTCCGCTAGGCGGCGTGATATGCAGTCGCGGGATAAAAGCGGCGCCAGCCCTGACATTTGTCAACAGGGGCAGCAGTGCTTGGAACGGCGACACAGGTCCATGTGCCGAGGTCGCGTCCGCACATTCGTTAGCGAGTCCGTTGTGAAAGCTATCACGCTCGTCCATCCGAAGTATTATGCCTCGCGATGAAACCCGCTGTACACGCTTACGTATTCTTGTTGACGTAGCAACTGAGGCCGCATGGCCCACTTCAGGCTGTGACCGCAAACCCACCGGCTATTATGCACATTATCGCACAGAAATCGGCCAGCCCATTGGAACTATTTGTCATTCAGTGTTGCTACAGTACAGGGGATTTCTGTAATGGTATACTCTTTCAGATATAGTGAGGAAAGGCAAGTATTTCACTCTTTGTTAGGCAATCCTGATCCGAAAACGGTTTGGTCTAAAGTTGGAAGCCAAAAAATGAAAATTCCATATCTGTCGTTGGTCTACCGACGGTGATAAGAATCCTAGTTGACATATTATTGTAATAACATCAGTTATTGGCACAGGTTGCTTAAGATGCTACATTCACAACACATGTTCAACACTTGTGGCGCCAACCATCGTCTATGCAGGCATGACATGGTCCTTCAAATTCCGAACATCTGCTACAGTATATTACAGAGGGTAACTGAGAGAAATACTCAATAAGATCAACAGGAATGAAACTTTTATTCAAAGACAATAATTACAACTGCGGCGGGGCGGGGTCTGTCGTCGTCGCTCGTTCGTACAGTCTCTTATTAATTGTTCACCTACCTCAGTACGGCTTCCTTACGACATCCCTTCACTCTGCAGTAGTAGATACTCACTAGACCGTGTAAAACAGAGGCCGCGTAACTCAAGTTGCGGATCAGTTCCTCTAAGTTCATTTTAGGAAATTTCGGATGGCCGCAAATGCAGTTTAACTGCAGTAAGCCTTCGGGAACTCTAGTAAACTGGTTTTTGTTCTTAAGGAAGCACATAAATTTGCTATCAAGTTCCAATTTACTATTTTAATTGCTCTATCATTCGAAGTTCACAGTCAATACACCAAAATTTCACACGGAAAAGCAGCCAGAATATCTGCTAGTCCGGCCCGATTAATGTTCGATCTGACAGTCACTGCGCGCGACCGGTACGGTCGCAGGTTCGAATCCTGCCTCGGGCATGGATGTGTGTGATGTCCCTATGTTAGTTAGGTTTAAGTAGTTCTAAGTTCTAGGGGACTGATGACCTGAGAACTTAGGTCCCATAGTGCTCAGAGCCATTTGATTTGACAGTCACTGACCCACTACTATAGCGAGCTGAACATACGGTCGAATCAGTGGTCTTCAATGTCTAAAGTGTTCGCCTAAGTATTCCATAAAATACCCGGAATTTCACTAAAACCGAAATATCGCACGCTCATAACACATCAGTTAATTAATCAAATTGCCCTCAAATTGTTCGTAACTTAAACTGCCTAAGTCATGAAACTTCCTAACAGCAACGAACTCAACAGTTCTTCATTTTACAAGTTATTTTCTCGGCGACATTTAGCATGATGTTGCACGTACGAAGGTTGGCGAGCGACTCTCTCGATGCCACCCCACTCTCTGCCTATCCAACTTTCTGCACGCGAACGCCTTAATTCTGATTGGCTAATGGTCTGAATGATCAGTCAGAAGGATTCTTCCAGATCATTCTCGCGGCAAAACTTGCCTGAGCCAATCACTATTTAGAAAATCTTTTATGTCATTCCAAAGTCAATTTCTCATTTAATGTTTAATGAAATAGACCAAAATGCAAAATAATCTTTAAATTAATTTAGAAACTTATCCACTTCCGACTTCTATTGTGGCTGCTTTCTTACACAAGCAGGCATACATCGACATACGTCGTCAGCATCGTGGTTGCAACACTATTTTTCCACGGTTCAATTTCATAAGTTTTTACATAAAATAGTATTAAGTTTTTTCGTATGTTCCACAGACACTCTCTCAATCATTCCTACGTACACACACAACAAAATAATAAGCAGATAATAATTTTGAATGATTTTTAGACTGCGAAATGCAGAGTAATTAAAGTTTTGAAAAGAAAAATGCCAATTAAGTCATTTTATACACTGATGGTTATGACTTAAGATGATAATAAAAGACAAACTGCTATTGTTACTTACTGAGTTTTGAAACATAAGTATCGGCTTTGGACATTTAAGTAATTTTATAAAAGTCTGAAATTTTTACAGGATCCCTTACTAAATAACGAAAGACGGAATACTAAGTTTGAACAAAATCGGTTTATAATTACCATGGTTTATTTAGATTCATTGGGGGTACGAATTTGCTTTCTGACTAGATGCTGCTGGAGACCGTTCTCACGGCCGATAGCGTCAGCTGCGCTGTGAGTAATAGCAGAGAAACAATCCTGCAGCCACCTTGATACACGGCTGCATGCTATACTGTACCGAATGATATCCCATAATAACTTGCTACGTTACACACCGAAGTGACTGCAATTTATGATCGTCCATTGGACGTTACAAAAGGTGGGATGTGGTTCATAATAGGTTGTGTGAGCACCACAGTGAGCAATGTATGCTGCTCTCCAATGTGCTCCCATGATGGCCAAAATGTTGGTAAGGAGTTCTTATGGTCAGGCATTCCATTCCTACACCAGTGCGGTTGGTCGTCGGTGCGTGCGGGCGTCCCGTAATACGTCTCCCCAGTGGATACCACCAGTGTTGCCAACTTAGTGGTTTTTTCTCTAAAACTGGTGGTTTCTGCCCTCCTTTTAGTGGCGAAATATTGCTTCTAGTGGCTGGTGGATTTTGTAGTGGTTTAGTAGAATTCAGTTTCCGTTACTGAAAATGTGATCCCTCAACCACTAAGCAATTTATAAGTTTCGAAATATGTTATTTCTACATTATTTAATTTCAGGAATATTTAACTTTTACTGCGAAGACAACATTGATGCATTACAATGTGACATCGAACTAACGATCACACTCGATAGACTACATGCGGGGATATCCTGTGGAATGAACAGCATCAAGTAGCACCTAGTTTTAGTTCATTTCACGAGTGAAGGCGGCTTGCGCAGGTGCAGGGAGTGCAGCAACCGGTTTCAAACTATGGGTGCTCACTTATTTCATTGTCGCTTCGAAAAACCACTGAGCCCTTGATGGCTCACGCAGGGTGCGTCACGTCAGAAGCGCAGAAAAAGTAACTCGACTGTCGTCGTTCGTAGTGTGCACTATACAATTGTGAGTCTCATTGTATGGTATTATTTCACGACTTAAAAGTATATAACTATGCCGAAACCACAGTATAGGCAGAAGATTCGGGATTCTTGGCTTCAAGACCCACATTTTATAGATTGGTTTCAAGTTATTGAAAGTACTACGTGTCAGGTAGAAGTTCAAATTTTGTGGTACGGTTTTAAGAAGTCACTAAGGAGATTTGAAGTCTCGTGGGATGTGAAAGAAGCATCTACAAAATAAAACGGTAAGCAACCTTTCTTAAATTAGACATCCATTGATCGGTTGCTTTTAAGCCAGAGCCCATTGCAAATAAAAAAAAGGAAGAAGCAAGACTTTCATTATTCATAGCGATGCATACTAGTGTACATGTAGTCGACCATTTGGGAGAGGTAATTAATCACAGCCATGAAAAAGATATCGAAAAAGTTCAGCTGTGCCGAACTAAATGCACCTCAGTTATAAAACGCGTGTTAGCACCTCATTTCACTGACGTTCTAACACAAGATTGCAAAGATCAACCATTTAGCTTATTAATTGATGAATCTACTGATATTGCTGTATATAAATACTTGTGACTGATTGTAGTTTGTTACAGTAAATTACACCAAAAAATAGTATCTACATACCTCGACCTTGCTGAACTGCACGAGTGTAATGCTGAAATTATTATCTCTGCTATAAAGATTCAACGATTCAATTTGCGACTTGAAAATTTAATGGGTATTGGTACAGATAATGCCTCTGTCATGGCTGGAGTAAATAACGGAGTATTTACGAAACAGAAAGAAGAGGTACCACACCTTTATAGTACGTTGCTTGAGCCATTCCTTGCAAGTGGCTGTTTCAGCTGCTGCAAAAGAATTTTTACCGAGAAATTTGGAGTTTTTAATTAAAGAGACATAAAATTTTGTTAGTCGATCCTCTTCCAGACACTCTCTTTATAAGGCGCTGTATAAAACGTCAACGATGGACATAAATTTAAAAATAGTTCAAGTGTGCCAGACAAGGCGGTTATCAATAGAATCCGCTGTATGAAGAATATACACGCAATGGTCAGAGCTAGAAACACATTTTTCCGTAGCTAAAGTGCGCGAAAGGTGTCACATGGCAGAGTTATTGCACGTTATGTGTGCGAACGAGATTAATTACACATATATTTCATTTTTATGTCCTATATTAAATGAAATAAAAACAGTCAATAAAATGTTCGAGTCGAAAGATACAGATCACACCGAACTCCTTGATGAGTTCACCAACCTGATAATATGCTTGTCAGCAGAGTTACGTTATCTGCAAATAAATTTAATATTTTTACTCATAATATTAGTGATTTCTTTTAACCAAGATGTTATCTGGGATTCCGCTTTGAAAAGCAGTTGCTTGAAATTAGAGAAAAAGGATCACCACGGGAAGATGAATAAATATTGTGCAATCGGTGCATAACATTATAGTAACTCTGATTGAAGAAATAAAAAACAGGTTACCAGAAAATTTGATGTTGATGAAAAAACTTCCAGAATATGTGTTGAACAAGCACTTAACCACAACAAAGAAAATCTAATTGATATAATGGCTCAGTTCAATAAAAGTGTAGAATTTATCGCACGAGTGGATGACCACTTGCGACAAATTCATTTGTTGAACTGGAACGATACCAAAGATACAAAAAAGTTTTGGAATCAAGCATTTAAAGGATGGTCAAGGGGAATCTAGATGTGAGGAATTAGCGATTTTTGCGATTACTCTCCTAACACTGCCTCATTTCATTGCCGATGTTGAAAGACTATCGAGGTGCATTCAAGTTCTAAGGCCTCCGATTTTTTTTCTAATTAACTACTCACCCGAAATCGATGAAACTGGCGTTACTTCTCGACGTAATCGCCCTGCAGACGTAAACATTTTTCACAACGCTGACACCATGATTCCCTGGCAGCGGCGAAGGCTTCTTTAGGAGTCTGTTTTGACCACTGGAAAATCGCTGAGGCAATAGCAGCACGGCTGGTGAATGTGCGGCCACAGAGAGTGTCTTTCATTGTTGGAAAAAGCCAAAAGTCACTAGGAGCCAGGTCAGGTGAGTAGGGAGCATGAGGAATCACTTCAAAGTTGTTATCACGAAGAAACTGTTGTGTAACGTTAGCTCGATGTGCGGGTGCGTTGTCTTGGTGAAACAGCACACGCACAGCCCTTACCGGACGTTTTTGTTGCAGTGCAGGAAGGAATTTGTTCTTCAAAACATTTTCGTAGGATGCACCTGTTACCATAGTGGCCTTTGGAACGCAATGGGTAAGGATTACGCCCTCGCTGTCCCAGAACATAGACACCATCATTTTTTCAGCACTGGCGGTTACCCGAAATTTTTTTGGTGGCGGTGAATCTGTGTGCTTCCATTGAGCTGACTGGTGCTTTGTTTCTGGATTCAAAAATGGCATCCACGTCTCATCCATTGTCACAACTGACGAAAAGAAAGTCCCATTCATGCTGTCGTTGCATGTCAACATTGCTTGGCAACATGCCACAGGGGCAGCCACGTGGTCGTCCATCAGCATTCGTGGCACCCACCTGGATGACACTTTTCGCATTTTCAGGTCGTCATGCAGGATTGTGTGCACAGAACCCACAGAAATGCCAACTCTGGAGGCGATCTGTTCAACAGTCATTCGGCGATCCCCCAAAACAATTCTCTCCACTTTCTCGATCATGTTGTCAGACCGGCTTGTGCGAGCCCGAGGTTGTTTCGGTTTGTTGTCACACGATGTTCTGCCTTCATTAAACTGTCGCACCCATGAACGCACTTTTGACACATCCATAACTCCATCACCACATGTCTCCTTCAACTGTCGATGAATTTCAATTGGTTTCACACCACGCAAATTCAGAAAACGAATGATTGCACGCTGTTCAAGTAAGGAAAACGTCGCCATTTTAAGTATTTAAAACAGTTCTCATTCTCGCCACTGGCGGTAAAATTCCATCTGCCGTACGGTGCTGCCATCTCTGGGACGTATTGACAATGAACGCGGCCTCATTTTAAAACAATGCGCATGTTTCTATCTCTTTCCAGTCCGGAAAAAAAAAATCGGAGGCCTTAGAACTTGAATGCACCTCGTAGTATGAATGTATTAAAAGACAAACAGAGGAATAGAATGAAATTAAATCTTTTAACTGCCACATTAAGAATACGCTGTGATTTGAGGTTGGAAGGAAAATGCTGCAAGGGATATGAAATTCCAATAGACGTCCTAAAACGAATCAGTACCAAAGAATCCGACGATGATGATGATGATGATGCAGGCAAAAATGATTCATCTGAAGAAGACGAATTCATTGAAATAATTAGCTGTTGTTATTGAACTTCTTGTATGTTCCTGACCTTCACTTGGTGATTTATTTATTGTACATTCATTTAATGATTGTGAATATTTTATTACTTATAATAAGGAAACTAATTACTAATATAGTTATTGTTTTCTTTCATAATAATTTTATAAAAATTTAGTGGAAATTTTAGCGATTACGAGAGTAGGGGCATTGTTATTAGTGTTTTTCTGGTGGGTTTTGCATTTGAAACTGGTGGGGAGCTCACTTTAACTGTTGGCAACACTGCATACCACACGTGCTCGATGGAATTTAAGCCAGGGGGGTGGGGGAGGGAGGAAGGGCAGGCCAGTCCATTTTCCGAATATCCTGTTGTTCCAAGAGCTCCTCCACCTGTGCGCTGCTCAGTGCGGTCGTGCATTGTCGTTCATAAAAAATGTCCGAATGAACCCATGACGAGGCCCACATAGGGAATGAGTTCAGTACCACAAAAACATTGACCGGTCAGTGCACTGTGTTCAAATACACTCTAAAACAAAAAAAAAAGAAGCACCACGAAAGAGTTATGTCAATTGGTCAAAAATTGTTATTCGTGCAGGTATGCAAAATGCAAAATTGTGTGACACTGCAGCGCTATTTCACCGTACAGCTGATAAGGATAATAAGCAAGGAACATGTCGATACCAGGTCATAAAGTCTTTGCGAATTTCATTCCATGTACTTAGTTGGGCGGTAACTAAGCCCTGCAGAACGCAGAACGCAGATCTCAGCAATTGAGAAAGGACGTGTAGTTGGGCTCAAAGCAGCCGGCTGGAGCAATCGGCGTATGCTCTACATTTGCATAGGCGCGATGCCATTATTCGACTATGTTGGCAGGAATGTTTGAACCATGGCCAAACACAGCGGCAAGAAGGAAGCGGTCGACTTAGAAGAACGACAGAACCTGAGGACCGAGCACTCGTCAGAGAAGCACTCAGAGCCCTGGATTCATCATTGCTGTCGATCCGACGTGCAACTGATACTTCAGTGACCACAAGAACCAATATTAGGTGGCTCACAGGAAGGTGGCTGAGATCACAGCGTCCCTTATGCCGAATACCTTCGACCACTGTACACCAAGAAGCCCATTTGCTTTGGTGTTGGGCACATTCGGCCAGGAATCTCCTTGTCTGAACTAGAATTGTCTTCAGGAACGAGTCCCACTTCGAACTGAGCCTCCACGACCACGAAGACGTTTCTGGAGACGTCCCAGACAGCGGTGAGGTACCAACCTGGCTATCGCTCTCTGTACACTCCGACAAGCGGTGGTAATGGTATGGGGTGCCACTTCTGTTCGTAGTAGTACCCCTTTGGTTGTAATCCGCGGCAAACTTACAGCACAGCGGTACGTCGTCGATATTCTACGCTCCGTTTTGTTATCCTTCGTGCGAACCCATCCTGGGCATACATTTCAACAAAATAACGCCAGCCCGAACACAGAGAGATCTTCTGCTGCTTATCTTCGTGCTTGCCAAAGCTTACCTTGGTCACCAGGGCCGCCGCGTATGTCGTCAACTGAGAACGTTAGAGCATTATGTGCAGGCCCTGCAACCAGCTCGGGATTTTGACGATTTAACCTGAAAATCGGACAGAATTTGTCTCGATTTCCCTCAGGAGGACACGCAGCAACTCTATCAATCAATACCAAGCAGAATAACTGTGCATAAGGACCAGAGGTGGGCCACTGCATTATTGAGTTCCTCAGTTTGTAGCCGGCCGCGGTGGTCTAGTGGTTCAAGGCGCTCAGTCCGGAACCGCGCGGCTGCTACGGTCGCAGGTTCGAATCCTGCCTCGGGCATGGATGTGTGTGTTGTCCTTAGGTTAGTTAGGTTTCAGTAGTTCTAAGTTCTAGGGGACTGATGACCACAGATGTTAAGTCCCATAGTGCTCAGAGCCATTTGAACCATTTTTGAACCTCAGTTTGTAACTATCTTTCTCTTGGATAAATAATCCAATGTTTCTGATATTTGAATCATTTATTTGTCCATCACAGCCACCGATTTCCGCCCCATTCAGATTATTCCACTGTGGTGCGTCGTTTAGAATGTTTTTGGAGCGCAGTGCACCCATGTAACATAATGCCTCCACACACCTCACTACCCAGACCGCCAAAACGTTCACATGTCAGGACGACTTTCAATCTTTTCCGTGTCTTGCGAAGTCCAAGCGATGACGCGTTGATAAAGGGCGCCACGCCCTACTCAGTGGAGAAGAGCATATGCCACTGAAACTACTCAACTAATCCTTGCTCGCGTTTCGATTATTGTCAGACGTTGGTCTGATCTCCCGGCCGTAAGACTATGAAAGCCCGCTCGAAAGCTTGGAGCTGTGTACCTCGGCTTCTAGAAGGAGCAGCGACAGCCGCCAAGCGATAGCGCCGCCTATTGTCCCACCCCTGGCTATCATGCCGGCCAATCAGCAGTTGCGGCGAGCGTATAAGGGCGATCGGTACGCGATAAGAAAGGCAGTCGCTTATAAGCTTCGCTGTCATCTCGTTGACATGATGCATTATGGGTGCTTGATCTGTTTTGCCACGTTTCTGATTTTCGCTCTTTGGGTTACTCGATGCACTTGGTTATTCAGATGTGAAGTGTCCACTTGTCTGTTTCCTCATGTTTCTGTCATATCTGTTCTCTTTCAGAGACCCAGTGTTTGCCGTCCCAGACCAGTCGGCGTGTTCTCATCGGATTCTCGTATCGCACCCAATCTTCTTCTTCCTTAGCGTTTGTCCCGCAGTGTAGCGCGGTCGGCTCTCATGGATCTCTGTTTCTTGAGGTCTATATCGAGGATATCTAGGCAACGCTGCGACGGTCTTCTAACAGGTCATTTATCGATTTGTAACGAAAACGGTAGACTTCTTGTCACGGTAATCTGTCGCATACTGGTCATTGTAATAGCTGCTACAGGATGTAACAAAAAATCATTGCCAAACTTTCAGGAAACATTCCCCACACGTAGATGAATAAATGGACACGAGTCCGGAAACAATAAAATTTCATGTCACAGTTTAATTTATACTAGTTTTCATAATCGCATTCATCTTGTCAAAGACACAGAAACAGAGCGTACCAGAAGTACATGAAATGTTTTCTTATATGAAATTTTCAAAATACCCTCTACATACGCACTTACTCCGCAAGCCACCGTTCTGTGCGTGGCGGATGGTACCCTGTACCACTTTGAAACTGATACAAGTATTTTTTTTTATTTTTTAAAAAGCTTCAGAAAACATCGCTCGGGTGAAGCCCAGCTTGCCCTTTTCTCACATGATATACAGCGAACTTTCCTGTTATTTTCCTGTTCCACTCGCAGGCAGGGCGAGGGAAAAACGACCATCTACTGTATATGCCTCCGTTTTAGCCTTAAATTCTCGTACCTTATCTTCGTGGTCTTTCCGCAAAATTGGCGGCGGTCGGATCGTTCTGGAGTCGGCTTCAAATGCCGGTTATCTAAACAGTTTTCCTCGAAAAGAACGTCGCCTTTCCTCCAGGGATTCCTATTTGAGTTCCCGAAGCATCTCCTTAACACTTGCGTGTTATTCGACGCTATCGGTCACAAATCTAGCAGCCCAAGAATGTCTTGCAGAAACCTGTTCATACAGCTGGCAACTCACAATGTACACTCCCGATTGTTACTCCCAACGTGGATCCACAGTATTTTTTTATCACCTAACGTTCCTCGTTTAATATATTTCGTGCCCAGTTATTCTAACGAAGTACACGTGCCACTTCATCAGTGCTGAATTGGCGGAGAAAAGCCCAAGGACTGTATGCAGCCCGTATTAATTGTGTAATATTACTAAAACCTTGGCCGCTGCGCTTCATACCACTTTTTCTGCAACAGTATCCAAACATTGCTGAAGTTCACCTTGTATCGAAGAAATACGTCCTAGAATTTGTCGGGCGGAAGAGTCGGCACTGTTCTTTTTTATTTATCATTACAGTCTAGATTAATTATGGAGCTTATCTACGGATAATTCCCCCTCTTTTCTGTTATTGTCATTCTCGGATTTTGCTTTCTCTTAATGGCTCTTGACAGATACTCGTATAGTAGTGATTGAACATACCAAATTTAGATGTCAGAAGAATATTCGGTGGTCTCCTGGTCTTATTGGAATATCTGCTACAGCTCATTTACCCGTCTTGCCCAGACGACAGTTCCTCCATTGTGACTTAAGATGGATGTTGATGTTCCTTTTGTTGGCTTATACGTTCGTCTGACCGTATGTGGAGGGGATTTCTACAAGTATATCCATACTCAGCAAGTGACAAAGAGTATTTGTGGTACCACTGTCTACCCTCCCCCTTTTCACTGTTCCATTCGCGTGTCGGTAAACCTAAGTATGGATTTCAATCTATTTGAATTTTCTCGTCGCGTCATTTCATGAGAACTATGTGGTAGGAAGTTATATGTTGTCCGTTTATTCCAGGAAAGTATGCTCTCGTAATTTCAAAAGTGAACTCCATGATGCGCAACGCCTCTCTTGTAGCACCTGCCACTGTAGTATGTTGAACATATCCACCAGTCGCGCCTGTTGAACGATCCCGTGACGAAACGTGCCGGTCTTCGTTGGATCTTCTATGTCCCTGTTATTAATCAAACCTAGTAAGGATCCCAAACTGAAGAACAATTCAAGAGTCAATCGAAAGAATGTTTTGTGAGTGACTTCTTTCGTGAATGCATTACATTTCCTTAATGGTCTCCCAAAGAATCTCAGTTTGGCATTTACTTTTCTTCTGTTTGTTTTATGTCGTCATTTCACTTTAGGACACTCCAGATGGTTACTCCTTTGTATGTTACGGCAGTTACTATTTCCGGTGATTTGTCACCAGTAGGGTATTCGAACACCAGAACACTTGGCCTATAGAGGGTGAGTCAGCTACCTCTACCGACAGGCTTTACGCAACGCGCAGTGTCTTCAAAAGCCATGTGTGAGATTGTCATATTCTCTCGCTCTCTGTGTGATAACTATTAGTCGTACAGAAAAATTAACACGGTCTTTTTGTAAGAAAGTTAACGAAGTTAAATTTTGTGGTGGGATGCATTTCCGCTGGAAGCCACAGTTTTCGATGTAGTAAAGAAATACACGTTTTAAGGTCATTTTTGTACGTTTTTCTTGAATAATTCAAAAGCTGCAGCCTCCAGTGAAAATGCAGTTCAGTCAGTACACAATTTAAGTACATTAAATTTCGTACAAGAAGGTTCTGTTCATTTTATCTACGGGAGCGGGAGAATATGAAATCTTGCATGTGGTATTTGAAGGCGTTATGTGTTGCATGAAACCCATATGTAGGGGCAGCTGAATCAGCCTGTATATGCGCAATACATTACATTCATTTACGTACCCAACCAACTGACAGACGCTGCGCCATTCGTTTATCCTCTGCCACTCTTACTGCACTCCGCCACAGAACACTCTTGCCTTTGTTAGTGGAGGCTCTTATTGCAATTCAGGTATTTTTCGCGTTTTACTTTTTGGCCCACACGTTTTGTCAGATACGGACTTTCTTCGTAGTATGCTGATTCTGTGAATGTTTTGACTGTGTGGATGAAAAACTCTCTGTTGTTTTTCGCCTACAAAAATCCGGTTCTGTTGAGGGAGCCCGATCTGGGCGGGACGCGAAAACAGCGAACGAGACGTGGCTCTTCTCGCAGATGCTGGCCGACATTCTGAAATGGGGACGACAGGCGAGTCGAAGCCAAAAACAACGGGGGGATCCCTGCCCACTGCCATTGAATGGAGCAGGACTCGAAGTGAGCACCAGCAGGAGGGGAGTCTCATCTGATCACTTCCGGACGCTACAGTGAAATGTGACTCTAACCAGTTGGAGTACGGTATCTATCTTAGACAGTGCTTTGTTATTCACAACTGACTTGATCATTTTTGGTGAACTTGATAGATCACCGATTTGATTTATATGTATCACCATCAGAACTTAAAATCAAATGCGATGCATGAGCAGGCACTGCATTTGACTGTGTGTTTATTTATTTATCTATCAGGCTCACCCGCCCGGACAGCTGCACGCGTTAGCACGCCGCTTCTGCGATTTGGGAAGTCGCGTTGGTCCTGGGTCGAATCCATCCTACCGATTAACGATGAAGGCTTGGATGTAGTTTTCAGGTGGTTTCCCACATCCAACTAGGTGAATACCGGGCTGTCATCCACGCCTCTGTTACAAGATTTGAAGGCATTTCGAAAACGATCTTTCACAATTTTATTTGGGATGTCATAAGATGCAGACAAATAATACACAAATTCCGTTCCAGGGGGATTAATGTCTGAAGTAGTGCTAGAGGGAATTGACACCATGAATCCTGCTGGGCTGTACATAAATTAGGCTACGGAAGTGTTTAAACTCGGAAGAGTGTTCCTGGAGCCACTCTGCAGCAATTCTGAACGTGTGGGGTGTTGCACTGGCCAGCCGGAATTGCACAAAGCGTCCGAACGCACAATGGGCATGAATGGATGCAGATGATCAGACAAGAAGCTGACAAACATATCACCTGTCAGACTCGTATCTCGACGTATCAGGGGTCACATTCACAGTCCCCTGCTCATATGCAGGGTCCATGGATTCATTAGGTTATCTCCATACCCGTACACGTTCATCCGCTCGATACAATCTGAAACAATTCGTTCGACCGGGCAACATGTTTCCAGTCATCAACAGTCCAATGTCGGTGTTGACTGGCCTGGCAAAGCGTAAAGCTTTGTTTCGTGCAGTCATCAAACGTACACGAATGAGCCTTCGGCTGCGAAAGCCCATATCTATGATGTTTCGTTGAATGGTTCGCACGTTGACACTTGTTGATGGCCCAGCATTGAAAGCTGCAGCAATTTGCGGAAGTGTTGCACTTCTGACACGTTGAACGATTCTCTTCAGTCGTCGTTGATGCCGTTCTTGCGGGATCTTTTTCCGGCCGCTCCGATATCGGATATTTGAGGTTTTATTGGATTCCTGATATCCACGGTACACTCGTGAAATGGTCGTACGGGAAAATCCCCACTTCATCACTACCTCTGAGATGCTGTCTTCCACCGCTCGCGCGCCGACTACAACACCACGTTCAAAATCACTGTAATCTTGATAACCTGCCATTGTAGCAGCAGTAACCGATCTAACAGCCGCCCCAGACATTTGTCTTATACAGGCGTTTCCTACCGCAGCGCCGCATTCTGCCTGTTTACATACCTTCGTATTTGAATACGCATGTCTGTACCAGTTTCTTTGGTGCTTCAGTATATAATTCCGAGATACCCGATCAGTGGCCTGCACGAAGTCTGCGAACTGACACCGCAGATCTGTCTGATTGCCCGTTCCTGAGTTAAGAATACACTTGGTCAGTATTCAGTGTTGCCCCAAAATACAACACCATACAAGGTGACAATGAGAAAATAAGCAAAGTAATCAAGCCTCCTCGTTTCAGGGTCAGAAACAGTGGAGTTCTCTCTCACAGTGAAGATAGCTGCATTAAGTACAAGAGTTCCATGTTAGAAATTGTATGCAATATGTTTTGTTGCAGTTAATCATTAATACGTTCTTTGAAAGCCACATGCTCATGTTACTGATTATCCTATTACATAAATAACGTATATTGCATCCGAATCAAATACAATAATACTTGAGTCATCAGCAAAGAGAAAAATTTTAGTCATCTGCAGTGTTTAGTGGCAGATCATTCATACAAGGTGAGTCAGGTGCCCCTACCGATTTGTTTTATGCAACCGGCACTACATCTTTATCGAGAACAGTAATCAGACGAGGCGACACCACGTAATCGATGTAAGTTCCCTCTTAGAGCTTTGGGTGACTGTTACACCATAAAAATCATGTGAGGACTGGCCAAGAGTTACACAGTATTTTTGGACCAAGGTATACCTTACTTCTGCCATCCTTATCCAAAGGTCACCAGTCTTTCTTTGAGTAATTAGCAGTGTAGTCTTTCTGCTTTTGGATGTCTGTAAATTTTATTCCGTTGACAGTACTTGTACCAACGGCTCTGCCACAGTCGTAACACCGGTTCCTGTCAGACCACTGCAGTTAAGCGCTGTTGGGCTTGCCTAGCACTTGGATTGGTGACCATCTGGGTTTGCAGAGCGCTGTTGACAAGCGGGGAGCACTCAGCCTTTGTGAGGTCGACTGAGGAAATAGCTGAGTGAGAAGTAATGGCTCCAGTCACGAAAACTGACAGCTGCTGGGAGAGCGGAGTGTTGCCACATGCTCTATTTTATCGGTGTCCAGTGATATCTATCGGGTGAGGATGACACGGCGGTCGATGGGTACTGCTGGGTCTTCCAATGCCTGTTTGGGGGGAGTTACAGTACTTAATCTTTCGTAAGTGGTTCAGAGGTTATATACCAGAAAGTGGTTACCTCCACACTTGTCATTTTGATATCTCCTGTTAATTTCATTGTTTCTGATGGCGGAACGCACTTTATAAGGCAACATTTCTCAGCCATTTGTGAAGCATTATATACTATAAACAGAATAAATTTACAGAGATATTCAAAACCTGCATGACCACACCGTTAATTACACAAAGAAAGATTTGAGGCACTCAGATAAGTTGGTCTAAAACTATCGTTTAACTCTTGGTCAATCGTCATTTGTATTTTTTACAGTACGAGGTGCATTCAAGTTCTAAGGCCTCCGATTTTTTTTCTAATTAACTACTCACCCGAAATCGATGAAACTGGCGTTACTTCTCGACGTAATCGCCCTGCAGACGTACACATTTTTCACAACGCTGACGCCATGATTCCATGGGAGCGGCGAAGGCTTCTTTAGGAGTCTGTTTTGACCACTGGAAAATCGCTGAGGCAATAGCAGCACGGCTGGTGAATGTGCGGCCACGGAGAGTGTCTTTCATTGTTGGAAAAAGCCAGAAGTCACTAGGAGCCAGGTCAGGTGAGTAGCGAGCATGAGGAATCACTTCAAAGTTGTTATCACGAAGAAACTGTTGCGTAACGTTAGCTCGATGTGCGGGTGCGTTGTCTTGGTGAAACAGCACATGCGCAGCCCTTCCCGGACGTTTTTGTTACAGTTCAGGAAGGAATTTGTTCTTCAAAACATTTTCGTAGGATGCCCCTGTTACCGTAGTGCCCTTTGGAACGCAGTGGGTAAGGATTACGCCCTCGCTGTCCCAGAACATGGACACCATCATTTTTTTCAGCACTGGCGGTTACCCGAAATTTTTTTGGTGGCGGTGAATCTGTGTGCTTCCATTGAGCTGACTGGCGCTTTGTTGCTGGATTGAAAAATGGCATCCACATCTCATCCATTGTCACAACCGACGAAAAGAAAGTCCCATTCATGCTGTCGTTGCACGTCAACATTGCTTGGCCACATGCCACAGGGGCAGCCACGTGGTCGTCCGTCAGCATTCGTGGCACCCACCTGGATGACACTTTTCGCATTTTCAGGTCGTCATGCAGGATTGTGTGCACAGAACCCACAGAAATGCCAACTCTGGAGGCGATCTGTTCAACAGTCATTCGGCGATCCCCCAAAACAATTCTCTCCACTTTCTCGATCATGTTGGCAGACCGGCTTGTGCGAGCCCGAGGTTGTTTTGGTTTGTTGTCACACGATGTTCTGCCTTCATTAAACTGTCGCACCCACGAACGCACTTTCGACACATCCATAACTCCATCACCACATGTCTCCTTCAGCTGTCGATGAATTTCAATTGGTTTCACACCACGCAAATTCAGAAAACGAATGATTGCGCGCTGTTTAAGTAAGGAAAACGTCGCCATTTTAAGTATTTAAAACAGTTCTCATTTTCGCCGCTGGCGATAAAATTCCATCTGCCATACGGTGCTGCCATCTCTGGGGCATATTGACAATGAACGCGGCCTCATTTTAAAACAATATGCATGTTTCTATCTCTTTCCAGTCCGGAGAAAAAAAATCGGAGGCCTTAGAACTTGAATGCACCTCGTATGATTCAGTTTGCTGTGAGTCACCCAAAGCTGTGAGAGGTAACTTACATCGATTATGTGGCTGTCGCCCATCTTGATACAGACCCATTGATACAGATGTAGTGTGGATTGCATAAAACGACTCGGTAGGAGCAACTGAGTCAGCCTGTATGTCTTAAGAACAGCAACGGACCAAAACAGAACTCTGTGTCACCCCCCCCCCCCCCCCCCCTCCCCCGTCCCCGACTTCACCACTTTACAAGGCGCCAGTCTAATTCAAACCTCTATCCTGTTTGTGAAAACTGGAGGACAACTTTCTGCTTCCTGTTTTTGAGATATAAAGGAGAACATTGTTGAGCTTTTTCCCTAAGCTCATAGTATTGTAAAGGCTGTAAATTCAACTAGATACCCATAACCTAAAATTAAGAACGACTTAAATTGAAAATAAGACATAGAAAATGTTGTGGGGAAGATGAACCAAGAAATGCGTTTTATTGGCAGAACACTTAGAAGACGCAACAGATCTACTAAAGAGACTACTTGCTCTATGGTGCCGGCCGCTGTGGCCGAGCGGTTCTAGGCGCTTCAGTCCGGAACCGCGCTACTGCTACGGTCGCCGGTTCGAATTATGCCTCGGGCATGGATGTGTGTGATGTCCTTAGGTTGGTGAGGTTTAAGTAGTTCTAAGTCTAGGAACTGATGACCTCAGATATTAAGTCCCATAGTGCTTAGAGCCATTTGAACCATTTTTTGCTCTATAGTTGTCCGTCCTCTTTTGCAGTACTGCTGCGTGGTGTGGGATCCTTACCAGACAGGGTTAACAGAGTACATTGAGAAAGTTCAAAGAAGGGCAGCATGTTTTACAGTATGGAGAAATAATGGAGATAGCGTCACGGACACGATGTAGGATTTGGGAGAGACATAATTGAAACAAAGATGTTCCTCATTGCGGCGGGATCTTCTCACGATATTTCAATCACCAGCTTGCTCCTCCGAAAGTGAAAATATTTTACTGATGGCGACCTACAAACGGAGAAACTACATCATAATAAAATAAGGGAAATCGGAGCTCGCACGGAAAGATATATGTGTTCGTTTTTTCTGCGCGCTGTTCAAGAGTGGAATAATAGAGAATTATTGTGAAGATGGTTCGATAAATCCTTTGCCATGCACTTAGGCGTGATCTGCAGAGTACCCATGTAGATGCAGACATTCCAACTTAATACATAAGTAATAGGCCCTAGATGATCATTTGGGAACTTAATTTCGTTACAAGACTGTGGGTACATTTTTATTATTTCTGTTTATCTTAAATTTGTAAAATATTTCGTAACTTTTTATATTTTGTAGCAGTTTTACATTTTTGTCTTTTCTGGATGTTAAGTTCTGATGATTACTCAAATGAGCCGAAACCGTTAACTGTCAAATTAATTAAATGCGACCAAGAGGACTGTGAATTAAAAAGTATTTTTCCGTAGGTTTCACGAGGTCTCGCTGCATTGAGAAGCGAAGATTTTGGCTTCTAGTCACGCCGCGAGAGTGAGCGTGGTTTTTAATGCGCCATTATGATTTGCCACTGTGTTCCCGTACACAGACCGAATTCGTACTGACAGAAGTGAGCAGGCTAATAGGTATACACTCATGCGCAGCTGAATTAGACACTCCTACCTCGTACATTAGGTTAGATACCCTCGGGCTCAGATCCAGGGTTTGGTTCTAGGAGAAGAGGGGGGTGTCACATTTTGTTACAGTTCCCTCCCTCTCAACTGTAACGTCTCGTCACACCGCTCATGCCAATGGCTTTGCCGCAGTGATAATACCGGCTTCCGTCAGATCACCAAATTTAAACGCTGTCGTGTTTCACTAGCACTTCGAAGGTTCACTGTGCGGTCTGCTGAGCACTGTTGGCAAGCGGAGTGCACTCAGCCCTTGTGAGGCCAATTCAGGAGCTACTTGATGGGGGAGTAGCGGCTCCGGTCACGAAAACTGACAACGGCCAGGAAAGCGATGTGCTGACCACATGCCCCTCCATATCCGCATCCAGTCACGCCTGTGGTCTGAGGATAACATGGCGGTCGGTCGGTAGCGTTGGACCTTCAAGGCCGGTTCGGACGGAGTTTAGTTTAGCCATCCCGCTTATAATTGCTACGTACGTCTCATATTTTATTTTTCTTCAAATCTTCGTATTGACCAACTAGGATCCCGAAACATCACCACATCTTTCATTGTTGTTTCCTGTTTTTCCAGTACTTCTCATTTTCTCCCATGTAGTCTTTTCCTTTCTTGTGTCATTGTTGCTTCCGCTCTTATTTCTTCACTTTTAAAGCATACTAAATTTAGTATATTATTCTTAAAAAGGATTTTTTCTGTTACTTACGATTCTTTAATGTTATTTGTTTCCAGCTCTTTTCTTACTTTGTAATCCTTGCTATTGTCCATTTCTTCTTCCAGAAATACAGGAATATCTGTTTCGTTAGCCTGTTGCCATTCATTAGCTTACTTCTGATGTCTTCTCTATTTTTTTGCAGATCTCATTACTTCTTATTTTCCAACCCTCTGTAGTTTTTATAGCACTCATTACTTTCCTAATAATCCGTCTTTCAAGTACGTCTCTTCTGTCCCATTAATAGTTCACCGTCATGCATTCACTTTCATACGGATGTAAACATTGTGGTCGTACCACTGTGGTATAGCGTTTTAGTTTTGTTTATCTAGATATGCATTTCTTGTTGTAAATGTCCTTTGTCAAACCATATGGTCTTTCGATTTTGTTAACTCTTACATATATTGCAAATTTTTCTAGTTCAATCTGTTGTATACACTACTGGCCATTAAAATTGCTACACCACGTAGATGACGTGCTACAGACGCGAAATTTAACCGACTGGAAGAAGATGCTGTTATATGCAAAATGATTAGGTTTTCAGAGCATTCACTCAAGGTTGCCGCCTGTGGCGACACCTACAACGTGCTGACATGAGGAAAGTTTCCAACCGATGTCTCATACAGAAACAGCAGTTGACAGGCGTTGCCTGGTGAAACGTTGTTGTGATGCGTCGTGTAAGGAGGAGAAATGCGACCATCACGTTTCCGACTTTGATAAAGGTCGGATTGTAGCCTATCGCGATTGCGGTTTATCGTATCGCGACATTGCTGCTTGCGTTGGTCGAGATCCAATGACTGTTAGCAGAATATGGAATCGGTGGGTTCAGGAGGGTAATACAGAACGCCGTGCTGGATCCCAACGGCCTCGTATCACTAGCAGTCGAGATGACGCATCTCATCCGCATGGCTGTAACGGATCGTGCAGCCACGTCTCGATCCCTGAGTCAACAGATGGGGACGTTTGCAAGACAACAACCATCTGCAAGAACAGTTCGACAACGTTTGCAGCAGCGTGGACTATCAGCCCGGAGACGATGGCTGTGGTTACCCTTGACACTGCATCACTGACAGGAGCGCCTGCAATGGTGTACTCAACGACGAACCTGGGTGCACGAATGGCACAACGTCATTTTTTCGGATGAATTCAGGTTCTGTTTACAGTATCATGATGGTCGCATCCGTGTTTGGCGACATCGCGGTGAACGCACATTGGAAGCGTGTATTCGTCATCGCCATACTGGCGTATCTCCCGGCGTGATGGTACGGGGTGACATTGGTTACACGTCTCTGTCACCTCTTGTTCGCATTGATGGCACTTTGAACAGTGGACGTTACATTTCACATGTGTTACGACCCGTGGCTCTACCATTCATTCGATCCCTGCGAAACCCTACATTTCAGCAAGTTAATGCACGTCCGCATGTTGCAGGTCCTGTACGGGCCTTTCTGGATACAGAAAATGTTCGACTGCTGCCCTGGCCAGCACATTCTCCAGATCTCTCACCAATTGAAAACGTCTGGTCAATGGTGGCCGAGCAACCGGCTCGTCACAATACGCCATTCACTACTCTTGATGAACTGTGGTATCGTGTTGAAGCTGCATTGGCAGCTGTACCTGTACACGCCATCCAAGCTCTGTTTGACTCAATGCCCAGGCGTATCAAGGCCGTTATTACGGCCAGAGGTGATTGTTCTGGGTACTGATTTCTCAGGACCTATGCACCCAAATTTGGTGAAAATATAATCACATGTCAGTTCTAGTATAATATATTTGTCCAATGAATACTCGTTTATCATCTGCATTTCTTCTTGGTGTAGCAATTTTAATGGCCAGTAGTGTAGTTTCTCCAAGATTTTTAAATTTAATTACTCGCTGTATTTTACCTATATGTGTTTCTGTGAATTTTGTCGCATTTTTTATATTTGTCACTGATTTTGTTTTTCAGCTGAAATTTTGAGAGCAGTTATATTTACTATTTGTTCCAGAAAATTTTTCTAAATAACTACTTCTGTCAAATTTCCTGTTAGTGTTGCCCAAATCGTCTGGAAAAACCAGGAAGTTTATCTTAGTTCCATTGTATTTCCTTCCTAAAATTGTTGGTTTAATTTTGTGATTTCTAGCTCCAAATGCTAGCTCCTTACAATTTTATCTACAACGCAGTTAAACAGTAGTGAAGCTAAACCATCCACTCCTAACACTAGTGCTTTTGCCGTAAATGTACTTTTGGATGTTGTATTTGTTAGAGATCCACGATTTATGTTTGCTAATTTTGCTTTAACATCAAATTATTTAATAATTTTAATCTGTTGCATCTGTATCTACCGAATCAAATGCTTTCTTGACATCAATAAATTGTACTATTATAGGTTTGCTGGTTAACATTAGGCTGAGAATTATTAAAATTACAAACTATTCTGTGCAGGATTTTCCCTCTCATAAATCACGCTGATTTTCTCCCAGTTATTTGTCTAATCATTCTACGATTCTATCCAGGAGAATTTTTGACACTACTTTTGTACGCCACTGCCAGAAGTGATAGTCCCTATGATTTTTAACATTTTGGTTGTCTCTCTTTTTATGTAGCAGGTGGATTAATGATGTCCACTATTCTCGAATTTTTCAGTTTTTTACTATTATATTATTATTAACAATGAACGAAATATTTTAACATAACAACAATAATAATAACATGAGAACAATAATTTGTTCACATCAGGAGTTAATACGTCGCTTTAGCGTAACTTCCGAGTAACTGAAATTTGGAGAGATACAGAGTTTGAAAACCATTTGCCTGAAAATTTGAGAACTACATGTGTCATGCAATAGTTTTAAGAATTATGATAGTAATGAAGTTTCCGAAGTGTGGCAACATCAATTTGTTCGATGTAATATCACTCAGGTCTATGACTGTGAAAAACAGCCCTGAAGACTATGGCTGGTAGTAGCAGCCAAACGGCGTAGCAGTGGGGTCTCCCTTATATCCGCTGGCAGCCGACATGTTCATGGAAGCCTTTGAAGCAACGGCCCTTGGTCAGCTCCTTTACACCCACGTTGCTGGTTCAGATACGTGGATGACACGTTCGCTTCATGGCCTCATGGTGAAACGGCGCTACACAAGTTTCACGAATATCGGAACAACATGCACGGGAAGATACAGTTCACGCTCGAAGCAGAGAAGAATTGTGCAATTCCATTTCTACACGTCGAAGTATACTGGACAACGGAGGGCACACTCGGGCACAGAGTATATCGCAAGCCTACGCACACAGACAGGTATCTGCACGCTGAATCCTACCACCACCCATCGCAGAAGTACTCGGTCATCCGTTCTTTGGCAAGACTAAATGAGGCTCAAAACATCACACCTGACCTTAAAAGGCTGCGCACAACGTTTTTAGCCGATGGATACAGCCGTAAGTCGATCCACACAACGTCATCGACGATTACAAGTAAGCAAGATAAGCAAGAAATAGACAAACCGCAGCCAGCAGTGCGCTTACCTTAAGTGAAAAATGTTACTGACCGAATAGGCAAACACCTTCGCCGGGTTGGGGTGCAACCTGTCTTCTCTAGAGGTGGCAGGATCAAGGAGATGCTAGGCTCCACTAAGGACAAGGTGGATGCATTACACATTGTAGGCGTGTGCAAGGTGGAATGCGAATGTGTAGAGTCGTACATCGGCGAGACTGGCATGCCAATAGCAACGCGCATTCGGGAACACGAGGACTATATTCGTCTAGGGCAACACAACAAATCCGCAGTGACAGAACATCAGCAAGATCGCGGAAAGAAATAAAATTCAGCGAAGCTTGTGTGTTGGCCAAGCAGCCGATTACGATGAAACGCAAAATCAGAGAGGTCATCGAAGTACTTGAACACCCTAAGAATATGAATAGAGAGGATGGACACAGGCTTGCCCCATCTTGGCTGCCAGCAATCAGAGCCCAGTAGACCGCAATGTCAACACCAGTTGCGAGCGCTACCGGCGGGTAACTACCGCCGCGCGGCCGACGTCCAGCATTTGGTAACGGGGGCCAACTTCTCATTCGCCGGTGACCACCACTTATGGCACATAATACAAGAGCCAACAGACAACAGAGGTTACGCTCTCCGTCCACCGCATTAACCTACTAAAATAAAGTTTCCTCTCCTTCTTCCTTAAGTGACCTATGAAATGAACTATCTTTTTCAAATTATGGTATGTGGAGTGAACAGTAATAACAAAATATAAGGGACACTGCAGAGTTAGAACGCACCAGTAGACCCAGAAGAAGGCCGCTGCAACCGTGGCCGGAACGTTGGTTTTCTCCATCAGCAGTTTTATACAAGATAAAACTTTTATGTCGACTGACTCTGGCCACGGAAGCATAGGCAATTATAATGATTCCTTGATGGCTCAGGATGCGTCCTATCAACCCACCTCTTCTTTTAGTCGTGACATAAATACCATTTTCTCCAATTCGATCCAGAACCTCGTTAGTTCCTCAATATGCCCGTCTAATTTTCAGCAGTTGTTTGCAAAACTACATTTAAAAAGCTTCATTTTCTTCTTGTATCAAATTCTTATCGTCGACTATTCACTTCTCTACAAGGCTACACTCCGGAAAAATATCACCAGGAAAGACTTCGTAACTTTTAAATTTTTATTAGATCCTCTTCTTTCTCAGAAATGATTTTCTTGCTATGTTATTTTGCTGCTCAAATAGCAAAACCCATCCAATACTTTTAATATCTTGTTTCCTAATCTAGTTCCCTCAGCATCATCTGATTTAACTCGATAACATTCCATTACTCTCGTTTTACCATAGTTGATAACGCTTTTTCAGCAAACTATACATTCCGTTCAACTGCTCTTCCAAATCCTTTGCTGTCTCTGACAGAATTACAACGTCCGCGATAAAACTCAATGCTTTTATTCCTTCAAGCCGAACTGGTATTCCCTTTCCAAATTTCTCCTTGGTTTCCTCCACTGCCTGCTCAATGCACAGATTGCAAAACATTGGAGATAGGCTACAACCCTGTCTCACTCCATTTAAACAAACACACACACATACACACACACACACACACACACACACACACACACACACACACACATATATATATATATATATATATATATATATATATATATATATATATATATATATCTCTCGGGGCGGTTAGTAGACCCGCAACCGAGCGCCTCCCCAGGTGGCGGATAGGGGAATGCCTCCTAGATATAGGTGGTACCGAGGAAATGAAATACTCGGGGCGGACCAAAACTACTAGTAGCGTCTGTTCCCACAGTGGGCGGCTACAAAAGGCGTCTGCTCCACATGTCAGTGGCGGCCTCAACCAACCTCCTGATCTGGAAAGTCAGGTTGTACTCGGCAGCATGCCATACATCCAACTACTAAACATCATGATGGTACAACGAGAAAAATCTCATTACCCCGGGCCCCAGTCAATAGACTGGGATTGTCGTGAGCATCGGATTCCGGGGGCTCACGGACATCATGAGAAGAATCGGAGCTTCTCAAACTCCCTCAAGACCAAACGCAAACACTACATCGGCACACTCAACGTGAACACACTGATGAAGACAGGAAAGATGAAACAACTGACAGACACTCTCGAAAAATTTCAAATCAAAATATGTGCACTGCAAGAAACACGATTCACAGACGAAGACCATTTCAACACGGAGAATTTCAGAATATACAAAGGAAAACCATCGAGACAACTGAAAAACCTAAGGCTTTTTGGCACAGGATTTGCAGTACACAGGTCCATCACGGACAGCATAATCGACTTTTCGTCACCAAACGAAAGAATCAGCACCATCACAGTGAAATCAGCCAATAAATCCTACACAATAATCAACGCACATGCACCAACTAATGACTACAACAGGAAAAACCCGAACGAAATTGATGACTTCTGGACGACAATGGAAGAAACTATCAGAAAAATTCCTGCACATAGAGTCAAAATAATACTGGGAGACTTCAACGCCAAACTCGGAAAAGAAAAGATATACAGACATATCACAGGAAAACATACTCCACACAAGGACACCAACAAAAACGGAAAACATCTGATAGACTTTTGCAAAAGCCACGACCTCGCCATTATGTCAACAAAATTCAAGAAACCAACACGAAAACTTACCACATGGAAATTCCCCAGTGGAAAGCAAGAACTACAAATCGACCACGTAATAGTGCAGAAAGACTCACAAAAAGAAATTTTGAACATAGACACCCGTAAAGGCTACTTCGACTCAGACCACCACCTACTACAGATCAGGATTCGTCCTTTGCCCAAGAAAAAGCTCCAGAAGAACAAAATTGTTAGACCAGATCCAGAATACGTTACTTTAAACCAGACACAAATATTACACAAAATTAAAATGGAGAAAACGACAGACTGGACACAACTTTCACGAAGAATCCGAGAGGCCATGAAACTAGCACAAGCACCACGAACACGGAAACACCGTTGGTGGAACCACACATGTGACCAAGCTATTGACCAACGAATCAGTGCATGGAAAAAATTTAGTTGCCATAAATCCCAAGAGAATTGGATGAACTTCTTGAAAACACAGAAGCAATCAAGCAAAATCATTCGCAGTGAAAAACGACAGTATGACAAACGGCGACTGACAGAGATCGAATCAGACTTCATGAAGAACAATACAAGAAACTTCTACAGAACGTTCAGAGAAAATATGACTGGATATCAACCACCCAACTTGTGCTTCAGAAGACCGGATGGAACCCTAGAAACCAATACCAAAAACAATTGTGACATTCTGGCAAAGTACTTTGAAAAACTGCTCAACACGGACCCCCCCATGGAAGAAATGATGACAGAAACGAGCACATACAATCCATATAGTGAACCTCCAACTCTAGAAGAAGTTAGAGAAATAATAAAGTCACTCAAGAATCGTAGAGCACCAGGAGAAGATGGCATCATCGCGGAAATCTGGAAGTTACAAGACCCAGAACTCACCAAAGACATCCACAGGATCTTGGAAGACATCTGGAAGACCATGAAAATTCCTGACGACTGGAAAACTGCCCTGATACACCCACTACACAAAAAAGGTGACAAAACTAACCCGAACAACTACAGAGGAATATCCCTACTACCGGTCACATACAAGATCCTCTCTAAAGCTTTACTGAACAGACTAGAATGCCAAACCGACCACTTGATTGGGGAATACCAAGCAGGCTTCCGTAAAGGGCGGTCTTGTGCGGAACAAATTTGGAACCTGAAAATGATTTTACAACACAAACAGAACCTGATCATTACCTTTGTTGACTTCAAAAAGGCGTACGACTCTATCGACCGGAAAACTCTCTTCAAAATTCTAGCAGAATACAAAGTAGACAACAAAACACGGCTATCATAGAGCAAACTTTAACCAACACGACCTCCAAAGTAAAGTTCTGTGGGGAACTATCAGAGCCCTTTGAAATTCGCACAGGTGTCCGACAAGGCGATGGCCTCTCACCTCTCCTTTTCAATCTGGTGTTAGATAAAGTCATAAAAGAATGGGAAACATCACAACAGGGGATAACCTTAGGAAACCTACAGATTAAATGCCTGGCTTTTGCAGACGATTTGGCGATTGTCACGAAAGGTATAAAGGAAACAAAAGACGCTATTGAAAAACTGCACGAAATCGCTTCCAAAACTGGACTACAGATCTCTTACGAAAAGACACAGTTTATGAGCACAAAGAAACACTCATCTCTGAACACAAAGTATGGCACGATTTACAAAACAGCAAACTTCAAATACCTCGGTGAAACACTACAAATGAGTGGACATAACAGAGACTCAAATGAAGAAAGAAAGACTAAACTGGACAAGGCATACAAAGTAGTGTGGAATCATTACAACAAGAAGTCTATCTCACAAAAAGCCAAATTACGCCATTACGACACGGTGGTGCTCCCCGAGGCACTATATGCAGCAGAGACCACACTAATCCGAGGGCACACACGTATCAGACAATTAGAAAAAGTAGAACGGAAAATACTTAGGAAAATATTTGGCGCAACTAACAACAATGGAATATGGATCAAGAAACCTACAGAGGAACTGTACAAACATACAGAGACAATCACAGAAAAGATTAGAAAACGCAGACTACAATTCTATGGACACCTATACAGAATGCCATCACACAGGCTGACCAAACAGATCTTTGACTGGGTAACCACTAGAAACAACAAATGGGTGGCAGAGGTAGAAAACGACCTGAACCAGCTCAACATAACAGCAGACACAATAAACGACAGAATAAAGTTCAGAAACATCATTAAGAAAAGTAAACTACATGAGATACAATGCGACAAACGATCAGGCATAAAATGGACCGAAGAACGCAAGCAAGATCACAGCCAGAAGATGAAAGAAATATGGGCAACCAAAAAGGCAATCAAGATGAAGCCGAAGACACGAAGCCGACAAGAAGCATGGACAGAGGACCGGAAACAGAAACACAGCGAGCGAATGAGGGAAGTTTGGGCAGCAAGGAAGGCAGCAAAAGGAACTGGCCATGTAGTTTAGTCCAAATGCGCTCTTTAAGGGCAAAACACCAATAATAATAATAATATATATATATCTGAGCACTATGGGACTTAACATCTGAGGTCATCAGTCCCCTATAACTTAGAACTACCTAAACCTAACTAACCTAAAGACATCACACACATCCATGCCCGAGGCAGGATTCGAACTTGCAGCCGTAGCGGTCGCTCGGTTCCAGACTGGAGCGCCTAGAACCGCTCGGCCACACCGGCCGGCTCGATATGGCTATTTTAATCAAAATGCCCAACGGACGTGTGCTATGTATGCTGCTCGGTATCCTGGACGACATCATCCAAGTGTTCGGACCGTTCGCCGGATAGTTACGTTATTCAAGGAAACAGGAAGTGTTCAGCCACATGTGAAACGTCAACCACGACCTGCAACAAATGATGATGCCCAAGTAGGTGTCTTAGCTGCTGTCGCTGCTATTCCGCACATCAGTAGCAGACAAATTGCGTGAGAGTTGGGAATTTCAAAAACGTCGGTGTTGAGAATGCTACATCAGCATCGATTGCACCCGTACCATATTTCTATGCACCAGGAATTTCATGGCGACGACTTTGAACGTCGTATACAGTTCTGCCACTGGGCACAAGAGAAATTAAAAGTCTATGACAGATTTTTTGCACGCGTTCTATTTAGCGACGAAGCGTCATTCACCAACAGCGGTAACGTAAACCGGCGTAATATGCATTGTTGGGCAACGTAAAATCCACGATGGCTGCGAAAAGTGGAACATCAGCGACCTTGTCGGGTTACGCTATGGTGCGGCATTATGGGAGGAAGGATAATTGTCCCCCATTTTATCGATGGCAGTCTAAATGGTGCAGTGTATGCTGATTTCCTACGTTATGTTCTACCGGTGTTACTACAATATGTTTCACTGCAAGACAGAATGGCGATGTACTTCCAACATGATGGGTGTCCGGCAGATAGCTCGCGTGCGGTTGAAGCGGTATTGAATAGCATATTTCATGACAAAAATGGTTCAAATGGCTCTGAGCACTATGGGACTTAACATCTGTGGTCATCAGTCCCCTAGAACTTAGAACTACTTAAACCTAACTAACCTAAGGACATCACACACATCCATGCCCGAGGCAGGATTCGAACCTGCGACCGTAGCAGTCGCGCGGTTCCGGACTGAAGCGTCTAGAACCGCTTGGCCACCAAGGCCGGCTATTTCATGACAGGTGGATTGGTCGTCGAAGCGCCATACCATGGCTTGCACGTTCACCGGATCTGACGTCTCCGGATTTCTTTCTGTGGGATAAGTTGAAGGATATTTGCTATCGTGATCCACCGACAACGCCTGACAACATGCGTCAGCGCATTGTCAATGCATGTGCGAACATTACGGAAGGCGAACTACTCGCTGTTGAGCGGAATATCGTTACACGTATTGCCAAATGCGTCGAGGTTGACGGACATCATTTTGAGCATTTATTGAATTAATGTGGTATTTACAGGTAATCACGCTGTAACAGCATGCGTTCTCAGAAATGATAAGTTTACAAAGGTACATGTATCATATTGGAACAACCGAAACAAAATGTTCAAACGTACCTACGTACCGTATTTTAAATTAAAATCCTACCTGTTACCAACTGTTCGTCTAAAATTGTAAGCCATATGTTTGTGACTATTACAGCGCCATCTATCACAAAGCGATAAAAATGGTCCAACTAAAACATTCATATTTCTTTACGTACTACACGAATATGTAATAAAAAATGAGGGTTCCTATTTTTAAAAAATTGCAGTAGATATCCGTTTGGCCTATGGCAGCGCCATCTAGCGGGCCAACCATAGCGCCATCTGTTTCCCCCATTCAAGCTAGACAAGTTTCGTTCGTTGTAGTGTTTTCGTTTGATGCTTATTTCGTGAGATATTTGTCCCGATCACGACCAATGGACCACCCTGTATAATATATATATACACTCCTGGAAATGGAAAAAAGAACACATTGACACCGGTGTGTCAGACCCACCATACTTGCTCCGGACACTGCGAGAGGTCTGTACAAGCAATGATCACACGCACGGCACAGCGGACACACCAGGAACCGCGGTGTTGGCCGTCGAATGGCGCTAGCTGCGCAGCATTTGTGCACCGCCGCCGTCAGTGTCAGCCAGTTTGCTGTGGCATACGGCGCTCCATCGCAGTCTTTAACACTGGTAGCATGCCGCGACAGCGTGGACGTGAACCGTATGTGCAGTTGACGGACTTTGAGCGAGGGCGTATAGTGGGCTTGCGGGAGGCCGGGTGGACGTACCGCCGAATTGCTCAACACGTGGGGCGTGAGGTCTCCACAGTACATCGATGTTGTCGCCAGTGGTCGGCGGAAGGTGCACGTGCCCGTCGACCTGGGACCGGACCGCAGCGACGCACGGATGCACGCCAAGACCGTAGGATCCTACACAGTGCCGTAGGGGACCGCACCGCCACTTCCCAGCAAATTAGGGACACTGTTGCTCCTGGGGTATCGGCGAGGACCATTCGCAACCGTCTCCATGAAGCTGGGCTACGGTCCCGCACACCGTTAGGCCGTCTTCCGCTCACGCCCCAACATCGTGCAGCCCGCCTCCAGTGGTGTCGCGACAGGCGTGAATGGAGGGACGAATGGAGACGAGTCGTCTTCAGCGATGAGAGTCGCTTCTGCCTTGGTGCCAATGATGGTCGTATGCGTGTTTGGCGCCGTGCAGGTGAGCGCCACAATCAGGATTGCATACGACCGAGGCACACAGGGCCAACACCCGGCATCATGGTGTGAGGAGCGATCTCCTACACTGGCCGTACACCACTGGTGATCGTCGAGGGGACACTGAATAGTGCACGGTACATCCAAACCGTCATCGAACCCATCGTTCTACCATTCCTAGACCGGCAAGGGAACTTGCTGTTCCAACAGGACAATGCACGTCCGCATGTATCCCGTGCCACCCAACATGCTCTAGAAGGTGTAAGTCAACTACCCTGGCCAGCAAGATCTCCGGATCTGTCCCCCATTGAGCATGTTTGGGACTGGATGAAGCGTCGTCTCACGCGGTCTGCACGTCCAGCACGAACGCTAGTCCAACTGAGGCGCCAGGTGGAAATGGCATGGCAAGCCGTTCCACAGGACTACATCCAGCATCTCTACGATCGTCTCCATGAGAGAATAGCAGCTTGCATTGCTGCAAAAGGTGGATATACACTGTACTAGTGCCGACATTGTGCATGCTCTGTTGCCTGTGTCTATGTGCCTGTGGTTCTGTCAGTGTGATCATGTGATGTATCTGACCCCAGGAATGTGTCAATAAAGTTTCCCCTTCCTGGGACAATGAATTCACGGTGTTCTTATTTCAATTTCCAGGAGTATATATATATATATATATATATATATATATATATATATATATATATATATATGTGTGTGTGTGTGTGTGTGTGTGTGTGTGAATCAGTGCAGACGTGAGGTATTTCATACTATTTTTGTTACGTGATGTACTTAACAATATCTGCATAAATTGTTTCTGTTAAGAGATTCATCAGTGGAGTACATGTTACGCTGTAGTTTATGGCGGAACAGGACATGTCGCGTGACGGAAACCGCATTCTCACAAGTTAAACTGAGCATCGCGTGCTCTGAAGGACGAATACTTTAGCAATATCCTTACTGCTGAGGAATTAAATGTGAACTGATAAGCTTAAAAAACTAAAAGTTTGTGTATTATCCATTAGAGTTGGTCACGACAGTGGCTATACCGGCCAGAGCGACCCATGCTTGTTCGGTGGCCGCTCGAAAGTAGCAAGTTCGAATCCTGTTGGCGTAAGGAATTCTCACCACCGATGTTTGACCGGCGAATTTAGGTCATATGATGGCTTAATGTTCCTGATTAACACATTTTTCATCAATATCTTTAATTAAAGACAAAATTTCCTGCACTGTGTCATGAGAGGAGGGCATGTGACACTTGATGTGGTCCGTCCGTCGAATGGGATGTTAAGTTCACGGGTCCCCTTGTCGTTATTCGAGAAAAGTATGCTATGTACCGGTATTGGATTTCATCCTGTCCGTCGTCGCATAATAATCATGCACCACAAACATGACACTAGAGTATACATGAATCCATTACAGTCATCTACACTCAAAGGGTACAACTCGCACATACTGCAAGGGAAGAAGGCATTTTGCGTGAAGGAAGAAAACGCTTCCCGATTAAGCGTTTGGACCTATTCGCATACTCTAGGAAGACTCTCGGCACGATGGTTGCTGGCAGTAGACTGAACAAAAGTCGTGAGACGTTGTTCGCCTTTTGGACCGGTACCGACTTGTTTCGGGGGCGCTTCCAACTACAGCCCAGCATATAATTCAGCCACTCCGTTTTGTCTCGCTGTGCTGAGTTTGGTTTAATTAGTCCATTCAATGAAGGAAAATTAAGGAACAGAATCGCGTAGTCGCAAATTTTTGCACAGCGGTAAGCAGGAGTGTCAGGAACAACATACTGAAAGAACTGACTGATAGAGTGTGAACGTGGGGCTGAAAGGAGGCAGGGGTTTAAAGATCAATTTTTTGTGTTTGTCGTAAATAATATAAAAATATGGCTTCTAGCGAAAATTTTTCCCGGTGGAAATGTAAATTGCATTAAATTTGCTACAAAATCAGCTGAATTCATTTTTCCTCTAGGACTAGTACTTTCCGCATTTCAGGGGATGGGAAAATCGCCATCATTAAATTAGTATTGTAATGGTATAAAATTATTTTTATTGTTAAATGAAGCGGTTCAAGAATAAATATCAAATGCGTGCGCCACATATAAGTGTAGTACAACCGTATCAAGGGGTGATGATGATGATGTTTGGTTTGTGGGGCGCTCAATTGCTCGGTCATCAGCGTCCCTACCAAGTCCCAATTTTTTTTGCACAGTCCTGTGTTTTACTCAGTCCAATCTAGCCACTGTCACGAATGAGGGTGATGATGTTGAAATGGTAAGGACAACACAAACACCCAGTCTCCGGGCAGAGAAAATCCCCAACCCGGCTGTGAATCGAACCCGGGATCCCGCGATCCAGAGGCAGCAACGCTAGCCGCTAGACCACTAACTGTGGACGTATCAAGGGACAAATTGTGTTCTAAGGGTGAGACGTACTACAGGGGAGGGGGTCAAGGGTTGACGCTCGAGGGAAGTAAGTCGCCGGATTGTGGTCACGCACTTCCATCCTCCGTAGGTCTGCAAACTGAAAAGCGGGCAGGCGAGTCCCCACTCTCCATATTCCACTACGTCACAAGAAGCAACCACAGTGCGTTCCACAATGTTGTATTGTCACTTCTGCGGCTCACCTCATGAATAGCAGGCCACGAAGTGTGGAGACAAAACGTGTGTTAATAGTACATGGATCATAGATATGAGTAACGAACAATACTAATGTAGAAAACACGTAAGGACCGATCCTACCTAAATCTCTGCACACTGTTGTGCACTGTAAGAGGGGAAACTGGTTTCTAATCACCTTGTATGGCAGCTGTAACGTTCTTCCGAGAAAGGCAACTTCCCAGCCATGAGTGCTGCTCGCTTTTCTGTTAGTAGACACACTATATATCACCGGCATTTCCTCTCCTTGCCTTTTCGTGAGCAGACAAAATAACTTCTTCACTGAGTTCGTATTTATATAGTGGAGTTATTTTCAGTTTATTCTTATTTCCAGTTGCTAAGTGACCTACTATTCAAAAAAACTCAACAACTGGAGTTGTCAGCTGTCAATATTTATTCAATAATGTCGATTTTACTGTCCTCATTCTCACTGACGGGAATACGGCAGATGGGTATCAAATGCACCTCCAACATTCGAAGAGGCCCAGAGGCTTAAATGATCTCCCTCTTCAACAAAATTATGTCTCATAGAAGCTATGGAATTTCAGATATTTGAGCATAAGTCAAGCATTACGGTGCAGAGATTACTGTTCTTCACTTGAACATCGTTAGTCCGAACCCATCAGAAATATTCACACGCACCTTGGATGATGTACTGTGGACGTGTTGCAAGTGGCTGCACTTCCTGTACCCTACTCTATAAGTGCCAGAAGTTCCTAAGTGGAAGAGATTTATGCAGTGTGCCACTAACACAATTAATGGTGAGAGAAGTGCGGTAACTTTCTGGTCATTTTATATCACCAAGTGACTACAACACGTTTAGAATATGCTGTCAACGACTGACAGTAGCTAAACGCCACATTTACCCATGCAGCTCCCTCCCACTAACACTACATAGGTCTCTGGTAACCTCTCACTTACAAACTGAACACTTCTAAGTCATTGTTAATAGGAGTGGTTTTTTTTATTAAAGCCACTTAAGAACTGCAAACAACTCAGTTAATACATTAATAATATCTCCACTATACAAACATGAGATCAGTGAAGTTATTTTGTCTACTCACATAAGAGAAATCGACAGGAAATACTGGGTACGTATAGTATACCTGTAAATTGAAAAGTGAACAGCACTCATGGTAGGGGAAGTCGCCTTTCCTGGAAGAATGCTGCAACTGTGTACAGGGCGGCTAGAAATCAATTTCGCTTCTAGCAATGTAGAACAGTGTCCAGAGATTTATGACAATCTATTCATATGTGTTTCTTGCATTTGTATTATTGGTAACTCATCTCTACGTTCGATGTAGTGTGAATGCACTTTGTGAGAAAAAAAAAAAAAAGACACTCCATAAACATGCGTCAAGACTGCGTCGCCAGTACATGAGGCGGGCTGCACAAGGGCCGGTATAACTTTGTGAAACACCGGGTAGTTGCTTCTTCTGAAGCAGTGCAGAGACTGCTCGTTCTTCAGTTTACCGACCTATGAAGAAGGGAAGTGCAGGACTGAAACTTGGCGACCTACCTTTCCTAGCGGTTGTACACTACACATCGTTCCCTTCCACTCTGTTACACCCCGGGAAGACAATTTTATCCCGCAATACAGCTATACACACATTGTCCCTAACCCACTTAATTTAACAAGAAACGTTAATTTTATACCTTTAAAACACTATTTTTAGTAATCCGCGATTTTCCTATCCCTTTGCATGTAGAATCTATTAGTCCCAAGAAAAGATAAACAGTGTGACTGTAGTAAATTTCAGGCAGTTCAATTTTGCACTGGGAAGCATTTTCGCTTGAAGCTCTAGTTTTAGAGTTATTTAAGACAAACATAATGAAGCGACCTTTAAACATCCCCCCATTCCCCTCCACAGCCACACCCCAATGCTCACACCCTACTGGTCCGGATTTTTAGTATGTAGTTCCTCGCAGTCTCTCCTGGTCAATAGACAAAGATTTGCGACTAAGCAAGTTTTCCCTAATCGACCTTTTTTGGTTGACTGTGCTCAGACCAATTAAACTCTTTCCAAACAGGTCTCGGAAGGGCCAACGGTACCGTCCGATTGCCGTGTCGTCCTAAGCTGATAGGTGTCAGTGGACACGGATGTGAAGGGGCATGTGGTGAGCACACCAATCACATGAGTCATTGGCAGCTTTTGTGACCGGAGCCACTACTTCTCAGTCTCGTGGCTCTTTAATTGGTCTCACAATGGCTGAGTGGACCCCGCTTACCAAAAGTGCTTCGCAGACCCAGACAACCACCGGTCTAAGGGCTAGCCTAGCCCGACAGCACTTAACTCCGGTGAACTGGCGGGAAACGGTGTTACCACTGCGATAAGACTGCTGGCGATTGACTGGGCCAAATGTGTCATTAACGCTAGGTGCCACGACTGCTTTCAAATACAAAAGCAGACAACATGCTAAACTCAGTGCTGTCTGCTAAAGAAATTAGCTGTCACTGCCTTCTATTTGTACCGACTGAGCTAGCTGCTGTTTCGCATATCTTAATGGAGCGCGCGAGTAGTACACGGGATGTTTCCCATCTGGAGCAGTCTGGCAAATTTTGCTCAATCCGATGCCCCCTGTCCTGATCCAACGCAAGTTTTTGTCTGCACCCTGTGCACAGCACAGACGGTCAAGTTGCTCCCTACCCTCAACTGACACTGTGACAGAGAAAGAGTAAAAGATCCTTTAGAAGGCAGACTAACAAATGGCCGATTTAGTGCAGCGTTACAGGTGATATCGTGAAAGTCTGCTTAGTGTCTTACTGAGCAAGCATACCATACGATGCTATTTAGCCCTTGTTTCTTTTCTTCAAGGGTATTTTATATTCACCCGCGTTTGCACTACTTCACTCCCACTGTTATCCGGTAGCAAAGATATATTTGCCTAAAAAGTATCCAGCATTCACTGTTCAGTAATTTAGAAGTGTGACACAAGTCAGGTATTCGATTATCATAACTGGGTTAAAACAGCAGTCTGCATCGCAATAATGTTTTATTAATGGCTCTTTTCGACTTCATGTGAAAGTCATCTTCAGGAAATGAGCACCACCTGGCTGCTGCTGACGGCCGGATCTTCACGCGGTAACACTATCGTAAACTGTTCAACTGCTCAACTGTTTACAATCGTGTTACCGCGTGAAGATCCGAGAAGCCGTCAACGGCAGCCAGATGGTGATCATATTCTGAAGATGACTTCTACACGGAGTAAAAACAGGTCATTAATAAAATATTATTTCGATCCAAATTGTTGTTTTAACCCAGTTATTCTGGATAATATTTGTCTGCCGCACTCGCTGTTGTTACTTGAAGAAAAATATTCTTTTATTCAGACAACTGAAAACGGATACTCGACCGGAAGTGTGCAGTAAAGAAGAATGCAAAACACAAAGCAAAAGCCAAACTCTGCGTTCTGACCCTGGTGGGCCAGTCGGAACCGACCACGTCACCCTCTGCCAACGGCGTCATCGGATGAGGTATGGATGGATCCTCAATATCTCATTCTGGCAGCTCTTCAGTTGGCATCGCGAGACTGAGTGGAGCCCATTACAGTGCTCCCACAAAGGAAAATCCTTGGCAACACCAGGAAACGAACCCGGGTCCTCTGCATAGCACTTGACCACTGAGCTACTGAGGTGTCAATTCAAAATACAAAATATTTTAATCCAAGCAACGAAAGCCACTGCTGGAGATTATTGTCAGTCAGAGAATTCGTGCCGCCCGATGTGGCCGTGCGGTTCTAGGCGCTTCAGTCTGGAACCGCGTGACCTCTACGGTCGCAGATTCGAATCCTGCCTCGGGCATGGATGTGTGTGATGTCCTTAGGTTAGTTAGGTTTAGGTATTTCTAAGTTCTAGGCGACTGATGACCTCAGATCTTAAGTCTCCTAGTGCTCACAGCCATTTGAACCATTTTTTAGAGAATTTGTTTTGTGTGTGGACCCCGTTGCAGCTAGAACTACTCAGACAGTTAGTTCCTCCTGCGTCTTCTAGTTAAAAAAGAGCCCCCGCTGTAATGAGGCGCACGGAGGCGGTCGCGACGCGCGCCATTCCGTCAGCTTTAAAACTTTGGTCGCGTGCCATAATGTGCACCTCACTTTGCGCTCTTTTTGAAGCGGCTGCCGCCTTCTCAAATACCCACAATGTTCAAGGACGGAGCATTATGACGCAAGAGGCTCTTCCTCCCTCTGTACTATTTTTTTAAAAAAACGAAACGCTGTGTGCAGGCGAGCATCATCTTGCTGAAATGTAAGACCATGTTGAACTGCTGTGAAGGTTAACAAAACGGGGCGTAGAATATCGCCGACGGACCGCTGTTCTGTATGGATGTCGCGGATGACAACCAAAAAGGTCCTGCTATGAAAAGAAATGGCACGCCAGACGTCAAACCTGGTTGCCCTGCCGTTTGGCGGGCGACAGTCAGATTGGTATCCCACAGTTCAAATGGTTCAAATGGCTCTGAGCACTATGGGACTCAACATCTGTGGTCATAAGTCCCCTAGAACTTAGAAATACTTAAACCTAACTAACCTAAGGACATCACACACATCCATGCCCGAGGCAGGATTCGAACCTGCGACCGTAGCGGTCACGCGGTTCCAGACTGAAGCGCCTTTAACCGCACGTCCACACCGGCCGGCTATCCCACAGTTGTCTGGGGCGTCTCGAGACACGCCTCCGCTGGTCATCGGGGCTCAGTTTGATGCGAAACTCATCACTGGAAACAATTCTACCCCAGTCAATGAGATTTCAGGCCGAATGTGCCCGACGCCACCGCGAACGGACTTGTTAGCGAAAAAAAAAATTGCTCTGGGCACTATGCGACTTAACTTCTGAGGTCATCAGTCGCCTAGAACTTAGAACTAATTAAACCTAACTAACCTAAGGACATCAAACACATCCATGCCCGAGGCAGGATTCGAACCTGCGACCGCAGCGGTCGCTCGGTTCCAGACTGTAGCGCCTAGAACCGCATGGCCACTACGGCCGGCACTTGTTAGCGTGCAGAGGTCAACGGTAGCCGGCGCATGGGGTGCCTTGAGCTCAGCTCTCTTTCTGTCAGCCGCCTATTAATGGTCCTTGTGGTCACTGAGGCACCTGTTGCACGTCGGTTCGATAATGACGAATCCAGGGCTCTCCCTACGTCGACCGCTTCCTCCTTGACGCTGTATTCGGACGTGGTTCGCCCATTCCTGCCAACATCGTCGTATAGTGGCATCGTTCCTATTCAAATATCGAGCGATTTGCCGATTACTCCATGCAGCTTCTTTGAGCCTAACAACACGTCCTCTCTCAAATGTTGGCCGGCCGTTGTGGCCGAGCGGTTCTAGGCCCTTCAGTCCGGAACCGCGCTGCTGCTACGGTCGCAGGTTCGAATCCTGCATCGGTCATGGATGTGTGTGATGTCCATAGGTTAGTTAGGTTTAAGTAGTTCTGAGTATAGGGAACTGATGTCCCATAGTGCTTAGAGCCATTTTTTCTCTCAAGTGTTGACATCCGTGTATGTTGTTCACGCGCCTGTCTGCGAAGCATAGTTCCTGTGCAAATGAGCACACGGAATGACATTTCTTCCCCCATTTATTGACTTTCGGGACTTGCCCCTTCAGCAAGCTTAATAACTGAATGTCAGTTATGATGATACGAACGTAAGGACAACACAACACCCAGTTCTCGAGCGAGGAAAATCTCCGACCTGGCCAGGAATCAAATCCGGACCCCTTCGCTTGGCAATCCGACGCACTGTTCGCGCAACTACCGAGGCGGGCGCACGGAACGAAATTCGCAAAGACTTTATGCCATGGTATCGACAAGTCCCCTGCATGTATATCATTTTTTTAGAGTGTATATAATGACTGCAGTGTGAACAACGACAGCATTGCAGCTAAAATGTTCAAATGTGTGTGAAATCTTATGGGACTTAACTGCTAAGGTCATCAGTCCCTAAGCTTACACACTACTTAATCTAAATTATCCTAAGGACAAACATACACACCCTTGCCCGAAGGAGGACTCGAACCTCCGCCGGGACTAGCCGCACAGTCCATGACTGCAGCGCCTTAGACCGCTCGGCTAATCCCGCGCGGCACTTGTAAGTGCAGCATGGCCATTGCTGCTATAGTCGTCGCTTAAGATCTGCATTAGTGACCCATACCTTTATTCTACATTGCTTTCAGTTTTCTGATTGGTTTAATGCGAACGAATTCCTCTCCTGCGGCAACCTTTTCATCTCAGTGTTGCACCCTACGTTCTCAATTATTTGTTTATTCTACATAGGTTGCTAAAACATGTAAACTTTTTTGAAGCTTTATTACATGCGTTTCCGTGTTCATGACAGCAGCTTTCCAACTGTACTACTTTATTAGGGTCTCTGTATAGAATACTCTTCACGACCCACAACTGAGATTAGGTCTCGAGGCCTACGAGAAAGACAGGCCGCGGCGCGTACGTCACGAAGGTAGTCCTGCGCTCGCTCGCTTGCTTAAATCAGCAAACAGACTACGTTTCTACACCTGTTAACTCGTAACTAGCCGTGTCCGTGCAAACTAAAACTGAAACTTCTACTGAAATCCGCTATTATGGAATCTTACTGTTATTAGTCCTATAATGAGGGTAAGTCCATGGACCTACTTATAGTTTGTTAGGGCTGTACTGGCGTACAGTAAAATAAAATAATGCTAAAATGATTATCAGTTGTATAATGCACCACTTCCAGCATGTAATGAGTACTGTTAAGCAGAAGAGACTAAATGCTATAAAGTAGCCGTTATACCATTTATATCGAGTACTGCTCTTAAATTAAATTTTGCTGTGGTATTGTTAATCAGTAAGACTTCATGATAGCAGATTCCAGTGGAAGATGCAATTCCCGTTGTAATGAAATTTTTCGACGCAGAGACATACAATACCTTAAAGGCTGCGCCAAAGATTAAATTGAGAGGCATGTATATTATAATCTTTGTAATGTTCACATTGGATTCTCTTTTGTTTCATATTCCAAGAAGGAGCTAAGAGACACTTTCGATTGTTGCCTTGTGGAGGATGGACGTAATTTTTGGAGTGTGCGGAAACGCAGCCATATAGTTAGAATTATGGTTTGTGCGACGAGCACAGTAAGTCTTATTGTGTTGTGAATAAAAAATAGTGAGAAGTATCTAAGTTTTACGAGAATTATTTAAAGTGACGTAGCATTGTATTCCTTGGTTTCCACCATCTTCGTAAAGTGAACCGATGCCGACTCAGGAATATACACACGGTCAACAAAGAGCAGAACACCGATGGCGACTAATGAATTAATACTGTGGCAGAAGGACTAATTCTACGTCTAAGGTGAGAACTCTGATTAAATCAACAATGACGTAGAATTTGAAATGTAATTAATGGGAATGGTAAATTATATTACAGGCATATTTCACGCAGCACTGAATTAAAAACAGGCCTTTCAAACATTCTGAAGTTACAGTTCCAGGTCCATAATTTTTTTTATTTATTTCGCCACACTGGCGACCGCTGACAGGGACAGTGCTGGTAGAACAAAGAGTAAGTACTTGATTGTTGTACTACAAATGTACTTGTATTAATTACTGTTTCTCTGTTACATGGCGCACATGGAAAATGACGAATAAGGTGAAACAAAGTGTGAACCGTTTGGTTTTAATTTCATTATTAAAGAGGACTTTCCTGGTCTAGTTCTAGTAAATATATTTGCTGGTATATTTCAGTTGACGAGCTACTCTGTGTTAAATTCGAAATCCGCTTAAGCTGTTGGTGTTATACTAAATCTCAATTAAATTAGTAGTTTTAATTGTCCTTTGTTGGCAGTTTCTCCTTACGTCTGTGGTCACTTGGTCATTCTATTAATTTCTGCCAGCAGTTGCTTTTCTTGACCTTCTGCAGTAAATTCTGTCGGCATTGGTTGCTCAAATTTGTTGTTCCAACAGTTTCTTTTCTTTAGTTGCAACAGTAAAATGTTGTTGACCGTGATGTTGATACTGATTTCATTAATTTGTTTGCTTTGAAACTACCGAGTGTTGCTTTCATAATATAACAAGAGTAAATTTTGAGGCGTTTTGATTTTTAGCAAGTTCTGCTACCAGTTACCTTTCGTAAAGTCTCATTAATTCATTAATAAATTATGGTGGTAGCTGCCGCTCTTATTTGATGTGTTTCAGGCTTCTTTTAGGGTCAGTTTTGTGCAAATGTTTTTGGTTGCTTAAATAAAGTGATTTTTTTACATTTTACAAAGTTATTACGGCCCAGTACTTACCACTCTAGATTAGATTAGATTAATACTAGTTCCATGGATCATGAATACGATATTTCGTAATGATGTGGAACGAGTCGAATTTTCCAATACATGACATAATTACGTTAATTTAACAACATACTTAAGTTAATATAACAACTTTATTTTTTTTTATTTTTTGGTTTTCTTTATTTTTTATTTTTATTTTTTTTATTTTTTTATTTTTTAATATTTTTGTTTTTTTTTCTTTTTTTCCTTAATTTATATCTAAAAATTCCTCTATGGAGTAGAAGGAGTTGTCATTCAGAAATTCTTTTAATTTCTTCTTAAATACTTGTTGGTTATCTGTCAGACTTTTGATACTATTTGGTAAGTGACCAAAGACTTTAGTGCCAGTATAATTCACCCCTTTCTGTGCCAAAGTTAGATTTAATCTTGAATAGTGAAGATCGTCCTTTCTCCTAGTATTGTAGTTATGCACACTGCTATTACTTTTGAATTGGGTTTGGTTGTTAATAACAAATTTCATAAGAGAGTATATATACTGAGAAGCTACTGTGAATATCCCTAGATCCTTAAATAAATGTCTGCAGGATGATCTTGGGTGGACTCCAGCTATTATTCTGATTACACGCTTTTGTGCAATAAATACTTTATTCCTCAGTGATGAATTACCCCAAAATATGATGCCATATGAAAGCAATGAGTGAAAATAGGCGTAGTAAGCTAATTTACTGAGATGTTTATCACCAAAATTTGCAATGACCCTTATTGCATAAGTAGCTGAACTCAGCTTGTTTCAGCAGATCATCAATGTGTTTCTTCCAATTTAATCTCTCATCAATGGACATACCTAAAAATTTGGAATATTCTACCTTAGCTATATGCTTCTGATTAAGGTCTATATTTATTAATGGCATCATACCATTCACTGTATGGAACTGTATGTACTGTGTCTTATCAAAATTCAGTGACAGTCCGTTTACAAGGAACCACTTAGTAATTTTCTGAAAGACAGTATTGACAATTTCATCAGTTAATTCTTGTTTCTCAGGTGTGATTACTATACTTGTATCATCAGCGAAGAGAACTAACTTTGCCTCTTCATGAATATAGAATGGCAAGTCATTAATATATAATAAGAACAACAAAGGACCCAAGACTGACTCTTGTGGAACCCCATTCTTGATAGTTCCCCAGTTTGAGGAATGTGCTGATCTTTGCATGTTACGAGAACTACTTATTTCAACTTTCTGCACTCTTCCAGTTAGGTACGAATTAAACCATTTGTGCACTGTCCCACTCATGCCACAATACTTGAGCTTGTCTAGCAGAATTTCATGATTTACACAATCAAAAGCCTTTGAGAGATCACAAAAAATCCCAATGGGTGGTGTTCGGTTATTCAGATCATTCAAAATTTGACTGGTGAAAGCATATATAGCATTTTCTGTTGAAAAACCTTTCTGGAAACCAAACTGACATTTTGTTAGTACTTCATTTTTACAGATATGTGAAGCTACTCTTGAATACATTACTTTCAGTTCGGGATAAACACTCGTTTCGCCAATGTCGTGGATTAAGTTCCAATTCCCTCCACAGTGCCTCATGAAGTGCGGCCATGCGACGCAGTTGATGCTGCTTCGTCCGTCGAATGGGGTCGTTAAGATGAGGAGCCCCCTTGGTACTACTCTATAGCAGTAGCGTATGTGACGGCTCTGGGTTTCACCCTCTCCCTTCTCTATTCATCGTTATACAGCACAAACGCCAATACACGCATCTACTACATTCCTCAACACTCCACAAATACACGTACAACACAGCTCTCACATGTCCGCAAGGAAAGGAGTTCGTATGCGCTGAGGGAGAACAACAATTCTGACAGGAGGCTCAGCCCATCCCGTGGTATATCGTAATCAACGACGTCAATACCGCATTTACATTTTGACACGTCACGGTGTTACGCTTGCTACTTCGACAACACATCATACGTCGGAGTGCTGGGGCTTACCCGCTTCCCAGGCAACCACTTTTCACCGAAAAGTAGATTTCGTGTTTTCCCTCTAGGCGGCCCTAACAGCGACACCAGGGATCGTGGGTCGCGGGAACCTACTTGCTCCCGCAATACACGTGACCGAAAATAGATCTCAAGGTATCCTGCCGCCGAACACTACCACTTCATTGCTCCTCCCGGAGAGCGGCGAGGAACTTAAATTTCCACGCGCAGCTCCTTCAATGTGAAATAAAGTTTACCACCACATGTACCTACCAACACAGTTAAACCGGATCCATTGGTCATGATGATGTTTGGTTTTTGGGGTGCTCAACTGCGCGGTCATCAGCACCCGTACAAATTCCAAACCTTCCATGAATGATGAGGACAACAGAAACACCCAGTTACCTCGAGGCATGTGAAAATTCCTGACACCTGGATCCACTGATGGTACTACGCTCCAGCAGTGCTTAAAAAAGAGAAAAACAGACAAAAACCGTCCATTGGCTTTTGACTCTGAGCCACAACTCCAGTTCGAACATCTAGCCGCTGCCACTACGGTCAAAACACTGGACTGCCGCGTCGCCGCTGACGGATCTGTCTTTGTGGTTGCGGACGTCGTAAAACTTTGCTGAAATTGTAGTGCACTGACTATAGACTGTTCCAAGGGAACTTTAACTACGTGCCTAGACAGTAGAACTTGAACCTTTCGAGGAACTTTAACTCCATACATTGACGGAAGAACTGGACGTTTAGTTGAACTTTGCTTAAAGACAGTTTCAATGAGAGCTAGAATTTTCATTTCATTTGACCAACTTGTTAGTTTCTAGACTACGGCCTTCAGCCAGTGACTTTCAGCTTGTCAATATTGTATCTTTCTTTGTAGGAGTATAAGAACGGTATTTCTTTGTTTCGTTAATAAACTTTGTGAAGTGTCTTTGATATTGTTCATGTCGCTTACAGCATATTCTTCACATCTGATTGCCAGAAACTGAAGGGTACAGTTTGTAAATGGCACACAATCTTTCGTATTGGGATAGGTGACAAAAATTCTCGGATGAAATTCTCCGTTCAGAAGCGTGTATCAATATTCGTCAAAAGTGGTGTATTTAGCATCATATCACGAGCTGAGTTTCAGTAGCAACTTGCGTACTTTGAAAGAAAGGGTCCAGGTTTTTGGTTTCTCTCTTTCCTGCGTTTTTTCCTTGTGGAATGTAAATGCAGGAGAGTCACGTTTATTTCTAGTAGCTAGCTTTCGTCCACTTCGAAGCTTTACGACGGCCCATGAAAACACTTCTGGTGCGGAAATGTAATGACATAACATTGCTGGGCAATAGTAGCAGGTACTGTAGTCGAACATGGGGCTGCATTTTTGGAAACATTGCCGGCTTCCACTGTCGGAAATCTCACTTTGTATGGCCTGTGTAAATGTACATTTAGAGACGCAGCGGCCCGTCTGAAGTTTTCCGGTCCAGAAATGTACTACCACAGCATTGCCAGACAGTAATGGCCAGCAATGTAACCTAACTTGTGGCTCCATTTCTGGCAACATTGCCGGACTCCACTGTTGTGAATCACAACTTGTATGGCCCTTATAAATGTACCTTTAGGAAACAGGCCTTGCCATTTCAAAGGAACCATACCGGAATTCACTTTAAGTGGCTCGGGAAACGACAGTAGACCCAAATCTGGATGGGCGGACGAGGATTTGAATCTCGTTCTCCCAAATACGAATCCGCTGTTTGGCTCGATACGATGGTAGAAGTGCGTGTCTGGATATCTTAGACGTCTGCTTACACGCCTACTTAAAAACCATACAAAACAATATTGCACGACTCTAGAACGAGTTTTCCATGCAGTTTCTTTGGTGAAACATGCATTGCATTTTCCGAGAATTCTCTCAAAAAAAATCTATGTCTTCCATTTATTTTACGTGTTAGTTCCAATTAATATCATTTCATAATATTATTTCCAGGTATTTAATCGCCAGAAGTACATATGATGGATAAAAATACGGGAACACGGAGATAAATGCACGCTTGAACATAAATGCAGATGCTAACCGATCCCGCAGGTTGCGTTGTTGCATTTGACCACGAACAGCACCTGTGCAATGTCCTCAATACCACGCAAGTGTCAGTCATGATTAGAACAGTGTTCTGTGTTGTTGCGAGTGCATTGTGTCGGAGGTAAGTGAATTCGAATACAAACAAATTGCTGGCGCTCGTACGGGGGTGCTTCCGTAACCAAGGGAGCCAAAGTCTTGGGTGTTTCAAGACGCACCGCATCGAAGATTTATACCGCATACCGGGAGAGCGGAAAAATGTCATCCTTTCAGTCAAAACCTGGACGAAAGTGAGTGTTGAGTGGTGGTGACGGGCGGACGTTGGACAACATTGTGACGAAAAATAAGAGGACGACAGCTCCAAAAGTCAATGCAAAACTGAATATCGCACTTGTGAATCCTGTCAGTAACAAAACAACACGAAGGGAGCTCCACAAGAAGGGAACTGCAGTGCGAGATGGAATTCGAAAACAACTAATTAGTGATGCAAATGCCGCTGTCAGGAAAACGTAGTGCCGATGTCATAAAACCTAGACCATGGAGGAAAGTCATTTTGTGGGATAAGTCAGGTTTCACATCGTTTCCAGCTTCTGGCCGTGTTTATGTCTCAAGAATGAAACATGGCTGGGTTACCGGTGGTGTTTTGGCAGGCATATCGTGGTATTCAATGGGGCCGGCCTCACGGTTACTCCGCAAGATCACTTTACTGCCAATGATTGAGTCACAATTTTGGCTAATCAGGTCCAACCTATGGTACAATATTTTTTCCCCAGTGGGGATTCTGTGTTACGAGACGACAGCGTCCCAGTTCACACATGTCGCATCTACCAGGACTGGTTTTGTGAGCACGAGGTGAAGTGTCACATTTCCCCAGGCAACCACAGTCACCAGATCTGAGCATTATGGAGGCTTTGTGGCCTATTCCGTGATCGCTATCCACCTTCATCATCGTTATCTAAACTTCTAACTTTTTTCAGGAAGAAATTTATAAGATTTCCTCTTGCAAACCATACAGTAACTTTTTTATCCTTTCTGAGAACACTGGAAGCTGTTTTGAATGCCAACGGGTTTCCGACATCGTAATTTACTGTGTTATTGGTGTTTCCACATTCATGTCCGCCTACTGTAGTTCTAAATTTCCTTACGGTCACTCAACAATGATATTTTACTGTAGAGAACAATGTCGTTAGCGAACAGTCTGATAGCGTTGCTGATCTTATCAAATAAATTGTTCAGTCATAGGCAAACTCTTCCTTGGGGCACATTCTATTCCAGTTTTTGTTTCTGTTGCAAATTCTTCTATCAGTGGAAAATTATTTGAGCGGACCGCATACTTACGGAAGACATTGTGTACCATCTCGGTTATTTCATAACAATGTATCGTAATTAGAGAACGCTTCTCGGGATTTTGGGAAGATAATGTGCCGCTATTTTTTTTTTTTTTGGCCTGCTTCTGCAAGATGTTTTGTAATTCTTCCTCTGTGAATATCGTAAATTTCCATCACAGAATATTCTTTAGGATTCCGCAAGAACTGGATGTTAGGAATATTGGTGTATAATTCAGTTCATCCGTTCTTTTACTCCTCGTATAAACATAGCATGGCACTGGTCTTCAGTGTTACGTCCTCTGTTCGCTGCATGTCACCTAAATATGGCAAATCAGAGTTTATTAGCGTGCGACAAATCGCAGTTTATTAGCATGGGTTGTCTACGAAAGTCAACATTTGGTTTGAAGAGAGAACACGTGTTACTCATAACTTTTTATCTGAAGACTGAAACGAAGAGACACCCACCACGGAGTTTGGCTGTTGTTCCTCTGAACAGATGTCCGTCCTGACGTCACTGCGCAGAGAGCGGAGTCGTAAACGCCATTTGTCAGTGAATCGTGCTAACTCTGTTCCCCGTGTATTTGTGTTCCAACTACCCATGCGCTGCGAGACAGTTAACTTCCACTGCAAGCGAACGAAAGACCGATAAATCAGAGAGGACGTGTTCATTCGGTTACTTCCTCTAGAATTCCCGTGGTCATCCACAAAGTAAAATCAGTAAGGGGTTCTAAATCATCTATTCAGTCACTCTGTGTCCATACAGGTACCGAAAGGGAAGGCAATAGATAAGGCCGAAATACTGAATTCGGGCTTCTGAAATTGCTTCACGGTGGAGATCGTAATGCGACCTCTCCTTTCGGTCATCGTACTAACGTTGCAATGTCAGACATTGAGATAACGGATCGCAGAATACAAAAGCAACTATAGTGGCGTAGAAATTCGTTGGAGCAATGAAGGGCACTTAGCGACTGCAAGAAAGCGCAGGTCATTCTCGTTTTCGAGAAGGGTCGTAAGACAGATGCACGTAGTTACGTGCCCATGCTGTTGACGTCAATTCGTTCCAGAGTCATGGAACACGTTCTGTGCTCAAGAATTATTACGTTTTTGGAGAATAAAAATCTCCTCTATAAAAATCAACATGGATTCAGCAAAGAGAGATCTTACGAAACGCAGCTCGCTCTGATCCTCCTTGAGATCCAAAGCGCAGCAGACAACGGCGCTGAGGTGATGCCATGTTCCTTGAGTTCAGCAAGGCATTTTACTCCGACCCGCATTGCCGTTTAATGAAAAAACTACGAGATTACCGAGTATCTGACCAGATTAGTGACTGGGTTCAAGATTTCCTTGCCGGCAGAACTCAGCACGTCGCTGTTAACTGAACAAAATCGACAGATGTAATTTCCGGGGAACCCCAATGAAGTGTGATAGGACTGTTACTGACTGAAATGTGTTCATATGGTGTAGTAGAAGGCGTCGGAAGCTCTTTAAAACTGTTAGCAGATGATGCGACTATGGATAAGAAAGTAGCAATGCCATAAGACAATATCATTTTGCAAAATGACCTACCGAGGGTTAATGAATGGTGCAGGCTCTGGCAATTGACCCTGAACGTCAATAAGTGTATCTAACATATTGCACATACATAGAACAAAAAATCCACTACTGTGAAAATCTCAAATAGCTCGAAACAGTATCTTCTGTAAAATATCCAGGAGTAACTATCCAGAGTGAACTTGTGTTGAAGGATGACATAAAACAAAAAGTAGGAAAAGCAGATGCCAGACTGAAATTTACAGGAAGAATCTTCAGGAATGTAACTTATCTACGGAGGAAGTGGCTTATAAGGCATTTGTTCGACCGATTCTTGGATATTGTTTATCTATCTGGGACCCCTGCCAGGTAGGAGTGATAAAAGAGATAGAGAAGGTCCTACGAAGAACGGCGCGTTTCGTCACGGAATAATTTAGTCGGCGCGAGAGCGTCACAGAGATGCTCAACAAACTCCTGTGGTAGATGTTTTAAGACAGTCGTTGTGCATCCAGGTGAGGTTTACTACTGAAATTTCGAGAGAATACTTTCCGGGAAAAGTCGGACAAAATATTACTTCTTCCCACATACATCCTGCGAAATGACGACGGTGAGGAAATTCGGGAACTTAGAGGTAATACTGAGGCTTACCGACAGTCATTCATCCCACGCGCCTTCACGAATGGAACATGGAAGGGGGAATCAGTTAGTGGTACTAGAGTACCCTCCGCCACACAGTTAGGTGGCTGACAGAGTATTGATATAGATGAAGTTTCCATACGGTGTAAATAATATGAGGGACGTTCAATAAGTAATGCAACACATTTTTTCTCGGCCAATTTCTGTTGAAAAAATATGAAATTTGTTTCGGGACATCCCGATAGCTGGCTGGTCTTCGAAATGGCGTCTGTAACGGAGCTGTCTTACGAGCAGGGAGCTCTCATTGAATTTCTTTTGGCAGAAAACCAGAACATCACAGAAAATCATAGGCGCTTGCAGAATATCTAGGAGACCTGGCAGTGAACAAAAGCATAGTGAATCACTGGGCGAGGCGTCAGTCATCATCACAACAAGGTCGCTCAAACCTGACCGATCTACCGCGTGCCGGCCGGCCGGACACATCTGTGACTCTTGCAATGCACTCATTCGAGGTGGTCGACAGATCACAATTAAACACCTTGCTCGGCAACTGGAAGTCTCTGTTGGTAGTGCTGACACAGTCGTCCACAAAATTTCATTGGAGTTGTCTTCCTCATCCACACAACAACCCGGATTTTGCAACATCCGATTTGCATCTGTTTGACCTAACGAAGGGTGCATTCCGTGGGAAGCGGTTTGTGGATGATAGGGAGGTTACTGATGCAATCAGACGTTGGCTCCGACGGCGACCAGTGGATTGGTAGCATGCAGACCCTCCCAGTAGGGTGGCGTAAGGCCGTCGTATTAAGCGGAGATTACGCTGACAAACACGGTTTTTAGCCAAAAGAGTGGGGAATAGTACGGTGTGTTGGAATCCTGAATAAAAGCAACCTTGTAGAGACAGTAGCCACCCGAAACGGCTGCAGGAGTTATGGAAGCCGTTTCCTGGCGGCCAAGCTGAACAGTGTCGGTAGACGGGAGAGGTACTCACTGGCAGTTGGTCGCTCTGGTGGCTGAGGTCGACCAGCGGCTTCTCGGGCCGGGGCCTGGTGGCCAGGTAGAAGGCCGACGCTGCCGCCACGCCGGTCAGCGCGAGCGCGCCGGCTGGACCGCCGATGTAGTCCAGGTAGTGGTCCATCTCCTCCACTGCAACACCACACCACACTTATTACTAAAGCTGCAACACCGAAAGAGAATCGTCAAGACGAGTAGAGACGTGGAGGATGTGAGGGACACAGATGTGCATCTAGGGTTCAGTTCTGGGGAGGGTCACAGTTTGTTAGTGACCTCATCCCTCCCTACGTTAAAGGTGAAGGGGTGAGAAAGGAAAGGAACATGAAGAACCTAATGACATCAGCTGCATCGAGACTTTATGTGGAATCAGGGATGAGTGAGAAATGTGTGCCGAACCTAGGATCTCCTGCTTACTAGTCAGATGCGTTAACCACTGTGCCTCGAAAACACAGAATTCATTGTAAATGTGTGGTCTGTATCGGCACGTTCTCCGGCCAACTCACAGCCCCATCTAGCGCAACCTGTCCGCAGTCCCCGTCCATTTCCTTCATACTCGCTAATTTTAGATTCCCGTAGAAGGTCGAACGTAAAAGTGCATCCACATTGGAGAGTGTGGATTCGTAATTCCCTTCAAGGCGAATCAGTTATGTAGGGTAAGGTCGGGTGAGAGTATGCGTCTGTTAAAGAGTTCGCAGTGGCATTTTCTGTACACTGGCAACACTGACCGCCAACGAAAACCATATTCAGTTGGTGCTTTTATAGCGACGCCACCAGATGTACTCTTGAAGGGCTCTGCCACATTTATTGGTTATATTAGGTAAATATAATTTTTGTTTCAAATTACGTAATCTTTAAGTTTTATATCGTAAGCAACAAGCACTATCTAGGTAAGCACTAGAAAATAAAACCATTTGCCAAAAGAATCACCGTTCTGTGTGAAAGAAACCACGGCACGACAAACAGCGGAACGAGGCAGTGACTGCCATGAGCGATATTTTTTTGAACCGTGTGGCTCATATGTTAAGTGTGCGCTGTGTTTCCTCTTTGTTTCTAATGGTTACTCCTGCAGGTACATCCATTAGGCACACAGACGTGAGTGCATTGTTTTGAGCTGTTTCTTCTAGAGCAGCCGGAATGCAAACAGATGAGAAATCCGTCGAGTGTTCGGAATATTCCCGTCGAAACCAACCGAGCGAGATGGCTCAGTGGTTAGCACGTTGTACTCGCATTCGGGAGGACTACGGTTCAAACCCGAGTCCTGCCACCCTGATTTAGGTTTTCCGTGATCTTCCTAAATCGCTTCAGGCAAATGCCGGTGTGGTACGTTTGAAAGGGCACGGCCAATTTCCTTCCCAATCCTTTCCTAATCCGAGCTTGTGATGCGTCTCTAATGACCTCGTTGTCGACGGGACGTTAAACATTAGTCTCCTCCTCCCGTTCAATCCGGATTTCACAGCAAAAGATTTTGCTCCATCAGAAATCACTGAGAGAGCCGAATTCTTACCAACTGAAGAAGGCAAAGGAGTTCAACAGAAGCCCACGGAAAAATGCCACTCCTCAGTTGGGTATGATTTGTCTGTGCAGTCACCAGGAGAAAAAAACTACGAGTCTGACACAAATGAAGTTCAGATGCCGATGTACGAACAGGAATAAGCCTATCCAGTATTTATCCACTGCGAAAATACTCGTACGATCGACCCACAAAAAAGAAGAAAATGGCAAAAAAATCCGAAATCTTGTCTCGGTCTCCGAACAAAATGTATTGTTAGAAAAACAAGCTAAACCAGACGAAACCAAGATGAGGCAAAATACCAGTAACGAGCAACGCAGAATCTGTAGGGCTTATCTGGATTAATCGTGCCGTCACCTCCAGGAACAACCAGATCAAAATTCAAGGAGGAAACTAATGTTTTGAATTGTCCAGGGTGTGGTGAAGTCTACAAGGAGCCTATCACGGAAGACTGGGTTCATGCTCCCAATGGTGCATGAAGAATGCACAGTTGATGTAGGGCGTGGTGAATTTTCTTGTGATTTATGTTAGTGCGTGCTCTTTCATTACACGTCACGTACTCTTACCAAACGATGTCGCTAAGATTACGAACGAGCAGTGTCTTACATATGTTGACGTTTGTTTGTGTTAAAAGTTAGGCAGCTGCAAATGATATATGTTGTTCCTAGATAAACCAGCAATACTTTGTTGTAAGAAAAGTTTGTTTCAAACTTCTCATCTACTAGATATGGACGGTTAAATACTAAGCGCGTACTGTCTCCCGACTTCCCTTATGAATGAGTAGTGTCTCTTCTTTGGAAGATGCAATGTGCATTGTGTCCACGGGACGCAGTGGTTAACGGAACACCATAGTAAGCAGGAGATAGTGATTGTGAGTATTGGTCCGCCACACGTTTTCACTCGTCGTTGCTGATTCTACATGAAGTATCGCTGCAACTGATATCACTAGTTTCTTCCCTTTCCTTTCCTTCCTCCCCCCTCCACCTTCAATTTACACAATAAAGTATATTATTATTATATTTAAAAAAATTATATAATTTGTTTACTTTAGTGGTTAGTACATCGTTTGAGCTTAGCTTCTAAGAAATGGTATCCGTACATATTATTAAAATGGTTGTACAGATTTATGCATGTATGTATGTATGTTCCACATCTCTTCCTAAACCTCTGCACTGATTTCAACCGAACTTGGTACAGGTATCACTTATTGTCTGATGAGAGTCCCTATAGTGGTAAGAACCATGTACCTATTACAGGAGAGGAAGTGAGGTTGAAAAAATAGTGTAGCTCACGGTGCACGAAACTGCAAATTTTATTCATCCTGTATGTTGAGAATGAGAGGATGTAGTGGCTTGCAACAAACTTTACACAAAGTTTCAAATAGTTACGATACTTTTTCTCACTGGCAACCACCACAAAGCGATGAAGGAAAAAAAATTATCGCTTATTTACATCCTCGCTGTTCATGCAATGAAAACTGCCGCATCAAATGGTTCAAATGGCTCTAAGCTCTGTGGGACTTAACATCTGAGGTATTCAGTCCCCTATACATAGAACTCCTTAAACCTGACTAACCTAAGGACATCACATACATCCGTGCTCGAGGCAGGATTCGAACCTGCGACCGTAGCAGCAGCGTGGTTCCAGACTGAAGCTCCTAGAACCGCTCGGCCACAGCGGCCGGCCCACTGCCGCATCAGCCATGACTTTTTAATTTGTTAGTTCTTTACTAATAACCACGTTGTGCAGACAGTATTCACGTATATCACTCAATGTACCTGCAAAATTACACTGAGGATTCAATAGTCATGGGATACCTCCTAATATCGTGTCGGACCTCCTTTTGCCCGGCGTAGTGTAGTAATTCGACGTGGAATGGACTCAGCAAATCGTTGGGAGTCTTCTGCAGAAATACTGAACCATGCTGACTCTATAGCCGTCCATAATTGCGATAGTGTTGTTCTTGAAACCAATCGAGAACCGTTGTGGCCCAATGACAAGGCGCATTGTGATCCACAAAAATTCCATCGTTGAATGGGTGCAAATGGTGTCCAAGTAGCTGAACATAACCATTTCCAGTCAGTGATCGGATCAGTTTTACCAGAGGACTTAGTCCATTCCACGTAAACACAGTCCACACAATTATCGAGCCACTAACAACTTGCACAGCGCCTTGTTGATAACCTGGGTCCATCAACTCATAACAACTGAAATGCGGACTCGTCTGACGAGGCTACGGTTTCCCAGTCGTATAGGGTCCAATCGATATGGTCACTATCCAGGAGACGCGCTGCCGTTAGCAAAGGCGCTCGCATCGGTCGTCTGCTGCCATACCCCACTAACGCCAAATTCCGAGGCACTGTGCTAACGGATACGTTTGTCGTACATCGTCTATTGATTTCTTCGGTTCTTTCAACCAGTGTTGTTTGTCTGTTAGCATTAGCAACTCTACGCAAACGCCGATGCTCTCGGTCGCTGAGTTCTGTCCGTGGTCAGAGGTAATGGTACTCTCGGCACTCTCTTGACACTGTTGATCCCGGAATATTGAATTCCCTGACGATTTCCGAAATTAAATGTCCCATGCATCTAGCTCGAACTACCATTCCGCTTCAACACATGTTAATTCCTGTCACACGTCGTAGCCACGGTGGAAACGTTGTCACATGAATCATCTGAGTACAAATGGCCGCTCCGCCAATTCACTGTCCTTTTATACCTTGTGTATGGGATACTACCACCACTTGTTTATGTGCATATCGCTATCCCATTACTTTTGTCACCCCATTGTATATAACTGTACAATACATAATTCATGAGATACGACACCATAAACACTGAGATGTGTGAAAACTCGCCGCATCAAGCGTGACGTTCAAATTTATTACTTCTCCGTTACTGACTCCTTTCGCAACAAATTTCTGAGGAATATGCCGCTGTATGTATGTACAAAATTATGTCATTGTACACATATAGTTCAGAAGACATGATGTCATAAAGAGAGAGCTCCGTGAGAAACTACCCCATCAAGCATGAATTTTTAATTTGTTACTTCTTCACTACTAACTGTATCCATGACACATTTTGCGGACAGTATTCACCTATACCATTGAATGTACCTGAAAAATTACATCGATGCATGACACATTATTCAGGAGATATGACGTCATAGAAATTGACAGGCATGAAATCGAAACTGCAGGATCAAATTCACTAGGGATTCAGGTGAAATATGTGTACATATATATGCGAAATATGTTAAATGTATGTGAAATGTACACTCCTGGAAATGGAAAAAAGAACACATTGACACCAGTGTGTCAGACCCACCATACTTGCTCTGGACACTGCGAGAGGGCTGTACAAGCAATGATCACACGCACGGCACAGCGGACACACCAGGAACCGCGGTGTTGGCCGTCGAATGGCGCTAGCTGCGCAGCATTTGTGCACCGCCGCCGTCAGTGTCAGCCAGTTTGCCGTGGCATACGGAGCTCCATCGCAGTCTTTAACACTGGTAGCATGCCGCAACAGCGTGGACGTGAACCGTATGTGCAGTTGACGGACTTTGAGCGAGGGCGTATAGTGGGCATGCGGGAGGCCGGGTGGACGTACCGCCGAATTGCTCAACACGTGGGGCGTGAGGTCTCCACAGTACATCGATGTTGTCGCCAGTGGTCGGCGGAAGGTGCACGTGCCCGTCGACCTGGGACCGGACCGCAGCGACGCACGGATGCACGCCAAGACCGTAGGATCCTACGCAGTGCCGTAGGGGACCGCACCGCCACTTCCCAGCAAATTAGGGACACTGTTGCTCCTGGGGTATCGGCGAGGACCATTCGCAACCGTCTCCATGAAGCTGGGCTACGGTCCCGCACACCGTTAGGCCGTCTTCCGCTCACGCCCCAACATCGTGCAGCCCGCCTCCAGTGGTGTCGCGACAGGTGTGAATGGAGGGACGAATGAAGACGTGTCGTCTTCAGCGATCAGAGTCGCTTCTGCCTTGGTGCCAATGATGGTCGTATGCGTGTTTGGCGCCGTGCAGGTGAGCGCCACAATCAGGACTGCATACGACCGAGGCACACAGGGCCAACACCCGGCATCATGGTGTGGGGAGCGATCTCCTACACTCGCCGTACACCACTGGTGATCGTCGAGGGGACACTGAATAGTGCACGGTACATCCAAACCGTCATCGAACCCATCGTTCTACCATTCCTAGACCGGCAAGGGAACTTGCTGTTCCAACAGGACAATGCACGTCCGCATGTATCCCGTGCCACCCAACGTGCTCTAGAAGGTGTAAGTCAACTACCCTGGCCAGCAAGATCTCCGGATCTGTCCCCCATTGAGCATGTTTGGGACTGGATGAAGCGTCGTCTCACGCGGTCTGCACGTCCAGCACGACCGCTGGTCCAACTGAGGCGCCAGGTGGAAATGGCATGGCAAGCCGTTCCACAGGACTACATCCAGCATCTCTACGATCGTCTCCATGGGAGAATAGCAGCCTGCATTGCTGCAAAAGGTGGATATACACTGTACTAGTGCCGACATTGTGCATGCTCTGTTGCCTGTGTCTATGTGCCTGTGGTTCTGTCAGTGTGATCATGTGATATATCTGACCCCAGGAATGTGTCAATAAAGTTTCCCCTTCCTGGGACAATGAATTCACGGTGTTCTTATTTCAATTTCCAGGAGTGTATATGAAATGTGCGTACACTGATAAAGCGGTGGATAAAAAGCTCCTTTCAAACCCGTGGATAGATTTCAACCAAATTTGGTAGACACATTAATATCTGGAAAAAATTACTGTGGGGGTAAAAGCCCCCTATTGGGCCGGGGGTGGTAACGAGGAGACAAAAGGGGCGGGAACAGGTGGATAGACAGAGAGGGGGAAGAAGGACATAGATAAAGGTGTGAGGGAGGAGAAGCTGGACACAATAAGGGGGGAGGGGAAGTGGATGGAGGAAGGAAAGAGGAGGGGATGGACAGAAAGAGATGGAGGAGGAGATGGACACAGGGAGGGGGGAGAAGGAGATAGGCGATAAAGAGGCAGGAGGGTGGCGGTTAGGGCCAAAGGGGGAAGGAGCAGATAGAGAGAGTAGCATGAGCAGATGGACAGAAAGTGGTAGTAGTAGCCGATGGACAGACAGAGATGGTGGAAGATAGTGAGTGGAGGGTGGGGAGGTGGAGAGAAAGAGGGGGGGGGGGAGACGGAGATGCACAGAGAGGAGGGCAGAGGAGACAGACAAAGACGAAGAAGGAGATGGGCTAATGAAATACATACATACCAGGGCAAGGCCGGGCATTCAGCTAGTTTCATAAAAATACACAATCAAGAAACCATTTGTCCAAAAATAGTTGAGCGAAACCTATGTCATACAATTGTTTTAAGAACTATAATAGCAACAAACATTCACAAGTTATTTTTCTTAGTGGAGTATCTCTCCCTTTCTGCTTAGCCTACTTCGACTTGTTATGGTTTATTGGTACTATCAGTGTATTCAAAAACCGTGTCAAATTTGTTGTTGGTAGGCTGCGAATGGGCGGATTTTCCTGTCTGGAATGTTTTCTACAGCAGGTGAGGCCGCAAATAACGCTTGTCGGCTAACCCTTTGGTCGATATTACATTATCAAATTTCTTTGACCAAGTTGCTTTGTCAAATATATTTGGCGTAGTGTAACAGGCAACTTTTGTCAAATGTCGTCTTTCGTTCAGTTTACTTGATCAAATCTGGCGCCTCCCTTTGATTTGATCAAAGAAATCGATCGTCTTCTGTTTACTGCAAACTGCTAGCATGTATAAACACACTGCGAAACGATTATGTGTTGTGGATATGGAGCGAAGAAGTTCGTTCAAAATGCAAAGGAGGTCTGTTGTGGCGCTATAAATATGGAAAGGTGTTTTATAATCTGGGATGAAATAAAATGGTTTTCCTTTTTTAGCCAGGAAGATGAAAAATAACTCTCTTTCTTCGAACCCAATTATATATAGTTTGTGTAAGAAGTCGAAATCACGAAAAATGTGAGGCATGTCCATTGTCACCACTAATGTTTATTTGTTCATTGGAAAGGGATTTAATGGACTGTTGTTGTTGTTTGCCAATGACAGAATACTGACAAAATACAATTCACTGATGATGCAACAGTGGGAGCTGAAAGTGAATAGAGGTTGTGTTTTGTGCTAAACGCAACGGAATATGTTATGGCTGTGGGCTGTGGGCTATGCACATAAAAAAGAAAGCGTCAGAGTCGGACATGCTAGAGGACTAAATGTGGCAGCCTGGAAAGAGAAACTTGATAGGTACCGCAAGACAACGGAAGCAAGGGCAAGGCCAAAAATTCTTTTATGAGAAACATTAGCAGCTAATAGCCAAGAATGTAAAAATAGTGTGTAGGTTCCAGTTATTAAAATGAGCCTGAAATCGTAAGGAAACTCGCGAAACGAACTACAGGCGGCGTAAAGCATCAAAAAGTATTTGAGAAGCAAGTGAGTATACTCAATCAGCTTCTTTTGAATAAGCACATCAGGTCACAATTCATTTTTCAAGTTAAAGGATTTTCGATAGTACGATTACGACTCGGCCATTGTGAACTGTATACATTACACTGTATTCAGGTTTTATTTTATATATTAACATTAGGAAGAGGAGGGATATTAGTTTACTTACATTTAATACTGGAAAAATCACTTCCCCTTTTAATGGAACTATAAAATTAACAGGAACTACGACGGACAGTTTACTAATAGTGTAATATCCCTTTTCGCATCGCTCCAAAGATCTTTGTCAAAGAAATAGGATGAGTATTTCATCACATTTCTTTCTCAAAGAATTTTGATAGTGTATTATCGGCCTTAGGAATAGAGCTGAAAAAAATCGTGTGTTAAACGAAGCTTCCTTTTTTTTCACAATCCCCTGCCCTTATAGGTAAAAAAATAAACGCTATTAGTAATAAGAAATGTTGTTTGGAAGTACCTCATGACTGCTTCCCCTCACCGCTTCCTCCTTAGATTCGTGCCTGGACTAGGTCACTAAAATAACTGACTGAAATTGCGAACAAATGAGGTGAACTTAGCCCCAATAAGGCGCTCTTCAGCGTGTCACCAATGTTGCATTCAACTCAAACAGGGAAGAGTTGTGAAACTACAGGGAACAAAAGCAAGAGCCAGTATTCCTATCGACGTCTAAAGATCCAATATCAGCGTGTGGGTGAGTATGAACAGTTCGGATAATATATTGGTCATACCTCGACATTTCGACTCCTTCAAAACTCGCTACTACTGCAGTGACGCGATGTGGAGGAAGTATGCGACCAGCTTTCCACTCACATTATTTGAAATTCCTTATGGTGCTCGAATGTTGCCAGAGACGCAGATTATCAAAAAAAGTCATACTTTCATGTTTCATCGACTTTTGTCGTATGTAACGAGCGTGGCGAGAAATGGGACTAGAATCTCATACGTGCACGATTTATTTTCGTGAACGCTACGTAACCTGCCTCTGGTCAACTGAATTCTAAGGTAAAGGACTTAGGTGGCATTTACGTCAGCAACAACTGGAATTCACTAAGGAAAATGAGACAGCTGAGGACCATTGTAAAAGATGGCAGCAGGTTAGCCGGGTATAAACCAACGGAATAAAAGTCATCATCGAAATGTTCAAACGATACTGTATAATATTATTAGGCAAGAACCAGCGAAGTCCACAAATGTGAATAATAAAAAAATTCTTTTTTCGTTGTACAAGAAAGTACGTGAGCAGTATCATATCATTGCAAAAACGTACGAATAGCCTGAAAGAATGTAATTTATACTGTTCGTAAGAGACAGTGAGTAAGGTACGTGGATGCGTATGTTGTATGCATTTTAAGTTAAATGTCGACCATAACAGTCCTAGCTAAAACGGCAGAATTATCATCACCTGATTTTGGAAAAATAGAAAAAAAAGGAAGATTACATTCGACGTCCAGTCAACAATGAGATCATTAGAAAAGGAAAAGAATAATAGAAAGCTTTTTCACTAGTAATTAAAAACGAAAATGTTTTAGTTTGATAAAGAATACGATTCTTGTGAACACGTGTGAGCTACCACTTCAATTTCATAATAAATATTGGATGATGTCGTCCAGGATACGGAGCAGCATACATAGCACACGCCCGTTGGGCATTTTGATCACAATAGCCATACACCAACACGATATCGGCCTTTTCCGCAATTGGTAAACGGTTCATTTTAACACGGGTAATGTATCACGAAGCAAATACCGTCTGCACTGGCAGAATGTTATGTGATACCACGTTCTTCTACGTTTGTGACTATTACAGTGCCATCTCTCAAAAAGCGAAAAAAGTGGTCCAACTAAAACATTTATATTTCTTTGCGTACTACACGAATATGTAACAAAAAATGGGGGTTCCTATTTAAAATACGCATTTGATATCATTTGACCTATGGCAGCGCCATCCAGCGGGCCAACCATAGCGCCATCTAGTTTCCCCCTTCAAGCTAGACAAGTTTCGTTCTTTGTAGTTTTTTCGTTTGACGCTTATTTCGTGAGATATTTGGCCCGGTCACGATCAGTGGACCACCCTGTATAAGACAACAAGCGTCTGGGGCAGTTGGAAGATCAGTTACTGCTGCTACAGTGAGAGGTTATCAAGATTTAAGTGAGTTTGAACATGGTGTTACAGTCGGCGCATGAGTGATGGGACACAGCATCTCCGAGGTAGCGATGAACTGGGGATTTTTCCGTACGACCATTTCCCGTATGTACCGTGAATATCAGGAAGCCACTAAAACATCAAATATCCGACATCACTGCAGCCGGAAAAAGATCCTGCAAGAACGGTAACAAAGATGACCGAAAAGAATCGTTCAACGTGACAGAAGTGGAACCCTTCGGCAAATTCCTGCAAATTTCAATGCTGGACCGACAAGTGTCAGCGTGCGAACTATTCAACGAATCATCATCGATATGGGCTTTCGGAGCCGAAGGCCCATTCATGTACCCTTGGTGACTACACGACATAAAATTTCACGCCTCACCTGGGCCCATCGACACTGACATTGGACTGTTGATGGCTGGAAACGTGTTGCCTGGTTGGACGAGTCTCGTTTTAAATTGTATTGAGATATTGACGTGTACGGGTATGGAGACAACCTATGAATCCGTGGACCCTGCATGTCAGCTGGGGACTGGTCAAGCTGGTGGAGGCTATGTAATGGTGTGGGACGTGTGCTTTTGGCTTGACATGGACCCCCTGATACGTCTAGATACAACTCTGACAGGTGACAGGTACGTAACCATCTGTTCATGTCTATTGTGTATTCAGACGGTCTTGGGCAATTCCAACAGGGCAATGTGACATCCCACACGTGCAGAATTCTTTTAGAGTGGCTCCAGGAGTACTTTTCTGAATTTAAACACTTCCACTCGCCACCAAACTCCCTAAAGATGAAAATTATTGAGCATATCTGGGATGCCTTGCAACCTGCTGTTCAGATGAGATCTCCACCCCACCTACTCTTACGGATTTATGGACAACCCTGCAGTAGTCACGATGTCAGTTCCCTCCAGCACTACTTCAGACATTAGTCGAGTCCATTCCACTTCGTGTTGCGGTTCTTCTGCGTGCTCGCGGGGGTCCTACACGATATTAGGCAGGTGTATCAGTTTCTTTGGCTCTTCAGTGTATCAAAGTCGTTGATATTCCTTGGAGCCGCGTATTGCGCACCAGTCTCTTTCTGCACTTAACGATGACGTCAAGCGGAATGCTGTAGTTCTCGTCACTACGCGAAGACCGTAAGGAATGCCTCAGGAAAATAAATAGAACACCTCAGCAGAACGTGCTCCGTTGTTAACCTTAATATACAATGAAGATAGTTCTAACCCCCGCCATGATCATTCTGTTTAACTTTACCAAAACGCACAACTATGCATGCTTGTTCACTTGTATATAAAACTAGTACGGGATTTTCCTATTAGTCAAATGGTTTCCTTTTTTGAAATTCTTACCACCATGCTAGCGGAAAGTTTCGTACTTTCTCAAGTGGATGATGATATTGATTATCGTATCAAAACGTCATTTCTTATTTCCACTTGCCCACTGTAATATGTACTGACTGATTTTAAATTAGGTGTTGGAAATTCTACGTTCTTGTACTCATTCCAATCTAACGGCAGCAGAAACGCCACGAAGTCCGAGGCAGGTGAAAACAAATGTTGTCACAGCTGAGGAATCCGAGAATAGACGTATCGGTGCCAAAATACAAGTCGTGTGGGCAGGCGTGACTCGGGTTCTTTGACCGGCCGGGATGGCGCGCTATGGCAGGCAATAAAGATCACGACGCGAACACGCTTCGCAGCAGGCCGAGGGGCGGGCAGAGGGAATTACGACACGCTCTCCCGGCCGTGGCGGTTGCCCCATGTTGATGCATTGCCCAGATTTGTCCGCAAGGCATCCGCTAAACGAGGTTCTTAATCATACACTAAAAATTACGACCTCTTTGACAGTAAGATATTTTTCACTTTGTCTTACATGTATCGACAGAGTGATCAACAAAGGACGCCCTGATTTTAAAATTAAATAATATGAAAATAGACGTCATTAGAGGACTGCAAAATCGATGATTTTATAATGAAAGAAGTACCTGAAGAAGCGAAACACCCTCTTAGAAAATTTTATAAATGTCAGTGCTGGAAACCCTCTACGTTATTTGATTTTCAAACAGCTGAGCAAAACTGAATGTACTCAAGACATTTCTCTCTTTACTTAATCTGATAATCACTAAACTGACACACAATATTTTTTTTAGCGCAACGAAATCTGACTTTCAATAATCCCTACAAAAGAATGGCCCTTACTAACAATAACCTCTCTCTCTCTCTCTCTATTCGTTTAGTCGGTTCCGACTCTTCGTGACCCCATGAACCAAATCACGCCACTTTTTCCTGTCTTGCACTTTCTCCCGTAGACCTTCCAGGTTGGAACACATTGCTTCTGTGATGCCATCGATCCATCTCATCCTCTGACGTCCTCTTCTTCTAGTTCCTTCAATCTTCCCCAGCATTAATGTTTTTTCCAGCGAGGCATGCCTTCGCATTGTGTGTCCAAAGTAGGTCAGCTTTTGTTTTAAGATTAGACCTTCCAGTGAGAAATCTGGTTTAATTTGCTCCAATATTGATCTGTTGGTTCTCTTTGCAGTCCATGGAACTCTAAGAAGTTTCCTCCAACACCACAATTCGAAGGAGTCAATTCTTCGCCGTTCAGCCTTTCTAACGGTCCAGGTCTCACATCCATACATCACAACTGGAAAGACCATAGCCCTCACAATACGGATCTTTGTTGCTAGTGTTATATCTCTGGACCTTATAACCTTGTCAAGGTTGACATCGCCTGTCTACCGAGCAACAGGCGTCTCCGGATTTCATAGCTGCAGTCACCGTCAGCAGAGATGTGGGAACCGAGATAACTGAATGTGGTCACTACCTCCATGGTTTCTCCTGCTATATCCCACGAATTGGTAGGTGTAGTTGCCATAATTTTCGTTTTCTTCACATTCAGCATAAGACCAGCCTTTTCACTTTCGTCTTTCACCTTCAGTAAGAGTGTTCTCAATTCTTCTTCACTTTCTGCCAAAAGGATCGTATCATCCGCGTACCTGAGGTTGTTTACAATTATTACAGCTATTTTAATTCCTGTTTCTCCTTCATCTAGCCTCGCATTCCTCATGACATGTTCTGCACACAGATTGAATAAGTACGGTGACAGTATGCAGCCTTGCCGGACCCCTTTCTGAATCTTTATCCATTTCGTTGCTCCATACATAGTTCTCACCGTGGCTTCTTGGTCAAGGTATAAACTCCGTATCAGATGAATGAGGTGATCTGGGACACCCATGTTTTTCAGTACGTTCCATAATTTGTTGTGATCGACACAGTCAAAGACTTTGGCATAGTCAATAAAGCAGAGGTACACATCTTTCTGGAATTCTCTCACTTTTTCCATAACCCACCGAATGTTAGCAATTTGATCTCTAGTTCCTCTTCCTTTCCTAAATCCAGCTTGTTCTTCTGGCAGCTCTCGATCTAGATATTGGCGAAGTCTATTTTGTAAGATTTTCAACATAACTTTGCTAGCATGTGAAATAAGTGCGATTGTTCGGTAATTTGAGCATTCTTTAGAACTTTTCTTCTTTGGAATGGGGATGAATACTGATCTTTTCCAGTCTTCTGGCCACTGCTGCGTGATCCATATTTTTTGACATATTGAGTGCAGCACTTTCACTGCATCCTTTCCAGTGACTTTAAACAATTCTGCTGGTATTTCATCATGTCCACTAGTTTTGTTATCAGCCATATTTTCAAGGGCCCACTGGATTTCGCTCTCCAAAATATCTGGCTCTAGTTCTAAATTAACATTAACATCAGCAGTAGGAGCCCTGTCATGATGCAGTTCTTTCTTGTATAGGTCTTCTACATATTCTGCCCATCTTTCCTTAACATCCTCTGCTTCACTCAGATCTTTCCCGTTTCTATCTTTTATCATTCCAATTTTTGCCTGGAATTTTCTTTTAATTTCTCTAATTTTCTTATAAAGATCTCTTGTCTTCCCCATTACGTTACTATCTTCAACTTCCTTGCACTGTTCATTAAAGAATATATTTTTATCTCTTCTTGCTAATATCTGAAAATCTTTATTTAATTCAAACATAGCTGATCTATCTCCCTTGATTTTTGCTTTCCTTCGTTCTTCTGCAACTTGCAGTGCCTCAACTGACAGCCATCTAGCCTTCTTACTGTTCCTTTTCTTGGGAATGTGTTTCTCTGCGGCCTCCTTGACAGTATTAGCTACTTCTGTCCATATCTCTTGCGAGCTTTTGTCCTCCAGCTGTAATACATTAAATCTGTTTTGTACCTCTACAGCATAGGGCCCAATAACCTATACCTTTCATCAATCACTTACCTCACAAAAATCTTCGTTACTCAAACTACTGCCATACAGCGAGCGCCAGTACCGCCAGCTAAATAAAAGATTCTAACTACTGAAGGCACTAACTACTGATAGGCATAGTTAGCAAATGAAAGATTTTGATAGAGAACAAACAATGTCTTTACCTTAATAGTGTTTAAAAGTCATAATATACATATTAGTTCATGACATCCCGTCATACAAATTTCCTTTTTCTGACAGACACACGTCCAGATCGTTCGCTCACAAAACTCTGCCATCTCTCTCCCCATATCCACCACTGCTGACGGCTCACCTCCAACTGCACAACGCTACGCGCTGTTCATATCCAACTGCCCAACACAACAATAGCAAATATTCCAACAATGCAAACCAGCCACAGACTGCACACAGCACAGTCAGTGATTTTCATACAGAGCGCTACGTGGCGTTACCAACATAAAAACCTAAACAGCCTACTTACAGAAGTTTGGAAGTAGTAGTTACAAAGTAATGTGGTCATATCTGTACCCACTGTGCGATAAAGAGCTAACTATGTGATCCTGATTCTCACAAAGGTTGGTAACGAAGGACATTTCCAACTGAATGGACCCGTGAATAAACAAAACTGCGACTTTGGGGTTCTGAAAATTCCACTTGGTGTCAAGCGAAGCAACATTATTTGACCGAAGTCACTGTTTGGGTTGCGATGTGCATCAGGGCCATACTCGCTAACTCACTCATGAAAACGTATAGAGTACTTCCCGTTGATCTATCTTCATGAAATTGGTCAAGAACCAAGGTTTTACAATAAAGCAGAGGAAAAAAACTCCGAAAATTTATTTGTTATTATACCACACGAAAAAAACGTTCTAGAGTGTGCTGGAATTCCCAGGACTGATATTTTACCAGTATCGATATGGAAAAGAGACAAAAATCGTCGCGATTCTTGACTCCCGGAATGGATGAGCTATCTACATACATAATTAATTTTGTACGACAGAGCGAGGTGACACAGTGGTTCGCGCACTGGACTCGCATTCGGGAGTACGACGGTTCAAACCCGCGTACGGCAATCCTCATTTCAGTTTTCCGTGATTTCCCTGCATCACTTCAGGCAAATGCAGGAATGGTTCCTCTGAAAGGGCACGGCCGATTTCCTTCCCCGTCCTTCCCTGATCCAATGGGATCGATGAAGTCGCTGTTTGGTCCCTCTCGCCCAAAGCAACCAACCAACAATTTTGTACGGAACCCTCAGTGCGCAAGTCCTAATCGCAGTTGGCCAATTTTCTTATGAGAATCGACAAGTAGTGAACATTACGTTGCAATTTTGGAACAGTTTGTCGCCACAGAGGAAGTGGCGGTGGTAGCGAGTGTTTCATGCAAGGTGGGGCCCGACCACATCGCGCCCAACAGACATTTCGCTTTCTTGGTGATTTCTTCGGGAATAGAGGCATCACTCTGGACTGTCCTCAATTTGCTGATGAGGAATTGGATTTGGCTCTATATTAACTCGATCAGACTCCTTGGGATTAAATTTGTGGAGCACACTGAAAGACACAGTCTATCGAGACCATCCTATCACGCTAGACGAACTTCAGCCGTTGACCTGTGCGGTATTTGAATCCATTTCCGTTGAGACACTACAGGATGCGATGGCAAATTTCACTATTCGATTGGGACACCTCTCTACTGTGAAGGATACACGTTCCGAAAACACTGTCATGTGATTGCAAAGACTGCTTGTACAGGACGAGTTTGTTTATGCTTGCTGATGCGAGTTGCATAGCATACGGTGCCAACTGTTAGCAGCTTTTGGAACTAGTCTTTCGAAACTTCTGTATAAAATTCTTACAGCTTTTACAATAAGCATAAACGACATATTCTAACGATCTTTGTTTTCATGGTGTTTGGTTTCAAAAGCAGCGAGTCTTTTGTTGGATACCCTGCACAAGGCAATGTAACTGTTTGAAATCTGCAATTGCCTTACAATTTTATAAAAAAGAATCATAATCTTTTTATTTATTTTACAACACCATTTGGAACTTGGCGTTTTTGCAGCATTCTGGTACCCTCTGGTGCCCAGATGTTACTATTTTACATGTACAGTTACACAACACAAGCCAATTTATGATACGTGACGGAGGGTACGTCTGGTGTCACTGTATTATTTTCCCCCATTCCTGTTGCGCAGGAAGCACCACCGTCGGTACACCTGGATATGAGCTGTAATTAATTCTATGATTTTCTTATGGCGGTCGTTCCTCGTCTAGGAACGTACGCTGTCGACATTACAGCAGGAGACCTCTCCGTGAAGTACTTTGATCCTCTTCTGGCATCTGCCACAGGAGTTTCCACAGCATCACCATAACGGTCTCCCGGATGCTAAACGAACCTGTTACGAAGCCCACGGATTTTTGTTTCCTGTTCTCTATCTCTTCTACTAATACCACGAGGTAAGGATCCCAGATTAACAAGTAATACTCAAAATAGTCGAATTAAATCAGTTGGTGCTGAGGGAATTAGATTAGGAAATAAGACACTTAGTAGATGAATTTTACTATTTGGGCAGCAAAATAACTGATGATGGTCAAAGTAGAGAGGATATAAAATGTAGACTGGCAATGGCAAGGAAAGCATTTCTGAAGAAGACGAATTTCTTAACAACGAGTATAGATGTAAGTGTTAAGAAATATTTTCTGAAAGTATTTGTGTGGAGTGTAGCCATGTATGGAAGTGAAACATGGACGATAAACAGTTTAGAGAAGAAGAGAATAGAAGCCTTTGATAAGTAGTGCTACAGAAGAATGATGAAGATTAGATGGGTAGATCACATAACTGATGAGAAGGTACTGAATACAACGGGGAAGAAGAGAAATTTGTTGCACAATCTGAGTGGAAAAAGGGAACGGTTGGTAGAATACATTCTGAGCCATTATGGGATCACTAATTTAGTACTGGAGGGCAGTAAGCAGATTCAGAAGGATGAAGGTTGCAATAGCTACGCAGAGATGTGGAGGCTTGCACAGGATACAGTAGCATGGAGAGTTGCATCAAATCAGTCTTTGGCCTGAAGACCACAACAACAACAACAATATTCAAAATTGCGCTTTGTAATCCTCTCTCTTCGTGTATGATTGTGTTCCCTTACGATACTTCCGTAATCTGCCTTTTCTACAACTGCAGTAGCGCGCAAAACTAAGGGCGACGTTAATTTTCGTATGAAATGTCACTCCCAAGTAACATAGATCGATTAAACTTGGCCCATACATAGAAAGAACTGATGCAGTACAGTAGGAAGATAACTGAAATAAATACGCAACGAGACAAACAGAACTGACATTGTTATTCAAAGACAACAATAACATTCAAGTCGCCACGATCGATGACGGTGCCCTGCATACTATAAAAGGCGGGGCTTGGTTCTTAATAGTGTACGTGATCGCCACGGGCGAGAACTCATGCTGTGCGGCTTTCTCCCATGCTCGCCACAAGGTTGGTTGAAATGGTTCAAATGGCTCTGAGCACTATGGGACTTAACATCTGAGGTCATCAGTCCCCTAGAACTTAGAACTAATTAAACCTAACTAATCTAAGGACATCACACACATCCATGCCCGAGGCAGGATTCGAATCTGTGACCGTAGGGGTCGCGCGGTTCCAGACTGAAGCGGCTAGAACCACTCGGTCACACCGGCCGTCCAAGGTTGGTGAGGAGTTCTTTTGGCATTGCGGTGGTAACTTCTGGATGATTGTTGGTGCATGAGGACGTGTTGCAATCACGTGTCGCCAACGCATTTCACACATGCTCGGGTGAACGTGGAGGTCAGTCGTTTCGCCTTAGAGTTACATGTTTCCGATTGTGGAGAAATTACGCAAGAGATTTATGTTGATACTTTCAATTCTGTCGATTAACAATTTTTTCCACGTACAGTAAAAATACTACAATATTCCATGTGATTTTTCTTGTCTATTGTATGTATTGTCTGAATATCTTGTTTCATATTATGGAATTGATGACCACTGGCTTCAGCTGTGGTCGTTTTTTGAGAAATAATTTGTGTGATGTGCACTAATGCTTCCACTGCAGTGCTTATGAAAATATCTTCTTATTCAATCTATATAAAGTATTACAGGTAAAACAAACAATTTTCTTTGTGAATGATTTTCATCATTTATCTGTGTGTGTGTGTGTGTGTGTGTGTGTGTACGTTGTGTAAGAGTATGATTCAAATGGCTCTAAGCACTATGCTCCCCTAGACTTAGAACTACTTAAACCTAACTAACCTAAGGACATCACACACATCCATGCCCGAGGCAGGATTCGAACCTGCGACCGTAGCAGCCTCCTGATTCCAGACTGAAGCGCGTAGAACCGCTCGGCCACCACGGCCGCCTAAGAGTATGTGTGTCAGTTTGTTCTGACTTTTCAGGCACACATGGAAATGAACGCACGCGATTGTGTGTGTGTGTGTGTGTGTGTCAGTGTCATTGTGTGTGTGTGTGTGTGTGTGTGTGTGTGTGGGTGTGTGTGTGTTCTTCCTTCCCAAGTATTTAGAAGTATTAGTGCACTTGCCGCGCAGTTTATATGGAATACTGTGTTGCGCATTGGAAGTATGTACTCGTACAACGAATCAACACTACCTAAGCTGTGCGTTTAACTACGAAACATTCGTCTTTTTTGTCAGATAGTCAGAGAGAGGGAGATCGAGAGAGAGAGAAGAGCGGGAGGGCTGTGAAGGTAGGGGGAGGGGGCGGGGCGGGAACGGAAAAGAGAAACAGGTGCCTCATCTCTGAGAATAAAGGCTTTCGTCGTTACGCATGCAACCCATTCATCTCAGTCGATAGAAACACAGACTCGTCGAATGTAAATGTAAATGAGTCCCACATCTTGAAGAATAAGACAGCAGACGTTGTGGTAATTTGACTGCAATAAATTTAAGGATGAAGCGTATCACGCAAAATAATTAGCCCATAAATTTTGTTCTGAGTAATTCACATGGTTGTTGCCTTACAATCGGAATTATTTGCTGGAATAAGTCGTGCAAGTATTTTGCATTTGACCTTTTTAACGTTCGTTTAAAGAGGCACGACTTCATACCTGTCACTAGGGTCACAGAATATCGTAACAGTTACTAGAATAGGAATTGGCGCTCTTCACAGCTCATATCCATAATGGATATATATACGATCCAGCGACCTCTCGGTTTCCGGGCACGTGCTTTGCCATTAGACGAACTGGCGCGACACTAGATCATCGAACCATTAAATTTTTTAAAATTATTTATGATCGCGAATTCGCTTTTTCTGTCATTCTCAAGTTATAGCTCAGCACGAAATGCGAAAGTGCATATTCTTACCTCTTAAGAGAACATCGTTATGTTCGTAGAGCTTTCGCTTTGAAATTCCACATCGGGTGAACGCAGAGTAGGAATATGGTATTTACATGAATTCGATAGGAATTATTATATGAAGTGCTGCGTTCTTTTATTGGATTGCCGTAAGTTCGTAGCGTTTTCCATAATTTTAATAAACACAGCTGATACACGTAACAGAGACTTCAGTCACGAATAATGTACACCCGTAGGCCCCAACACACACACAAACATACGCACGCACACACACGCACACGCGCGCGCGCGTGCGCGCGCGCGTGCGCGCGCGCGAATAATGTATTTTACTTCACTATTTCCAAAAGTCTGCTAATGCTTGGCTAACTTTTCGATTCCGCGACTGTAGAAATCCCGTGGTTTTGTGGCGAAGAACTCATGGAGCCATGTTCGGAGCGCATTTTCATCCTTGAAGCTTGCTCAATAGGGAGCAGAAAAGGTGAAAATCTGAGGACGCAAGATTATCTGATAAAGTGGGTGAGGAATTACTTCCCAACACATCTGCTGTATAGCGCCTTTTGGTAGTCTAGCGGAATGCTAGCGGGCGTTATCGTGGAGTAGCATCACTTCATGCAGCCTTTCTGGTTGTTGTTCTTGGACTGCGTCTGCAAGACGTCTTAGTTGTTGACGATAAATATAAACAGCTATGGTTACACCTCGGAGAGCGATTCGTAGTCTACCACACAGCTACTGTTCCACCAGATACATAGCATTATCTTTTGTGGATGCGTGCTGAACTTCGTAGTGAGAATTGCTACTTTGTGTGGGACCAATCATTCCTTTCTTTTCCTTATATTAGCATAAAAACACTATTTCTCGTCACCAGTAACGATACCGGATAGGAATGGTCGGTGTTTTTCACGAGCCAATTGATGACGAGCAAACAGACATGCATATGTGGGACCCGCTGATTTTTGTGTAAAAAATTTGTAAATTTCTGGCAAGATCTTATGGGACCAAACTGCTTAGGTCATCGGTCCCTAAGCTTACACACAACCTAATCTAACCTGAACTAACTTACGACATGGACAACACACTCACACCCCATGGCCGAGGGAGGACTCGAACCGCCGACGGGGAGAGCCGCGTGGACCGTTACAAGACGCCCCCGACTACGCGACTACCGCGCGCGGCGATTTTTGTGATTTTGGCTTACAGCGTGAGCTACCCACGCACCCATTTTTGAACCTTCCCCATTGAATGCAAATGTCGTACGATGGTGGAATGATCACAATTTATCCCATTTCTTAGTTCTCGAGCACACTGACATGGATCATTGTGGATTAATGCGTTTAAACGATCTTCATCAAAACGCGGAGGTCTTCCTGAACATGGAGGGTCACCAATGTCAAAACGAAGACCGAGAAAACCATTTTCTTCCCGTGCTCTGTCCAATGGCAGTATCCCCGAACACGGTACACGTGTTTCAAGGTGTCTTCCGCTGCTGAACTCAAACACAAGGATATGTCGGAAATGTTCCGCTTTCTCCACTTGACACTCCATTTTCTAACACCCACAGCTTTACTCATTATTTCCAGTAGACAAAAGTACAACATGTAAATTCAAATAGCATCAGTAAATATAGGTACATACACATACACGCATATATATATTCTGAAGAGATGGCCACAGTAGATTTAAGTGGGGGGCTGCTTTATATTTTAACAGATGATGAGACAAGTGTAGTCGGCAGTTTAAAATTTTGTGAATTGTTTAGACTCCACCCTAAACTCTTGGATAGAGGTTTTAGTGTGTTCCAGAATGGCTGTCTCATATTTTATTAGGCCAATGATTAGGTAGGGACGATACATATATATATATATATATATATATATATATATATATATATATATATATATATATATTCACAAAATTTTAAACTGCCGACTACACTTGTCTCATCATCTGTTAAAATATAAAGCAGCCCCCCACTTAAATCTACTGTGGCCATCTCGTCAGAATGTAAAACGCACTTCGTTAAAGTAGGACTACCGACACGTGTACACTGCAGGCGTCACATACGGAGTCGAAAACGGAAGACTTTGTCCAGCTTGTGTGACTGGAAGGAGGAATGACCACAACTTGTTGTTCCTCACGTCCAGCCTTCTTCCTCCCAACTGGCGCATGGCATTTTGGCAACAGCGGATTCACAACGTACACGGGAATTTCACATTGTTCAGCTTTGTCACCCCGACAGGCCTCCGCGGCTGCTGTGTCAGCTTGCTTATTACCCTGTATTCCCACGTGTCCTAGTACCCAGAAAATGTCACCGCCTTTCCACGTTGTTGCAGGAAGAGAAGAGCATCTTGTGTGCTCTGCAAAACCTTTCTTACTGGGCACGTTTGTTGAACGTCCTGCGGAACCCTGAGGGCCGGCCGGAGCGGCCGAGCGGTTCCAGACGCTACAGTCTTGAACTGCGCGACCGCTACGGTCGCAGATTCGAATCCTGCCTCGGGCATGGATGTGTGTGATGTCCTTAGGTTAGTTAGGTTTAAGTAGTTCTAAGTTCTAGGGGATTGATGAACCATTTGAACACTGGGGGAACCGTAGGAGATGAGAAACATGTTTCCTTGATCTCACCTCGTCCGCTCCAGAGTCTTCAGGTTCGGGTTACAGCTCAGCACGGTAAACAGTGAACGCATCTGCTGGACGGATCCTGAACAAACGTTCAAGGAAAATTATTTAGCAACCAACGGATTCTCCCTGTTTTGATCCACCTTTATATACAGTCTTAAAATTGTTGTGTTAATCTAAAATGATACGAAGCATATATCTAGATATCAAATTCGAAGTGCTTCCTTTTTTAAAATTAGTCACATTTAAAACAACTATGAGCCACTGGAAAAGCCACTGGCTTGATTTACTCCATCCGTGGCGTAAAATATTGCTTTATGCCCCTCCTGTTTCTGAAAGATACGCAGGTCTTTCCTCGGGTTGCTCGCGGACAACGATTGAAAAGTCTCTCTATTGGCTCAGTGTGCGTATGGAGAGAGGCGTACAACGATTTTTATGGAGCCGCCTGGGGTACGGGGATACGGTTAACACCAGTTCAGGAGAAAGATGTTGCGATTTCTAATACACAGCATGTTAGGCAACTACACAGGAAATAATGGTAACTCTTCGCCTGTTTACGCACAATACGTTGCATTTAATTCCGTTCGGGATACTGTACTGCTGAACATAAAGATTGATAAAAAAGAGAGAAGGAAAGACAGGAATTAAGAACATTATTTAGAAACTGTAACATAGTATTAAGATTTCACAATGTTTATTTTGCATTTCGTTACGAATCGGTTTTCTCGTTTTTAGGCGATCAACAGACAACTTAAGGCTGAACGTTCAGTCCACGCAACACCAGAGACAGCTGCTGACTGCACAAACATTGTTGTTTCGAAAGATATGTGTCCATTTTACGACTACTCAGGGTGTCCCAAGAGGAATGATGAATAATACCTCCATGTATTTGGAGGACGTGGTATGGACCAAATCAAGTAAACATTTCACGGTAAGCGTAGACTCTAAAATGAATACCTTACGAACTGTGAGCAGTTGTTCAGTAGAAGAGACTTGTTTCACATTAGCAAAGATGGACGAGTGTTCGTAGCTCTCAAGGTATGGACCTTAGAGCACATGTTTACCGGCATTTTTTTGTTTTGCTTCGTACTACCACCTTTGAAAATATGGAAAGTAAAGAGCCTGCAGAACACGAGGTTTGTTTTGCGGTATAGAAGATGAAGGTATGCACATAGCTCTTAAGGTTTGCATTTTTGAGTCCATACTTACACTGCAACGCCAAAAAAACTGCTATAGGCACGCGTATTCAAATACAGAGATACGTAGACAGGCAGAATACGGCACTATGGTCGGCAACGCCTATATAAGGCAACAAGAGTCTGTCGAAGTTGTTATATCGCTTACTGCTGCTACAGTGACAGGTTATCAAGATTTAAGTGAGTCTGAACGTGGTGTTATAGTCGGCGCATGAGCGATGGGACACAGCATCCCCGAGGTAACGATGAAGTGAGGATTTTCCCTTAGGACCATTACACGACTGTACCGTGAATATCAGGAATGCGGTGAAACATCAAATCTCCGTCATCGCTACGGCCGGAAAAAGACCCTGCAAGAAAGGGATCAACGACGACTGAAAAGAAGCGTTCAGCGTGACAAAAGTTAAACCCTTCCGCAAATTGCTACAGATTTCAATGCTGCGCCATAAACAAGTGCCAAAGTACGAACCATTCAATGAAACATCATCGAAATGGGCTTTCGGAGCCGAAGGCCCGTTCGTATACCCTTGATGACTGCATGGCACAAAGCTTTACGCCTCACTGGGGCCCGTCAACAACGATATTGGACTGTTGATGACTGGAAACATGTTGCCTGGTCGGACGAATCTCGTTTCAAATTGTATAGAGCGGGTGGACGTGTACTGGTATGGAGACAACCTCATGAATCCATGGACCCTGCATGTCAGCAGGGAACTGATCACGCTAGTGGAGGCTCTTGATCGCCTGTATCCATTCGTATCCATTGTGTATTCCGACTTACGTGGGCAATTCCAGCAGGACCATGTGACACCCCACACGTCCAGAATTGCTACCGAGTGACTCCAAGAACACTATTCTGAGTTTAAATACTTCCGTTCGCCACCAAACTCCCCAGACATGAAAATTATGGAGCATATCTGGGATGCCTTGCAGCGTGCTTCTCTGAAGAGGTCACCACCTTCTCGTACTCTTACGGATTTATGGACAGCCCTGCAGGATTCATGGTGTCAGCTCCCTCCAGCACTACTTCAGACATTAGTGGAGTCCATGCCACGCCGTGTTGTGGTACGTCTGCGTGCTCGCGGGGGGTCTACTCGATATTAGGCAAGTGTACCAGTTTTTTTGTCTCTTTAGTGTACTACAGTTTTTTGCCTGGAATGATCCTTTCTGCCATATCTTTGACCATTTCTCCGGGAAAACCCGGTATATTTATATGAAAAACATAAATTGCACTTTTTTAATGTTATATGGGTACGAAACAAAACTATTCTGTAATAATATACCGAATATCTTGGAGTCTAAACATATGAGTATAAATACCTAAACTCACTGATTGACTGACCCAAATATATTGTACTAAACAAGTTATACAGATACTGCTTCAGCCCACTGAACTGTGCGCAAATTGATAAGCAGGCATTAAGTATATTCATAAACATACTGAAATAAATGCAAAAAAGCTATGAAGTAATAAATCTTGTATTACATACAAAGATTAAAAATATGAGAATATAAGGCAAAAACAGTACACCGGGTGTGTACTGGCACTGACTACTATGTTATTCAGACACAATTAGTAGTGAAAGTGATGAACTGGCAAAAAACAGGAGAAGGGGGCACAGAAGGGACGAAGAAGTCAGCATTTTGGGGAATGGGACACAGATATAGTATTTACAGCAAGCATATTATTTTATTTATTGGTGGAAAAAATAAACACCAGTCCCAAAATCCCGACTTAATCCTTGACGATCCAATACAGTTCCACTATTCGACCCATGCTATAATAGTAGCAGCCAGCTTGTATTTCTTTTTATACTCATGTCTTTAGAGTCTAAAACATTCAATACATCATTACAAAATATTTCTTGTTTTATACCCATATAAAATGGAAGCACTACGGTTTATGTTTTTCGTATAGATATACAATGATGAAATGGTGATATATTTTTGAAAATAATTTTTGTACAGATAACAGCTGTCTCTGATTTTGTGTGGACTGCCTCTTCACTTTTAAGTTTTCTGATGATGCCCTAGAGAATCGAAAGCCGGTTCACAAGGAAATATAATGTTGTGGAACATTAATACCGTGTATTTAAGTTTCAGTATTATGGAACATGTTCTACGCTCAAGAATTATGACGTTCTTGGAAAATGAACATCTTCTCTATAAGAATGAACATGGATTCCCAAACAGAGATCCTGCGAAACTCAGCTCCCTCTTTCCCTCCATGAGATCCACAGCGCAGTGGACACCGGCACTCAGGTTGATGCCGTGTTTCTTGACTTCGGTGAGGCATTTGACACCGTCCTGCATTGCCGAGTAATGAAAAAATTACGAGCTTACGGAGAATCGGAGCAGACTTGCGATTGGATTCAAGACTTTCTTGCAGATAGAACTCAACACGTCGCTCTCAACGGAACTAAATCGACAGATGTAAAGGTTCCGGAGTACCACAGGGAAGTGTGATAGGACCGTTGCTGTTTACAATATATATCAAGGATCTAGTAGAAAGCGTCGGACGCTCTTTAAGGCTATTCGCAGATGATGCAGTGGTTTATACCAAAGTAGCAACGCCACAAGATGGTAAGAATTTGCAGAACGACCTGCAGAGAATTGGTGAATGGTGCAGACGATGGCAGTTGACCCTGAACGTAAATGAATGTAACATAATGCGCATACATAGGAAAAGAAATCCGCTACTGTACAGCTACACTATTGATAACAAACAGCTGGAGACAGCGTTTGCCGTAAAATATGTAGGCGTAACTATCCAGAGCGACCGTAAGTGGAATGACTATATAAAACAGATAGTGGGAAAAGCAGACACCATACTCAGATTCATCGGAAGAATCTTAAGGAAATATAACTCAAGCGCGAAAGGCGCTTGTTCCCCCGCTTCTTTAGTACTGTTCATCTATCTGGGATCCCTATCGGGTAGGACTAACAGAGGAGATAGAGAATATCCAACGAAGAGAGGCGCGTTTCGTCACGGGATCGTTTAGTTGGCGAGAGAGCGTTACGGAGATGCTAAACAAACTCCACTGGCAGACGTTACAAGAGAGGCGTTTTACATCACGGAGAGATTTACTATCTACATCTACATCCATACTCCGCAAGCCACCTGACGGTGTGTGGCGGAGGGTACCTTGAGTACCTCTATCGGTTCTCCCTTCTATTCCAGTCTCGTATTGTTCGTGGAAAGAAGGATTGTCGGTATGCCTCTGTGTGGGCTCTAATCTCTCTGATTTTATCCTCATGGTCTCTTCGCGAGATATGCGTAGGAGGGAGCAATATACTGCTTGACTCCACGGTGAAGGTATGTTCTCGAAACTTCAACAAAAGCCCGTACCGAGCTACTGAGCGTCTCTCCTGCAGAGTCTTGCACTGGAGTTTATCTATCATCTACGTAACTCTTTCGCGATTACTAAATGATCCTGTAACGAAGCGCGCTGCTTTCCGTTGGATCTTCTCTATCTCTTCTATCAACCCTATCTGGTACGGATCCCACACTGGTGGGCAGTATTCAAGCAGTGGGCGAACAAGCGTACTGTAACCTACTTCCTTTGTTTTCGGATTGCATTTCCTTAGGATTCTTCCAATGAATCTCAGTCTGGCATCTGCTTTACCGACGATCAACTTTATATGATCATTCCGTTTTAAATCACTCCTAATGCGTACTCCCAGATAATTTATGGAATTAACTGCTTCCAGTTGCTGACCTGCTATATTGTAGCTAAATGATAAGGGTTCTTTCTTTCCATGTATTCGCAGCACATTACACTTGTCTACATTGAGATTCAATTGCCATTCCCTGCACCATGCGTCAATTCGCTGCAGATCCTCCTGCATTTCAGTACAATTTTCCATTGTTACAACCTCTCAATATACTACAGCATCATCCGCAAAAAGCCTCAGTGAACTTTCGATGTTATCCACAAGGTTATTTATGTATATTGTGAATAGCAACGGTCCTACTACACCCCCCTGCGGCACACCTGAAATCACTCTTACTTCGGAAGACTTCTCTCCATTCTGATATCTAGGAACTCTTCAATCCAATCACACAATTGGTCTGATAGTCCGCATGCTCTTACTTTGTTCATTAAACGACTGTGGGGAACTGTATCGAACGCCTTGCGGAAGTCAAGAAACACGGCATCTACCTGGGAACTATTGAAATTTTGGGACAGCACTTATCAGGAGCAGTCAGACAGCATATTACTTCCCCCCACATGCATCTCGCATATTGACCACGAGGAGAAAATTCGAGAAATTAGAGCCAATACAGAGTCTTATCGACAATCATTCTTCCCGCGCGCTATTCGCGAGTGGAACAGGGTTAGAGAGATCAGATAGTGGTCACAAAAGTACGCTCTGTCATACACCATTAGGTGGCTTGCGGAGTATGTTGTAGATGATGTAGATTATGTGTACGTTCCTCCAAGGGGTGACGGAATATTCCATAAATGCAACACCATTTATTTAGCATGTTTACGCGTCGTAAAAACGGGGAAGCTACACCGTTGCGAAGAAAAAAAGAGCGCGAGTGTGTTATGTGGAGAGGAACGCGTTAAATCTGTGGCCTGGTGGGCAGGCGTCCAAGCGGCGGCGCGCGCTGTCGCAAGAATAACAACGAAGGCGGCCGGGCGCGCCGGGCGTGGGCGGCGCGGCGGAGCGGCCGCGAGGGGGCGTGGCGGCGCCGGACTCCCCTCCGCCGGCGCGCTCGCCCACTGGCTGCCGCGGCGGAAGTACTCTGGGGCAATTCTCGGCGTCGACGATGGGAAAAATAATAGAAAAAGACCGGCGCTCGTGTCGAAACCATATTTCTAGGCCGATTGTGCCGGCACCGACGACATTTCACGCCACGAATTGTGAGTAGTGATGGAAAGAGAGTTGTTGTTGTTATTGTGGTCTTCAGTCCAAAGATTGATTTCATACAATTATCAAAGGCAGTATCCTGTGCAAGTATCTTCACCTCTGCACAACTGTTACAACTTACATCCACTAGAACCTGCTTATTGTAGTCACGCATTGGTCTCCCTCTACAGTTTTTAGACCCCTAACTTCCATTAGCCACTTAACTATTCCTTGATGTTCAGGTTGTGTCTCATCAACCTATCTCTTCTTTTAGACCGAGCGAGGTGGCGCTTTGGTTAGTACACTGGACTCCCATTCGGGAGGACGGCGGTTAAAACTCGCTTCCGGTCATCCTGATCTATGTTTTCCGTGATTTCACTAAATCGCTTCAGGCGAATGCTGGGATGGTTCCTTTGAAAGGGTACGGTCGAGGTCCTTCCCCATCCTTCCCTAATCCGATGGCACCGATGACCTCGCTATTTGGTCCCGTCCCCCAAATCAACCAACCAACTCTGTTTTAGTCAAGTTCTCCCAAAAAGCTATTTTCTTCCCCGATTCGATTCAACCTCTTCATTTGCCACCCGCTCTACCTATCTAATCTTCAGCATTCTCTTGTAGCACTCTTTATTCTCACAAAATAATGAGTTCTGTTGGCACAGGATGTCAAACTGATTCCATATTCTTGGATTTCCAGAAGGTTTTTTACACTGTACTTCACAAGCGATTTCTAATCACATTGCTTGCTTATGGACTATCGTCTCAGTTGTGCGACTGGATTCTAATTTCTTGTCAGAAAGGTCACAGTTCGTAGTAACTGACGGAATGCCGTCAAGTAAAGCAGAAGCAATATCTGGCGTTGCCAAAGGAAGTATTATTGGCCCTCTGATGTTCCTTATACGCATAAACAATTTAGAAGAAACTCTGACTAGTACTCTTAAATTGTTTGCAGATGGTGCTGTCATTTATCGACTTATAAAGTCATCAGCTGATCATTACGAATTTTGAAATGATTAAGAGAATTTATCTGTATGGTATGAAAAGTGGCAATTGACTCTACATGATGAAAAGCGTTAATTCACCCACACGAGTACTGAAAGAACTCCACTGAATTTTGGTTTGCACGATACATCACACTACCATAAAAGTCGTAAATTCATCTAAGTACTTAGGAATTACAGTTACGAAGAACTTAAATTGGAAAGATCACATAGATGATATAATGAGTAAAGCAAACCAAAGACTACGATTTACTGAGAGAACACTGAGAAAATGCAACATGTCTACTAAAGAGACTGCCTACACTACTCTTGTACGTCCTCTTCTGGAGTAATGCAAATGCGATGTGGGATCCGCATCAGATAGGATCGACGGACGATACAGAAAAATTTCAAAGAAGCGCAGCTTGTTTCTTACTATTACGAAATACAGGAGAAAGCGCCACAGATATGATACGTGAATTGGGTTGGAAATCATTAAAATAAAACCGTTTTACGCTGCGGCAGGAATTTCTTACGAAATTTCAATCACCAACATTCTCCTCAGATTATGAAAATATTTTGCTGGCATCCACATCCATGGGGAGGAATGATCATCGTAATAAAATAAGAGAAATCAGAGCTCGCACAGAAAGATTTAAGTGTTCGTTTTTCCCGCGCTCTGCTCGAGAGTGGAACGGTAGAGTAATAGCTTGAAGGTGGTTAGATGAACCCTTTGCCAATTGCGAATTGCAGGATGTTCTCGTACATGTACATGTATATATAACACCGACTTTCATAAGCTGGTATTTTGACTTCCGTACAACGCTACACTCCAGACGATTACCATCAGAAAACACTTCCTAACACGTAAATTTATCAAATGAAACTGAATGGTTTCAGGGACCTGTTCAGCTCCAAAACACCTGTGATGTATATATGCAGACTGAAGGCACGAATGAAAATTGGTACCAAGCCTGGAACTCGAATAACCAAGGATACGAACATGGGTCTTTGCTCACTAGGCAGATGCGCCTAGTGATATATATAATATAAATTTATATTCGATGTACACAAATTAATCTTTTTCAGAAAAGCTTATCTCCTTGTTGCCAATTCACATTTTAAATCCTCTTTACTGGCAAAATAACAACTCGCATACTACTTTTAGTGTCAGGTTCCGTATCTAAAGCCTTTAAGATCGCTTGAGTTTATTCAACTGCCCTCTTTTAATCTTGTTATAATTTTGTTTGATATTACACTTATAATATCTATTCACGACGCTCTCCGTATCATTCAACTGATCTTCCAGTTCGCTGCCATCTCTGACAGAACCATGATGTCACCGCCTAACCTCAAAGTTTTAAATTTCTTCTACATGAACTTTAATATCCTTTCGAAATTTTTCCTTAGGTTCCTTTACTGCGTGCTCCATCTAGGCATTGAATAACATAATGAACAGCCTTCTCTATTTTTGTCTCTATGTGATGTTCTTCCACTGTTACAACTGCAGACTGGTTTCTGCAAAAATTATGGATAACCTTTCCCTCCCGGTATTTTATCACTGATAACTTCGTATTTTTAAGAAAGTGTATTCAAGCCAACATTACCAAAAGCTTACTCTAAATGTACAAATGCCGTAAGCCTTGGTTCGCCTTTCTTCAATCTGCCTTCTAAGATAAGTCGTAGGATCAGTATTGCCTCGTGTTTTCCTACATTTCCCCGGAACACAAACATATTCCACAAGGTCGGCTCTGGAAGTTTTTTCATTCTTCTATAAATAATCCATGTAAATATTTTGCAGCCATGACTTATTATTCTGATGGATCGGTAATATACCTGTCGCCGCCCGCCTTCTTCGGAATCAGGATTATTTTAATCTTCTTCACCTTTGAGGCTGTTGTTCCTGAGTGATATATCTTGTATAAATACTTTGTCTTTGGTGACCCACCCAGGGATCTCAAGATTCTGAGAAACTGTGCCTTATTTCGACTTAGATCTGTCAGAGACCTGTCGAATTCTTCTCAAAATACCATATCGTCCATCTCAGCTTCCTCTGTTTCCTCTTCCCTCCTCTCAAAACAATCTTCAAGTTAGATTCAGCACAACGAAAAGCCAGTCCAAATTTGCAAATTTTTCTTTGTTTTTTTTTTTTTATTCGTTCGATAGTAGTTTCAGGCTGAGCCCTATTTTTAAATCATCGTAACATTGCCATAAGTAGTATTTCGGAACATGTGAAAATCATGTCAAAATGGAACAATTACAGTTCATACAGATAACTATCTGTATGCGCTGTAACTGTTCGTTGCACATCTTTGATGTGGTTTTCACATCTTCGAAAATGCCATTTTTGACTATGTTTCGATGAATTGAAAATGGGTCTCGGCCCGAAACTAGTCATCGAGTGAATAAAAAAAAAGTAAAGTTTGCAACTTTGGCCGGCCGAAGTGGCCGTGCGGTTAAAGGCGCTGCAGTCTGGAACCGCAAGACCGCTACGGTCGCAGGTTCGAATCCTGCCTCGGGCATCGATGTTTGTGATGTCCTTAGGTTAGTTAGGTTTAACTAGTTCTAAGTTCTAGGGGACTAATGACCTCAGCAGTTGAGTCCCATAGTGCTCAGAGCCATTTGAACCATTTTTTTTTGCAACTTTGGAAGGGTTTTTCGTTGTACTGATTAACAGAAGTTGCTGACCTACATCTATTCCAGCATGCTGCAAGTTCATTCAAGTTAGATTTTATTTGTAAGAAGAGATATATAGGTGGCGAGGTCCATGGTTCGTGGGAGCACAGAAACGTACGATAGAATTTAGAAACATGACACAAGATTAAAGTTAGTTTGTAAACACTAAATGAAGATACTGAAATTAGCAGCTGTACACTTTGTTATCACGAATATTACGATAATGAAAATTGTCATTCAAAGGAAAACCTTTCCATATACTAAAGAAATTAGGAAACAAGTGGTAGCAAGTACAGTCTTAAATTATCAATAAAGATCTGTTTTACATACTTCATTTACAAGCTGCTTGGTTCAAATAACTTACAAGTATTCGGATTGAGAAGTTATCGCCATTTTTGAGTTATTCGTTTTTTGTTTCTGCCCTTTGTATTTTTATGTTCCTTACACACGATAAGAAAAATGCAGGATGTCATCTTCAACTTCATAACAACAGCAATCCGGAGGGAGTGTTAACTTAAACAAGTTTGTTGCCACGTGGCCTTGTCACAACCTATGACTGACGACAACTTCCTTCGGCTTGAGATCGTAATTAAGGGACCATGGGGTATAAGATATGTGCTGTTGGATAGCCCACTGCCAAGCTCTTTCCAAACTAGTGTCCTGATTATACAGCATTGATTATTCTGGTTTTGCTTGATTATATGCATGCTTAAATTATTGGATGGAAATACACACAGATTGATTGCTTACACACACCTTGCGAAATCTTTTCACTTCCACTTCTGCAGATAAGGAGGCCCAGATATCAGGCATTTCGCAATGGGGCATCTCAGGTATCTGCAGTTTGGCTTCGGGCGACGGGAATGGAATTATACTGTTTCTGCTGATGAGTAAGTTACCATAATATGTACTTTTTTTTACCGTCAACACAAGTCAGCTGGAGCGGCACTACAGCGTTTATGGGCGCGGTAGGATTCGCCTATGTGGATAGGCTACTCTGCAAGCCGCTTCAGGAGACTTCGAAGGGAGACGTATTGGGCACATCACCCAAACAGTTAATTTTGAAACACGACAGTTTCACATCCCATACATGATCAAGAGGTAGCGTGTATGGCCGGAACGGCAACTTAGCGTGTTCGGCAAGAGGGCCAGCTGCCCTCTGTAATAAAAAAATAAAAAAAATGTGAATACAGTGTTCAACAGTGAGCTTGGAGAGGTGTCATGTGGCGTCCGCCCAGACGAAATGCCGAAAAAAAGGAGAAGGGGAGATTGTAGTGTGTTGGACTATTGATCAAAACATCTTGGGTCCCTTGTTCTAACTCAAAATTTCGAATAAAAATCGTCGGCAACAGCTGCAGAAGGCTTCCGGTAGGGTCACCTTCATTCCACCAACGACAGCTTCTTGCCCAAGGCGAAAGAATCGGCTGAAAGAACTAATGTAGAAATAAGTGGGATACTGAAGTACTGCGCAAAGATGTGCTTTTGAGGTTCTCTAAGGCTGTGGATACTGCGATAGTGGATACCACAGTAGGCAGTGCAGTTGATAAGCAATGGAAATCTCTAAAATGGGCGGTCACAGAAGTTGAACAGACAAGCGGTACAGGAAGATTACTGCGAAGAAAATTTGAGTAACAGAAGAAATTACCCGAGTGACCGATGAGAGAAGGAAGTACAAAAATGTTAAGAAAAAGACAAAAATACAACAATATAAGTCCGTTAGGAATGATATAAAAAGAAAGTGCAGGGAAACTAAGCCGAAATTGTCACAGGGAAAACGTGAAGAACTCGACAAAGATCTGGTTGTCGGAAGCAGGTACAGGAAGCGCAAAACAACATTCGGTGAAATTAAAAGCAAGAGCATCAATATTCTACATGTACATATATACTCTGCAAATCACATTTAAGTGACTGGCAGAGGGTTCATCAAACCACCTTCACAATTCTATATTATTCCAATCTCGTATAGCGCGCGGAAAGAACGAACACCTGTATCTTTCCGTAGGTGCTCTAATTTCCCTTATTTTATCATGGTGATCATTTCTCCGAGTGTAGGTCGGTGTCAATAAAATATTGTCGCATTCAGAGGAGAAAGTTGGTGATTGGTATTTCGTGAGAAGATTGCGCCGCAGCGAAAAACGCCTATGTTTTAATGATGTCCATCCCAAATCCTGTATCATTTCAGTGACACTATCTCCCCTATTTCGCGATAATACAAAACGTGCTGGCCTTCTCTGAATTTTTCGATGTGCTCTGTCAATCCTATCTGGTAAGCGCAGCAGTATTCTAAAAGAGGACCGACAAGCGAAGTGTAGGCAGTTTCCGTTGTAGATCTGTTACTTTTTCTAAGTGTCCTGTCAATAAAACGCAGTCTTGGTTAGCCTTCCCCACAACATTTTCTATGTGTTCCTTCCAATTTAAGTTGTTCTTAATTGTAATTCCTAGGCATTTAGTTAAATTTACGGCCTTTAGATTTGACTCATTTATCGTGTAATCGAAGTTTAACGGATTCCTTTAGCACTCATGTGGGTAAGCCCACACTTTTCGTTATTTAGGGTCAACTGCCAATTTTCGCACCATACAGATATCTTTTCTAAATCGTTTTGCAATTTGTTTTGATTTTCTGATGACTTTGTTAGTCGATAAACGACGGCGTCATCTGCAAACAACTTAAGACGTCAGCTTAGTAAGGAACAGAAAAGGGCCTATAACACTACCTTTGGGAACGCCAGGAATCACTTCTGTTTTACTCGATGACTTTCCGTCAGTTACTACAAACTGTGACCTCTCTGAAAGGAAATCACAAATCCAGTCACTTAACTGAGACGATATTCCATAAGCACGCAATTTCACTACAAGCCGCTTATGTGGTACAGTGTCAAAAGCCTTCCGGAAATCCAGCACAATGAAAATTTTATTGTTAAAAGCAGAGGATACGTTGAAAGATTACATTGAAGGCCTTTACGAGGGTAGAAGAAGAAATGGGTGTTAATGGGGGAGATATCCGGGATCTGGTATTAAAGTCAGAGTTTAATAGAGCAGTGGATGAGTTACGATGAAATAAGGCCTTCGCAATTTGTAAAATCATTGGCTGAATTGGCAACAAAAAGACTATTCGCGTTGGTGTGTAGAATCTCTGTGCCTGGGGACATACCATACCATCAGACCTTTGAAAGAATATCATACAGTTGCACGTCTATTCGCCCATAGACACCCCGTGTTATCTGCGACTATTGGTGCACCAAACTTGTCTCTGCGCCGATCTCGAATAGCGCTATTTTGCTATGTGCGGTATACTTTAACTACGGGCCCAAGCGAACAGGTTACAAAGTTACCCACAGATGAATCGCTCCTTTTTCGCATTACGACAACGACTGATTTGCTGTCTGCGCCCCCCCTCGTCCCCAGCACGCTTTATACCGTACATCCTCTACAGCTAGTGATGTCAGCTGCCCTCTGTGAGTGGTTATTGTAAGCTGTAAGTTCATGTCGAATGTAGGGGATGGTCACATTATTGTGACTGGACCATATAATAAGCCGACCACTGCCACACACTAACCGACGGGCAGTACATAGTTGAATTACTTACGAAAAATATTGTAATGATTACCGTTATTGAAACAGACTAACATGTGTGGTGACTGATGTCTGTCAATAACTGTTACAAACTTCTGTGTGGATATGCGCTGTACTTAAGACCAGAAGAAGTGAAAAATATTTATCGTTATTTTCATTCAAGACACATACAGCGATTATTTATTTTGCAAGAGCTTACCGAAAATCATTTTGCCAGTGTTGAATAATAATTACTGCGGTTGTATGAAAATAGTTTCAGACTGATGATCTACGAAAATCTGACAGTTCCGCCAGAGAATATTCACGGCACTGTCCATTCCAGAGACAGGTTTCATCATTGACTATTTTTGGCGGAGGCAACGTTTTTATCAGAATAACTGATTGCGCTTTTGCTCAAGATTTGAATATGCTAATTGTCTTCTGAAAACTTCAAAAATCTAGTTGTGGCTTCCACCCTGAGTAACAGAAATCTGAGCACGGTCAAGAAAGATTATACAAAATATTTAGTTGAGTGCAATACTGATTAACTGAAAATTGAATTTCCGTCATACTAGTACATTGGAACCAGTGGTGTAAAGCCGCAACGGCCAGAAGAGGATTTGAACCGCCGAATACGAGCCCAGTGCCTTAAAAAGGAGCCACATCTCCATGTCTCTGCCAGTAGAGATAATCATATTCCTTGCAGTTTGGCAGTGTTCAGGATTCTGTTTTTTCGCAAATCGATAAATAACAGCTGGCTAATGTTTTCGCTGAAGCGTCATTCTGCTTTGTATCGGATTTGGTTTTAACTTCTATAGTGGCGCTGTATCGTTAAATTCAGTATTCACAACCCAGTTACTTCAACTACGATGATGATCAGCGCTACCTTCTCAGTGGCATCATGGGGAAAGCTGACAAGAAAGTGATTTTAACGCACCGAGAGTCGTTTCAACGAATTGCATGCCAGAATGAGCAACCAAAATTGTCTGGTGGACTGGATAAGCAGCAGTGTGCGGCTCCTTACTGATGATGCTGTGTTGAATGGGAAGGTGTCGTCGTTGAGTGACTGAAGTAAGATGACTTAGATAAAATTTCTACTTGGTGTGATGAATGCCAAGTAGCTCTAAATGTAGCAAACTGTGAGGTAATGCAAATACGTAGTTAAACCAAACCCATAATGTTCGAATACAGTATTAGTAGTGTGCAGCTTGACAGAGGCACGTCGCTTAAATACTCCATATCTATGAATAATGTTGCAAAGCAATACGAAATGGAATGAGCCCGTAAGTACTGTAGCATGGAAGGCGAATGTCGACTTCGGTTTATTGGGAGAATTACAGGGAAGTGTGGTTCATTTGTAAAGGAGGCAGCATATAGGACACTAGTGCGACCTATTCCAGAGTTTGGGATCCGCACCAGGTAGGATTAAAGGAAGACATCCAAAGGATTCAGAAGCGGGCTGCTAAATTTGTTACTTCGGGAACTGCAACGGGAATCTCTGGAGGGAACGCGACCTTCTTTTCGAGAAGCACTATTGAGAAAATTTAGAGAACCGGCATTTGAAGCTGATTGCAGAGCTATTCGACTGCCGCCAACGTACATTTCGCGTAAGGACCATGAAAATAAGATAAGGGCTATTACAGCTCATACGGGGGCATAGAACTCGTTTCTCCCTCGCACTATTCTTGAGTGGAACAGGAAAGTAAATGACTAGCAGTGGTACAGTGGCCATGCACCAAACGGTGGCTTGTGGAGCTTGTACGTAGATGTAGATGTAGGTCGCCAGGATCATGATTTCAGACAGCAAATAATTACAGTGGCATGAGGCCTGCTTATGCGTAACGTAGGTATAGCTAAATCTACATATATATAACTCAAAAGTCGCTGTACGGTGCATGGTACATCGTACCAATATTATTAATTTTCCTTTCTATTCCATTCACTTGTACGAGTGAAGTTTCTGCAAGCGCTTTGGTCTCTCTTACTTTATTCTTGTTATCCCTAAAGATACACGATGCCGGCAGTATAATTTTAGCACAGTCGTCTTCAAACACAAGATCTCTAAATTTATCCAGTAGGGTTTCTCAAGAACTACCTTGTCTTTCAACGACAGATCTGCATTCAAGTTCCTCGACCATCCACGTTACACTTTCGCATGAACTATACCGATCTTTTATTATACTAACAGAGGGTCTCTGAATTCTTTCGATGCCTGTTGTCAAGCCCACGTGAGAAGGGCTCGACACACTCGAACAGTACTCTAAAATGGCTCTCACTGTCCTCTTGTAGGCGATTATCTTTACGCATACGATACACACAATTTTCCTAATACAAATTTTACGTATCATTCCATTTCCTATCACTTGTTATACGGTTTGACGTGTGTTAGTTGTATAATTAGTCAGTTACTATCGGTTTCTTTCTCTTTCTTACAAGCACTCTTCTTTCACTTTCCTATAGGTAATATCTTACAGTTAACCTCATTTTTTTAAAAAATCTGCCATCCATTACACTAAGTGACACACAAAGGAGACGGTTTATATCGGTCGAGTGCTTAAAAGCGTACGGCCGAAAAGAATTCCACTCGCAGATGTCTCCCACAGACAGCTCGCAGGAAAGAAATCCGCGTTCCGGGGCGTGGCTCGACACATGCTTGAGAGTGGGGAACGAATACGGCGAGTGTGCGCCAGGGACCCACCGCAGTTATCAGGCTCTCCTGAAGGGCTGGCAACGCGCTTTCTCAACTAATAAGCATTGCAAATCGCAAATGTAATGTAATGCCTGTCCGTCCCGCACAGCCCATAACATAAATATCTTCCGTCGCACCGTGACCCATACGTCTTTCTCTCCCATGTCTGCAACGCCTCTCCACCATCTTCTCCTCATTTCTGACCACTTTCTCTCATATGTCGCTTTCTATGTCTCTTCCTCACTCTTTCCACTTTCTTTGCTTTTCCTACTTCCTGTCAGTTCATTTTTCTCTCTCTCGAATCTATGTGTGCGTTAACGACGGAAAATCCATATTCCGAGTTTTCACTTACGGCTTGAGACAGCAATTTTTAATAGCAAACCCGTTCAATAACTGTTACTCAGAGAGAAACGGCCTAATGACTTCTGGGAATTACCAGGGCGGGCTGAAAACTGACATACGGTCAGACGAATGGGCTGCAGTGAGCCCGTAATGGAAATGTAATGAAGGTGGTCGGGAAACATAACTAGGCAAATGGAAGGTTGCTGGATAAACGAAATTCCTTGTTGCATTCCTATAGGTCTAAATCAAAATGAATAGAATAAATAGAGGAGCAAAATAGAATAGTACACATGAACACTTTTAATGCACTGACATGTCTTGAGAAGACATTCATCCGACGTGAATGTCGGATGGTTGATGGTGGTGAATTAGATGACCGTAGTTGATGAAACTTACTTGGGTTATCTGCCGAGTCGTGCTCCCGTGTTGTGGCAATGTTTCGACGATTTTCCTACTCGTCATACTCAGGCGAATTACACTACTGGCCATTAAAATTGCTACACAAAGAAGAAATGCAGATGATAAACGGGTATTCATTGGAAAAATATATTATACGAGAACTGACATGTGAATACATTTTCACGCAATTTGGGTGCATAGATCCTGAGAAATCAGTACCCAGAACAACCAACTCTGGCCGTAATAACGGCCTTGATACGCCTGGGCATTGAGTCAAACAGCTTGGATGGCGTGTACAGGTACAGCTGCCATGCAGCTTCAACACGATACCACAGTTCATCAAGAGTAGTGACTGGCGTGTTGCGACGAGCCAGTTGCTCGGCCACCAATGACCAGACGTTTTCAGTTGGTGAGAGGCTGAGTTGGCATCCCTTCGCTCACAGCTGCAAGCGGCGCTGACTTCGGTCGCGCAGCTTGAGGCTGTTGCCAATGGGCACCACTGTGGGGAGCCGGACTTGCGTATCACGGGGATGTCAACCTCGTCCCGTCTGTCCCCAGATCGGTCTGCCGCTGTGGTTGCCCCGGTTGCTGCCCGCAGTGGGACTGAGCTCTCGCCTGTGGTTGATTGGGAGGTCGTTCCAAGGCGTGGCAGGCAGCGAAAGACGTCCCCGGAGGCTGATCAGAAAGCCTCCCCGGTGCGTCTGACAAACAGGTTTCGGGCACTGTCTCTGGATGAGCCAGATGCAGCTGCCTGCCCTGTTTCAGAGGATCATTCTCAGCCTTCAAGGTCCGGGCAATCGCAGAGGGTGGGCTTATTGGTAGTTGGGAGCTTCAATGTTAGGCGCGTAATGGGGTCCCTTAGGGATATGGCGGCTAAGGAGGGGAAGAAATCAAGTGTGCACTCCGTGTGCATTCCGGGTGGAGTCGTTCCTGATGTGGAAAGGGTCCTTCCGGATGCCATGAAGAGCGCAGGGAGCAGCCAGCTGCAGGTGGTGGCACATGTCGGCACTAATGACGTGTGTCGCTTTAGATCTGAGGAAATTCTCTCTGGATTCCAGCGGCTATCTGATTTGGTGAAGGCTGCCGGTCTTGCTTACGAGATGAAGGCAGAGCTCACCATCTGCAGCATCGTTGACAGAACCGACTGCGGACCTTTGGTGCAGAGCCGGGTGGAGGGTCTGAATCAGAGGCTCAGACGGTTTTGCGACCGTGTTGGCTGCAGATTCCTTGACTTGCACCATAGGGTGGTGGGGTTTCGGGTTCCGCTGAATAGGTCAGGAGTTCACTACACTCAGCTGGCGGCTACATGGGTAGCGGAGGCTGTGTGGCGTAGACTGGGCGGTTTTTTAGGTTAGAAGGCCTGGGGAAAGTACGGGGTGGGCTGAAATCTCAAAGGGTGCATGGCAAATACAGGACGTGCTTGGATCAAGGAACAGTCGGAATTGTAGTTGTAAATTGTTGTAGTTGTGCTGGGAAAGTCCCTGAGCTAAAAGCGCTAATAGAAAGCACAGAAGCTGAAATCGTTATAGGTACAGAAAGCTGACTAAAGCCTGAAATAAGTTCTGCAGAAATTTTTACGAAGTCTCAGACGGTGTTCAGGAAAGATTGATTAGGCAGAATAGGTGGTGGAGTGTTTGTGTCTGTCAGTAGTGGTTTATCTTCTAGTGAATTCGAAGTAGATAGTCCGTGTGAATTGATATGGGTGGAGGTTATACTTAACAGCTGAACTAAGTTAATAATTGGCTCCTTCTACCGACCCCCAGACTCCGATGATATAGTTGCTGAACAGTCCAGAGAAAATTTGAGTCTCGTAACACATAAATACCCCACTCATACGGTTATAGTTAGTGGAGACTTCAACCTTCCCTCGATATGTTGGCAAAAATACTTGTTCAAAACCGGTGGTAGGCAGGAAACATCTTCCGAGATTGTCCTAAATGCTTTCTCCGAAAATTTTTTCGATCAGTTAGTCCACGAACCCACGCGAATTGTAAATGGTTGCAAAAACACACTTCACCTCTTAGCCACAAACAATCCAGAGCTAATAGAGAGCATCATGACTGATACAGGGATTATTGATCACAAGGTCGTTGTAGCTAGGCTCAATACCGTTTCTTCCAAATCCACCAAAAACAAATGCAAAATAATTTTATTTAAAAAAGCGGATAAAGTGTCACTAGAAGCCTTCCTAAGAGACAATCTCCATTCCTTCCGAACTGACTATGCAAATGTAGACGAGATGTGGCTCAAATTCAAAGATATAGTAGCAACAGCAATTGAGAGATTCATAACTCATAAATTGGTAAGAGATGGAACTGATCCCACATGGTACACGAAACAGGTCCGAACGCTGTTGCAGAGGCAACGGAAAAAGCATGCGAAGAACGCGAAATCCCAAAGATTGGCTAAAATTTACAGACACGCAAAATTTGGCACGGACTTCAATGCGAGATGCCTTTAATAGGTTCCACAACGAAACACTGTCTCGAAATTTGGTAGAAAATCCGAAGAAATTCTGGTCGTATGTAAAGTACACAAGCGGCAAGACTCAGTCAATACCTTCGCTGCGCAGTGCCGATGGTACTGTTACCGACGACTGTACCGTTGAAGCGGAGTTATTGAACGCAGTTTTCCGAAATTCCTTCACCAGGGAAGACGAATGGTATATTCCAGAATTTGAAACACGAACATCTGCTACCATGAGTTTCTTAGAAGTAGATACCTTAGGGGTTGCGAACCAACTCAAATCGCTTGATACGGGCAAGTCTTCAGGTCCAGATTGTATACCGATTAGGTTCCTTTCAGATTACGCTGATACAATAGCTCCCTACTTAGCAATCATATACAACCGCTCGCTCACCGATAGATCTGTACCTACAGATTGGAAAATTGCGCAGGTCGCACCAGTGTTTAAGATGGGTAGCAGGAGTAATCCATCGAACTATAGATGGCAAATCATCGAGTAAGACTGAAGTGATATCAGGTGTTCCCCAGGGAAGCGTCCTGGGACCTCTGCTGTTCCTGATCTATATAAATGACCTGGGTGACAATCTGAGCAGTTCTCTTAGGTTGTTCGCAGATGATGCTGTAATTTACCGTCTAGTAAGGTCATCCGAAGACCAGTATCAGTTGCAAAGCGATTTAGAAAAGATTGCTGTATGGTGTGGCAGGTGACAGTTGACGCTAAATAACGAAAAGTGTGAGATGATCCACATGAGTCCCAAAAGAAATCCGTTGGAATTCGATTACTCGATAAATAGTACAATTCTCAAGGCTGTCAATTCAACTAAGTACCTGGGTGTTAAAATCACGAACAACTTCAGTTGGAAAGACCACATAGATAATATTGTGGGGAAGGTGAGCCAAAGGTTGCGTTTCATTGGCAGGACACTTAGAAGATGCAACAAGTCCACTAAAGAGACAGCTTACACTACACTCGTTCGTCCTCTGTTAGAATATTGCTGCGCGGTGTGGGATCCTTACCAGGTGGGATTGACGGAGGACATCGAAAGGGTGCAAAAAAGGGCAGCTCGTTTTGTATTATTACGTAATAGGGGAGAGAGTGTGGCAGATATGATACGCGAGTTGGGATGGAAGTCATTAAAGCAAAGACGTGTTTCGTCGCGGCGAGATCTATTTACGAAATTTCAGTCACCAACTTTCTCTTCCGAACGGGAAAATATTTTGTTGAGCCCAACCTACATAGGTAGGAATGATCATCAAAATAAAATAAGAGAAGTCATAGCTCAAACAGAAAGGTTTAGGTGTTCGTTTTTCCCGCGCGCTGTTGGGGAGTGGAATGGTAGAGAGATAGTATGATTGTGGTTCGATGAACCCTCTGCCAAGCACTTAAATGTGAATTGCAGAGTAGTCATGTAGATGTAGATGTAGATGTAGAGATCTGGAGAATGTGCTGGCCAGGACAGCAGTCGAACATTTTCTGTATCCAGGTAGGCCCGTACAGGACCTGCAACATGCGTCGTGCATTATAATGCTGAAATGTAGGCTTTCGCAGGGATCGAATGAAGGGTAGAGGCACGGGTCGTAACACATCTGAAATGTAACGTTCACTGTTCAAAGTGCCGTCAATGCGGACAAGAGGTGACCGAGACGTGTAACCAATGGCACCCCATACCATCAATCCGGGTGATACGCCAGTACGCCGGCCGAAGTGGCCGTGTGGTTAAAGGTGCTGCAGTCTGGAACCGCAAGACCGCTACGGTCGCAGGTTCGAATCCTGCCTCGGGCATGGATGTTTGTGATGTCCTTAGGTTAGTTAGGTTTACCTAGTTCTAAGTTCTAGGGGACTAATGACCTCAGCAGTTGAGTCCCATAGTGCTCAGAGCCATTTGAACCATTTTGATACGCCAGTATGGCGATGACGAATACACGTTTCCAAAGTGCATTCATTGCGATGTCGCCAAACACGGATGCGACCATCATGAATCTGTAAACAGAACCTGGATTCATCCGAAAAAATGACGTTTTGCCATTCGAGCACCCAGGTTCGTCGTTGAGTACACCATCGCAGGCGCTCCTGTCTGTGATGCAGCGTCAAGGGTAACCGCAGCCATGGTCTCCGAGCTGATAGTCCATGCTGCTGCAAACGTTGTAGAACTGTTCGTGCAGTCCCCATCTGTTGACTCAAGGGATCGAGACGTGGTTGCACGATCCGTTACAGCCATGCGAATAAGATGCCTGTCATCTCGACTGCTAGTGATACGAGGCCGTTGGGGTTCCAGCACGGCGTTCCGTATTACCCTCCTCAAGCCACCGATTCCATATTCTGCAAACAGTCATTGGATCTCGACCAACGCGAGCAGCTATGTCGAGATACGATAAACCGCAATCGCGATAGGCTATAATCCGATCTTTATCGAAGTGGGAAACGTGATGGTACGCATTTCTCCTCCTTACACGAGGTATCACAACAACGTTTCACCAGGCAACGTCGGTCAACTGCTGTTTTTGTATGAGAAATCGGTTGGAAACGTTCTTCATGTCAGTACGTTGTAGGTGTCGCCACCGGCGCCAACCTTGTGTGAATGCTCTGAGAATCTAATCATTTGCATATCACAGCATCTTCTTCCTGTCGGTTAAATTTCGCGTCTGTAGCACGCCGTCTTCGTGGTGTAGCAATTTTAATGGTCAGTAGTGTAATTTTATTAATGAAATTCACCGAGAAAGGCTGCATTCCCAAATACTTGGCAATGTTTCTGATCAGCGAAATGAATCAAAAAATTTTCATGGAATTAAATTTTTTTTTTTTACATTCTCGCTGCTTTCTATGACTTTGGGGAGGTTTTCTACTTTGGAAGAAAAGAGAAATGCGTACATCTCCACAAGCTGGCTTATGGTGAAAAGACACTTCAGTTATTCAACTTGCCTGTATTATGACGACGGTCATGTACTTCACACGAGCTGATTACGGTGATGTGCCATTTCCAAGCTCGTACTCTTATCCTCGTAATCCTATACGATCATTGAAATATATGTTTTACAGTTTATGGTAGACAGGACAGTGCAAATCAGCCCACACAGAGAAATGTTATGTGCAATATATAGTATGCTTTTGTGTTTCTGTGCGTTTTCCAGTACGGCAGCAGCTATATATTTAACTGACTGCACAAAATTAGAAAAATGAGACAGACCTGAAAACAGTGCATCGCCGAAATCAGCTCATCATGTGAAATGAGTGACTGTAAACATGAAAGGCAAAGTGGAAAATGGAAGCGTCTTTTAACAAATGTGTCGCCTTAGCACCCGATGCGGAAAACTTACTGGCTTATGCTAATGGTCACTCGTTAGGAACTCGGTTACTCAGCATCTACGATGCTGTGAAACAAATCTCTTTTGTTGCAAGCTCTTTGCTTTATATGTTTTTGGAGGATGTAGTATGGGCCAAACAAGGAAGCTATGAGCACTTGTTAATCTTCGCTACGTGAATCATCTGCCTTCTAATGAACAAGTGTTCACAGCTCTTAAGGCATACATTTTGGAGCTCATATTTACTATACATTTTTACTTTGAATGATTCCCTCAATACTGACCATACTAAGCCCAGAGAAATTAATACCAATGTACAAGTAAAATCGAGGAATAAGGAGATGTGGACAATGAAGGACAGTAGTGCGTGGAGAATCGTGTACAGGCGTTTGTTGCGCTTATGTATACTTCAGTTCGCGAGAGAAGCATAAAATGTTGTAGTAAATGACATTAATATTTAGTTATCGGAGTGGAATATGATCTGAAGTAAATGAAGAGAGTTGGATTGTGTTGCACGAGAGACGACTAATGGCGTATCTGAGGCAGGTTGGTGACAATTTGAGCGATATATACGTGGGGATACCACAGAAGATGGTAAAATTTGTCAGATGTGTCCACCAAAGTTTAAAGTGAGTTATTCTTTTGGATTTCAAAGGGTAGCGATTAAAAGGCTCTGTTAAACAGCATGTGTATCCAGTAAGCTGTTCGTAAACAGGGAAAATGGTTATTTAGAAGGGCACTTGTACAAACAGTGTTGGGCAACGAAAAACATGTTGCAAAAGTTAAAGTTTAAGCGTGTCTTAATCAGTGTGATATTCAATTAAGAAACAATCGGCCTTTTGTTCAAATAAAAAAACTGTATGAGAGGTCTATACTACTGAAACCGGTTCTGAATGAATTTGCTATCCAGCTCAACTGAAAATCCTGCCATAGACTATATACTAACATAGGTTTGATTTTCGGGAACTGCCGAGTCGCAGCAACCTTCCCAAATTTTCCAGCCACCTATAAGCTTAACAGAGCTTGCAACATCAGTGGCCATCTTCATACTTCACGAGGTATGTGTAGCATACTTGCATGCATCAGTATAAAAGATTGACATAGTGCATTTAGACTGTAGCTACCACAAATATTTTGAAACAATACACAGACGCAAGACTTTTCTCTCATACTTAATTAAACAAACTTTTTTTAGAAGCATTCTCACGGGAGAAATTACTTTGAACAGTTGTTATATTTACTTAGTGGTTCTGCAGTTAATGTGTTCTGAAAGTTGTCGAAAAGAATGTTGCAGTACATAGCCAAATTATTTGTTGTATCTTGTAGCCGGGAGAATGTTAATGAGGTTTTGTTTTGTAGCCATTAATAACATCATTTGCGACGCATAACAATTCTGCTGGTAGAAATTGTTTTTTATAGATGTGACTTTGTGTATCTGAATGACTTTTATATGTTTGTATTGAGTTCAGTTTTATCCTGAAGCAAATATTAGCTGTGGAACGACAGTTTAATCAGTGGTAGATGATACCGTAAGTAGCTGACACCCCAGTGGCTGTAATCGCATAGCGAGTGCCTGGAAATTTTACAAACTTCACACAACTCTTATGTATAAAATTTCTCGAAAATATCCAGTTCAAAGACAGTTATTTTCACTGCGTAACAGCATGATTTAGCAATATCAGCAGAATATAGCATACTTGTGTACTACTAGATGAAATTAATACGCATAGCGACACTCGTTCTTGCCTACATGTGATAAAACCTGTTTTTATGTATTTTGACGAATGTGATGCATGGCACTAGGATGGACGTACTGCCATCTACTAACCTATAACTTATTTCAGTAGCGCCAATAAGCAAGCTGCGGTGTATTTTAAAGTTATACAGACAATTTAGTTTTGGAAATATTTAACTCGAAGGTATACTGTGGTTGGAAAATGTAATGCAGCAATCGAACTTTGGTCGTTAGCAAGTGCTGTTTAACCCAAAAGTTTTATCAGCAGTCCCAGTGCGTAAGTTATGTGTATTTTTAATTAGATTATGGAACAATTATTACATAATAGAAGTGCTTAATGTGTTTTGTTGTCGATATCTTACACATTTTGAGAAATAATACCATTTTATTTTGCGGAAAATTCGAATTTTGGTTTGCAGTCAGAGCTCTGTAATTGTTCTTACATATCACATATTTTATTTTCGAGATGTGGACCCTCCATTTTCATCTTGTTGCACCATTGTCTTTGATGATGTTTCATCTCTGTCTTCTTCCAGCACTATCTTTGTTCATGTTTTGATGTTTGTAAACATTTCGTATTTTGTCGTCCCCCTTTTGTATTACGAAAATATGTACTTTAAGTGATACAAAAGTTACCCGTTTCATCAAAACGCATATCTTTAGCATGACTTGTTGTGTTAAAGCGACGTTGCTGGATAACTTCGCTGTCACAAGTGTGTTCAAGATCAAATATAATAAAAATATCAATAACAGCCGTTTAATGTTACTGCATTGCCAGATACATGAGTTTTGTACTGTTATAGAACAATTTATATATGGCAATCTCATATTGACAATTAAAATGGGAGTATTCTAGCTATCGTTTTGGCACTACCTATAATATACTTTATAATATACTTGTTTTTTTAGGAGGAATTGACTAGGAAGGACTGCCTGCTTAACATGATATATGTGTTTTGTACGGTGAAATGAAAATAGCATGGGGCACTTAATTTGAGAGTCGACAATCTTGCTTTAAACATTAATTTTGACATCTATGGCATCCCTCGCTTATTAGCTACATGAATGTGTATTGCTACCATCTGGCAATGTTTGGCATTATTAGCATAAGGTGGCAATCGTTTTTGCTGCAAGATAAACTTAATATCCTAGCTTGGAGTCGGTATAATGTTTGACTGATTTTGAAATCATTGCAGTCATCGTTTCTTACCTATACAGATGTGTATTACTACCTTTCAGTATGCTGTTACCTCGAAGTTTCATGTAGTTTCCACTGTGTGACAGCAGAAGATGATAAACAACATTCTGAACTGCAAGATGAAGCTAACACTCAAACATGGGGTCACTATAATGTTTGGTTGAGTTTGTTTTAGAGACGGGTTTTTGACGAACTTAGGCATGAGTGTAACATAGTTTACTTTGGTAATTCTCATCGACAAATGCACTTTAAGCTTAAGCTAGATCAGCAGTAGTGCTCGTGTGTATTTTGGAATGCAGAATGCATGGTCACATTACGTCAACATGTAAGTCAAATGCAATGGATCTCAGCAAGACTTATAGGAACAAGCAAAACCGTCAATTAGTGACTTCAGTCATGGCAATGTCTGCATGCTTGTCTTGTGACACTTAACAAGAATCACAGAACAATTAAGATGTGGAAAATAATTATGTGGTGGCCCCATTGTGCCTTGCATCATCTATGTTAAAGAAATCGAACTTTTCGCGTATGAAAGTGCTGTTTTATGCTGCTTTACATAACTTTTTAGATAAATACTTTTGAAAAAAAAAATACTTTTAGAAAAAAACAAATTCAGCTCGTTTTGATACTTTTGAGCACAGCTAAGATGGCTACATCGTGACTAGGTATTTCATTTTAATGACCTGTAAAGTAATTTTAGATGTGGAAATACTGCAACCCACACCGTTTGTGTAATTCTTTGGAGAAATACTTTTGATAATGGTGAAAAAAAAGAAAGGATGCAAAGCATTCACATTCTTTTGAGCACAGCTAAGATGGCTGCTTTCGGGCTGCTCTGATTGGAGGAGAGGTGAACGAAGGAAGCGAGGAGTTGTTACAAAGCGCAACTGGGCTAGTTCAACCATCTTAGATTCATGATATTTTCCTTTTTTTCTGTAATTTCCCACCATCGTGAATTTATGGATTTACGGACAGTGCTAACTTTCATTATAAATTTCCTCCTTTCATCCACCATCTTGGATTTTGAAATCTCCCACCGTCCACCATCTTGATGTCATGCATTCAAGTAACTGATGATGTCATTACTCATGGCATATGGGCAACCTGATGGGCAAAATTAAAAGTGGAAAGGAGGTTAGGGTTTAAGATCCTGTGGACATTGAGGTCATTAAGAATGGAGCACAAACTCATCCTGTTTCAAGGAAGGGGAAGGAAGTCAACCATGCTCTTTCAAAAGAACCATCCTATCACTTGCCTGGAGGGGCTTAGGAAAATCGTGAAGAACCTAAATCTGGATGGATGAACGCGGATTTGAACCATCGTCCTTCGTCCAGTGTCCAGTGTGCTAATGCTCCACCTCAATCAAAGAGGACAAGAGACTGCATAGATACACTACTGTTATACTTGAAAGGAGAGACAGCATTGGTCGTATATTTTTGTTTATTATCGCAAAATCGATTTTCGGTCACTTAGTGACCATCTTCAGTGCTGTAATATATAACTTAAATTAGTAAGCACTGGTGTCAATAAGCTTACGGCGATCACATAGAGTCTAGTTGAGTCTATGTGATCGCCGTAAGCTTATTGACACCAGTGCTTACTAATTTAAGTTATATATTACAGCACTGAAGATGGTCACTAAGTGACCGAAAATCGATTTTGCGATAATAAACAAAAATATACGACCAATGCTGTCTCTCCTTTCAAGTATACCCATTATCTGGTCGTAGTGCACAGGACACTATGGAGTCGCCAATCAATACACTACTGTTGTTACATGTATGTTCTGGAGGTCTGGCGAGCACTGAAGGCTATACTTTGCAGGACATGAGTTAGCACATTGCTGTATACAAAATCCAGCTGTTCGATGGCCCTCCACTGCAAGAAGAAGCCTGAAGCTATACTGAAACCGCTGTGGCAGTTACGGCTTGATTATGGGGTAAAAGAGTACGTGTTCAATATAACGTGTATCTGTAAAAATGTAATTCATCTCTTGTTTTTGTTGAATGTGTAAGGCTTTTATTACGTAAACAAATGTTGTTTATCGTTGGTGGAAATGAACCATGTATATGTGTTATGAAATATAAATAATATTCATTAAAGGAATTTGTATACCCAAAGATTATCTCAGTTGTGCCTGTTAGGGAATTTTAATTCACTGGTTAGACGCATATGAAAAAGTTGTTTAATTTTGAGAAGTGACAGAACTCAGAAGTATATCTCTGACTTTACAGCACTTCGACGATAAGTATTTAAGGAATAGCTTTTTGTTTCAAGGACAGGAAAGAGATAGCACCTGTTTGTTGATGAAAAGCTTACAATCAGAGTACCTGCGGACTAATGATCCATTAACGTTGGAAAATATTAATTTCACTTATAACTGCAGTGACAGAAACCAACGATTCACCGTTTTCGTTAAGAGCCTGTTTCAACAGCGTCACCAGACGGAGACAATCAATAACTGAATTTTACGACAGTTTATGAAAGTGACCATAGAAAAGAATTTTCCTTGCTCTACAATATTCTTTCTCAAATGAGACGAACCCGCAGATATTTACGAATGTAACGAAAACCTCCAAACCTTTTTAGCATCCAAAGATATAGCAACGTATAAACTACTGTACGAGTTCGTCAACAGTGCCAACATCAAGATGCTGATCTGATTCCCTTGTTAATTAGAATGTCAGGGGAAGACCAAAGCTTAAATTACTGAATATATTGCCAAGCGCTACTCAGCAGAATACGGAACGCTCCGCCTCTGAATGTACGTCACTATGTTCCTCCTATATATACGTGTCTGAATACTTGTGTAACTATACGTATGGCTGTAATACCTAAATCTGGTTCTCGTAAAAAATTATTCTGTTCTGTCTAGGTGGCATTTATAGACCTGCTGAAGTATTCAATTCTCTATCCACAGCTTTCGAAACAATTCTTGCAGAGCATATAAAAAACAAGTTATTGTTAACTTAAACCTATAGTCATTAATATGGACTGAATTTGGTAATATCCCAAATGTGTACCAAAGGTGATTTATCATTTCTCATTATGTTCCAGTAGGATCTTTATAGCATAATACCTCTGCCGACGGATCAGTCCTTTGTTCAGCCTGTGTAACGTCGTACCACGGTACGAGTTGAACTAATGTGTACTTTAAATTGTCACGATAAACTGTAATCTATAATATAACTTTTCCATTGTTGAGATATCTGTATGGACAAGTTCCGAAAAAAAGTAACGAAGTGCGGCCAAAGTATATCACGTAAGGAGTAAGTGCATTTCCACTGGTCATTCGATGAAATATAATGAAACAAAAATTGTGGAGCATACGTCAAACGTTTGGAGCTCAGTCATCAACGAGCCAGTGGGGGAAATACGACTGGCTGAATCCCTTATGAAACAAGAATGCGGATTCCAGTTAAATTTTGCATGAGATCCGATTACACAAAAACTTCATTCTCTGCGTAATCGGCATCTTCCTGAGATCTCACCGTGCGAAGACGATCGTTTTGATATTGTAGAGGCGAGCTTTCATAGCGGAGGGCGCGCAGAGCAGCGCACAGACTTAACAGCAGAAGCGCATGCGCTTAAGCTACGTGTGCGCAATTCGGACTAGGTCATCACGCATGTTCAAAAATGGTTCAAATGGCTCTGAGGACTATGGAACTTAACATCAGAGGTCATCAGTCCCCTAGAACTTAGAACTATTTAAACCTAACTAACCTAAGGACATTACACACATCCATGCCCGAGGCAGGATTCGAACCTGCGACCGTAGCGGTCACGCGGCTCCAGACTGTACCGCCTAGACCCGCTCGGCCACACAGGCCGGCTCATCACGCATGTGCCATCGGGATTTTAAATAGGAGAGCTTAGTGACCTCGTCAGTATTCACGTGGGAATGGCTAGAAAACTCTACGCCGAAATATAATACCACCAAGTTACAGACACCCGGCAGTTCTTCAGAATCTTATAGAACGTGTACGCCGGGAATATTTTAAATTTCACATCAAAATAGAGTTATTCCACAACACTTTCCATCATCCATCAGTGTATAAGCACTCATCGCGGTCATCCATACGATTCAGATACACACCTGATACTTCATAACAGGTCGAGGGAAGTCAATAGCAAACGATCTGCACAGGAACCTTGCACAGGGCGACAACGTAGAATTCCAACACCTGACATCAGCGCTCATTTAATGGAGTTAGTGACAGCCGTGCGGGGATGGACTGCGTTGACATTTCTGCGAAGCCCAAGACACTTCAGACTCTGTAGTGACAGGTAGTGTTGACTTCGCCAACTCACAAATAGACTACCACACATCCAAACAAAAGGCCCGGGCTCTACAGAAAAATCCATCTGCAGAAGTGTCACTCCATACAACCGTTCCAATGTCCATATCTGGAGCTTTGATTCTGGCTTGTTTCAACATACACTGACTGAAAAAATATCACAACATCAGGAAGGGGTTATGCGACATATACGAAAGTTGGTAGGCGTGTTTCTACATCTTAAAGACGATGTTTATTCAAATTTAGCGCTCGTCGCATAATAATGGCTCTAGTAGCGCCACCATGAGGGTGCAAACCATATTTGCTTTAAATACACGCTGTAATGGTTGTGAGCGTTTGTTACCTCTCGGGTTGGACGTGGTGAGCTGATGTTAGTCAAGAATGGCTTTAAGGCGACAAAGACGCCATTATTAGCACCTCACTGAGTTTGAACGAGGTGGTGTAAGAGGGCTACTAGAAGATGGATGTACCTTCTGCGATACTGAAGAAAAACGTGTCAGGAATGTAGCCACTGAACACGTTGCTGGCAGCAGTGGCCACGGAATGTACGGCCGCATGAAGAATTGGCTCCGTACAGCGACGTGCCACTACCGAGAGGAAATACTATCGTGTTTGGCGTATGGCTCTGTCGCTTCGTATTGCATCTGCAGCAGCAATATGAGCAGCAGTTGTCACCACACTGACACAACGAACTGTTACAAATCGGTTACTTCATAGACAACTCCGAGCCAGACGCCCTGTAGCCAGACTCGCCGACCCCAAACCACTGCCATTTGCGACTCCAGCGCTGTCAAACGAGAGCTTAAGGTGGAGCTGCAAGGTGGAGGTCTGCTGTGTTTACTGATGAGTGCTGTTTCTGCATCGGTGCCAGTGAAGGCCATGTGTTGGTTAGAGGGAGGCCAGTTGAGGGAGCACAACCAACCGGCTTGTCTACCCAATAGACAGACTGGACCTTCACCTACAGTTACAGTCTGAGGTGCAATTTTTTTTGCATGACGGCAAGAGCACTCTCGAGGTTATCCCACGCACCTGACTGCAACTGTGTACACCAGTCAGATGATTCGACCTGTTGTGCTGCCATTTACGAACAGCATTCCAGACGGTGTTTTCCAGCAGGATAACGCTCGCCCACATACCGCTGTTGTAATGCAACATGCTCTACGGAGTGTCGACATGTTGTCTTGGCATGGCATGCTCGATCACCAGATCGGTCTCCAATCGAGCACATATGGGTCATGACCAGGCGACAACTCCAGCGTCATCCACAACCAGCATTAACCGTCCATCTACTGACCGACCAAGCGCAACAGGCATGGAACTCCATCCCACAAACTAGCATCCAGCATCTGTGCAACACAATGCTTGTACGTTTCCATGCTTGCGTTCAACATTCTGGCGGTTACACCCGTTATTAACGTACCAGCATTTCACATCTGCAATGGCTTATCTTGGACTTTCATTAACCTCTGATCTCGCAATGTTAATCACTTTAATATGTTATCTTGACAAACATATTCCCGAAATTTCATTACTCTGCATTAATTATTTTTTGGTGCCGCGATTTTTTTTCCCGTCATTGTATTTCCCAAGAGAGTTGATTTTGTGGAAGAAATGCATTAAAGAACACGGTCGATTTTTTCCTATTCTCCACTAATTCGAACGTGGCCGTGGACGTTCCATTGCCTCCACTTCAATGGTAGGCGCCCAGAATTCACGGAAGCAGCGGCTGCAGGCAACTGGAGCGAGCCGGACGCAGCGTTGCCCCTGCAGATAGGGACCTGGCCAAGCGGCACGAGCGTGCCATTTGCAGCGAGCGTAAGAGCTCAGCTTCGTCCCCCTGCAGCCCGGCTCCGTGGGTTCAATGACCCAGGCGGGCGCCGGTCCTGACGTGACGGGAGGCGAGAGAAAGCCAGGCCCGGCCAAGGCTCTCTCTGCCACCTACCTCGCCGGAGTTATGCTCCCAGCGCGTCTCTTACGCTAGCAGTAATGGCGACAAAATAGCCCATTATGAACGCCTTGGACTCCCTGCCTTTCCCTAAAACAAAATAAGAGAAACAGTTCGTCTGTTAGTTTAATGACACCCAAACGTCTGCTATCTTTCACTTTATTTCACGTAAATATTACTACGCCGACGCGAGAGAAATGAGACTCTTACCAAGGAACTATTGTATTACTATTATTACCTTCTATAGGTGTGGTGCGTTTATGCAGCTAAATAAGGGGCTGTTTATATTTACGCCATAAATTCAAATGTGTGTGAAATCTTATGGGACTTAACTGCTAATGTCATCAGTCCCTAAGCTTACACACTACTTAACCTAAATCATCCTAAGGACAGACACACACACACCCATGCCCGAGGGAGGACTCGAACCTCCGCCGGGACCAGCCGTTTACGCCATAGGGGTTTCGCTTCCTTTTATATACGAAGCGTCATCAGTGGTGGGTAAATGCTTACAGGTGTATTACGATATTACAATTTCTTGCTATTCTCTTATTGTAGATAAGGAACTACTTTTTGGAGCGCACGTTTTGTCTGATTAAATTACTGTTTGCTCTACTTACAAGTAATTCAACCTTACGAAACTTGCGCTCTAAAAGAATTGTTTCGTTCTTATAATAAGAGCATAAAGAAAAACTATAATATCGTAATATACCTGTAAACATGACAAAACACACTTTTTAATATATGTGTACACATGATACAACACACTTTTGATACAAATACAAAAAATATGTATTACAGGTCACTGATAATGCTTCGTATACAACCGGAAGTAAAACGCGATTGCATAAACATAAACAGTTTTTCATTTCGCTGGATAAACGGACCACATCCCCAAGAGGATGATTATGATAATAATAACAGTTCAAAATGGCTCTGAGCACTATGGGACAACATCTGAGGTCATCAGTCCCCTAGAACTTAGAACTACTTAAACCTAACTAACTTAAGGACATCACACACATCCATGCCCGCGGCAGGATTCGAACCAGCGACCGTAGTGGTTGGCGCGGTTCCAGACAGTAGCGCCTAGAACCGCTCGGCCACACCAATAATAACAGTAATAGTAATACAGAAACACTGGAGAATCGACAGAAAATGTAATAAATAAGGAACTACTTGTTCCCAAGAGGATGATGATGATAATAATAACAGTAATCTTCTTCTTCTGTAGTGGTCAATCCAAGGATTGGTTTGCAACAGCTACAATGGCAGCTTGTCTCCATTCTGTGCGTCTTTCAGCTTTTCTCTTCATTTCTTTATAGGTTTTACATCCCACATCTTTCACGATTTGATCCATGTACCTCAGTCGTGGTCTTCCTCTTGGTCTTTTTCCCTCGACATATTCCTCTATGATTGTGTTCAGGAGTCCTTTATGTCTTAATAGATGGCCTGTAAATTGCACTCTTCTTTTAACAATGAAACTCCAGAAGCTTCTCTTCTCACCTGCTCTTTCCAGAACCACTTCGTTTGTGACCTTGTCGATGAGCATGCGTCTATAGCACCACATTTCAAAAGAATTTAGCTTCTGGTCTTCCTCTGTCCCGAGAGTCCATGTTTCACACCCATAGCATGCCACACTCCACACATATGATTTCAAAAATCTTTTCCTGATTTCAAGGCTGATGCTCTTAGATGTTAATACGTCTTTCTTCTTGTTAAAAGCAGCCTTTGCTTGAGCTCTTCTACTTCTCACTTCTGCCTTGCTCCTTCCATCCCTGGTAATATTACTGCCCAGATAAGTAAATTTATCAACTTGTTCAAGCAGTTCATTGCCTACATGAACTTGGACTTTCACTTGATCTTCTTTGTCGCATGCCATAACTTTTGTTTTTGCTTTATTAATTCTCATATTATATTCTTCACCCATAACTTTATCCATTCTATTCAGTTGGACTACAAGATCTTCTTCACTTTCAGCCAGGACAGCTATATCATTGGCATATCTTATCATATCTATTCGTTGGCCATGAATTACTACAACTGTCTGTGAATTTTCCCTTACTTTTTTCAGCGCCTCTTCAATGTATGCGTTAATGATAACAGGGGATAGTGCGCAACAGTAATAGTAATATAGAAACAGTGGAGGATCGACAGGAAATGTAACAAATAAGGAACTATTTGTTACAATAGATGGGGCCTTCAATAAGCTTACAATGGAAGATATAAAAAAAAGTACACCTACTGGAAGTCATACAATAACATTTTTTTTATATACACTACTGGCCATTAAAAGTGCTACACCAGGAACAAATGCAGATGATAAACGGGTATTCATTGGACAAATATATTATACTCGAACTGACATGTAATTGCATTTTCACGCAATTTGGGTACATAGATCCTGAGAAATCAGTACCCAGAACAACCACCTCTGGCCGTAATAACGGCCTTGATACGCCTGGGCATTGAGTCAAACAGAGCTTGGATGGCGTGTTCAGGTACAACTGCCCATGTAGCTTCAACACGATACCACAGTTCATCAAGAGTAGTGACTGGCGCATTGTGACGAGCCAGTTGCTCGGCCACCATTGAGCAGACGTTTTCAATTGGTGAGAAATCTGGAGAATGTGCTGGCCAGGGCAACAGTCGAACATTTTCTGTATCCAGAAAGGCCCGTACAGGACCTGCAACATGCGGTCGTGCATTATCCTGCTGAAATGTAGGGTTTCGCAGGGATCGAATGAAGGGTAGAGCCACGGATAGTAATACATCTGAAATGTAACGTCCACTGTTCAAAGTGCCGTCAATGCGAACAAGAAGTGACCAAGAAGTGTAACCAATGGCATCCCATACCATCACGCCGGGTGATAGGCCAGTATGGCGATGACGAATACACACTTCCAATGTGCGTTCACTGCGATGTCGCCAAACACGGATGCGGCCATCATGATGCTGTAAACAGAACCTAGATTCATCCGAAAGAATGACGTTTTGCCATTCGTGCAACCAGGTTCGTCGTTGAGTACACCATCGCAGGCGCTCCTGTCTGTGATGCAACGTCAAGGGTAACCGCAGCCATGGTCTCCGAGCTGATAGTCCATGCTGTTGCAAACGTCGTCGAACTGTTCGTGCAGATGGTTGTTGTCTTGCAAACGTCCCCATCTGTTGACTCAGGGATCGAGACGTGACTGCACGATCCGCTACAGCCATGCGGATAAGATGCCTGTCATCTCGACTGCTAGTGATAAGAGGCCGTTGGGCCGGCCAGAGTGGCCGAGCGGTTCTAAGCGCTACAGACTGGAACCGCGCGACCGCTACGGCCGCAGGTTCGAATCCTGCCTCGGACATGGATGTGTGTGATGTCCTTAGGTTAGTTAGGTTTAAGTAGTTCTAAGTCTAGGGGACTGATGACCTCAGAAGTTAAGTTCCATAGTGCTCAGAGCCATTTGAACCATTTTTTTTTTGAGGCCGTTGGGGTCCAACACGGCGTTCCGTATTACCCTCCTCAACGCACCGATGCCATATTCTGCCAACAGTCATTGGATCTCGACCAACGCGAGCAGCTATGTCGAGATACGATAAATTGCAATCGCGATAGGCTAATATCCGACCCTTATCAAAGTCGGAAACGTGATGGTACGCATTTCTCCTCCTTACACGAGGCATCACAACAATGTTTCACCAGGCAACGCCGGTCAACTGCTGTTTGTGTATGAGAAATCGGATGGAAACTTTCCTCATGTCAGCACGTTGTAGGTGTCACTACCGGCGCCAACCTTGAGTGAATGCTCTGAAAAGCTAATCATTTGCATATCACAACATCTTCTTCCTGTCGGTTAAACTTCGCGTCTGTAGCACGTCATCTTCGTGGTGTAACAATTTTAATGGCCAGTACTGTACATGTTACAAACAATACGCTTGAGAATCATTCTAGATACAGATGTCACCCTTTCGTTTAAGAGCACGAAGCTAAACATGAAATTGCTAGCCTTCCGTGTTAGATACCGTAAGAGCTGTCATCTTCTCACCAGCAATGTTTTAATTTCATTGCAGACTCCTCTGTCTTATAGTTTTGTAATGAATTGTTGCCACTATTGACTTGATGGCCGGTGCACTATCTGTATTTTACAATAATTACTCAACCATAATATACGGCAGTTAGGGTCTGCCTGTATTTGCGGCAGTGGCGTTCCCTACCATTTTTATAATGCGTTGTTTTTCATATGGTTTATCATCCAGGTGTGTAAAATTCCTTCATGTACCTGAGTGATAGTGGATGATGTCTTTTGAACGGACTAGTTTACTAAAGCAGATAGAATGGAACAGTGTTCTTAGAGTCTTGCCCGTTACATAAATCACGTACTTATTTTGAGCTGTACGCTTGAACCTAATTTTACAATTTCGGCAGAGACTATTCCTTAAGCGAATTTTTTGTCTAGGCCAATATTATTACTGTTGGAAGATATAAAAAAGGACATTTAACAAATTTACTAATGACCAAAAGAAATTAGGTTCGTTTCTCAAAGAATATTATCTCGTATTTAACCTGACTTTTGCCTCTGGCTGATGTGCCGAGTCTAACCATGTTAATGTATAGGTACCAATCTATAAGGGTAAGGTAAACCATCAGAATACGTATAATTGGACCACGTCTAACATCTCATAGAGCTGAAATATCTGAAGTTGCACGCATTATTCCACTGTCAGCTGCAACAGTTTTCGATGGAACTGTACGAAGAATATGAGACCTCATGCACTCTAATTGTAAAAAATAAATAAAAAAAGAAAAAGCGATACACCACGAAAGAATTATCCGAATGCGACAGAAAGCAATAGATGTGTTGTTCATGTACAGACAAACAAATTATTACAATTTCAGAAAAACTGGAGGATTTCTTCAAGAGAAGGAACTGCAAAAACTGAGTAACTCAATAACGTTGGTCCACCTCTGGCCCTTATGCAATCAGTTACTCGGCTTGGCATTGATTTACAGAATTATTGGACGTCTAGCTGAGAGATATAGTGCCAAATTCTATCCCGTTGGTCCATTAGATCGCTAAAATCCCCGAGCTGGTTCGAGAATCCTGCTCTTAGTGTTCCACACGCGTTCGCAATTGGAGAGACATCTGGCGACCTTGCTGGCCAATTTATGGTTTGGCAAGCACGAAAACAAGCAACAGAATTTTCGCCGTGTGCGGAAGGGCATTATCTTGCTGGGCGTGTTACCGGTTTCATATTTCAATATCTCAAAACGAAAAAAAATTTCAACGCCGTTTAATTACCCATGGTGCACTGAAGACATATAATTTTTATCTGCTACAAATTGTAGGCATATATACAGAAGCAGACAGTTTCACAGATTTTCTACAATGCGATTTTCTTTTTAAAGGTATCCCCATCAAATCCGAAATAAGTTGTTTCTCTCCTTGCAATGTCTTACTGTGGGTAGTGTTCAGTCACGTCAACTTAAAATGCGAGGTCTGCAATCCGTGCCGCATGTTCTTGTTTTCGTTCCTGTACTCCTTTTTCCTACACAGATTCAACAACAGAGGGTTTTTAAATCGCAAAATCGTTCCAGGCATGCCCCTTCATTTTACCGACGTGCTTTGCAGTAATGCACGTCGAAGGATGTATGCAACTTGCTCACAAATTGATATTCATGCAAGTATCGATGGCAAATGCAAAATTATAAACTTTGGAGGCCGATGGATGTATCTGTGACGCTGCAGCGCAATTTCACCGTGCAGCTGGCAAGGACAAGAAACAGGGGACGTGTAGATGCCGGGGCATAAAGTCTTGGGAATTTCATTCCATGTACCCAGTTGGACTGTAACAATGACCCGCAGACAGGCATGTGAATAGTATGCGCGGATGACAGCATTTGAGAGAGGACGTCTAGTTGGGCTCAGAGAAGTCGGTTGGAGTAACCGGGGGATCGCCAGTCATTTGAATAGGAACGATGCCAATATTCGACGATGTTGGAAGGAATGGGTAAACCATGACCGAACCAGCGACAAGAAGGAATCGGTCGACGTAGAGAGACATCTGAACGAGGGGACCGAGTAATCGTCAGGGCCGCGCGGAGTGGCCGCGCGATTCGAGGCGCCATGTCACGGACTGCGCGGCCCCTCCCACCGGAGGTTCGAGTCCTCCCTCGGCCATGGGTCTGTATGTTGTTCCTAGCGTAGGTTAGTTTAAGTAGTGTGCAAGCCTAGGGACCGATGACCTCTGCAGTTTTACGAACTCACACACACAGTAATCCTCAGAAGGGCACTCAGAGCCCAGGATTCATGACTATCATCGATCCGATGTGCAACTGGTGCTTAGTGACCACCAGGATCCTTGACATGTGGCTTACAGAAAGGGGGCTGAGTTCATAGCACCTATTTCTCCGGCTGTCATTGATCTTTGTATACCAACAAGCCCGTTTGTTGTGGTGCCGGGCACATCCGACCTTGAATCTCATTCACTGGAGAAGAATTATCGTCAGTGATGAGTATCGCTTCGAACTTAGCCCCGATGACCAGTGAAGACGTTTCTGGAGACGCCCCGGACAGCTGTGCGATACCAACATGATGGTTGCCCGCATATCATACGCAATGCGACAGCATCGCGATTTAAATACAGCACATTCGCAGTCTCCCCCTCTTCCCCCTCTCCCACTCAGACAGCACGGCGTGGCGGTTGGTGTAGCGTGCAGCCACACCGAGCACAATGGCATTCGAATCAGGGCATGGCTCATGAATCGAATTGTCGCCTGCCCCTGATTTATAGTACAGGGTGATTCAAAAAGAATACCACAACTTTAAAAATGTGTATTTAATGAAAGAAACATAATATAACCATCTGCTATACATCATTACAAAGAGTATTTAAAAAGGTTTTTTTTCATTCAGAAACAAGTTCAGAGATGTTCAATATGGCCCCCTCCAGACACTCGAGCAATATCAACCCGATACTCCAACTCGTTCCACACTCTCTGTAGCATATCAGGCGTAACAGTTTGGATACCTGCTGTTATTTCTCGTTTCAAATCATCAATGGTGGCTGGGAGAGGTGGCCGAAACACCATATCCTTAACATACCCCCATAAGAAAAAATCGCAGGGGGTAAGATCAGGGCTTCTTGGAGGCCAGTGATGAAGTGCTCTGTCACGGGCTGCCTGGCGGCCGATCCATCGCCTCGGGTAGTTGACGTTCAGGTAGTTATGGACAGATAAGTGCCAATGTGGTGGCACTCCATCCTACTTCATCACTAAACACAATCTTTGAAACGAAAGATTCATCTGTTTCCATTTGAGCAAGGATAAAATCACAGAAATCTATTCTTTTAATCTTATCAGCTGCAGACAGTGCTTGAACCAATTTCAGACGATAAGGTTTCATAACTAACCTTTTTCGTAGGACTCTCCATACAGTTGCTTGTGGGATTTGCAACTCTCTCCTAGCTCTGCGAGACGATTTTCCTGGGCTGCGAACAAATGCTTGCTGGATGCATGCTACATTTTCATCACTCGTTCTCGGCCGTCCAGAACTTTTCCCTTTGCACAAACACCCATTCTCTGTAAACTGTTTATACCAACGTTTAATACACCACCTACCAGGAGGTTTAACACCATACTTCGTTCGAAATGCACGCTGAACAACTGTCGTCGATTCACTTCTGCCGTACTCAATAACACAAAAAGCTTTCTGTTGAGCGGTCGCCATCTTAGCATCAACTGACGCTGACGCCAAGTCAACAGCGCCTCAAGCGAACAAATGTACAACTAAATGAAACTTTATAGCTCCCTTAATTTGCCGACAGATAGTGCTTAGCTCTGCCTTTTGTCGTTGCAGAATTTTAATTTCCTAAAGTTGTGGTATTCTTTTTGAATCGCCCTGTATATCATTCATGAACAAATCTGGATGACAGTGTAAAGTTAAAAGGGAGGTCACAAACGAAAACCCCACGTGTTGCCACTGGAGTAAATAGAATTTATTTTCTTGTATCAGACGTCCACAGATCCGACTCGGCCGGCCGAAGTGGCCGAGCGGTTCTAGGCGCTACAGTCTGGAACCGCGCGACCGCTACGGTCGCAGGTTCGAATCCTGCCTCGGGCATGGATGTGTGTGGTTTCCTTAGGTTATTTAGGTTTGAGTAGTTCTAAGTTCTAGGGGACTGATGACCTCAGCAGTTAAGTCCCATAGTGCTCAGAGCCATTTGAACCATTTTTTAGATCCGACTCGTTATTGACGAACAATACCTTTAGCAAGTTGATCTTTCCGTATTATAATATGAAACCTCTGTCCACATAGTAAATGGTCGCTCATGAAGGCGCTCTCACAATAACCGGAAAATAGCTGTGCTAACCACTGAGGATCACTCACTGTTGACTTCATAAACGCAACACTTTGAAACTTCAGCTCCATCCCACAGGATCCACGATTCTCGTCTTGTCGTTTGGAGGTGCCAGCTCATTCCTAATTTCACGATCTACCAAGATCGCTTCACGAAGTTACTTTCAAAGGCAGGCTTTTCGGTCAATCAGCCTCAATAGCAGAATGTGGTCTCTTCAAGTAGCCATTTCCAGCTGACACTCATAGTACTTGTTGTTTCCTGCTGACAATTTCAGAATGTTGTTTCTCAGACGGTATCAGCAAATTCTTCATTTCTGTGGCTATATTGTCCATAGTTGCTTTATAATTATTTAAGCTATTTGAAACGTATCTTTGCAAGATCTAGAGGTTGGTCACCAAACGTGAGTCGTTTTCCTGATGTAAAACATCATCAGTGTTCTACAGTGAAATGTATTCACAATTATACTTGGTTTCTAGATCTAAAAACAACTCTCTACAAAAGATGTTGATTTTACTTAAGGTATTTCGCGTCCGATTTTCGCTCACATCAGGAAACGTGGACAGGTTGCACGTTTTTTGAGATATTCCTCGTTTGGCTCTGCTGTTTTCTATTTAATCTCACATTACTTTTCACAGCTATACTTTTCTTGATGTGAAATACGATTCAGTGTAGCGCCACTACTGTTTGTTTGCATCCTTCTAACTAAGCATGTGTCTGTGTGTTTTTGTGTAAGTGGTGTTGCCAACTTAACCGCTCTTTTTTCATTGTTCGAAACGTATTCTCTTCTTCTGTGAATCGTCAGATGTGTATTACGTCGTTTAGTTAGGTTAGTTTGTCATATGAAATTCTATGCTCCAGAGACATGTTAAGTCTCAACTTCATCTACGATAGCGAATACAGTCCGCAGTAATGAATTAAAATTTGTGCGAAGGCCGAGATTCTAACCTGGGTCTCCTAGGCAGACGCACTTTGCCACCCTGACACTGCGGCTCACACAGCTGCAAGGTTACCCTAGTGTCTCTGGAACATATAATTTTATATGGTTAATGTCACCTGCGACTGAGGTACGGGCAGGGTTATCCCCATTTCGTTCACTACTAGAGTGCTATTACAATGTTGGAGAGCCTCTGCCATAGTGACACGAGTTACGAAGGGGAACATCCAAGATGGGCTGAGGTGTGAATTGGAGTTTATATTAGGGAGGGAGCCGTACTGGAGTATTCCGTGCATCTGTGGTAGTTGCAGTGCCAGGATGGTGCAGTGGTAAGTGCCTTTGCCTAGTGATCAGGACACCCGCACTCGAATCCCTGCCTTCGTACAAATTTTAAGTCATTGTTACGGTCTGTATTCATTATCATGGTTATTAAGTTGTGTTTATTTAATATGTAAGTGAAATGAATGAGTGATGATGGCGTTGAAGTGAGTAGGTTGGGCCGGCCGGCGTGGCCGAGTGCTTCTAGGCGATTCAGTCTGGAACCGCGCGACCGCTACGGTCGCAGGTTCGATTCCTGCCTCGGGCATGGATGTGTGTGATGTCCTTAGGTCAGTTAGGTTTAAGTAGTTCTAAGTTCTAGGGGACTGATGACCTCAGATATTAAGTCCCATAGTGCTCAGAGCCATTTGAACCATTTTGAATAGGTTGGGGGAGAGAAATGGACAGACAGGTGAGCAGTCAATGCAAAGTAACGAAATCAAGCTAATTTCCTCATGTTGAGAAATTCGAAGGTGTGTGTGTGTGTGTGTGTGTGTGTGTGTGTGTGTGTGTGTGTGTGTGTGTGTGTGTGTGTGTCTGTTTGTGTGTGGAAATTAGAAGAAACGCTCTGTTTTAGTTGGTAAAACGTTTCTAAATCAAAGATTGCATAGAAATTCTTTATTTGCAAATAACCGGTTTCGACCGACTTCGCAGGCATCTTCAGATCTTCAAAAAATTTTGTTATAAAGCTGTTCCTTTTGGGTTGGACTTCACACCAAGTTGTCAAGTAGATACAGTGTACCATATTATACACTGAAGCGCCAAAGAAACTGGTATAGGCACGCCTGTTCAAATATGTGTGCAAACAAGCAGAGTACGGCGCTGCGCTCGGCAACGCAGATATAAGACAACAAGCGTCTGGCGTTATTTTTAGCTCGGTTACTGCTGCTACAGTGGCAGTTTATCAAGCTTTACGTGAGTTTGAGCGATGGGACACAGCATCTAAAAAATTGCTCTGAGCACTATGCGACTTAACTTCTGAGGTCATTAGTCGCCTAGAACTTAGAACTAATTAAACCTAACTAACCTATGGGCATCACAACATCCATGCCCGAGGCAGGATTCGAACCTGCGACCGTAGCGGTCGCTCGGCTCCAGACTGTAGCGCCCAGAACCGCACGGCCACTCTGGCCGGCGGACACAGCATCTCCGAGGTATCGATGAAGTGGGGATTTTCCCGTATGAACATTTCACGAGTGTACCGTGAATATCAGGAATCCGGTAAAACATAAAATCTCCGACATCGCTGCGGCCGGAAAGGGATCCAGCAGCAACGGGAACAACGACAACTGAAGAGAATCGTCCAACGTGACGCAAATTGCTGCGGATTTCATTGCTGGGCCATCAACAAGTGTCTGCTTGTAAACCGTTCAACGAAACATAATCGATGTGACCTTTCAAAGCCTAAGGCCCACTCGTGTACCCTTGATGACTGCACGACACAAAGCTTTACGCCTCGCCTTGGCCCGTCGACACCGACATTGATCTGTTGAATGGAAACGTGCTACCTAGTCGGACGAGTCTCGTTTCATATAGTGTCGAGCCGATGGACGTGATGAGTTTGCTTGTAAAGGTTAGCCTTAAACGCTGTGAACAAAGCGATAGTGATATTAGTTCTGCCGAACACTGTTGATCGCCGTTTCTGGGGTACATCGCACATCACGAGGTTGTGGTTAGGTTAGGAAACGAGTTTAAATTCGGGGCTACAAAATGCGCCGTTTGCCGCACGCAGTTCAGACATTGGTCGCTTAAAATCAGGTGTCGACGCAGCATCTCCCATTTCCGTCTTACCTCTCGGCGCCCATTTCCAACATTGCTCCGCGTTAGACTTTCGTGAAGTGACACGCCGTGTTTGTGTGTCGCCTGTACTGTATTTTGGGGGCTATAAGGCGCACTTCTTTCTTCTAAAAATTGCCTCCAGAATTCAAGTGCGTCTTGTACTCGAAATTAATATAAACATGTTCAGTGTTTGGTTTAAAATTCTCGATAGTCTTAAAACTGGCCATATACTCGACTATCTCTATCTGGCAACATTGGATTGATGTGAGAGCAGCGGTGCAAAGACGCCACGAACAGGAGTTGCGGAGATTCACAAGCATGCTAACTCTGTCTCTCTCCCGCCCCGCCATCACAAACCCAGAACACTCTCTAGCCTATGATGCGTCACTGCTGTCTACGGTGCCAGTGAACTTGAAGTGAATGTGATTTGTGTTTTCGGTAAAAGTACAATATTTTTGTTAGTAACTAGTAGCTAGATATATATATGGGAGATATATCACGTTGTATGTAAAGCCCTCTAGTGGTTAAGTTCTTAATATCGGTGCACGCCTAAATAACATCCTGGCTGCTGACCCAACAGAGGGCGCTGATCATTGATCTGTCCTTTTTTCAGCTGTCATATAGACATTTTATCTTTCATGGGCAATTTACAGGTTGCTACAGGCGATGTAATACGTATATTAATTGTTGACCGTAAATTCACCATAAAGAGGACCGTTCCTACTCTATTCATATATTTTCTTTTAATAATTTTATATGGGTAATTGTATTCGTCTTTTAATGTATCACAATTTAGTTTCTATGACAGTTACCAATTTTAAAAGTTTGCTACGTGTATTTTACATAATATGTTTTTATCAGATTATGTTTTTTGCGTAAATTATGACTACATTGAAGCCGACAGTAGCGATATGTAGGGATGATGTAGGCAAACAGATTTCTGGTAGCTACCGTACTGCAGTAGCCAGTTGCAATTATGACTGTGTGGACGATGCGGCCTATTCTATACCTTATTTTAGTCTATATGACGGTGCTATGCTGATTATATTTATATGTTTTGACGATGCCATTATGGCCTTACCACTTTAGGACATGGTGTAAAAAAGGTACGTTTTACCTTATTTTCTGTACATCTCTCTGGTTGTATGATAGTATATTGTGATACGTATTGCTGTATTATGTTGAAAGACACACTGCTCACTAGGTGTATATATTTGTATATTGTAGATCTGAGGATGGTCATTACGGACTGAAACCGGTCATCGTTTAAAGAATTCATATTGTGATCAAAGACTAGAATAAAAACATTTGACAGTATTGGATCACTGTTTGTGTACGCGACCATGTCGCAGTTGGTGAAACGGTAAAAATGTTATCTTTTTAGTGTTTAACTGCGTCTTAGTCCGTAAGATCTTACAAACCGTAAAATACGGTAACCGAGCGGATGTGGCAACACTGTAGCGGCAAGTGATAGACTTCAACTATCAAGTAATTTTAATCGGACTATAGTTGATACCAGGAACTGATACGTTACAAACTGACTCGGACTACAACAGGGTGCAAGTGTGTGAGAGGCTCGTCAATACAAGTAGAGCCTGCTGCAGTCCCGGGGCGCCGCGCCCCTCGCAGTGCCTGCCTGCTTTCTCTGGTTTAATGGGTCGGCGGTCGCAGTGTATTACGGCGGGCAGCTGGTTTGCGCGCTCCTCTGCCCACGCAGGCCGGCCTCAGCAGATGTACACACGTCCCCATTACTTCACGTCCCGGCGCCCGGCCGACGCTCGTATTAATTTAGAGGCGCGATTAGCGCGACCGGTGCCGCTATCTCCATCACCACGGCGGATAAATAAAGCCGGTTGCGAAGGCGACCCGCGCGCTCGTGACGCGTAAATCAAACGGCAAACCGGCCACTTCCTATCGTGCCGCCTCGGCGCCCCGTCTCTTCTACCCTGCGCACTGCGATAAGGGATCGTTTGACCAGCTGTCAAAAAACTGCTAGCTCCAACCGAGAAAACAAGCTGGCGTTCCTTACGCAGATGCACTAAGGAATGAAGACGTGCGCCTCATGTTCGCTAAGACTGTAGATACTGCCATAAGGAATAGCTCTAGGCCAGGGCTTCCCAACCTTTTCAGCTGGCGGACCCCTTCTTCAGTCGAAAATCCACGGCGGACCCCTAGTCAGTCAAGAGCACAGTAACTTTAAATTTCAGAGCGAAACCCGTGGGAACTGTAAGCTTCTTAATGCAGGTGTCCAGGTGTCATGTTCCCAGTGACCCCCTCCCCCCCCCCCTCCATCCCCAATAGTCTTTGGTTTAGAGATGAATGAAAACCACTTGAGGGTCAAAAATCGACTTATGAAATACGTAGTGCACTGACGAAGCAAGTTTAACATTTAATGATGCCTGCGGCCGCATACGTGCCACCGAGCGCTGTGATTGGTCGACAAAGCTCGCTCCGCGCATGCGTAAAAGGTTTCAGCGCATCTAGCGCCGTGAGTCGGCGCACAAAACGACCCCCGTATTGTTGCGAAACAGTCGATCAGAGAAGCCGCAATCTCCGGCACTAAACTGTGTATGCGTTCTCACTTAGGAACCGCAAAGGCTACTTGGGAATACAACCTGAAGTAAAAGTATACAAGTTTTTCACATGAAAAAAAAAAAAAAAATAGTGATGAATTTAATTTCACATTTTATTCAATAATTTTACTCATTATTTTACACGATTTGGTGAAAGGTGGCCGTGGATCCCCTAGAAAGAGCCGGCTGACCCCTAAGGGGTCCGCGGACCACACGTTGGGAAGCCCTGCCTTAGGAAGTTCTATTGAAGAGGAATGGACATCTCTAAAAAGGTCCGTCACAGAAATTATAGAGAAAAACATAGGTACAAACAAGACTAAATGCTAAGAAACCATGGCTAACAGACGAAATTCTTAATCGACAAAACAAGAAAGTACAAAAATGTTCAAGGAAATACAGAAATACAAGTCATTCGGAACGACGCACAAAGCTCAGGGAGGCTAAGGCGAAATGGCTGCATGAAAAATGTGAAGAAATCGAAAAAGAAAAAAACTGTCGAAAGGACGGACTCAGAATACAGATAAGTAAAAACAGCCTTCGGTGAAATTAAAAGGAAGGTTACAATGGGAATTCCACTGTTAAATTCAGAGGAGAGAGCAGATGGGTGGAAAGAATGTATTGAAGACTCCTATCACGGGAAAGACTTGTCTGACGACATAGTAGAAGACGAAACAGAAGTCGATATACACTGAAGCGCCAAAGAAACTCGTACAGGCATGTGTATTCAAATACATAGATATGTAAACTGGCAGAATAAGACAGCAAAAGTCTGCTGCAACAATGGCAGGTTATCAAGATTTAAGTAAGTCTGAACGTGATGTTATAGTCAGCGTACGAGAGATAGGACACAGCATCTCCGAGGTAGCGACGAAGTGGGGATTTTTCCGTAAAACCATTTCACGAGTGTACCGTGAATATCAGCAATCCGGTAAAACATCAAATATCCAACATCACTGCGCTCGGAAAAAAATCATGCAAGAACGGGACCAACGACAACTGAAGAGAGTCGTTCAACGTGACAGAAGTGCAACCCTTCCGCAAATTGCTGCAGATTTCAGTGCTGAGCCATCCACAAATGTCAGTGTGCAAACCATTCAACGAAACATCGTCGATATGGGCTTTCGGAGCCGAAGGTCCACTCGTGTACCCTTGGTGATTGCACGACACAAAGTTTTACACCTCGCCTGGGCCCATCAACACCGACGTTGGAGTGTAGATACTGGAAACAAGTTGCCTGGTCGGACGAGTCTGGTTTCAAATTGTATCGAGCGGATGGAAGTGTACGGGTATGGAGACAACCTCGTGAATCCATGGACCCTGCATGTCAGCAGGGGACTGTTCAAGATTGGTGGAGGCTCTGTAATGGTGTGGTGCGTGTGCAGTTGGAGTGATAAGGGACCCCTGATACGTCTAGATACGATTCTGACAGGTGATACAACCGTAAGCATCCTGTCTGATCACCTGCATCCACTTATGTCCACTGTGCATTCCGACGGACTTGGGGACTGATGACCTCAGATATAAAGTCCCATAGTGCTTGAAGCCATTTGAGCCGACGGACTTGGGCAATTCCGGCAGAACAATGTGACATCCCAAACATCCAGAATTTCTACAGAGTGGCTTCAGGAACACTGTTCTGAGATTAAACACTTCCGCTGGCCACCAAACTCCCCAGACATGAACATTATTCAACATATCTGGGATGCCTTGCAACGTGCTGTTCAGTAGTGATCTCTATCCCATCGTATTCTTACGTAGTTATAGATGGCCGTCCAGGATTCATGGTGTCAGTTACCTCCAGCACTACTTGAGACTTTAGTCGAGTCCATGCAATGTCAAATGGTGCAAGATGTTCGAAATTGTGATTAAGCTATAGGGAAAGGAACGTAATATACAATATGAACTAGAGCTAAGAGGGAGCAATAAGAGTGCAATACCAAGAATGAAGTGGTCGATTACAAAGGGTGTAACACAGGGATTTAGTGTTTCGCTCCTACTGTTCAATCTATACATCTAAGAGGCGATGACGGAAATAAAAGAAAGGTTCCAGAGTGGAATTAAAATTCAAGGTGAAAGGTTATCAACGATAAGATTCGCTGATTGAATGCTATCCTCAGTGAAAGTGAAGAAATATTACAAGATCTACTGAATGGAATGTTCAAATGTGTGTGAAATCTTATGGGACTTAACTGCTAAGGTCATCAGTCCCTAAGCTTACACATTACTTAACCTAAATTATCCTAAGGACAAACACACGCCCATGCTCGAGGGAGGACTCGAACCTCCGCCGGGACCAGCCGCACAGTCCATGACTGCACCGCCTGAGACCGCTCGGCTAATACCGCGCGGCGCTGAATGGAATGAACAGTCTAATGAGTACAGAAGATATATTAAAAGTAAACCGAAGAAAGGCGAAAGCTATTAGAATTCGTAGGAATGAGAACAACGAAAAACTTACATCAGGGTTGGTGCTCATGAAGAAGATGATGTGAAGTAATCGTGCTAACACAGCACGAAAACAGCCAATGACATAACGAGCAAGTAGAACATCAGAAGCAGACTAGCACGGGCAAAAAGGTATTTCCTGGCCAAGAAAACCTTGCTACTGTCAAACATAGCCTTCATTTGAGGAACAAATTTCTGAGAACGTACGTTTGGAGCACAGCATTGTGTGGTAGGAAAACATGGACTATAGGACAACCGAAAAAGAAGAGAATCGAAGGATTTGAGATGTGGAGCTACAGAAGAATTTTGAAAATTAGGCGAACTTGTTAGGTAATGAATGAGAATGTTCTTCGGAGAATCGGTGACGAAAGGAATATATCAAAAACACTGACAAGGGTAAGGGACATGGATAATAGGACATGTGTTTAGACATCAGAGAGTAACTTCTATGGTGCTAGAGGGAGCTATAGAGGATAAAAACTGTGGAGGAAGACCGAGACTGGAATACATGCAGCAAATAATTGAGAACGTAGGTTGTAGACGCTACTCTGAGATGAAGAGGTTCGCACAGGAGAGGAATTCGTGGCCGGCCGCAGTCATGCAGGCCCCAAAACCTGATGATCATATCGCACTAAAAAGCATATTGCGATCTATTCAAAACACAAAGTGGAGTATGGAGTAGTGAAATGAATATTTATGAAATCTGCAAGAGTTATTAGCCGAGTCCTGGAGGTTTTATCTGGAGATTACGATTAGGAAACTCGTCGAAGCGTCGCGGCAAACACTTCACCATTCTGTTAATAGCCTGAAATGATTTTGTCAATGATTTCGCCCAGAAAGCCTGGCTGTCCGGTACAGTAAAATGAATATGCAGATACTGGAAATTCTACGAAGCCCAAATGAAACTATATGGATCCACAGACCTTTTCAAGTATCAAACATCTGTGATGTATATATGCAAACTGAAGCGACGAATGAAAATTGGCACCAAGGCCGGGATTCGAAGCCAGGTCTCCTACTCACTAAGCATATGCGCTAACCACTACTCCACTCTGGCGTGCTATGGCAGTCCGTGCAGTTGTGTAAAGCCACTGTGACAGGGTGACGTAGCAGGCACGAGATCCAGGTTCGAATCCAGACGTCGGTACAAATTTTCATTTGTCGCTTCAGTCTACATAGAGACCTTATACGAAAATCATTTCAGAATTAGGTGGTATCTGCTTTCTTTGGGCCCAGCTGATGTAGGATTGGTTTTACAATGACGAGACTGATCGGATGGTAAAGGAGGCCAATGTTGCTGGCCCTGTAATTAACTTCAGACTACCGTCTGCCGATTTCAAGTTATGGTTGGTTGGTTGATGTTGGGGAGGGGTCGAAACAGCGAAGTCATCGGTCCCATCGGATTAGGGAAGGGTGGGGAAGGAAATCGACAGTGCCCTGTCAAAGGAACCACCCCGGCATTTGCCTGAATCGATTTAGGGAAATCACGGAAAACCTAAATCAGGATTGCCGTATGTGGGTTTGAACCGTCATTCTCCCTGATGCCAATCCAGTGTGCTAAACATTGCGCCACCTAGCTCGGTTTTCAGTTATGGATACGGGAACATCAGAGGAAGAATGGGCAGAGCAATGGCACATTTAAGCCATTAAAGGTCAATACGACTTTGGCGAGAGCAGGCATTGCGTGCAGAGGGAGTGACTGCTAAAACTATATTTTGAAAATAGCTACATGTCGTCCTTTGTATTTCTTTATTTACCGGTTTCGCCCTTCAGATGAACAAGAGAATCATCAGATTATACGGTTTAAAGCTGACTGACACCATTAAGGATTGCGTTTTAAGTTGGCTGACAGCTCTAAGTATTAAATTGGCTGCACTACAGTACATAACCTTACGTGTCAAGTACGTATAAGGTACTGTAGTAAATGATGTCACCGACAGCGCCCAATGTCATCATTTACTACCGTACTTTAAACGTAAGTTTAAATACTGTAGTACAGCCAGTTTAATCCTTTGAGCTGTAAGCCAACTTTAAACGCAATCTTTAATGCCCTCAGCGAACGTTAAACTGTATATTCTGATGATGCTCTCGTTCATTTGAAGAGCTAAACTGGTAAATAAAAAAAAAAAGAAAGTGCGACTAGTGGGTGTTTTCAAAAACCCAACTTGGTCCATACTACGCTGCGATCCAACCAGTAATTAGAAGCTCCCACTTGTTTCGAGTATTTCAGGCGAGCAGAAAGCTGATATCTACCTTGGAACGAAAACGTACCAGTCATGGCTCAAACTCTTCCCACTTATATCCAATAGCGAACAATGATACCATTTCTGCGACAGTCAGGAGAAAGAAGGACATGTAAACCACCTGCTACTTCCCTGCAGTTTCCTTGAAGCACAGCAAAACTGTTTCCTACGAAACCTTGTGACACTGAAGAGCTTGCAACAAGTGCTACTTTTTTATTGTGCTATGAAGATCCCCAAGTATACAAAGCCTCTTTTTTATGTTATATGAGATTGTAACGTGTACATATGAAATTTGGCATACTTTCTGTATTTACATGAACAGTCTAATTTCCCGGTGTATGCTTCCCAATCTCTCTTGAGTTTTTTTTTATATTCTGTTTTGTCTATAGTTGATATGTCCACATTTCTTAGCTATAATTACTGCACGGATATTGTACAAGAATTTAAATCACGTATTAATTTCACGGAGGTATGTTCCGTCTTAGCAATAAAGTAAAAGGCAGTTTTTTTTGCCAAATGCGTTTCGCTTCCTTTGTTTATGAAGCATCGTCAGTGGCCTGTTCAAACGATTCAAATGGCTCTGAGCACTATGGGACTTAACATCTTAGGTCATCAGTCCCCTAGAACTTAGAACTAATTAAACCTAACTAACCTAAGGACATCACACACATCCATGCCCGAGGCAGGATTCGAACCTGCGACCGTAGCAGTCCCGCGGTTCCAGACTGCAGTGCCAGAACCGCACGGCCACCACGGCCGGCTCAGTGGCCTGTAATACATGTTTGTTTTATATATATGACAATGCATTACGTAGAAGTTGCATATAACAAACAGAAAGGTAAAACAAAACCACAATAAAAATTATCCCCCCCTCTTCCTCTCATCAGTTTTGCTGTAGCAGTCATTTGTGTAGTTACCGAATTATGAAAGTAAAAGTTTAACATCTACTATAGCTCCAACAACATGAAAGGAGCAAACTTATACAATAACAGGACCGCAACTGAGACACTGATGTCGTATGGATGTTAAGACCACCTGATAGCACATCAAGATGGCAATCACGCTGAAATAGGCCTATAGTACGAGGGGCGTTTGAAAGGTCCGTGCAAAAATAAAAACTACTTACGTGCTTGGCGTAAACCTTTTTTATTTTTCGACATAGTCTCCTTTTAGACCTATACACTTCTAATGTGTTGATCCCTTCCGAATAACAGGAATTGTCCAAGTCTGCAAAATAGCTATTAATTGCTGCAATCACCACCTCCTTTCAATAAAATCTTTGTCCCGCCAGCCATTTCTTCAAATTGGGGAACAAATAGTAGTCCGAGGGAGCCAAGTCTGGAGAACAGGGGGGATGTGAAACGAGTTGGAAACCTATTTGCATTAATTTTGCGACCACAATTGCTGAGGTGTGTGCTGGTGCATTGTCGTAATGGAAAAGGAATTTTTGCGGTCCAATCGCTGGCGTTTTTCTTGCAGCTCGGTTTTCAAACGGTCCAATAACGATGAATAATATGCAGCTGTAATAGTTTTACCATTTTCCAGATATTCAATGAGGATTATCCCTTGCGAATCACAAAAGACAGTCGCCATAACCTTTCCGGCCGAAGGAATGGTCTTCGCCTTTTTTTGGTGCATATTCTCCCTTGGTAACCCATTGTTTAGATTGTTGTTTGGTCACCGAAGTATAGTAATGTATCCGTGTTTCATCCACAGTGACGAAACGACGCTTAAAGTCCTGCGGATTCTTCCTGAACAGCTGCAAACCATCCTTGGCAACACTTCACACGATTCCGTTTTTGGTCAAGCGTGAGCAATCGCGGAACCCATCATGTGGATAACTTTCTCATGTCCAAATGTTTATGCATAATATTATGTACCATTTCATTCGAGATGCCCACAGCACTAGCAATCTCACGCACCTTAACTCTTCTGTCATCCATCACCATATCATGGATTAGATCAATGATTTCTGGAGTCGTAACCTCTCCACGGCGTCCAGAACGTTCAGCATCACTTGAACCAATATGGCCACTCCGAAAATTTTCAAACCACTTATGAACTGTTCTAATCGAAGGTGCAGAGTCACAGTAATGTTTACCAAGCTTCTCTTTAGTCTCCTGAGGCGTTTTGCCTTTCATAAAGTAATGTTTAATCACCAGATCAAATTTTTTTCGTCCATTTTTTGACAATCACTTGACTTCGTTGATCCATACGAATGCCAAACACAAAGAAATAGACCAATATGGCTGAAACTTAGAGTGTGTTCTTTCCAAAGATGCTACTAACTAAACATGACCTCGATACGCGTCGGTGGTGCTATCTCTCGGACTTTGCACGGACTTTTCAAACGCCCCTCGTAATAAACAGTATAATCAAACACAGCAAGTGTGAGTACATTTATACTAATTAGGCCAGCACTTGATACTGAAGTCAGTGATGATTCGTAACTACACATTCACTTTTACGCAGCAGGCAGACCGTTACGACCAATGTTTACTCGAACGTTTTGGCTTCTCTTATCGCGTACTTTTATTCGTGCTAGCTTTCGCTGTAAAGTATGATGCACCCTGTATATTGTAAACAATAGCGGCCCTCTAAAATTCCATCAGGCACTTTGCCTATACTGTTCCATTAAAAATGACGTGTTGTGTTCTGTCTGCGTGGAAGTCCGGAATTCAGTCACGAATCTGGTCAATTACTCGCTAAGTTCGTCTTCACTAAATCCGTCACAAGTTGAAATTATATTAGAAATTAATGACCTCCTTTACATAATTCTTATTTGTGCGCTATTGCTATCTCAGGCTCTCAGTTTCCCGGGCGCTAAAACGATAGTGGTTTCACTGTGATCGAGCTTCCCGTTGGCTCTGCATGATTAAATAATAATAAGCAGCCACCCATGACCCGCTACATATCCTGCATTTCAGTGACCAATTAGAAACCTAACACTAGCGAAGTCGGTGACGGGTAGGCACAGCAGTGGTGCGTGTTCTTTAACAAAATGGTTCAAATGGCTCTGAGCACTATGGGACTCAACATCTTAGGTCATAAGTCCCCTAGAACTTAGAACTACTTAAACCTAACTAACCTAAGGACATCACACACACCCATGCCCGAGGCAGGATTCGAACCTGCGACCGTAGCAGCCTCGCGGTTCCGGACTGCAGCGCCAGAACCGCACGGCCACCGCGGCCGGCCGTTCTTTAACAAGTGGGAGGTCAGGTAGCATCGCATAGCGGAATGCATCGAACATGAGCTGTTTCTAAACGCTACTACTAATGGAAGCTGTCACGCCACTGCGTTGTGAACTATACAGGAACAAGAGCTATCACGCAACTCTGAGTCAAATCGACAGTGCGTTTCGGGTTGCCGCCAAGTTATTTGTTTCTAGTGAGTTTTTCGGTGCACAAACTTAGCTTTGGAGTGTAGTGTTCTGTGTGCTAGAAAACAAAGAGGTGGCGATGAAATCTGTTTTTGGAACTACAAAGACTTTTCCAAGAACATTCAGTGATGAACAGGAAACTATATTGTACGATCAATGAAGCCCTCCATGAAGAATGGATTCGGTGCCACAAATGTGAGGGAAGAGTAGATGAGTACTGTGTCCATTCAGAGCTGAGCGTCTTTTTTGTACGTGTGGTAAATGTTGTACTAATATATTGACTTAGGCCGATTATATTCAGAATTTTCAGTTAGTAAATTTATTGTGATATTTTGCTTATCGGAGTCTACTTTCTCTTGACGCAGAAAGTCGGTACTAAGGTATGTAAAATAACGTTTCCACACGTTACAGTTTCACGTGTTATACAACTCGACAGAAACTTAAACGACCAAAATGCAAAATATGGGAAAAATATAACAAAATCAACGAATGGATATTCTTATGGCTCTGATATTTACAACGCTATTACGTAGCGTACCACAGTATTGTGTAGTGAGAAGAATGTTCCAAAATAGCCTCCAGAAAAAAAAGTGTAATTCCGACAAAGCTCGTATCCGCTACTACAACATGCAGCTGAAGCGGCTTACGAAAGCCACGAATAACGTAAATCGTATGATCGGTTGGCGATGTGAGAAAGAGGAGATCAGAGTTTAGCGCCCCGTCGACAACGAGGTCATTAGAGACGGAGAACAATCTCGGATTAGGGAACGATGGAGAAGGACGGGCAAAGGAACCATCCCTGGAAACTATGGAAAGCCTGAATCAGAATGGCCGGACGCGGGTTTGAACCGTCGTCCTCCCGAATGCGGGTCCAGTGTGCTAACCACTGCGCTATCCTGCTTGGTTTGGTGATGTGTGTGTGTGTGTGTATGTGTATTTAACCGGGGACCTAGAAAAGACGGAGAGGCTTTGTCTCGCCGTGGCCCTCAGTGGTTCACAACCCCACAACAGGCCACAGCAGCCCACCCGTCCCACCGCCGCCCTACAACGGCGAACCCAGGGTTACTGTGCGGTTCGGCCCCCAATTGACCCTTCCCCTTCCCCCACCCCCCTCCGGACCCGGGAACTCTCACACCAGACGAGTATAGCCCCAATATTTGATTGGTAGAATAATTATGGTGTACGCGTACGTGGAGACAGTGTATGCGCAGCAATCGCTGACATAGTGTAACTGAGGCGGAATAAGGGGAACCAGCCCGCATTTGCCGAGGAAGACGGAAAACCGCCTTAAAAACCATCCACAGGCTGGCTGGCACACCGGACCTCGACACTAATCCGCCGGGCGGATACGTGCTGGGGACCGGCACGCCTTATCACTCGGGAAGCAGCGCGTTAGACCGCGCGGCTAGCCGGGCTGGTTTCTTGATGTGAATCAAATCTCTCTCGGAAGACGAGCCACGACCCCTGTCCGCTGTTGTGGCAAACATTCGTCTTGGAGAGAGAAATAGTAGCTGTGTTTTGGCGCCCCGTTTCTTTTCGCAGACACGCAGTACTGCCTCTGCGTGGCCTCCTTTCTATAGTCGTCGCGTCGGCTGCGCTAGGTTTGCTGGAGAGTGCAGCTGCCAGACCTAGAGCCAAAACAAACACAGGGGCCAAGTCAATGTACTCCTGTTCGCCGTACGGTATTTCGTGAGGTATCAAATGTAATTGTGTGCAGTTTTGAGAATAGCTCAGTTTATTCAAGTAACAGGTTCTTGTAAGAACTAGAGATATGCATCTTTTATGCCCGCACAGGTTACTCAGCACAGTTAGTTGTTCTGCAGAGAGATACGGAGAAAGAGTCGATACTTATTGGTGCCGAGTACTTTCGTTTTACTTTGTTACTTTATACTTTTGCTGTCTTAGTACTCAGGATAGGCGGGCGCGTTTGCATACCACTTCTGTGGTTCGGGGTGGCGCGCGCCGGCCCATGATCGAGTAGGGCTGACAAATTAACGACCAAAGGCTATGTGCCGGCCTGCCTGGATGTAGATTTTAGGCGGTTTAGCACATCCGGGCAGGTGAATAGGGGGCTGCAGCCCGCGTCCTGCTTTAGTTACAGGATTCGCAAACATTTAGAAAACGTTCGGACACTTTCACGTGGCTAACGCTAGAGGCAGGTACACAAACTCCATTCTGTGGGGTGGTCTGACCAGACGGAGGGGGGGGGGGCTGTAGGGCAGAGGGAGGGTGCTAGTGGTGATGGTAGGAAGAACTTCCGCCCACCGCCAACCACTAACACTGCCACACACATAAATTTACAAGCAGACATCGTGTAATATAGGATAAAGGCCCGAAAAAATAAGACTGATTTCAGTATTTCACAGCAGGTGTTATATCGACTGTTCCTGGTGTTAATTTATCAAATTTTTGTAATTTACGCAAAATACCGGGCGCATGACTTATGATACAGCCGTATCGCTACTTGCTGATTCAAAGATTTTAGCCTCCTGCTGGTTGATATTCGCGCGCACCGATGCGGAATGTAAATATGCCGTTACGGGTCGAGTAAGGAGATCGGTCACACGGGGAGTGTTGATACCAATTTGGTGTCGCTGAGGCCGAATGGTTAATTGTTCGGTCCATATTGTCAATCAGGCAGCAGTTCTGGAATGGAAAGACGGTTTGCGAGTCGCTTGTGGATGCTGTCAGCTCGAGAGTCAAGTGAGAAGTTGCACCCGAGGGCTTGAGCGCCGGACATTTTTTCTGATTTCTGCGAGCCTGTTCGTATCGTTTGTCTCGGCTAAGGCTCCTTTGGTTACTGACTGTCAGACTTGGGAATTCCTTGTGATTCTGCAAGATTGCATCGCTTGTCTGCTTTCTAAAAAGGGTGCGTGTGCCGTGTGCGCCTGATAGAATTCTTCTTCACTTCATGTATTAGGCAAACTACCTATTATGGTAACTATCTCTTGCACAGTCTCCCTACATTGCTTCTTCCAGAGTGCTTATAATTTAGAGCCTTACTGGGAACCTTTCTCCATCCATACGGTGCACAGGATCGTTCCATTTTCTCCTGTTTTCCTTCTTCTTTTGTAAGTTAAATATTCCTAAATCTTTCCTTTTATTATTCAAGCCTATTTTAGATCTTACTGGTTGTCTGCCTTGAAATTCCATCACATTCGTTTTATCTGCCGAAAATGTCAGTTTGTAATTTGAGGCTATCTGTTGCAACGTACAGACTCCCGTCTGAAGCCCATCAGTGGTGTGGACGGACATAGATTGTTGCAGCCGAGTCCATTACATGTTACCGAGCGAGGTGGCGCAATGGTTAAACACTGGACTCGCATTCGGGAGGACGACGGTTCAATCCCGCGTCCGGCCATCCTGATTTAGGTTTTCCGTGATTTCCTTAAATCGCCCCAGGCAAATGCCGGGATGGTTCATTTCAAAGGGCACGGCCGACTTCCTTCCCCGTCCCTCCCTAATTCGATGAGAGCGGTGACCTCGCTGTCTGGTCTCCTTCCCCAAAAAACAACAACAACAAAACATTACATGTTCTCAGACGGCAGGCACATATGTGAAGGGGTTACAACGTGCTCGGTGCACAATATGTCTGTCATCCCTTTTGTGGATCAGACGTGGTCTAACAGAAACTTGACGAAGGGCAACTGAACTCAGTTTCCCACGCAATTCACTATCACACCAAATCTGGAGACAGCCGATTCGACCAGGCGGCCGAAGATATACCACCAAACCCTTTAAAATCTGTCAGGTGCTAGTAATATTGTCTCATACGAATACACGGCATCTCCGTATCCTTCACAGTGATCACCCAACAGCTGACGCTGTTTACGAGCCTGGTCACCGGCCTAATAGTGTAGGGCGACCGCGAGCGCGCAGAAGTGCCGCAACACGCCGTGGCGTGGACTCGACTAGTCTCTGAAGTAGTGCTGGAGGGAATTGACACCATGAATCCTGCACGGCTGTCCATACATCCGTAAGAGTGCGAGAGGGTGGAGACCTCTTCTGAACAGCACGTTGCAAGGCATCCCAGATATGTTCAGTAATGTTCATGTCTGGGGATCTGATGACTAGCGGAAGTGTTTCAACTCAGAGAGTGTTCCTGGGGTGACTCTGTAGCAATTCTGGACGTGTGGGGTGTCGCATTGTCCTGCTGGAATTGCCCAAGTCCGTCGCAATGCACATTGGACATGAGTGGATGCAGGTGATCAGACAGGATGCTTACCTACATGTTGAGGCGTGGCGCCTTATATCGCTCCTGTCTAGAACTGTGTATCGGGAAATGACTTACGCCTGCACTGTGACAGATGGTCTGAAGCGCGTTCAGTAGAGTACGAAGTTCTAATTTGCATCCACCAGAGGACAGTAGCGGACAGAGACATTCAAGAAACAGGTCAAGAGAATGTTTTTGTAAATTGTTCTGTTTATTTCTTGAAGGCTTATTTTGTTTATTTATGTTTGTACAGTTCTGTATATGCTTTTAGTTGTGTGAATGGTGCGTGAATGTGGTCTAAAGTAAATATGTTGATCATTGTTCGATTAATGAACACTGTAGTGTGAGAAAGTTTTATGACAGTGTGAATGCAGACGACGGGGTCTTTTGTATCATAATATGTTAAGCAAGTTTATGGTAAAAGGAAAGCTAATCCGAGTGTAAATGAAGATAGTTAAGTATAAACAAAATATCAGGATGTTAAACATTTATTTCGGGAAAAGTGCAGTTCGAAAGTGTGTTATTTGTTGATTGGTTGTCATGAAAAGCGCGAACTAACGCGGGAGAATAATATTTTTCTATTGGCCTTAAATAAAACTGGCCAATCAGAAAGGAGAGTTCTTCGCGCGTCTTTTCTCTTGCAGATATAGAATGCTTACAGCAGTCGAAGTAGTCGGAGCCCAGCCTTTCAATGGTACTGCCGTTACAGTATGAGCTCCGAAAGAAGTTATAGTTTGCCGGTTTTAGTTGTGCAATATGCTTCGAAAGTGCTTTAAAGTGAAGGCGTATTTATTCCGTTGAGTCTTTTAGAAAGTATGGATTTTCAAGTAATTTTGCGTATGAGAAAAGACACTAATTCCGCGTAGCATAGTAAGCAGACCGGTAACCAAAAACTTGAGTGCATTAGACACCGATAAACTTAATAGTGTGGCGAGCATTTTCATTTAAGAACAATCTGTGTTTAGTAGCTGTTCGTATTTCGGGAAATACGTTACCATAAACTTGCTAACGTGAATGAAATGATTTGTGCATGGCTGTGTTGGATTAGCACGAGCATGGCAGTGAACGTGTAATTCTCAACTTCAGAATATACCGAATTTTTACATGTATTTCCACCTTTCATTCAAAATTAAGACCTTTTCCCGATTTTTAGAATAGTCGCTTTGTATGCACCCTGGTGCGAGTATCATTACGGTAGGTTCTCCTCGGCTTTCCTACCGGCGATCTGCTGTGACGAGTTCATAGGAACACTATGTGATTAAAAGTATCCAGACACCCCAAAAAACATACGTTTCTCATGTTAGGTTCATTGTGATGCCACCTACTGCCAAGTACTTCGTGTCAGCGACCTCAGTAATCATTAGACATCGTGAGAGAGCAGAATGGGGCGCTCCGCGGAATTGGCGGACATCGAACGTGGTCAGGTGATTGGGTGTCACTCGTGTCATACCTCTGTACGCTTGAATTCCACACTCCTGAACATCCACATGTCCACTTTTTCCGATGTGATAGCGAAGTGGAAACGTGAAGGGACACGTACAGCACAAAAGCATACACGCCGGCCTCGTCTGTTGACTGGCGACGACTGGCGACAGATAAAGAGGGTCGTAATGTGTAATAGGCAGACATCTACCCAGACCACTACGCAGGAATTCCAAACTGTATCAGGATCCACTGCAAGTACTATGACAGTAAGGCGGGAGGTGAGAAAACTTGGATTTCATGGTCGAGCGACTGCTCATAAACCACCTATCACGACCCGCTTGGTGTAAGGAGAATAAACACTAGACGATTGAACAGTGTAAAATTGTCGTGTGGAGTGACGAATCACGGTACACAATGTGGCGATACGATGGCAGGGTGTGGATGTGGCGAATACCCGGTGAACGTCATCTGCCAGCGTGTGTAGTGCCAACAATAAAATTCGGAGGCGGTGGTGTTATGGTGTGGTCGGGTTTTTCACGGAGGGTCTTGCACCCCTTGTTTAGCGTGGCACCATAATAGCACAGGCCTACATTGATGTTTTAAACACCTTCTCGCTTCCCACTGTTGAAGAGCAATTCAGGGATGGCGATCGCATCTTTGAACACAATTGAGCACCTGTTCATAATGCACGGCCTGCGGCGGAGTGGTTACACGACAATAACATCCCTGTAATGGACTAGCCTGCACAGAGTCCTGGCCTGAATCCTACAGAACACCTGTGGGATGTTTTGGCACGCATACTTCGTGCCAGGCCTTACCAACCGACATCGATAGCTCTCCTCAGTGTAGCACTCAGCGAAGAATGGGCTGCCATTCCCCAAGAAACCTTCCAGCGCCCGACTGAACGTATGCCTGCGAGAGTGGAAGCTGTCATTAAGGCCAAGAGTGGGCAAACACCATACTGAAGTCCAGTATTACCGATGGAGGGCGCTACGATCGTATAAGTCTTTTCAGCCAGATGTCCGGATACTTTTGATCACATGGTGTAGGTGCTGGTAAAGAGGACGAAAGGAACCGCGTCGCCGCAGTGTCATCTCTGAGAGTCGTTTCTAGACGTAACAGGGGTCCCATATCACTCCAACTGCACACGACCCACACTATTACAGAATCTCCACCAGCTTGAACAGTGCCCTGCTGACATGCAGGGTCCATGGACTGATGAGGTTGTCTCCATACACGTACACGTCCATCCGCTCGATGCAATTTTAAATGAGACTAGTCCGACCACGCAACAAGTTTCCAGTCATCAATAGTCCAATACAGGTGTGACGGGCCCCGGCCTGGTGTAAAGCTTTGTGTCGTGAAGCCATCAAGGGTACACGAGTGGGTCTTCGGCTCCGAAAGCCCATATCGATGATGTTTCGTTGACCGGGCCGGACACTGACACTTGTTGACGTTCCAGCACTGAAATCTGCAGCAGTCTGCGGAAGAGTAGCATCTTGCCGCAGCAATGTAGGAGATCTCATGTTTTACCGAATTCCTGATATTCACTGTATACTAGTGAGATGGGCGTCTGAGAAAATTCCCACGTCATCGTTACCTCTGAGCTGCTGTGTACCATCATTCGTGCACCGACTATAACACCACGTTTAACTTAAACCCTGATCACTTGCTATTGTAGCAGCAGTAACCGATCTAACAACTACGCCATACATGTGTCGTCTTATACAGGCGTTGCCGACCGCAGCGCTGTATTCTACCCGTTTACGTATCTCTGTATTTGAATACGTATGCCTATACCAATTTCTTTGGCGCTTCAGTGTATAACCTACCAGACTTAATAACAATGGTCACGAACAACATCAATGCAGTCTGGTGGCTGGTATATCTGTCACAGAGAACTGCAGCTGTAGTGATTTACATACTTGCCAACGTGCGTACGATTTAGAATTTATTTTGACATTTGACCTTGTCATCGGATGCTTTACTTTTTTGTCAGATTGTATTTTAAACTTGTGAAAGTGACTGTCTCTCTATGTTATATACAGATTTTAAAAACAGTTATAGGGAGATAGCTGCCGACAGAATACACTCAGATGCTTCTGAACGCTGGGAGCAAATGGTTTCGATTTCGTTCACGCTAGTTTGGACATCCTTTTTCCAGTGGCCCGACCGTCCAGAATCCGATCGCCGCTGTTTCACACTGCACGATCATGGGTCGTGAACTTGAGCCTAATGAAAGCGTAAAGTGAAGCTAGATTCTAAAGATTATGAAAGATTGTCATGATCTACTGCCCGGAATATGTTGAATCCCCAGCAGGTTGCATCAGTGTAAGACAACGAAGTAATTCCTAGATTTATTACCGGTAGCTTCGATCAACATACGAGTACTACGGTTATGCAGCATGAACACAAAAGAGAATCCTTGGTGCTGCAAAAAGTACTTATTTGTTACATTATTGGTGTTAGTGCCACGACGCATATCTTCGTAACTTTGGCTTCCACCTCTCGACGGCGATGATTGTCGTTGTGAAGTTCTTATTTCAGAACGCCTTTTACTGACACATGATTCAATGAAGAAACTGTTTTATGAGAGGCAGTCAAATGAAAACGAGACATACGGAAAAATTTAATTAAACTGTTTATTATTTCGAAAGTAATCGCTATGTAATCCTACTTACGGTCAACGCCTTCGCGGAAAAATGTTTGCGGTTACTTATTGAACCATGATTGTACCCAAGCGTGCACTCTTTCGTCCGAAGCAAATCAGCGGCCATGAATTTCATTTTTTAGGTCTCCAAAAACAAGGAAATTGGATGGGGAGAGATCAGGACCATATGGAGATGTGTAATGGCTCCCCAGCGAAACTTCTGCAGCGTAGTCGAAACAACGTTGGCAACATGTGGGCCAACAAGCAGTTGTTTCAATTACATTGCAGAAGTTTCACTGGGAAGCTCTTACACATCTTCCATAGCGCCAATCTCTTCCGATACGATTTCCATACAAGAAAGACACTCGTGGCCGTCGATTCGCTTTGGTCGAAGAAATGCACCGCTGGGTACAATCGTGGTTCTATAGGCAACAGCAAAAACTTTTCTACGGAGCCATTGACCGTCTTGTCTCACAGTTATGGCGATTACTTTGAAGTAATGAACGGTTTACTTACTTTCTTTCCGTTTGTCTCTTTTTTATTTGACTGTCGCTTATATTTAGTAGATAGTAAGCCACCAGCAAGACAAACCAGAAAATAGTATATTTCTTCGCATAGATAATATCCGAGACCATCATACCACTGAAAAGAAGACAACGAGGCCGACTTCAAGATAATCAACTAAGTAAAAAATATATATTTTAGTAAAGTTAACATGCCATTCTATTATACGTATTTCAAAATAACGACCAAAGTTCGTTTAATTGATGTGTCATTGTACAGACATTATTGAATGAGCGTGTTCAACAGTGACACAAATTTTGCGTTCTTGAAAATCCGCGCAATAAGCGACAGTAATTCCACAAAACTTGGCCAGTAATGTTTAAACATATTACAGAAAAACGACAAAATGTAAAATAATAGTCCAATAGTAAAAGGTTCTGGCACTTCCTGGAAATTATCCGCAATGAAACAGATTATATGTACAAATCGCACAATGTACCATTAACAAGATTGTGTTCTGGAGATAAAGGCACGGACGAGCCAAACAAGTGCTACGACATCTGTCGGTGGACAGCATAAATGAGTAAATTGGTTTTTGACCTCTTGAATCAGTGGATACAGCACAAAACAAACGATTGGAAATGGTTCAAATGACACTGAGCTATATGGGACTTAACTTCTGAGGTCATCAGTCCCCTAGAACTTAGAACTACTTAAACCTAACTAACCTAAGGAAATCACACACATCCATGCCCGATGCAGGATTCGAACCTGCGACCGTAGCGGTCGCGCGGTTCCAGACTGTAGCGCCTAAAACCGCTCGGCCACTCCGGCCGGCAAACGGTTGTAAATCGCGTACAAAAAATGCAATGTATGACATTTCATTACTCAAAAAACGCATCTCTGTGCCGCAAAGAGCTGAATAGTACTGGCTGATGTTCCACCGGCTTTATCTGGGCCTAAAGGCATAGCGAGTCCGGGGAACTCAAGCGCTCTAACAATAACGCGGGCTACAAGACTGAGCCGTGGCGATGTTGTGCTATCTTTGGATACACATATTGACTGGCGTTTCGGTAAGAGGCGCGAGTGCCGAGCTGATTCGCTCCTTTTATCGCTGTTTGCGAGTGAGGAAAAGGCGAAACCCGTGTCGCGATTGGCGAGATGGTGTTGGTAAGAGGCGGCAGCTGGTACAGACAGAGCGTCCAGTCCGTCGACATGGTGGCCGTCGGGGCCTCTTGGTGTTCGGAGCTTTGAACGGTGGTATATGGAGTATTAACGAAGTTATTGTGCGTATTGTGTTTATTCCCTCGGTGAGCCTCGCCCGTGGAGTTTGAACAATGCAGGTTTCTTGCAATTACTGCAACCTATTTGAAGACGCGAGTGTAGCTTTGCTGATTTCCTTAGTGACTTCTATTTACGTGTGTATAAGAATTGTGTGGGCAGCTGGTCTGTTCGAATATTCGAGTTAGACTCATGCTACATAAATGTCTAATTAGATGGGCCACTGACTTTGGACTGTTCTGCTGCGATTCTGCCGGCGGTTCTCAATGTGCACTGGTGTTTCCATTTGTTGTTCCTTATCTTTAAGTCATTCCGTATCTGTTGTAAGTTTGGAGCAATGTAGAGTCAGCATTTGGTGTTTTAAACTAATGTTCTTTTAAATTTGTATTAGATTGGTTTAAATCATTAGAGTCTGCAATGTTACTGTAAATGTTAAACCTAAAGTACGCCCCAGGCGGTTAAGCTTGTATCTGTTATTCTGTAGTTTCAAAAGAGCATTCGATGTCTATTGGTAAACCTGCTCATGGTTATCACAAGTGTCTCATCATTTAATATTAGCAGTTTTAGTACAATAATTGAAATTTCTACTTATAATTAAAAGGTTTAAGCCTTACTTACTTGCCGGCCGGAGAGGCCGTGCGGTTCTAGGCGCTACAGTCTGGAGCCGAGCGACCGCTACGGTCGCTGGTTCGAATCCTGCCTCGGGCATGGATGTGTGTGCCGTCCTTAGGTTAGTTAGGTTTAATTAGTTCTAAGTTCTAGGCGACTGATGACCTCAGAAGTTAAGTCGCATAGTGCTCAGAGCCATTTGAACCATTTGAACCTTACTTATTTAACTCAGAGTTAAGTAATTGTTTGGCGAACGTTACGTTAGTTTAAGGGCTTTTTTTAGGTATTGAAAGACCTGAAGACCTTACTGCCGGAGCTCTTGACTTTTAGTATCGGAATGTGTATGCTATTTGTTGACACCTTGGCTTCTGAGCCGTGACGTTGCAACTGACGCGGCGCTTGCCCGCGTGTACGTTCTCCTGTGTTTCGACCTGTGCAGGTAGCCGGACTGCGTCTCCGGTGGCCATTAGCTCTCGCTGGAGTTTTGATTTCAGCTGCAGCTGCTAAAAAACTTAAGTTTTCCAGACATTGTATTTGATTGGTGGGTTTGAGTAACTGCCTTTTCGAGTTGGCCTTGTCTTGTGATCTAACGTAACAGACCTAAGAATCTATTTTCTATACTTGATTTTACGAATATTTTCTGCACTTAAATTTTTTAACGTTTAAATTCCATCTGTAATCCATTGCTCCCCACAGTCACCTTGGCCTAACTTGGTTGCACACTTCTTGTAACTCACTGGAAGATTACCAGGCTTAAAGTTGTAAATTTGCCCTCTTTCTCGGTGGATTTATTCTTATTCTTGGTTGTTGTGTAACTTAAAGTAGGAACCTTTACATAATTCCACTGTTATACTTGTGTGGGTTTTATTTAGAGGACTTACGGACTTTTAAAATTTTGGGTTACTCTAACTCTTTTAACGATGGTGCCTGCGGGGGTAAGAGTTGCTTCGGCCTACTTATTGTAATCAACAGTAATTAGTTCAGTTATTGTTTCTCTGTTTTAAATTTCCTTGCGTAGTGAAGCTAATTGTTTAAAATGATATTTCTCTTGTCTTAAAGACTGGTTTTATAAGAGAAACTTGCTGTTTGTTATTATATATCAGGTGCAAGAGAGGATTATTGTTTTAGTTATCATTCTGATTGTTGGCATATTTTGAAATAAATTTGTAATTTCTTAAGAAAAAATGATGTACTCAGTCTGGTTCACCCTTCGACGTCTCCTGTCTTTTGCCCATCCTATACTTGGTCAATTTCAACGAAAGGAGCAGTTGGTGAATTTGCCGCCACTGCGAAAACTCTATGGCCAGAAAGATCTGAACAAGACGCTTCCTGGGGCTCAGCCCGGCAAATGCACTTGTGGTCCGTAGCAGTCCTGAACAACTGTTGATAACAGTTCTGAGGCAGGCAGTCTGGACTGTAACTGTTCACAGGGCAGAGGAGATGACCGGTAGACGAAGTGACACATTGGTGGTACAGAATGGAGAAGTGAGCAGTTGTCCGACAGAAATGACGACCTTTCGATCAATTTCATTCGAAATAGAGAAGTGTTATTGAAAGGAGACTACTACGAACTGCGAGACACTCTGTTGTGAGGTAGAACAGTGCACGTGTCTGCAGCACTCATTCTCGATATGTGTTGGAGACACAATCTGTTTCCTGACGTAGAAGGATACCAGCCGCCCCCCCCCCCCCCCCACTCCGATTTTTAAATAATCTAACTCTCATGTATAAAACCCGTCTCACTGTTTATGATGTCATATCTCCTGCAGTATGTGTCACACAATGATAAAAATTTGCAGGTACATTCAGTGGTGTATGTGGATCGTACCTGAAAAATGTGCTGCGAACAGAGTTAGTCGTGAAGAAGTAATGATTAAGACGTCATGCTTGATGCTGCAGTGTCACTGCGTGAATGGTGAAAATACAGTAAGCGTTATTTTTTTTCTTTTTGTTATTTGTTGGCGGGTGTCAGCAAGAAAAGTTTCGAACAGTTTTGAAATTATGTTCAAAGTTAGAGCCGTTAGAGCCGGCCGGGGTGGCCGAGCGGTTCTAGGCGCTACAGTCTGGAACCGCGCGACCGCTACGGTCGCAGGTTCGAATCCTGCCTCGGGTATGGATGTGTATGATGTCCTTAGGTTGGTTAGGTTTAAGTAGTTCTAAGTTCTAGGGGACTGATGACCTCAGAAGCTAAGTCCGATAGTGCTCAGAGCCATTTGAACCATTTAAAGTTAGATGGAAGTCGCTGAGTATTCTCATTCTCATAAAACCGACGAATACAGTTACAGTGTTTCGAGACATTAGGTTGTTTCCGTAAGAGCATGGAAAAAGATAACAGGACATAGAGAATGCTCCACTGAACAGTCTGAAGTAGGAAACCTGGAGTCGGAGAAGCCAGCTTAAAGAGATAAGGAAGTAAACTTGTCAACCGCTTTGCTTAGCATTACTGTTTTCCAGCTTATTTACAACTTGCTTGGGTACAAGTTTACACGTACTGTGCTGTTTATTTGCATGTAGATTCTTTATTTGATGCAAGCAAACAAGGTGGACCAGCCTAATTACTAGTCCATAATTTGGCTTTGTTGTATCGTATTTACATTGGTCCACGAGAGAATGTGCTATAATCAACGACAGATGATGCACCGCCTCACTTCAGTGTGGATTGGAAGGGAAGGGCCTGTTCCATGGCCTGCGAGGTCACCTGGCCTGAATCCCCTTGATTATTTCCTATGGGGATATCTACAGTCACTTGCATATGAGACCCCACTGGATACAGGAATTAGTTCTCTGAATAGTAGCTGCCTGTGATGTGATTCGAAACACATCAGGGATATTAGTTTGGGTGCGTCAGAATCTTGTTCGCGGATGTTATGCTTGCATTGAGGTTGATGGCTGTCAGTTTCAGCACATTTTGTAAGATACAGTAAAGATGGTACGTTCACTGTGTCAATGACAGTATTTGCAGTTAACTAATGTAAATAAAAAACTACACAGCAATGTGATTTTTACCTCAAACTGTTCAGTGGAGCATCCTCTATGTCCTGTTAAATTTTTGCACGCTCTCACGGAAACACCCTGTATACACAGTTTCTACCCTTAATACTTGACTTACAGTGTTAAACCTTAAATGTAAGAGTATACTGTTAATGAGGAGATTATGACAGCAATTTAAATTTTTAAATTCGGTCAGTAATTATATGAAATACTGAAAATAAACGTTCTGAAACCGCTGGAAGAAGTTATACACAGGGTGTTAGAAAAAGGTACGGCCAAACTTTCAGGAAACATTCCTCACACACAAATAAAGAAAATATGTTATGTGGACATGTGTCCGGAAACGCTTAATTTCCATGTTAGAGCTCATTTTAGTTACGTCAGTATGTACTGTACTTCCTCGATTCACCGCCATGATTTCATACGAGATACTCTACCTGTGCTGCTAGAACATGTGCCTTTACAAGTACGACACAACATGTGGTTCATGCACGATGGAGCTCCTGCACATTTCAGTCAAAGTGTTCGTACGCTTCTCAACAACAGATTCGGTGACCGATGGATTGGTAGAGGCGGACCAATTCCATGGCCTCCACGCTCTCCTGACCCCAACCCTCTTGACTTTCATTTATGGGGGCATTTGAAAGCTTTCGTCTACGCAACGCCTGTACCAAATGTAGAGACTCTTCGTGCTCGTGTTGTGGACGGCTGTGATACAATACGCCATTCTCCAGGGCTGCATCAGCGCATCAGGGATTCCATGCCACGGAGGGTGGATGCACGTATCCTCGCTAACGGAGGACATTTTGAACATTTCCTGTAACAAAGTGTTTGAAGTCACGCTGGTATGTTCTGTTGCTCCATGATTAATGTGATTTGAAGAAAAGTAATAAAATGAGCTCTAACATGGAAAGTAAGCGCTTCCGGACACATGTCCACATAACATATTTTCTTTCTTTGTGTGTGAGGAATGTTTCCTGAAAGTTTGGCAGTACCTTTTTGTAACACCGTGTATAGGCAGCCTCCAACTGAGACAATTGATTTTAGCCGTTTAGTAATATAGATGCAGGCGCGAACCTTGTTATGTAAAATGAAGTAAACGCAGAAGTAATCGCCATTCCGCCGCACGCGCAGTACGTGATGCTTATCGCCTGATGGGTAGGCTGCCCATCTCCCCACACTGGAACGACTCGTGCAAAGAGCGCAGGCATGAAGATCGTGTGACGTACTCGGAACAGTTTGATCGAAATTAAGACCTTCTATAATTTTTACTGCCGTTCTGGATCGCGAAATTTTTTGTCAACGATCTCTGTTAAATAAGAACATTTTTCGCAGTGTCTCAGGGAATGAGATCAGCTTATTTATCCACTTTTTCTTTGTGTTATATGCGTTTTGTTAAATTAAGTATTGTTTTTGCAGTTCATTTTTAATGGCGATCCGAACGTTGAATATGGTCATTCGAGAAAAAAAGTTTTAGTAAAATTAAACTTCCCAGTACTGCTCCTATAAAAGGTGTAAAAGCGATAGGCCGGCCGGTGTGGCCGAGCTTTTCTAGGCGCTTCAGTCTGGAACCGAACGACCGTTACGGTCGCAGGTTCGAATCCTGCCTCGGGCATGGATGTGTATGATGTCCTTAGGTTAATTAGGTTTAAGTAGTTCTAAGTTCTAGGGGACTGATGACCTTAGAAGTTAAGTCCCATAGTGCTCAGAGCCATTTGAGCCATTTTTTAAAGAGCGATAAACAGCAGCTTGAAAGGTCGATCTTCTAACACAGAAAGAAACTGCAAGTCGGTTCTGAGATTAATTTTCCATTGCGTCTCGGATCGAACGAACCGTTACACTTGTTAGATCCCTATCGGTCTAGCCTAATATGTACTTTTTTTAAAATTTCTCCCCAAATCAGGGAAGACGAATGTAGGAATGGTTCCTCTAAACATGTTAGGCCAACCTCCTTCCCCTTCATGTTCAAGATGAGTGTATTGCCCTTCACCTGGATGTCACACCATGATATCCCTTCCTTGAGTTTGCCTCGTGGTTTACTTGTTTTCTACCATAGATCTCGAAGTACTTCTGGTAGAAAGTTCTCTGAATCAGTGGCCATAAACAAACAGTTAAAGGATTAGGCCAACCTCCTTCCCCTTCTTGTTCAAGATGAGTGTATGGCCCTTCACCTGGATGCCACACCATAATATCCTTTCCTTGAGTTTGCCTCGTGGTTTCCTTGTTTTCTACCATATATCTCGAAGTACTTCTGGCAGAAAGTTCTCTGAATCAGTAGCCATAAACAAACAGTTAAAGGATTAGAAGCTCTCGAATTTCACTTTCAACTTTTTAGCATATAATGTTTTAGCTTTATTGTCAATGAGATTGAAAGCCTTATAGCACAGGACTCTTCAAGAACTTGTGTCGATAGAGAAGAAGTCGAATTTGCTATCTTTGCTTGGGCGAAGATACATAGTGCAATATCCAGGAGTGAAGTTTTGACCATCTACCTACTGATGTTGCTGAGACAACGAACATCACTTGGATCGAAATACCAAGTATGGATTACAGACATACCGCAAGAAGTGTATGTTATTTTTGCTACTTTCACCATCATTCACGTCCTGCCATCGTGCACGAATTGAAGAGTGATGTGTGTTCCTCTCTGATCTCGTGCAGGAGTGTTGCCTCTCGTACGTAATCGTTGGTGAATAACGAGTATTCCACGAAATTCTAAGTAACATTTCGTTACTCCCTGAACGTTTCGTTACTCGCATTTATTGTTACTGACGTGGTGTTTGTGCCCGACTCGGCAGATATCGCAGGCCTACATATACATCTGCGTCTATATGCCACAAGTCACCCTACGGCAAGTGGTGCAGGATTCTTTGTGAACCATTCTCACATCCCTCTTTCCTGTTGCAGTCAAGAACGGTGCGCAGGAAGCACGATTGTTGGTATGCTTACGTGTGAGCTCGAGTCTCGCTAATTTTATCTTCATGGTCTTTTCGTGAGATGTACGTAAGAAACAATATATTGTTTGTCTCTCCAGGAAGTTACGCTCTCGGAATTTTTACCATGTGGCGATGCACAACGCCAATCTTTTAGCTCTGCAACTGGGGCTGGATGAGCATCTCTGCAACGCTTTCGCGCTAACTGAATGAACCTGCGACGAAACGCGCTGATTTTCATTGGGCCTCCTCAATGTCCTGTATCAATACTGTCTGGTAAGGGTGCCGGACCGAGAACTATACTCAAGTATCGGTCGAGCGAGGACTTTTTAAGCTGCCTCCTTCACGTGTTCTCTCCACTTTCTGAGGATTTTTCCAATGAATCTGTCTGGTATCCCCCTTTCGATACAATGAGTTTTATGTGCTCGTTCCACTTTAAATCTCTCCGAACGCATTCTCCCAAACATTAAGTGGCTGTGTTTACTTCCTGTGACGTAATAAAACAGAAATGGGTCTTGCAGCCTCTTTATGCGTAATACGTCACTTTGTTTATGTATTGTGTCAACTGCCAAACCTTGCAGCAAATGACGATCCTGTGTAGGTCTTCCTGCATCTCGCTACATTTTTCTACTGTAGCAAGTTTTCTGCGTAAATACATCACTGCGAAAAGCTTCATGAAACTTGCGACATTATCGACTAGGTCATATATACAAGGTGTTTCAGATAAAGTGTTTTCCTCTGTTATTTTAAAAATAAGTGAAAGGAGTATTTATTTAGAGAGATAACGTAAGAAACGTTACTCTTTCTACGGAGTTAAGAATGTAGTTTATTTAGCTATCTTCCACAGATTTGAAACAACGTGTTATAATTTTTTTAGTAGAAAATTATTTTATTCTGTATGTAACCGACGTATTTAAACCAACACGTACTTAAACCAACAATGTACAAATCAATTTTACCCAAATTTCTATCACTTTTTATTAGAAAGCTAGAAATTTTCAAAGTTTTAGGGGTGGGTGCTGCAGCTAATTTAAATACACAAGTTTCATGATAGAGAAAAATAATTTTCTGTTTTAAAAATATTATAATTCATTGGTGTAACACTCTGGAAAATAACTATATAAACTGTATTCGTAGCTCGGAAGAAATGGAACATTTCTTTCGTTTATGTGTGTAATAACTTTCACTTATTGTTTTTTTATTTTAATTTACGGAGAAATATACATTACTTGAAACTGTCTGTACATACATAATGTGATAAATAATTGTACTTAGACACATGCAGCGTAACTTTACACGGTAGTCCTGCACCTCAAAAGAAAAGTACACTCCATCCCTTTCCCTGCCTAGCTGTAAACTATCCACGTCCAAACACCTACATCAGATCCACTGATTTTTTCCTGTATGTGTATTTTCGGGTATTATGACATTTATAGTGACGGAAAACCCCATCTGCAGAAACCCACACGGATTCCACAAAGATCATGTGAAACCTAGCCGGATCTCTTCGTCCGCGAGACCCAGCATACAGCAAAAACAAGCGCCCGGGTGGATGCCGTGTTCCTTCACTTTCGGAAGTTTTCTATACAGTTCCACAGTATCACCTAAAAAATGAAACAAGAGCGTGCAGAATATAGAACAGTTTTGTGATTGGATTGAAGAGTTCCTGTCAAAGAGATTACAATCTGTTGGTTCTTAACGCTGAGAAACTTTCAGACTAAAAGTAATTTGGCACTTACCCGAAGCCATTTACTTTTCACAATACACATAGGTGACATAGTGAACAATGTGGAAAATTCCTTGAGGTTGTTCGTGCATGCCGCTGTTGTATTCAGAGAAGTCGCAACGCGAGAAAAACTGTAGTGAAATGCGGAGGATCGAACTGGGTGAAAGGATTCAACCACAATATGAACGTATTGCTCGTAAATACGTGGAAAGACGCATTATTGTGCGATTATACGATTGTCGAACAGTCACTGGAAGAGGTCATAGCCGTTAAATGCCTGGGAGTGTACGAGCTGAGCGATACCAGAGGGAACAATCACATAAAAGAAATTGTAGGAAAGGCCGATGGAAGACTTACATACATCAGAAAAATCCTCGGGAAATGAAGTCCATCCACGAAGGTCATAGCTTACAAAAACATCGATCGACGTGTACTACATAGAACTGATACGGGAAACAGAGAAGAGCATCGCATTTCTTCACAGGTTCGTTTAGAAAGCCCGAAAGCGTCACTGATATGCCCAGCCGTCTCTAGTGGTGGACGCTAAAAGAGAGGCATTGTGCATCATCATGTGGTTTACTGCAAAAATTTAAAAATTCCAAGAGAGCACTTTCCTAGAAGAGTTAACAAGGATAAGAGTTCCTTACACGAAAATTTCTCGAAAAGACAATAAGCCCAAATTAGATTCGCACAGAGGGCTGCTAACAATCGTCGTTGCAGCGCACCATTCGCGGCTGGTACAGGAAAGGGAGGAAGTGTTAGTGGTACACTGAATACCCTCCGGCACACACCATAAGATAGCTTCCACAGTACGGTAAAGATGTAGAAGGACTCAGCCCTGTTAACACTTTCACTGCTGCGTGCGCCATGAAAATCCGTACATGTATGTGCGATCGGGCCCATCCCACGTGGCAATACTCTCCGTGCTTGGCACGATATGGCGCTGACCACTTCAGCGCCTGCTGCGCTGAGCTATCATTATCGCGGACTCCTCAGTGTCAGCAGAAAGTTATTAAAATAACGTATACTTTGAATATTCTTCGTTGCTGACGTTCCTAAAAATGGACAGCTTTATGAAGAAGCGCATTTCAGAACGCTGTCTTTCTTCTTTCTTTTTTTTTTCTTTTTGCGAGTCACAACACACGTTGTTTACAGTAGTAATGCAATTCCGTTCGCATTCGTTCTTCTACACCTTCTTACAGGTCCGTGTGTCCGTGTGTCCGTGTTGTACTGACAATTCGACGTTGCTTGAAAAGTGTCTTTCTAGAAGGCGCTATGGGTTATACTTGTCTGATCGACGACCTGCTGATGCCTTTATTTCTTGTGGTATATTTCTAAAATCTTACGAATGAGGCTAAGATGAAATTCGGCGACCGAAACATTCTTTCCGGTAAGAAAGTATACAGAGTATTCGGAAATTCCCGTTAAACATTTCTATAACTTGTTGAGGGGAGTGAGTACATAATATTTTGAATAGGAACACATGTTCAGAAAAGTCATCTAACACCGCTACAGAGCGTCAGAGTTATAGTTGCCGGCGCTTGTAAATGTATGTCTCTATGTACAGCGCGATTAAATGATGTTACAGACTTTCAAGGATGATGGAGAAGGACAAGTGTATCAATTTGAGGTAAGAGTCCCTGTACCGGAAACGATGCGGTCAAAAGTTATAAGCAAAAATTGTTCTGAAAGCTCTGGTACTGCTGTTGCTAAGATTTTAGGGTAGTCAACACTCAGACGTAGTAGTATGGACGAAAATAAGAAAAAATGCTAAGTAATAGAAGAGATTTGTTTTACTTAGCGAAGATGAACAAGTGCTCATAGCTCCTTAGGTATGCATATTACATCCCATGTTTGCAGGACAGTTTTTTCCTTGCTTTGGTCCATACTACTACCTTTGAAACTTTCTTACCCTACAATATTACCAACGACAGTACCAGTAGATTTATTCCACTGTCAAAGGTATCAGAACGGTTTTCGCTTATAACTTTCGATTCGTTCCTTTCCGTACAGGGACCTTTACCTCAAATTGATACATTTATCCTTCTCCACTATCTTAGAAAGTTTGTAACATCACCACGGAATCCCACTGTACGTACATACGTTTACAGGCGCCGGCGCCTCTAATTTCGACGCTATGTAGCGCGGTTCATATGGCTCTAAGCACTATGGGACTTAACATCTGAGGTCATCAGTCCCCTAGACTTGGAACTACTTAAACCTGACTAACGTAGGGACACCACACACATCCATGCCCAAGGCAGGATTCGAACCTGCGACCATTGCAGCAGCGCAGTTCCGGACATTTTTTTTTCGCTGTATTTGGTCGTTGCGGACGTCACATGACTTCCGTTCAAGCTCGTTTGTTGATCCTTCCACTCAGTTTTTTTTATTACAGAGGCCAACCGGCTCTCTGACCGAACACGCTGAGCTACCGTGCAGGCATTTTTGTTCGTTTTCGTTCGTTGTATCTGCTCGGGGCGGACGTCGTAAGACACCCGTTTCAGTTCGTCGTTGATCCATTAACACAGTTTTTTTATTGCAGAGGGCAGCTAACCTTCTGACCGAACACGCTGAGTTACCGTGCCGGCTGACTGAAGCGCCTAGAACCACTCGGCCACATCGGGCCGGCGTGGCGCAGTTCGATGACGTTTCCAGACATGGATTCTCATTCAAAATATTATGTACTCACGTCCCTCCACAAATTCTAGAAGTCCGTAATTGGAATTTCCGAACACCCTGTAAATCTGACATCAGGACTCTACGCGCAGCTCCTTTCGCATATATACGTATGTCGTTAGCACTGGAGGCACGACGCCTGTGCGCAGTTGAAGGGTTAACAAAGCAGGAAAGAAGCGCTCCCCTGGAGACGTCACAAGAACTGGGTACAGTTTTTTCCCACACCCGCGGAGAAGCAGTATTCGCAGACGGTGAGGCCCGCTTCCACCCGGCCGCCACGAGCTCACCCGCCGTGACGGAAACCAGGAAGCCCGCTAGCCACGCCCGCCGTGTTTACCGCTAGCCCCGCCGTGCTGCTGCGGTCGATGACCCGCCGTGACGTCACAGGGCGTCAAGGACGCCGCGCACTCGGTCAGCTGACGCGCCGGGCGCAGAACCGGCACGATTCCCTCCTCCCCCACCCCGCACCCACCATCCCCTCCCACCCAAGGCTGTGTGGCCAATCCGCGCAGACGCCGTTCAGCACCATCAACAGACAGCTCAACGCCATCTCATTGAGGCTGCGAGCAGCAACATTCACCGTTGTTCATGTTTAGGTCGGGTCTCTTACAATTTTAGTTAGCGGTTTTCGCAGTCGGGAACTTGTGGATCACTTCAAGTGATACATTACATTGCTAGCTATTAGCCCTTGGCATGCCGTCCTTAGCTTGGCAGTACTCAGAGACTGCGACGGATATATCAGCCCGCAGCATTCTGTGGCTGTACCTGATAGGAATCATGAGTTTTAGAAATGGCAGATGCTGTTATGCTATTGGCTAATGCTTCCTCGACTATACACCACCTTCCATCAGTCAAGATAATGTAGTTTTTGAATTGTGTCAAAGCTATTTTGGATACGCAGGGTGTTTCACTAAATGTGTTTGCCTCTGTAAGTTACGAAGTAATAGGCGACGGAAATATTCATTCCGGTAGGTCACCATAAGAAACGTGCCACTGTCTGCGGAGCTATGAACATAGTTCATTGTGTTGTTATCCAAAGAGTTACAGCAAAAAGAAACAATTTTTTAAATGGAACAATAGTTGTTTCTATCATGCACTGGAATCAGTAACACCAGCTTCGTATACATTAATTTAAATTACATTCCTATCACTTTTAGTTTGGGAGCTCCATCCCCTGAAAGATTCAGGGGCAGATACCACACACGTTGCGCATAACGCAAAGCGCCTTCTAAATGTGTGCGGCCGAGTTGTAACGTCGCCGGTGTCACGGAGCGAGAAGATTCCTCGATGCGCTGTTAGACTGCCGACTGTCGCCGCGCACGGCCGTATACCCGACAGTTCGAGCCACACAAACAAACGGGGCTCAATATACCACAGTTACTGACACCGGATGAAGATGGCATACACGAACAATGAATACGTTGACATGCTGCTGATGCTCGGCGAGTGCCCGACACGATGCCACTGAAGCAGCAATGGCGTACGCCGTGAGATATCCTAGGCGAAGGGGCTCCGGCAGCCATTACGTTCTTACGTGCCGAACAACGACTTCGGGAAACAGGCATCTTGGTAATGCACCACAGGAACAGACGAAGAGCTGCAAGAAGTGACGAAAGTGAGGAGACGAAGGTGTTTGTTTTACTGCAGTACACCGTGGTTCTCATGTCAGCTTACGAGCCGTTGCTGCAGTCGCTGGTGTCAGCCTCCCATCTGTGTGGCCTATAGTACACGGCCACAGGTTTCACTCGTACCGCCTGTCACTGACCCAGGAGCTGCATGGAAACGATTTCCGTGCGAGAGTTACATTCTGTGAATGGGCCATGGGTAATTTCACGCTGGAGTCTTTACAAGGTGCTATGTTCTTTGATGAGTCCACGTTCACAAATTATGGTGCAGTGATTCGCCATAACGTGCACTACTGGGCCGTAGACAGTCCTCGGCGGGTACGACCTGTCGACTGTCAACGTAGGTAGTCTATTAATGTATGGTGTGGAATCCTTGGGGATGAAATCATCGGTCCACATTACTTCGCAGGTACACTGACAGGTAAGTTATATCGCGCGTTCATAGTCAACAGTTTGGGTGGTCTCCTTGAACATGTGTGTCTACACACGAGAGTCCATACGTGGATGCAGCCCATTCTGCCCGTGCTGCTGTGGAAGAACTAAACAACAGATTTGCAGGAAGGTGGTTGGGGCGCCATGGTCCTCATTCATGGCCCGCAAGGTCGCCCGATTTAACACCATTAGATTTCTTTTTGTGGGGATATCTAAAGGATCGTCACTGAGACCACATCCCCAAATGATCTAAAACGGCACATCGAGGACGTATGTCGCTCCGTGACACCGGCGATGTTAAATCTCGTCCGCTGATCCTTTAGAAGGCGCATCTCATTGTTCATTCAGGAACATGGACACACATTTGAACACCTCATTTAAATCAACTTCCCACCGCCAGAACATCCACCACCCACCACACGGCCATGTATTATGTACAGCGTGTGGTATCTGCCCCTAAAACATTGAAGGGCTGTAGCTCCCAAACTAAAGGTGATAGGAATGTAATTTAAATTACTGTATACACAGCTGGTGTTACTGATTCCAGTATATGACAGAAACAACTATTGTTCCATTTAAAAAATTGTATCTTTTTGCTGTAAATCTTTGGATAATAACACAATAAACTTTTTTCATAGCTCCGCAGACAGTGTAACGTTCCTTATGGTGACCTACCGCAATAAACATTTCCGTCGCCTATTACTTCGTAACTAAGAGAGACAAACACATTTAGTGAAACACCCTGTATACGAGACTTCATTGTTTATACTAGTAAGGACTCATAATATGACCGTTGTTATCTTCTTCTTGTTTAACTGACCTTATCCCGTGTCTTTACAGGATCAGTATGTTAACCTGGATGTGGCAATGTCACGGGGGCGTGCTGAAAAGTAATTCCTCTGACTTTTTGTGTGAAAACTCAAAGCTCTTTTAAATAAAACAGATATTATTAACTATCTACATCTCGATTCCTCATGTCTACATATATGCAGCCCGCTACCGCTAGAGGGCTCCGAATTGCAGCATGTAGCATGGCGACGTGTATGAGAAACGGCGTGCTATAATAGAGTTACGAATATGAAGAGTTCGTCCACACACGGACCACCCTCTCCTTCAGCGCGACAATCCCAGACCACACACGAGCGTTGCGACATCTGCAAAAATCCGATGCCTTGGGTTCACTATCAGCGATCATCCTCCATACAGTCCCGACTTGGTCCCATTCGATTTATGTCTGTTTCCAAAACTTAAAGAACTTCTTCGAGCTCATCAGTTTGATAATGTTGAAGCGGTGCAAGCAGAAGTGAGGTTGTGTCTCCGTCAACAAAGTCAAACATTCTACAGTGAGGGTACCAACAAAAGGTATTTCTTTGGGAGCATTGTGTACGCCGCCAGCGAGACTACTTCAGAAATAAATATGTAGGCATGAGAAACGAAGAGGTGCAATGTCAATTACATCTGTATTATTTGAAAATCTTTAAGAGATTTCACACACAAAATTCGGAGGCATTACTTTTCAGCGCGTCCTTGTAGTAGTGGTGCGTGGCCGGATGCCCTTGCTGCCGCCACTCCTTGTCCGCTTGGACGGAATTTGTGTACTCCACCTGCCATCATCTAATATTATCCCACGTGAAAGTGTGTGAACGTTTTTCGAAATGTTGGCGAATCGTATAACTAAGGCGGGACGTGCGTTCTAGCCCTGTATTTACCTAATTAGATGGGGGAAATAGCCTAAAAACCACATCGAGGCTAGCCGGCTAGAAGGCACATCGGTCCTTGTCGTTAGTCCGCAGTGCATATTCGATTCGGGGCCGGCGCGTCTCCCCGAATCCTGGAAGCGGCTTGCTAACACGCGCGGTTATCCGGGCGGGCATACCAGTCATTATCCTGAGGAGAAAAGCCCTCGAATTGATTTGGAGCTTGTTCATTATTCGCTCACGAATTGATACTTCATTTATCTCGACAACTAATACACTGCCGGCTGGGATGGCCGAGCGGTTCTAGGCGCTACAGTCTGGAACCGCTCGACCGCTACGGTCGCAGGTTCGAATCCTGCCTCGGGCATGGATGTGTGTGATCTCCTTAGGTTAGTTAGGTTTAAGTAGATCTAAGTTCTAGGGGAGTGATGACCTCAGAAGTTAAGTCTCATAGTGCTCAGAGCCATTTGAATCATTTGAACTAGTACACTAGTCTAAATGTGGCTGACAGACTAACGAGTAAGGTCAACGAAGTTGTTAGCGCAACATGGAAAAACAGAATGGAGTTTCCTGACCATGAACAAGGAGAAACTGGAAACGGTGTACAGAAACATGATGTTGATGAAATGGAAGGAGAAGAGAGACATCATATGGTCAACAAGTCTCATGACGATGCATTTCAAGAAGTACATTCAAAGAAGACTATCGTCTAAAAGCCAAGTGCTATCACCAATTAAAACAAGAAGTTTTGAATCGCGGTCAGAAGCAATTCCCAGTTGCAAAGTTACCAAATCACCTGGAGCAGCCAGAAAAAATATTACCAGTTTCTAGGGTCTGCATGCTTCAGTGCATACGTTTTGTACAAGATACATCGGAGCGAAACAAGAAAATACAGCACAGCGAAACAAGCATAACAAAGAAAAGACCAGCAAAGTGTCGAGTATGTAAGAAAAGAGGCCTTCGAAAAGAGACATTTTATTGGTGTGCAGACATAAAAAACTACCTATAATTACGTGAAAACAAAATTTCATTCGATCCTAATCCACAAAGAAATGTTTTAATGAGTGAGTAGGGCATGTGGCGCTAGATGAAATTACGCACTGAGGCAGAGGTGAGCGCATGTAATATACCCACTTAAGGGGACAGAACTGCATGACCATGAAGACGATTTGTAACAACATTGGCATAAAGTTTACTACAAGCTTGTAAGTGAAAATAATTGTATTTCAACGCAATCGCACAAGAAAGTAGGAGTGATGCCGTTTACATTCTAGCTATGTGGAGGGCCGCACTCAACTGCATGAAGGATGTCAACGTCCCCACACGACTAGTGGCCGAAAGAACTGATACAATATTCACTTGACCCTTCAGGATCCTGCAGCCAAATTCCACAGGGCCGCATTTAGGACGTACAGACCCATAGGCTAAACCTGTGATGCGTGCATCTCCAAGGGAAATTACGCGTAAAAATACCATTTTGAAGAAATTTTTGAACAGAAAGCCTGTATCGCAGTTTTTAGTGTATATTATTTAATTGTATAAAGTTTTACAATGCAACTTAGGAATTGACGTAATAAAAATTATAAAAGAATTGGAAACATTATGGTTTCCAATACAGTTTATGGACATCACTATGAAAAATTATATTTATTTTAAAAAGGTCCCATCCAAATCTCGTCATGATTCCCTTTCAAACATCTGCATCCCATTTCTAATTCAGTGGTTTGTCCTCCCTCTTCGTTGCTTTTGCCATTCCTAATTTTTTTCCGACTGCTGTATCCTAGTTACGCCACTGAGTGATTGTGCCAAATTACACAGTGATTACGTTTTACATTTTTAATTTCGGTATCAGTGTGTCACTCCAGGAGATTGAGAACAGCATTAGGCGAGCTTCACTCGTCAATAGTTTGATTAGAATCTATCACATGTGTTAGAAATGTTATTAGAAACAGCAAAAAATTTGGTATGTAGGACATTCACAAGTGAGAGGTATGATAATTAGTTTAGAGAGATCTGCTGCAGTTGTACAACCGGTTTCAGAATTTTAAAATCCCATCTTCAGTTGTGTGAAACCGTAGTATTTGGTAATACATGCAAGGATTGGAAATCTTGCACTGGCTGGCCCGACCGCATGTTATTACCAGATACTATGATTTCTTACACTCGAAGACGGGATTTTAAAATCTCGAAAACGGTCATGGTTTAAATAAACATTAGTACAACTAAAGCGGACCTCTCTAAATTAGTTATTAGATATGCATTATTCTTTCCTGTGCAATATTCTAGCGGGCTTCATCCACGTCTATCTGACAGACGAATGCTACATGGACAAGAGCGCAAAAGTAATGCTTGCTGGTATAGAGAAAATAAGTATATCAATAAATTGATTAACTGTCAATCAGTTGTTACTTCTGAGACACTGTTGCTCAGTTAGTACCCTACGTTCCTCTATTAGTGCCCTATGTTGCTCTATTAGAAGAAGTGCCACGTATGACGCTCAAATGTTGCGGCTAGATGCGGTTTACTGAGTGCAGCTGTGTAGTGAACGTTGAACGTGGCAGCAGGGCGACAGTTAAGCAACTTAGAACGTGGGTTGATAAGCGGAGCAAGACGCATGGATCATAGTATATCGAGTATTACACAAGAACTCGGGTTTCAGAGTTTTCAGTGTCTAGGACGGATCTTCAATATAGCGGAGACACTGTTTCCATACGTGTTAACTTCCGCACAGGAGGATCACGTTTGTTTAACCAACTGACGTCACGTCGCCTCCGCAGAGCCATGGAGGACGTGAATGTGGGGTGTTAGGGAGTTATTTCTGATAGGACTGTAGAGAGACAAATGCGAGGCATAAGTTTCCGCAGGCGACGACGGAAAATCACATCCGATGCCTTTCCATGACCTTCGGCTATTCAGTTTGGAACAGAGATCGCTGCAGATTTATTCCGGAATGGTTTGGCTCTGTCACTGTAGGCCCAAGATAATGACGGAACGGGTGCAAGCACACAAACACCTCCAACTGAATCTTTTCTATCAACAGAAAGGCGATCTTTTTTTCCCCACAACTCAGTAAATTCGTTCTTCAGTTTCATGTAGAGAGTGGTCAGGAATAGTCTGAAAAGTTTGTAAGGGTGTTGCAGGGGAAGTTCTGCTGAGAAATAATAGCTGTGAAAAGAAAAATGCGTGGGTTGCAAGTTATCTGGGGTTGGATTTATCGAATAAATTCGTAGCTCGCGCAAATTTAAGCAGCTTGCCAGAAGCGATGTCGTCGTATACAGTCAACTTTAGATTTCCTCAAAACGTAGCTTTTTCTCTGCCACCTTATACTGATCACTTCGTAAAAGGTACATTTTAACTGTTAATGAGCATTTTAGCTCGTGGAGGTGCTTAAATTTCCGCACGAAACGACCTGATTCGCTAATTTCAATGCTAAATAACTCGGAAACGGCGCAACGTATCGAACGTTTTTCGTAACAACACCCTTACTAGCTGTTCAGACTGTATCTGACCACCCTGTACAGCATCTGAAAATCTTTTAAAGGTAGCGCATTGGTAAATAAGTAGAGATCCGCTGGAAACGCTCTTATCTTTCCACCCACACTCCACTGAGAGTGAAAAGCTTATTCTGGAAACGGCCAACCTATTTCGTTCCATAACTAAAACTTAGTATAATTCCTTTCTTAGCTCCTCAGCTGGAGTAATTTAAACGTCCAGTGTACCATACATGTGCAATATGGAAATATTTTAGATCTGGTAGCCACGAACAGACCAGACCTCATCGACGGTGTCAATGTTGAGACAGGGATTAGTGATCATGATGTTGTCATTACGACTATGGTTACTAAAGTTAAAAGTCGGTCAAGAAGGCTAGGAGAGTATTCTTACTACAAAGAGCAGATAAGTAGTTGTTAGCATCCGAACTTAGTAAATGAATCTACTTCATTTACTTCCGGTACGATGGACGTGGAAGAATTATGGGCAAATTTTAAACACATTGTAAATCACGCATTGGACAAGTATGTGCCGAAAAAGTGGGTTACGGACGGAAAAGACCCACCATGGTTTAACAGCGCAATTCGGAGAATGCTCAGGAAGCAAAGGCAGTTGCACTCGCGGTACAAGAAAGATCGGGAGAATGAGGACAGGCAAAAGTTAGTAGAGATTCGTGCTGCTGTAAAAAGAGCGATGTGCGAAGCATTCAACCACTACCACCGTCATACCTTACCTTGCTGAAAACCCAAGGAAATTCTGGTCTTACGTAAAATCGGTAAGCGGGTCGAAGGCTTCCATCCAGTCACTCACTGATCAGTCTGGCCTGGCAACGGAAGACAGCAAAACGAAAGCTGTAATTTTAAATTTAGCATTTGAGAAATCTTTCCCGCAGGAGGATCGTACAAACATACCGCCGTTTGAGTCTCGTACAGATTCCCGTATGGAGGTCATAGTGATAGACATCCCTGGGGTTGTGAAGCAGCTGAATGGGTTGAAAATAAATAAATCGCCAGGTCCTGATGGGATTCCAATTCGATTTTACAGAGAGTACTCTACTGCATTGGCTCCTTGCTTAGCTTGCATTTATCGCCAATCTCTTGCCCAACGTAAAGTCCCTGGCGACTGGTAAAAAAGCGCAGGTGACGGCTTTATATAAGAAGGGTAGAAGGACGGATCCTCAAAATTACAGACCAATATCCTTCGGTTTGTTGCAGGATTCTCGAACATATACTCAGTTCGAATATAATGAATTTCCTTGAGACAGAGAAGTTGCTGTCCATGCATCAGCACGGCTTTAGAAAGCATCGCTCCTGCGGAACGCAACTCGCCCTTTTTTCACATGATATCTTGCGAACCATAGAGGAAGGGTATCAGGCGGATGCCATATTCCTTGACTTCCGGAAAGCGTTTGACTCGGTGCCCCACTGCAGACTCCTAACTAAGGTACGAGCATATGGGATTGGTTCCCGAGTATGTGAGTGGCTCGAAGACTTCTTAAGTAATAGAACCCAGTACGTTTTCCTCGATGGTGAGTGCTCATCGGAGGTGAGGGTATCATCTGCAGTGCCCCAGGGACTTGTGGTAGGTCCGCTGTTGTTTTCTATCTACATAAATTATCTTTTGGATAGGGTGGATAGCAATGTGCGGCTGTTTGCTGATGATACTGTGGTGCACGGGAAGGTGTCGTCGTTGAATGACTGTAGGAGGATACAAGATGACTTGGACAGGATTTGTGATTGGTGTAAAAAATGGCAGCTAACTCTAAACATAGATAAATGTAAATTAATGCAGATGAATAGGAAAAAGAATCCTGTAATGTTTGAATACTCCATTAGTAGTGTAAGCTTGACACAGTCACATCGATTAAGTATTTGGGCGCAACATTGCAGAACGATATGAAGTGGGACAAGCATGTAATGGCAGTTGTGAGGAAGGCGGATAGTAGTCTTCGATTCATTGGTAGAATTTTGGGAAGATGTGGTTCATCTGTAAAGGAGACCGCTTATAAAACACTAATACGACCTATTCTTGAGTACTGCTCGAGCGTTTGGCATCCATATCATGTCGGATTGAGGGAGGACATATAAGGAATTCAGAGGCGGGCTGCTAGATTTGTTACTGGTAGGTTTGATCATCGCACGAGTGTTACGGAAATGCTTCAGGAACTCGGGTGGGAGTCTGTAGAGGAAAGGAGGCGTTCTTTTCGTGAATCGCTACTGAGGAAATTTAGAGAACCAGCATTTGAGGCTGACTGCAGTACAATTTTACTGCCGCCAACTTACATTTCGCGGAGAGACCATAAAGATAAGATAAGAGAGATTAGGGCTCGTACAGAGGCATGTAGGCAGTCATTTTTCCCTCGTTCTTTTTGGGAGTGGAACAGGGAGAGAAGATGCTAGTTGTGGTACGAGGTACCCTCCACCACGCACCGTATGGTGGATTGCGGTGTATGTATGTAGATGTAGAAGTGTTTATCCCAGACGATAAATAAATAACCTCTTACATATGTATAGCAATATACTGACCTGGCGGCGGGAAGTCCTTTGGTCATTGTCCCTAGCAGAGGTGAAAACAGACAAGTAGTGCTTAATCATCTCGCCTTTCAGTTTCAATTAGTGGCTCGACTCGGCGGTACGTTTTGTAGCGGTCACAAGCTAATTACGAGCAACCGCAAATAGAAGGCGGATTTTGGCCGACGTCTGATGTCTGCCAAGGCACTCGTAGAGAGGCACTGACACCTTGTGAACTGCAGTTTCGCTTTCGACGTCGAGATTCGTTTACAGTACTAAAGGAGTTATTAATGATCACACTAAACGTTTCTCAATCTCTGAAAGACGCTCTCCGACGATAGACTTAGCAGAACTAACGGTAGAGAAACATTTTCTGTTCCTGGCTTTCAAAATACATAGCCTTGGTATTCAGTCTCTCAGGCACTGACTAGCCAAATGTCTCATGAACTCCTTGATCCTGGCGATTTATTATTATGGTGGTCATTGGTGGTCGCTCCTGACTCTTGGGCTAAATGATCTTTCAGTGTTTTCTTTCTTTCTTTGCCAAAGAAAGTCAGCTTACAGACAGGCACGAACTACGCAAGGTTTGGATCTTAGAAACTGCTGGTCATTCGCGTTAGCAAAATTTTAGGCAGTTACGCAAACCGGTAGCGAAAAATTTCACTTAATTGTATGGAGCGGTCTTATATCCCGATGCATGTGAAACCGATAGTTCATTTATACACTGCTAGTTACATCTACGGTTAAAATTGTGGATTATTTCTTTCCATTGAGTTCAGAGGTACACAAGATGATAGAATATCGTGCATTGCGCGTTCTGAAATAAGAAGGATATCAGTTGACTCAAGAAAAGTACTGCCTTTGGAAAAAAATAACCTGTTTGTGAGAAAAGACATTAACATAAGTTATTTTATTTTTCTATTCTTCGTCACAGTTACATGAGCATTTCACAGCGTCGTTACATTTCGACCAGCCAGTGGTCATCTAAACCGTGGAGAAACATGTTGCACTGCCAACAGTACTGAGGATGTCAGTAGGCGGAGCCCGCGATTTTGTAGATGTAGTGCAATCTTGTTTTTGTTTATATTCGTTGAACGAATATCTACTCCGGTAGATTTTATAGTTACATTCATTAGTGTAATGTGGTATCATTTTAACGATTTTTTAACAACCCGTGATACTAGTTTTTATTATAGCGTAGATGTTATTGTGTATTTCGTCCGCTCCTCGCCAGTTAGACCACTCCATTGAAATGGTTGACGATGCTTTTTAATATGTGTTTCTAAGAGGTGAACTGTGCCAGATTCTTGAAAAACATCGCACTTGATCATCGTGCAAATTTTTAGGGTTTCCACGTTGATGGTAGCCTTGACTACCGCTGGCCATCTCTGTTGAACACCAGGGCTAAGCATTCACTTTCATTGTGAGATGAGTAGGAAGACGAGGTTTTGGTTCGCAGCCAACTCGTGATCTTATCCCATCTGATACCTACAAGCATAATAACACGAAAAATACTGTGTATGGGAGATCCATCTAGAGGGTTTTGAGGTAAAAATTTCAGCTGCGGTGACAGTGGACCTACGACACTGGATCGTAGTAGCCCGCGAGGGGGAGGGTGGGAGGAAGCAATTGGGGCCCAGTTGCCCCTCCTGGAATGTGGATACAGCCCTTTTAATCATTACAGAATTCTCTCGAATACCTTCCAATCACCGTATGCGACTCCACTAAACTGCCTATTTAACACCGCTAACTGTGACGACATGCACCACAGCTATAGCAATTACTATATCCCGGGTGGTTATAATTAACCTGACGGTGTTGCGTGTGCTGCGGTGCGGGTTATATACATTGCAGGACGTTGAAACATCGTAAGCACTTTCATTAATCGGGGCACCTGCGGAGTACTACCACGAAGATAACGTGCTACAGACGCTAAATGTAACCGACAGGAAGTTCACACATGGTTGGCGCCGGTGGCGAAACCTAAAACGTGCTGACACGAGGAAAGTTTCCAACCGATTTCTCATACACCAACAGCAAACAGCAGTTGACCGGCGTTGCCTGGTCAAACGTTGTTGTGATGCCTCGTGTAAGGAGGAGAAATGCGTACCATCACGTTTCCGACTTTGATAAAGGTCGGATTGTAGCCTATCGCGATTACGGTTTACCGCATCGCCACGTTGCTGCTCGCGTTGGTCGATATCCAATGACTGTTAGCAGAATATGGAATCGGTGCGTTCAGGCGGGTAATGCGGAACGCCGTGCTGGATCCCAACGGCCTCGTATCACTAGAAGGCGAGATGACAGGCATCTTATCCGCATGGCTGTAACGGATCGTGCAGCCCAGTCTCGAACCCTGAGTCAACATATGGGGACGTTTGCGAGACAACAACCAACTGCACGAACAGTTCGCCGACGTTTGCAGCAGCATGGACTATCAGCTCGGAGCCAATGGCTCCGGGTACCCTTGGCGCTGCATCACAGACAGGAGCGCCTGCGATGGTGTACTCAACGACGAACCTGGGTGCACGAATGGCAAAACGTCATTTTTTCGGATGAATCCAGGTTCTGTTTACAGCATCATAATGGTCGCATCCGTGTTTGGCGACATCGCGGTGAACGCACATTGCCGGCCGCGGTGACCGTGCGGTTCTGCCGCTGCAGTCCGGAACCGCGAGGCTGCTACGGTCGCAGGTTCGAATCCTGCCTCGGCATCGCTGTGTGTGATGTCCTTAGGTTAGTTAGGTTTAAGTAGTTCTAAGTTCTAGGGGACTTATGACCTAAGATGTTGAGTCCCATAGTGCTCAGAGACATTTGAACCATTTTTTTGAACGCACATTGTAAGCGTGTATTCGTCATCGCCATACTGGCATATCACCCGGCGTGATGCTATGGGGTGACATTGGTCACACGTCTTGATCACCTCTTGTTCGCATTGACGTCACTTTGAACAGTGGACGTTACATTTCAGATGTGTTACGACCCGTGGCTCTACCCTTCATTCGATCCCTGCGAAATCCTACATTTCAGCATGATAATGCACGACCGCATATTGCTGATCGTGTACGGACCTTTCTGGATACAGAACATGTTCGACTGCTGCCCTGGCCACCACATTCTCCAGATCTCTCACCAATTGAAAATGTCTGGTCAATGGTGGCCGAGCAACTGGCTCGTCACAATACGCCAGTCACTACTCTTGATGAACTGTGGTATCGTGTTGAAGCTGTATGGGCAGCTGTACCTGTACACGCCATCCAAGCTCTGTTTGACTCAATGCCCAGGCGTATCAAGGCCGTTACTACCGCCAGGGGTGGTTGTTCTGGGTACTGATTTCTCAGGATCTATGCACCACAATTGCGTGAAAATGTAATCACATGTCAGTTCTAGTATAATATATTTGTCCAATGAATACCCGTTTGTCATCTGTATTTCTTCTTGGTGTAGCAATTTTAATTGCCAGTAGTGTAATATACACAGCGTGTCCCATTTATCTTGACGACCCTAAATAACTGTTTGTCCAGATGAAAATTACAAAATGTTTCAAGCAAATGTTCTTTAGCCGTCATGGGGACATCAATCAGCATGATTGCCTTCGTTGAAGCTTTGGTTTTAGAAAGATATGAACAGCGGTATGACTATTTTAAATGGAACCCAGTATTTTTTATTCGGTAATTTATTTCCTCTCCTAAAGACCTATTCAAAAATGTATCAAAGTGTACCATTCACTGAAACATAACGTTATTAATTACATAACACAACACTGAAGTTGACGCTCCCAACGCTTAGTGCAGGTACTGGGTGTAATAGAACACATCCACGTGCTGACGTTGACAGAGGACAAACGTAAACATAAGTAGAATTCACACCCGTCATTCCGTCAACCATCGTCAGTTGAAGAGCTGTGTGAGTAGAATGTACACCAACGAAGAGAAGGTAGAAATGTAACTCATCTGTGGGGAATGTAAGTTTGCAGAACAGTAATTACAATACTGTTTTCTTATGTATGGGTACATTTCGTACAGTAGTTCAGTCCTTTTAAATACTTCTGTGTATAGTGGGCACACAGTAAAGGCTGTGCTTCCTACAAACTTATCGACATAATGCTTCTTTTATTGTTGTTGTTGAAGGTAGGCGAAATGCTAGGCATTCAGTGGAACTGTACAGAGAGCAATATCCTGACAAGAACCCACCTTTCCGACGGATGTTTTCCCGTCTTGTTGCGACGCTTCAGGAAACTAGAAGTAAATGGAAATGCCATGTGGCTAGGGCGTCCCGTGGGGTAGACCGGTCACCTGGTGCAAGTCTTTCGAGTTGACGCCACTTCGGCGACTTGCGTGTCGATTGGTGATGAAATGATGATAAGGACTACACAACACCCAGTCCCTGAGCGGAGAAAATCTCCGACCCAACCGGGAATCGAACCCAGGCCGTTAGGTATGACATTCCGTCGCGCTGAACACTCAGCTACCAGGGGCGGATAGAAAACTGGAAGTTTCAACCCACGACAACGCAATCGTCGTATCACTCGCACAGACGAAGCTCCCGGAGTTACTGTTCTCGCTTCCTTTACTATGAATCCACATGTGAGCACACGACAGCTTGAACACGAGATTGGCAAACCAGTGTACATTGTATTCTTACACGTCACCGGTTCCATCCCTACCATGCACACCTACATCAACAATTGCATGGGAATGATTTCCAGAATCGTGTACAGTTCTGTCAATGGACACAGCAGCAAATCCTCACCAACCCGAACTTCTTCTCTAATGTTCTATTTACCGATGAATGTTCCTTCTCGAACATAGTACATGTAAATACAAGGAACATTCATTATTGGTCCAGCGACAACCCACGATGGCTTAGACAGGTCGAACATCAGTGTCAATGGAGGGTTAACGTCTGGTGTGGGATGCTCGGTACTACAATTATTGGCCCTTATTTCATCAATGGTAGCCTAAACGGCACAGCGTATGCCAATTTCGTGAGACGAATTCTTCCTCATATTCTGGATGAAGTGCTGCTAAGAACCAGGATGCTCAAGTGGTATCAAAACGATGGATGTCCAGCACATAATGCCTTGCGTGCACTTCGTGTTCTGAACCGAAGGTATACTGCCAGATGGATTGGTCGAGGAGGAACAGTTACTTGGCCTTCTAGGTCTCCTGATTTAAATCCTCTGGACGTTTGTCTTTGGGGATGCATTAAAGACGTTTCTATCGCGATATTCCAACAACTCCAGAGGACATGCAGGAAAGTATCGTGCTTGCTTATAATTCTCTTCAGCAGGCAGCACTGGAAGCAGTAAATAATTCTTTCATTCAACGACTGCACCAGCGTGTCGGTTTCCAGGGTCTTAACTTTGAGCATTTATGGTCGTTTGACAACGCACTTTCTACGAATTTTCAAACATGGGCCCATGTTTGAAAATTCGTGGAAAGTGCGTTGTCAAACGACCATATCACAGAACCAGCGGATTCACCTCACCAAAACACATGAGAAAACACTACAACATCAAAGCCATGACAAGTTGTAGATTGTCTAGCAGACTAGCTGCCAACATAAATATCCAATAGCTTCACGTACGTAAGAAAATAAAATAACCCACTGAAGATAGCACAAAAAGTACCTAAACATATCTGGGTAAAACGAAGCTGAAAATGTGTCTTGCATAAGGCGGAATTCCTCGTCCTATTTTCATAGCAAGCACGGACATACCAAGAACTGAAACACCACAAGATGATGGCATCAGTGTTAAATATACCTTTTTAAAAGTTTATTCCCCGTTTCTCCACGTCGAGCAGTACTCAGGCACTTTTGTTGATATTCAGCAGGATTTTCTGTGACAACCAAACATTATCGGAGTATGATAAATTGTTTTTGTGAAAATTGTCTAGCTTTACAACTCGCTGGATACCATGGATTTATTGATATTTATTGAAATTCACATCGTTGAATCAAAAAGGTGGCATATTACTAACATAAAAAGACGTAGGTTGCCTGCATTGTGCTATTGAGATATGGTTAATGTTTATGTATAAAAGTGATCACGTTAAAAATACTGACAAGGGCACCACGCCTACTCGTCACCTATAATTTCGTCCAAATTTGTGGCATAAGTAGGGTTTGGCCACAAATGAAAGTGACAGAAGCGGGATCTCCAGATGGCCAAGTGTTTAGAAAAATTAGCATTTTTAGCGCCGGTCGGGCGAGACGTGAGCCATTTATGTTAGCGCAGTTTCCAGGCAGCGGGTGGCGCAGAGGAAAGAGCGTGGAACGATAGCTCGAGAGACGCGGGGTCTAGTCTCTACGCAAAAACGTCTTTTTATTTTCAATTTTTACGTTACTTGTACTGCAGATAAACCGAAATAATGCTCAGTAAATTATATTCACTGATATTTTAATAAAAGGCGTGAAAAATAAAGTCAAAAGAAAATTTTGTGGATGAGTACCAGGTAAATATAGAGATGTCATCATTACATCATCAAAATCCGGGTAGCTTACACCAATTTTATAGAATTTTTTTGTCTGATGTGATGAAGCCTTACATACAGGAGACCAAATTTCTCCTGTTAGTTGACTCTTGGGGAGGATAAACAAATCCACAATTATACGACGGGATATTTGAAGATGAAGTAGTAGTGCCATCATACAGTATTAACGTGCTTCCCCACCAAATGCACTCGATAGTGCAACCCTGCGATGTCTTTTTTTATCGTCAGGTAAAGAATTTGATCAAAATGCTTCAAAACTGCTTCCATCTCATCGAGAGAGAGAAAAATGAGGCACATTCCGACAGCATGAAAATACATTCCACTGTCAATATCTAGTGAAATGACGCATTTCGCGTAGTTTCCGGCCACCCAGTGCGATGGGAGGGAGCTTTTTATAATTGTATACCAAGTTTCCTTTCTACAGAAACTTTAAAACCACAATGTAACTGTGAAAATGCGGCGTTTGTAACGTGCATGTTGACGCTAAGAAAATTATTGCTTTCCCTGCTTTTACGGTGAATATCATCTCAGCATGTGTAAATGACATACAATAAAATAATAAAAGGATCTAATGTTAAACACGGATTTCTCGTGTATGCCTTGCCCTTCCTAGATTTTTTCCAATCCCAAATTTTTTTGACCTTTTATGAAAATACTAAGAAATACAATTTATTGATCACTACTTCGGTTGATCTGCAATTAAATTAAGGTAAAAACTGTAAAAAAGAGCTTTCGCATAGGGTCCTAACCCCAAGACCCTCGGATTACCGTTCTGTACTCTGCCGGTGTCTGCAAACTACGCTAACATAAATGGTTTATACCCCGACTCGAGCCAAAAATGCTATTTTTTTTAAACGATTAGCCATAAGGAGCTCTCTCTCCTGTCACTTTCATTTCTGACCAAGTCCAAAATATACCATGTATTTGGACAAAACCAGTGATCACGAGTGGCGCGGTCCCCTTGCAAGTAGATAACTATCCATGTTTTGAGATAACTATAAGTTTCGCACACTTCTTGTCAAATTTAGTTCTTGAGGCACGACACGTTTTCAAAATCACCGAGTCAGTCGTAGCAAAACTGGAAAGTTTTGGATCTTGAAAAAACATTTGCTGACGCCCATATATTGGAATTACTCGAGAAGGTACGACAGAACTTTGTGCGGCGCGTGGTTCCCGCAGAGAAATTTGGGTACGCTATTTTGAACAAGTGTTAAGAACGTGTTTTCGACTCAAGTCTTTTACTGGCGGGGTTCCTTATCTCGAAGAAATACATCTGCTCTCCTTCATTATCCGTAACAACATACAGGGTGGTCCATTGATCGTGACCGGGCCAAATATCTCACGAAATAAGCGTTAAACGAAAAAAACTACAAAGGACGAAACTAGTCTAGCTTGAAGGAGGAAACCAAATGGCGTTAGGTTGGCTCGCTAGATGGCGCTGCCATAGGTCAAACGGATATCAACTGCGTTTTTAAAAATAGGGACCCCCATTTTTTATTACATATTCGTGTAGTACGTAAAGAAATGTGAATGTTTTAGTTGGACCACTTTTTTCGCTTTGTGATAGATGGATGGCGCTGTAATATTCACAAACATATGGCCCACAATTTCAGACGAACGGTTGGTAACAGGTAGGTTTCTTAAATTAAAATACAGAACGTACAGGGTGTTTCAAAAATGATCGGTATATTTGAAACAGCAATAAAAACTAAACGAACAGCGATAGAAATACACCGTTTGTTGCAATATGCTTGGGACAACAGTACATTTTCAGGCAGACAAACTTTCGAAATTACAGTAGTTACAATTTTCAACAGCAGATGGCGCTGCGGTCTGGGAAACTCTATAGTACGATATTTTCCACACATCCACCATGCGTAGCAATAATATGGCGTAGTCTCTGAATGAAATTACCCGATACCTTTGACAACGTGTCTGGCGGAATGGCTTCACATGCAGATGAGATGTACTGCTTCAGCTGTTCAATTGTTTCTGGATTCTGGCGGTACACCTGGTCTTTCAAGTGTCCCCACAGAAAGAAGTCACAGGGGTTCATGTCTGGCGAATAGGGAGGCCAATCCACGCCGCCTCCTGTATGTTTCGGATAGCCCAAAGCAATCACACGATCATCGAAATATTCATTCAGGAAATTAAAGACGTCGGCCGTGCGATGTGGCCGGGCACCATCTTGCATAAACCACGAGGTGTTCGCAGTGTCGTCTAAGGCAGTTTGTACCGCCACAAATTCACGAAGAATGTCCAGATAGCGTGATGCAGTAATCGTTTCGGATCTGAAAAATGGGCCAATGATTCCTTTGCAAGAAATGGCGGCCCAGATTAGTACTTTTTGAGGATGCAGGGACGATGGGACTGCAACATGGGGCTTTTCAGTTCCCCATATGCGCCAGTTCTGTTTATTGACGAAGCCGTCCAGGTAAAAATAAGCTTCGTCAGTAAACCAAATGCTGCCCACATGCATATCGCCGTCATCAATCCTGTGCACTATATCGTTAGCGAATGTCTCTCGTGCAGCAATGGTAGCGGCGCTGAGGGGTTGCTGCGTTTGAATTTTGTATGGATAGAGGTGTAAACTCTGGCGCATGAGACGATACGTGGACGTTGGCGTCATTTGGACCGCAGCTGCAACACGGCGAACGGAAACCCGAGGCCGCTGTTGGATCACCTGCTGCACTAGCTGCGCGTTGCCCTCTGTGGTTGCCGTACGCGGTCGCCCTACCTTTCCAGTACGTTCATCCGTCACGTTCCCAGTCCGTTGAAATTTTTCAAACAGATCCTTTATTGTATCGCTTTTCGGTCCTTTGGTTACATTAAACCTCCGTTGAAAACTTCGTCTTGTTGCAACAACACTGTGTTCTAGGCGGTGGAATTCCAACACCAGAAAAATTCTCTGTTCTAAGGAATAAACCATGTTGTCTACAGCACACTTGCACGTTGTGAACAGCACACGCTTACAGCAGAAAGACGACGTACAGAATGGCGCACCCACAGACTGCGTTGTCTTCTATATCTTTCACATCACTTGTAGCGCCATCTGTTGTTGAAAATTGTAACTACTGTAATTTCGAAAGTTTGTCCGCCTGAAAATGTACTGTTGTCCCAAGCATGTTGCAACAAACGGTGTATTTCTATCGCTGCTCGTTTAGTTTTTATTGCCGTTTCAAATATACCGGTCATTTTTGAAACACCCTGTAGGTACGTTTGAACATTTTATATCGGTTGTTCCAATGTAATACATGTACCTTTGTGAACATCATTTCTGAGAACTCATGCCGTTACAGCGTGATTACCTGTTAATACCACATTAATGCAATAAATGCTCAAATGATGTCAGTCAACCTCAATGCATTTGGCAATACGTGTAACGACATTCCTCTCAACAGCGAGTAGTGCTGACGCAAGTTGTCAGGCGTTGTCGGTGGATCACAATAGCAAATATCCTTCAACTTTCCCCGCAGAAAGAAATCCGGCGACGTCAGATCCCGTGAACGTGCGGGCCATGGTATGGTGCTTCGACGACCAATCCACCTGTCATGAAATATGCTATTCAATACCGCTTCAACGGCACGCGAGCTATGTGCCGAACATCCATCATGTTGGAGTACATCGCCATTCTGTCATGCAGTGAAACATCTTGTAGTAACATCGGTAGAACATTACGTGGGAGATCAGCATACATTGCACCAATTGGATTGCCATCGATAAAATGGGGGCCAATTATCCTTCCTCCCACAATGCCGCACCATACATTAACCCGCCAAGGTCGCTGATGTTCCACTTGTCGCAGCCATTGTAAATTTTCCGTTGCCCAATAGTGCATATTATGCCAGTTTACGTTACCGCTGTTGGTGAATGACGCTTCGTCACTAAATAGACAGCGTGCAAAAAATCTGTCATCGTGCCGTAATTTCTCTTGTGCCCAGTGACAGAACTGTACACGACGTTCAATGTCGTCGCCATGCAATTCCTGGTGCATAGAAATATGGTACGGGTGCAACCGATGTTGATGTAGCATTCTCAACACCGGCGTTTTTGAGATTCCCGATTCTCGCGCAATTTGTCTGCTACTGATGTGCGGATTAGCCGCGACAGCAGCTAAAACACCTACGTGGGCATCATCATTTGTTTCAGGTAGTGGTTGGCGTTTCAAATGTGACTGAACACTTCCTGTTTCCTTAAATAACGTAACTATCCGGCGAACGGTCCGGACAGTTGGATGATGTCGTCCAGGATACCGAGCAGCATACATAGCAGACGCCCGTTGGACATTTTGATCACAATACCCACACATCAACACGATATCGACCATTTCCGCAATTGGTAAGCGGTTCATTTTAACACGAGTAATGTATCACGAAGCAAATACTGCCCGCACTGGCGGAATGTTACGTGATACCACGTACTTATACATTTGTGACTATTACAGCGCCATCTGTCACAAAGCGAAAAAAGTGGTCCAACTAAGACATTCATATTTCTTTACGTACTACACGAATATGTAATAAAAAATGGGGGTCCCTATTTAAAAAAAAACGCAGTTGATATCCGTTTGACCTAGCGGGCCAACCATAACTCCATTTGGTTTCCCCCTTCAAGCTAGACGAGTTTCGTTCTTTGTAGATTTTTCGTTTGATGCTTATTTCGTGAGATATTTGGCCCGGTGACTATCAATGGACCACCCTGTATATCATTATCGAGGAATTACCAGATATTCGATTGGTTTCAGGAATACCTTGTAGACTGAAATCAATACGCCATTATCAACGGAACAAAATCGACGCATGTAAAATAAATTTCAAGAGTACACCAAGGGAGTGTGACGTAGCCGAAACTGTTGACAATATAAAGAGTGTCTCTCCTAAGAGACCTCATTTTCTCCGGTGCTTCAGCATATATTTGCAATTTTGTTTTTGCAAAGTGTAGCTGGTATCAACCCAAACAAATGCTGCTTCTCACGTATTTCTCGCGAGGCCCAGCGTCGATGGAAAGCGTCGGTTTGCTTTTCGTTACAAGCAAAAGGATTTTTAAAGTGGAATTTTACGTGTCCATTCGACAGAGCGGTCCCAAATTAGTCTAGTGCGATATTCGTTTTACCGATTTGTATCAACACGGACAGCAAAATAAGAGGAATAGCGACATTCCAGCAGCGACAGCACTGCCCTGGCCCGCGCTGAGCGCTTCCGCCATGCAGAACTGCTGCTCTGGCGCTGCTCGCGTACCGGTTATTCCTCGTGTTTCACTGGTTCTATAAAACGAATAGCCGGCCGGTGTGGCCGTGCGGTTCTAGGCGCTACAGTCTGGAACCGCACGACCGCTACGGCCGCAGGTTCGAATCCTGTCTCGGGCATGGATGTGTGTGATGTTCTTAGGTTAGTTAGGATTAAGTAGTTCTAAGTTCTATGGGACTGATGACCATAGATGTTAAGTCCCATAGTGCTCAGAGCCATTTTTTTATAAAACAGATATCCTAAAACGAAATTGCAAATATCTGCTGAAA